>NC_133975.1:60094480-60719480 GCF_047716275.1 Strix uralensis
GCTGCTGACACATCTAATTCTGAAGGTTCTCCCTTAATGAAATCTAAGGTTTTACCAAAACTGTGCGATCTCCTGTCTAGCATGGTGAAATTAGCTGGGCTTTACTTTTTAGTTTACTCATGTTCCTTACGTGGGCTTTATGTTTCTGGATTTTCAGAGTTCTTCAGATAGATTTAAAAATTAATTATTTTGGTTTATATTATATGTATAGATTTTTGTCTTTATTATAGAAATTACTATAGTAATTAATACTAGTAATTTTAAAATGTGCAACTCCTAGGAGTAAAAAAGGTCATTTTACCCAACCAATTCTCAAATTGCTGCAGAGGTAGTAAAAACCCCCCAAAACCAAAGCACGTTTTACACAGACTCCATCTCAAGAGTCTGACCTCTACTCTTAGATATTTTCAGAAATGAGGCATATCACAAATGTCATGATGTGCCAAGTATTTCCTTCAGTTACTTTTAAATTGCTACAGAATATCAGAGTGATTTGGGGTATTTCCTTCAGAAAGTTGGAGAGTTCAAATTCCAAATGGGAAGAAAGGCAAAACAATTACCAAGAAACTTGAGAGGGGTTAAGATGAGAAAACACAGTAACTTCTCTCCTTGTTTTGTGTGTACTTCTTTGTAAACAAACAGTTCCATCATCAGCTCCTGCTTCTTAGAGAAACAACCTTTTATTTAGGTTTAACATTTCAGGGTTAAAGAAGTCCTGTGCCTCCTCATCCAGAACTTGTTTTACTCTTTTCTTTTTCTTCAGAATATATGTATGTACTTAAAATATCAAAAGCATACCCAGGAGTGGTGTATTCTGCAGGTCAGCACCTTCAGTTTGTGTTCAGGTGTCTAAGTAGTATATGCTTAGTTAGTGTCTGTCTGTGAAAGGTTTTCTTTTAGAGATCTGTATTTCTGAAAAAGATAATTCTTGAGTGTAAACTTCTCTGATATCAAGATGAGATCATCTCTTGTCATATTCTGTGGTGATCAGCTTCCTTTTCTGCAGACTTGGTAACTTTTGTGATGGATGAAGCAAGGATACTACAGCTGTTGCTTCAAAGCTTGGATCCATCTCCAGAGCAGCTTGGTCTTGCACATTGATGAGGAGAGGGAGACTTGAGAAAATAAGCCACGTTTGTACCATTAAAAGCTGAATTATAAGGCATGGAGGCTGGAGTAAATAAGGGATTTTCATGTTGGCATTTTCTAATTGAAGAGTAGTTTGTTGTGTAGAAGCATTTGAAAAAAAAAAAACCTCTCCTCAGAGCAACCAATGCACTGGCTATTAGGATATTTCTGTGGGAAGTGGAAGGCTGAGGTTCAAGTCCAGGTCTGAATTAGGTCCTTGAGGGGAGTCTCATAGTTCTTAGGCAAACATTTGAAGCACTGAGCTATTCCGGGATAAATTTTCTCTTCCCCTTCCCTTCTCTCCCCCCAGCCTTTTTCTCCTTCCAAAATTTACATCTGGGAGGTGAGAATGAAACGTAATAGGAAAACTGTGATTTCTGCAGGAAAGTTACAAGCTTGGTAAACTAGTGTTTCCTAGTAAAAAAACCATTTAGCTCCAAATTTCTCATTAAATTTCATCTTTCTTCCCCCTACCCCATTCTCCATAAAATACTCATCACAGTTTTTTTCTCTTCTCTCTGCTTGCACGCCCACGGGTCTCCTTTCTGCAACCCCCACGTTTCCCCCCTCATAGTTTTCCATCATGCTGGCTTCCAGCTCCAGTGGCTTCTCCCCACCCCCACAGAGAGGAGTAACAAGGAGCATGGGAAATGATGGTTATGCCCTGCTCCTAGCTACAGTACCTGACAGCAGTCCTGGAGAGGACCAACCCTTTGAGAGAAAATTTGAGAATTGCTTCCAGGTCACTCTTACCTTGGGTTTGCACACATCCTATCTTTTGTGGGTGTCAGAGTGAGTTCAGTAAAGTGAAATCTTCACAGTTTTCACTTTGAAAAACTCTTAAAATTGGAAGCTATTTCTACTGCGACTGTACTGAAGTGTGATTTTTCTCTGTTTTTTAGTTTTTCTCACAAAGTTTTACAAATTGGCCAACTGAAGGCATTTTTGAGTAAGTGGTAACAAGGCATCCCTGCTTTGAGTATAGAGGCATTCCTGTATTTCAAAGACAAGAGGTAAGATCTCAAGATATTTTCCAGATTTAACTATGTCAGTGTGGAAAATGTTATCCTTGGGAGTTAATTTTGCAAAATTATAAGCAACATGAAAAGAAGGACTTGTAACAGGAAGGATGTGGCAGCTTTGGGAACAGGCTGAACTGCTTGCCCTGCCTGTAAGAACTTTTGTCATTTAGTATAAGTTTATTGGGCAAAAGCTTCACAGTGGAAGTCCAACAAAACGAAATGTGATATATATATATATATTTATGTTACTTTAAAAAAAAGGTCACCTGTGTGCTAGATCAAAATTGGTAGTAATAAGCAGCAACAGGTAGACCTTGACAGATGCAGAAATTTATTCTGTTAAACCCTAAGAACTTTGAAAACACCCTCACAAGCTTCCTCTGTTTTACCTACATAGAGCAATCTGCCCTGAAGAACAGGTTTTAGATTTAAATCATCTCTCCCTTTATATTTCTAATACTTTCTAGACCAAGTCTGCTCATCTAGTTTTAGTTTCCTCTTTGATTTTAGGATAGGCTATCCAGAAACAGGTATCCATTAATATAACTAAAAATGTGCAAAGTTAGCTTCAGGATTGACATTCTAAGGGGATCTTTATGTTGCTTTAAATTTTATGTGCTCAATTTTCTCTTCTCTGCCAGGCTGCAAACCCCAATTTAACTGTGCAGAATGTTAAATGGCAAAAGTATTTGTCATTTCCCTTCTGCAGCCAAGCTGACACACAGAGATACTGAAATCCTGCAAGGATTCTGCACCTCTCTGTAGTCTTATTCTTCTGGATCAGGAGGAAACAGAAATCTCCCAAGAAAAACTTTTCTCCTGACTTACCGAGACAGTATAAACACGAAAAAGCAGTGGTGGTTTGAGTATGCCTCATTATGAGACTGAGAGTCAGATCCAGCACTGGCTGGTCCTGCCTTGGTTAATGGTCATCACAAAGCTCTTGTTAATTTGGGACTGAAGCAAATTGTTTGTCTATTAGTTGCAATGTGACCTAAATCTGGACTTTAAGTGAAACTATAATTGCTGTGGACTTTTAAACTCTGATAGCATCGATGGAGTATGAGGAAGCTCAGCTCCTTCAGTGGTTGTGTTCTGTGTCTTGCCAATACTGCCTTTAGTTGAATGAATTGCTAACCTGAGCAGAAGCCAAGAAAGTGATTTAAGTCAAAATTGCTGACCCTTCTCTTCTGTAGCTTTAGCTTCAAATACTTCCATAATAGTGTTTGATAATTTTTTTCCCAGTTTTAGCATAATGTTTGGACTAGGTAGGATGCTTTGCATAGTAATTAACAGCTGATTTTCATGGCACCAAGTAGATTATTTTTAACTATAGTATTTTCACTGAGGTAAACCAGATCAAAACAGCAGCATTCAGTGGTTGTTTTGTGCAAGCAAACATGCATTCACCTGGTCTGCTTGTGTTCTCCCCGGTTTGATGTTTTGTAGGGAAAAAAAAGGCACCTAAAATTGTTTTAATCCTTTACAGTTACATTAAAATGATGCAGCTGTCCAGCTGATAAATTGACTCCATTGTATCTGTTCTAAATTTATATAGATAGCAAAGTTCTACACGGTCATAAATGATTTATCTTTTGTATTTGGAGTAGAGTCATAATCATTCACTCTTTTTCAAGTCTAGTTTGGCAACTTTATCTCACTTGCAGTTTGCATTTCTGAAAGTGGAAATATATTCTGCAGCTTTTGATGTGTTGATTGGTAAGAAGGTAAAGACAGCTGCACACATGTCTCCAGAGACTCAGCTCAATGGCTAAATGAAGACCTCTAGTGCTTTCTTGTTAGCCAAGATAGATCTACATCCAGATGAACCACAATTAGTCAATAGTGAAGGCTATAGGTTCATGTGATCAGAAGCCACAAATCAGTTTTCCCTAGGACTTAGTTATTGGCAGATAGTGCCTTAGGCTATGCCTTGCTGCTGCCTGCCTGACTGTAATTTTTCCCCTAGTGAAGTTTTTAAAGTCACATACTGAGACTGGAGCAGTGATCTCCTGACAACAAGGCTGTCACTGGTCTGTCAAATATCAATTGCTTATCAAACAAATTGTCTGCTATTTTAATGTACCTGGCCTCTCACTATTAACAAAGCTTAAAATGCTGCTGATTTCTGTACTGCTATTTACTCTGTTGGTACCTATTTACTTACCCGCATACCCCATTATTTTGACATGGCGTGGGCCAAATCCTTCCTTCTTGTGACATGGATGGAAACACACCAAAATTATTTATAGCCAAGGTGACTCTGTATCATTGTGAACCTGTGAAACCATATCAGTACACCAGGAAGGAGCCCTAATTCCTGCTGGAATCTAAACCCTGGTCCAAAATGGTTTTGTTTCAGAAGTTTTGGTTAATGTACTTATTTGCTTGACTAGCCTCACATTGTACACAACTTCCTGTTTGGTTTTGGCTAAAATTAGAAGCAAAAATATATCATGAGGAAATTTCATTTGAGGCTTTCAGAGAACTTAGGGGGTGGTTGGATGTAAAGCCATAAGATGCTCACAAGTGACAGATAAATATGACTCCCCAATTTTATGGGTAGCTAAAACAAGTCTCAGAGAAGCTGCATTACTTCCTCACCCAGTGAATGAGTTGTGGAATTGCAGATGGAGCCCAAAGGTTTTATCATCTGTCCCTATTTGTAGTTACCAGCCAGTCTGTCTCTTCTGTGGACGATTTACATACCAAAATGGCATCTGTCATGGGTTCTGGACAGCACACTAGTTGAATCAAATCACACCTTTCTCATTGCTGCTCTGCAAATAAAGGAAAAATTAAGGCCAGTGGAAGTAAAAGTAATTCTTCAATGAACTGAGCATATAAAACGTGCTTTAAAATTTCCAGCACCCTGCAGTGATGGTGATTAGTTAAAGAAACACCACAGCCTTGTTACTATCACATCTTTTAAAATCTTTTTACATTACACAAAGATGGTCTAAGAAATTAATTAAAATGTTGGACAATAAGATAATCAGGGATATCTATATTTGCAGTCTTTTCTCTGTGCTTGCATACATCTTTTATCTGTCAAGTACAGCAAATAGCTAATTAGCCCCCTTTTAAGTGCTTCACTGCTTATATTGGAGCTATAGTCATGCCCTAGTGGGATGGTTTCCAGGAAACCTGATATACATTCTCAGCTGAAAGAGCATATGCCTATTTGTAGGCTGTTAAGAAACTGGTAGAGATTGAAAAATGCTTTTTAAAAAAATTCAGTTGTTTGTGGTTCTCAGAACACATCTGATCTGTCGACATTTTAAAGACAGAGCAAGTCAAAATCCAGAGTCCCTACATGACTCCCACACAGCAAAATTCTTGCCAATGTCAATCAGAGGGTTACTAAATATGGGCTGCGGGATATCACCTAATGTGTTCCCTAAAAGGTAAGTTTTTAATATGATTGGTATGACTCATCATGTTAAACTCTTGTTTTTATTTGCTCATTTTCTGCTTGGGCAAAAGCCCAGCATAGTCAGAACAGAACTAATATGCACTTATTATGATGAACTGCCTTAAAAGTATTAGCTAGTTACTGTGTTACACCACTGTGAATTAGTATTAAAGTAGTAAATCTGATGAATAATCAAATCAGCTTAATTTCACATAATGATCAAGAAAAATGTACTTACACATTAAAATGATGTTGGGAGATTCCACCCCCTTTTCTTTCTGCATTAAAATCTTTACGATAGAAAGGCCTCATTGAGGGTTACTATAACATATAATGTCACATGCCGTCTCATGCTGACCACAAAAATAACTCAAGGCGCCACTCTGCTGCAATTAGCAGCTGTAAGATTATGATGTTTTGACACAGGTGAGGCAAAAACTTCCAAGCACAGAGTGAATATATCAATTACACAACTCTTTTATGATTTCCTCACAAAAATATCATATATTATTTATACACCAAAAATGTAATAAGAAAGGACTTTTTTCAGGCAACTGAAACTAAGTTCTGTCACCGATTAATTTACAATGTGACAGCAGAATTTGACTGCTGTTATTTAAGGATTTCTACTATCTACTTGCCTTCTGAGTAAATATGCTTGTGTCCGCTGCTCTGCCTCATTGGGAGGTATCAATTATGGTACAAGATGATTAAATACTAACCTTTGCTTATGTCCCACTATCTTTTATAATTATGAGGTAGACTCTGTCCCCCTTTATTCCCCTAGCAGCATTTTACTTCAAGTGGTATGACTGAAGATACACTGAGCTACTTATGAAGTAGGATATTGTAAATTTGAAAATAATAACAATCACATAGCTCTATGTTTTGTTGGCCCAGTGAAAGGGCATCTTACAGATATTAAGCAAATATTTTCTATGAGATGTGACTAGCATATAGACTACACAGCTTTTAAAATGTAACTTGGGAGCAGATCATTTTGTTTAAGATGTATAAAAAGGCATTAGATAGTAGCCTCATTCTTCCTTTCTGTTCACGTCTGTTTTGCAAGACTTAACATTTACCTGATATACACACCTATGATACCTCTTCTCTAACACTTAAGTAATTTGTTTGTTGGTTTTTAAAAAAGCTGAAATTTGCAGGTGCATTAAAAAGAACATAGGGCTAATACACCTGATTAGTTACTTCTGCAGTAAAAGCCCTTACACTTGTCTAGGAATACTTCCATGGTGCATAAAAATAAATTTCATTTCAGCTTGTGCTACTCCACAGATTTCCACAGGACATTTGCTACCTGCCACGTTCTGCAGGGAGAGAAACATTCCCTGTTGGAAATGTGTTCCCCGAGAGGGAGGTCCTTGGGCCCGGGGTTGTGTCACCCATGTGCTATGCTTGAGGCTCAGGAGGCCTGGTCTTGGTCTGAGCTTTCTGTGTGCTGTTTCCTTGGCCTAAAGGGAGGGAGAGGTCTTAGGGGAGGTTCATAGGAGGGAGGGCATCCGTGTTGCACTCTGCAACTTAAAGTAACTCAAGCTCTCACTGGGGGCAGGGGATGGAGCTGTGACATTAAAACCTCCAATCACCACCGCTACCAGTGAACTGAGTTGCCCTAACCTTAGTGTTGTTTAGTTTGACAGTTTTGCTAAATTTTCCTGTTTAGTGGGAAAGGCTGCAAAAACAAAACCTGCAGCCTCAGAGCTCTGCTGCTGATCAGCAAAGTGGGAGACGCTGGCCTGACTGGATGGCTCCAGACTGAATTTTTATAAAAGGGATAATAACAGTCCTTTGCCTGACAGAAGTGTCACAAGTTTAGATATGCTAATACCTTCAAGGTGCTTGTATTCTGTGGTGAGGGAGAGAGAGGGTAGATGGCAGAAAGACTAAGTGCCATACGTCCATTAAATACTGTAATGTGACCTCCATCCTCCCTCTGTGCTCACTCTCATCTACATACATGAGCACATACATAACCATACAAATATACCTACCCAGATAAGTCTGGTTTTGGTCCTATTCAATTCTCTGAAATGTTTTTTTTGAGCATGATGGGTTTTAACATTAAAGTGAATGAATGAAACTATACTTCAGCAGCATCAGTGGGAGGGAAGGGAGCAAGAGGGACGTTAGAGAAAGGTAAAGTGCACATAAAACTGGATAATGTCACCTGCTGCTCCCCATCATGCAACTTAAGAAATGTACAGGAATTTACAATGTACAAATGTTCTGCTTTGTAACTACTGAATTTCACGGTTGCATATTTGCCATTTGTGAATTTGTAACTGGATATTAGCAATTTCCAAATGGCTGGGATGTTTGTGAACACGTAGTATTTGAAAAAGTGTAGTAAATTTATGAGATAACCTGAGTGTTCACTGCAGAGGGCACAAAAGGAAACAGAAATGTTAAGTGTCATGCAGTAAACTATTAAGCTGGAACAACCACATTAAATATGCAAGCATGAGCTGATGGGGTCCCTAAAGCATTTCCATATGAATATAATAGAAACAGTTATATTGTCCATGTAAGAGGCTGAAGCCAAAGGGTTATGGTCAAGATGGGTTAAATGTAATTAAGCCATTAGAAACTATTGTTAGGGGAAAACCCAACTTTTACTTTATCCCCTCATGGTACTTTGTACAGAATGGGAAGAAATCTGACCTGTCAGTGGTACTAGGTTTATACACTAACATGTGAAAGGTAAAATTTGCAGAACTAAAATAACTCCTGATTTCATTAATCTCTTTGAAACATCTCAAGTGTCACTTCTACAGGAGATACTTTCTTCCAAAAATACAGAAAGTTATCCTGGTACTAAGTATTAGGTGACCAGAATGTAACATATTACAGCTACCATGTCATATAGTGACATGCAGTGGTTTTAGCACAATATTATTATTATTATTATTTGCTATGAAAGTGTTAGAAACTGCCTTTTTATTTTGTGTTTTCTCATCACATAACACATCAAGGTTCATGCCTCTGCCTGGGTATCCTTAATCCTATTATTTTATCCTGATTTTCCTATTTTAATAATATGTCATATGTTATTGTCATATCCTTGATCATATATAAATGGGCAGATACAAAAAAGCAAAATTGAAAAGTATGCAAAGTTTTAAACAACATTAATAACAACTATTAAAATTTCCAAACTGAAACATAGTTCTAAAACACAGTTTTCTAAAGCAAATAAAAATTTTTACTTAGAAATATTATGGGATTTTAAAAAATAGTCCCAATTCAGAAGGAAAATTATTTTCCATGTTAAAAGAAAAATCCCATTAAAAATGAACTTTAAAAATATGCACACTGTACAATGTACTCGTGACATATGGGAAAAGGCCATAATTATCTGCTTCCGGTGATATTTGTGGACAATGATTGAACCAATGGTTAGCAGAGGGAAGTGTTTATTTCCCCTTCCTTTATTATGTTCAAACCCTTCCCTTCCATACCTTTGGGTTAGGAAGTTTGCTGCTTTTCATTAAGGCCCTTTGTGATCTACTGTGCAATTCATCTGTATGCATTGTTTTCAGTAATATTGAGAGTTGTACCTTCCACAAGTCTTTGGCACTGCATGATGAAGCGCTCTATTTATATTAAAATGAAGAAGTTCCTAAGGGAGACATAGAACAGAATGAAACAACAAAAAGAGCTTTAGAGACTGGATATGCGAAGTGACAGTGACAGCAAAATGGTAGCTCTTGTTATGGAGTGGCCCTAAGGACTGCAGAAAGACTTATAGCATGAGCCACACTGGCTTGAACTTGGCAGTTCTTACAGGCTTAAGTACTTGCCATGAGAAGATGTTTTACAAGACAGAAGTTAATCAAACAATTTCTCAAGATTGCACATCTTGATTTGGGATGTCATTGACATAATACATTACATGAGGCTTTGCTATATATAAATTAGAGGAATTATTTTAACATTGAACCCTATTTCATCATTTAAAGCAACGCACAACTATATTGCTCTTGTTATGATTTACTTAGTCTAGATAATAGGAGAAACAAGACATAGATGTCACATTATATGGCAACTAATGCCCTACCATTTTCAACTCAAGGGAAGGTAGGAAGTGAATTAAGCTGCTACTGAAATGTGCCCTGAAGGTCAATTTGAATTGGACAAGAGTGCTATAAAGTGGTTTATTGTGGCGGGGGGAAGACATTGTTAAATTGCCTGAAGGACTGTCTCAGACTGACCATGATGAGGGAAGTGGTGACGCTGTGCCCTCTCTTCTGATGGTACAAGCAATCTACCTGGCCATCCAGAAGTACTGGGTGTGGAAAGAGCGAAAGGATGGGAATAATTAAAGGTGAATTTCAAAGAAAACTAATATTTCACAAAGTATTTTTAGAATGGGGAAAGAAGACCAGATGTGATTTTTTTGAAGGAAAAGGAATGAGATGGAGGAGGCAGGAGAGGGCATTGCGATTTCTAATTTTTTTTTGAACATCGAGGTCCTGTTTGGGTCAAAAGCGCTTTGCAGGTGAGGGGACGTGGTGCTAGCAGGAGGGGAAAGCTAGGACTGAGCATCTGCAAAGGGAATGGGCTTTTATCTGTTTCTATTTTCATCATGAGATATTTGACTTCAGTGTATAATTCATGTTTTATATCAAGGGAATATTTGTTGAAGATGCAAGATGCCCTTTCTCAGGTTGTCAGTTAGTCAGTTACAACCTCCCACTGCGTACCAGAGGGAGAGCCTGTGCTTCATACTGGTTCCAGCACAAACAGGAGGCAAGCTACACTTGACATTCCCCAACCATAACAGCATATGTTTAAGGAACTTATTTTCAGGTTCAACATCTGCTACAAAAAGAGGGCACCATCTATTGGAAACAAATAAAGTGGTAGTCAGATAGTCTAATGAGCAAACTTGTCTGGAAAAATATTAATTGTTCCCTGTGGATACAAACCTGCAGATGCTGATAACACTGGAAGGGAAGAAAGATCACCTTTTGCAATGCAAAGACATAATCTGTCCTGTTTCTAGCCCACAGGAAGTCAAGTCCAGGGCATATTCTTCATGTCTTTATTTTTTGAAAATCATTTATATGAAAAACAAATGAAGCAAAAGTTTAAAACACCTGAAAACACTTTACATATTTTAAATTGACCTTCCACGTTTTTTTTGTTTTTTTTTTTTTTTTTTTTTTTTAATTGAAAATGTCTTTTTCATAACTGTTATTGCAGAGGGCCAGAATTAAATAGGAAATAAAAAGTCAAATAGGAAAAGTTCCCAGAAACAAAAGCTAGACCTGTTTTTTTGGGATCCAGTTCCAGACTGTATCTACCTCTGGTCATGTTGTCTGATATGCCAGCATCCCTACCACAGAAAATGTGTACCAAACAAGAATTTCTTGTCAGCACCTACTCGGGGGTCCATCACTGTGGAACTCTCAGCATCTCTCTGTTTTGCTGATTAGGGATACCAATTAAACTCAGACACCAGAGTGAAAAGAGCAGGCGTATTTTACTGGTGATAACCAAATAATGTAATAGTGTAACACAGAAAACATGCAGTAAGAAAAGGCAGCATAATGCACCTAAAGCAACAAACAGGAAAATACAGGGTAATGCATCAAATCATTACTACACGAGAGAGAGAATAGTGATTAAGAAAGATACATCACCACTTGTGTAAGTTACCATCATCCAGATCCGCAGTCGCCATCTGGGGAGCCCCGGTTACAGCGAGGATTTGGAGACCCTGTCCCGGCAAGTGGGAAATCCTACTTGGTGCGTCCACCCGTAGGTGAGGCATCCAAGGTCCCTGCAAGTGGGTCCAGCCTTATATACCAGAGATCGACAAGCCAGAATAGCTGGCACCTTTGTTTTGAGTGGAAAATTTCTGGTTTCATTCTCCTGTTGGATTCCACCCAAAGCCTGACCAGGGCTTGGGGGGGAAACGAAGGGAGTATCTAACAAGGCCAAATACTTGGGTTCTCAGCCTTGAACAAGGCTGAGAAAGGAAAGTTGGATGTATTCTCTCAGCATTTCGCCCTCACTACTGACTATATTCTAAGCTGCATCTTTCACTAGTGATCTTACATACTTTGTTAATGATTACGTACAAAGTTTGCAGCTTCAGCTTGGGGCCTGTTGTTCAGGCTTCAGTATTTCAATACTTTAGCACTTTTTACATAAGCATAAGTGGGTTGTTATAACTTAGTACAATACCTACTAGCACAATGGTTATCAGTTATAAAATATACAGGATTCATCTATAGGTCAACTCTGGCTTGGGCCTGTTGTCCAAGCCTTAGCACTTCACTCTCCTGCTTGGCAACGCCCTGCGATTAACAGGAGCCTCAGAAGCCATTCTTTACTACTACTGCTAATAACCTCTGAATACTGGGAAGGGAGAAAACAAGGAGAAGGGAGAGGAAATTTTGGATATTAATTTCCAAATAATAGAGCATGGGGGATTTTTGTTTTCTTTGTAATCAAAGATAGAAGAGTTATGAAGAGATTCAGGACTGCATAAACTCTGCACAGGGGTAGCTCTGCAAATTGTCCATGAAGGTCAGAGTTTGAAGGAAATCACCTCCTCCAGAGGGGTTGGTTTCCTTACGGATTTTGAATTCTGGCCATGGAATATGTGCACAATTTTTAAAAACTGCTCTATTTCATCATGTTTTCCAAACCTTTTTAGTAAACCCATTGTCCATTCTCTCTTGATCCCACTCCTCACCCAGACTTTGATCAGGTTTAATGTTAAAATTCTACCATTTCTTGATCACACATGAGATGAGACTTGAGGTATTTTTCATGCATCAGCCAGTCCAGACTAGATTTGTCTCTGCTCCTTGGGATCTCTGCTAAATCACCCGAGCTGCATTTCTCATGTCAGAGTGTCTTTGAGGCATCTATCTTCAACATGCCAGGAGACAGTGAAGAACATTTGGAGAGCGGCAGTGCTGTGGGATTTTTCCTTTTGTCAAAGCACTGTGGAAGAGGTACTCCTTTTAATTCCACATATTTAAATTTTTTTTTTCTGCATAAGCAAATTTGTCTGAGCTACTTTGGATGTCTTTGAACATGTCTTTGTGTCCTTAACCTGTTTTGGCTGCAGTACAGGTTTAATTTCTCTGGCATCCATTTCTGGATTTTCTTGATAGAACTAACACCTCTGTCAATGAAACAGAGAAATTTGTAAAGTTTGGTAATTGGCCAAGCATAAAATAAGCATTTCAGAAGACATTAGGGAAGGTAATGAATCAATGAGGCTACTGCCTATTAAAGTCAGACACAGGTAGAAATTAAAAAGAAAGATTTTTTTTTAAAAATGTTTTTCTGGTTGCACTAGATTTCTCAAGGATTGTTACAGAGCCTTAAAGCATGCAGCCTTAAAAAGCAGAATATCATGCCCCTGCCGCTGCCATCTTGGGTTAATTCTTCAGAGTTCAAGGTGTGGCTAATTCAGCTAACAGGGAAAATACTGTGGGATGTGCCCCTTTCAACCTGTAACTGCGAACTGGACCCTAGAACTCGGCACCAGATCCCACCGCTCCAGAATATCCATATTGAGCAAAAAACTCCCCCTTTAAAACTTCACCTAACCTGTCTGCGTGCTGATCATTGTGCCAGGTACGATGGTTTATAGACTTTTGGGGGTTTATCAAGTAGTCTGTAAAAATCATCTGGAAACAACGTATGCTTTATCCTGATTAAAATGCTTGAGACAGTAGCATTAAGTGTAAATGACACTATGTAACAGCAATTATATATTATTGGTTAGATCTTCTGCTAATGTAAATTCAAATAACTGTGTTTGAGGCCATGTTTCTCTAAGTCACTCTGTAAAGATTTCAAGTAAGAGAGATCAATTTTAATTAAGCACATGTTTTAGAGATCATATAAAAGTGGAGAGAAAAAAAAAATTTTTTTTTACTAGCAGGTTATTGAATATATTGTAGAAGATTAAGGTTCTGCGTTTGTTAATTAGGCTTTTTTGTGATGTTACAGAATTTGGAATTAACAAAGATCAGAAAAAGCTAATTTTTATCTGAGAAAAATTACAAGAATAAAAATATCAAAGGTATGTATTAAATTCAGAGACAGAGATAAAGCTATGTTTCTTCGATAACTGTAACAGCAAATATCTTTCTGTGAAATAATTTCTTGTCTAAACTTTCTAATGTAAAACAGTTTAACTAAACTAGACTTTGAGTAGACAGTAGAAGTATTCAGATGGCAAAATGGTAGTTTCTTCCAGATTGGCTCAGCAGTTTAGTATAATTGTGTTTTATCATGTATCACTTTTTATCTGCTGTAGTTATTCTATCAAAAAAATTGGTTCTTCCTTTGCTGAATGTAGTATGACTCCAAAAAATCACTGAGAAGAAAAAAAAAAGAGACTGCCATTGTATAAAATGCGTTTTCAAAAAAGAAAAGAAAAAAACCCAACAGAAACCATAAACTGGCATGCAAATGTCAACAGGTTGAGCAGTTACCTCTATTTCTTTATGGCCACGTACTTGAGTGCTTCATTGCCTGTGTGCCCATGGAAATGGATAATCCCAGGTTTCTCTCTCTGTGGATTTATTAATGACCTTGGTGCCTCAATGGGTTTCCAGTGGCTTGGAAGTGGATGAGGTGGCGCATGTCTTCTAACATGTGGACACCAGCAGCAGAGCCTCCCCTGGCCTTGTCTTCCCTTCTTGCCTGAAGTGTCTCACGTCAGCCTACCACCACTGCCCTACAAAGCTCAGCTCAGAAGTCCCTGTGCCCCCTGCATCTTGCTTTTCCTTTCTGGATCATGTCCATGGTCAGAGGTTTTTGTGGGCAATAGTTAAAGTGTAGAGCAGGGTCTTTGCTTGTGGAAGGAGGACCTTTCATTATTATTCTTCTGTATTATGTTACAAAATTTGGAATTAGTAAATATCAAGAGAAAGGCAACACAGGGAACATAGGGAAGATGCAAGAATGAAAAATATCCGTGGTGTATGAGGTTAATGCACTTCCTTCACAAAGAAGTGGAAGAGCAATTTCAACAAGCTTTGATTCCTCAGATTTTTAATTGCTGCTGTAATCATTAGACATTATATATATGGCCACACTAAACAACCTGGTCACTAAAGGTCACTAGGCTAAGGCAATGTTTTATACCATGTTGTGAGGAGGGCTGTGTTTGTTTTAGTGTTCATAGATATGCTCCTGTTGCCATATTTTGATTTAAAATTTATCGTATCTTTTTCTCAGAAGACCTGAAACAGAGATACAGAGATACTGTATGTGATGACAGGCCAAATTTGCCTCTTCACTATAAATAATCACTGTAAGAAAATTAAGGTGCAAAACCATGCCTGCTGTAATTGTTGCATACTTATTAGAAGCTTTCCTTTTGCAGATTCTCTGGGTATTTGTTGCCCATGATAATGTGAATACTTAAGGGGAAAGTGTAATTAGCGACTGTGTAGTTCATTCAGTAAACATTTCTGAGCTGTTTGATGTGACTGAACTGAGCGTCACATATAATTTTACACTTTTATCCTACCAGACAACTGACAGGTCTCTAATCTCAGTCTCAGAGCTTTCACTCTGCTTGAACTTTGCTTCATAGAGGTCATTTTCCAACCACTTGGGAGCAGGAGCCACGTCCGTTAAATCCCACAGAGTCGATAGATGCGATAATAGCTTTAGGCACATTTTCTTAGAACTCAGGGGAAAAGACAATTTCAATAAATGTAAAGCTATGCTATCTACAATCCACAGAATATGTAAGCAAATCTCATAGGAGCACATCTTTCTTTTACCTCCTGGCAAGAATCTCTTTAATAATAGTAATATGTATTTGTTTGTTTTCAATATCAACACTTGATAAGGGCAGAAAAATCATGCACAATGCTTTAAGAAGAGAATAAAGAGGGGGAGAATGCACGAGGTGAAACAACCAAGAAAATGTTCCCTCATGTTTGGATTTTACTGACTATTAAATAGTCTAATACATATTTCTACCCTCGGAGAAAGGCAGATGGTAATAGGATGTGCGCATGGTGGTCTGAGCATCATATTGCAAATATGAAGGCAAGTTTTAGTTCAACATACAAACTATTGGTAGGAGAAAAGTAGAGCCAAAGCATCTACAAATACATGTGGCTAGCATGCTAAATAGTCTTCTACACATAATGCTTTGATATATTTTACATCGTATAGATCACAGCTCATCAAAACAAGATTGCAGTTGTATCTGTCAAGATAATTAACAGACAATTCCTCTTGTAGCACATCTGAGATAAGTAGGAAGTATAGTTCTTCCCTTGACATGGTATCAAAGGAGAAAAAACTAATATTAAGATAAAATAATGTTACTCCAGATTGTAGCTCCCTAACATAAAAATTAACCTCCCTCATAGGATAAAACAAACAATCCCTGCTTGACTGTCAAACTCTCATACTGAGATTGAAAATAAACTTTCCAATTCTTTCAACATTCTTGCTATTGTCTTTGATTTCTTTTTTTCCTTGATATATTTGTGGTGCAAAGGAATAAATCTTGAAAGTAAAGTATCCCCTCCAGCAAAATATTTTACTCCATTTGCCTTGGAGAATTCCACTGCAGGGGAGAGAAAAGGAAGAGAAAAAAAAACTCGCAGAGTAGCTGGAACAGCTTCAAATTCAATAGCCTGTGAGATTCTCCTTTAAATGATCTTTCTAAATATAACAGTTCAATAGGTCAGTGGTCAATATGAATGTTATCTGCAAGCTGGAGCTATTAATTTCTGCAACACTGTTCCAGATGCCAAATGTTAGCCTTATGTTTTATACACCAGGTTTCTCACACATACGCTTAAATGAACATTAGTCAAAAACAACCGAGAAAGTGGTGCTGGTGCTCCCATATTAAAAAGGAAAATATCTGCTAGATCACAATACAGAATTTTTCTTTTTTTTTTTTTTTTTTTAAAATGTCCTTTGAGGAATGGTCAGCCTGAACAGAAGGTTTCCAACAGTGAGGTGAGAATTTGTACAACTTCTTGACAAAGGTGAGCGAAACAACAGAGAAAATAATGCTTCAGAACAACTCAACGCTGTTCAAAACTCATAGTAAGACATAGCAAATGTACTGTCTCTTTGGTAGCACAAGTTTGAAAGCTTGTAGCAAATAAATTTTGGAATGGAAAGTGTATTAGTCCCTTGGAGAAGAACATGAATTAGGAGTTGACCCTGGCTGCAGCGGTTGCTCCAGCAGAGGCAGGGCTGGGATGAGCTTAGCTCCACTCCAGGCTCCCAGGGTTGGGCTGGGGCTGATGTGGGTGCTGGAGGGGGCTGCAACCCGGCAGGCAGCATGGACCCCTGAGACTTGCCAGTGTCAGAAAAGGGAAGTGAGCTCCATTCCAAACTCTGAGAGGTGTCAGGCACAGGGAAGGATGTAGGGCACAGATTTGTGAGGCTGGACAGTGCACACCTGCCCCAACCTGTGCACACTTTTGGAAAGGAGCAGCCTGCATATGTTGCAGCATCTGTGAGTGACACAGATAACAGAGCTGACCAGCCTGCCACATCACATTTTCCCACTGTTGATGGTCCTGGTAGGTCCTGGTTTAAAACACATTTTAAAATACTTTGCCTCCTTTCTTATTTCTCCTCACCACTCTGAGCACCCTTTTCTGTGCACAGTTCACACTCCCTAGGAAGAGTTATCTAAGGTCTCTCTTCATCCTAAAACTAGTGTTTCTTCTTGCAAGTTAGTCTATGGCTCTCCAATAAGTAGAAGCCACTGAGTGTCATGCTACTCATTTCAGACTCGATTACAACATGGAAAGTCTAAACCTGGCAGTCGGTGTGTACAGCCCGCCATGTCACTGGGTTATTTTGCACCTTCAGATCCATTGTGTGGGAATCCACAAAAGCAGATCTGCAGTTTTTGTCTTTTAAAAACACGAAGTGAAATTTTTATTTTCTCCCTCATCTCTAAGCAAGAAAAATCAATCATGTCCTCCAGAAATCCACTGAGTTGCGGTTATCTGAGTGCAAGGTGCTAACCTGTTGAGCCATGTGCTTGAAATTAATACTTCCTCAGGGAACCAAGGCTGGACAGCTAGTTCTGAGATATGGTTTGGCTTGACGCTCTTACTTTATGTGTTTCAGTGGTGCTGCAAGAACCCAGAGAAAACTTCTGGGAGAAAACATCAGAGAATTGCTATGGGGGAAAACACTGTCAAAGAAACCAATTAAGGAGCGGAAAAGAGCTCAAAAGGTTTGCTCCCTGTTGTACTGAAGTTGGTTATTCTGTTTCGAATCACGGCTGCTGAACTGATTTTTCCATTACAATATTTGTGGTTGCAGTCATGCCAGAAGTGCATATTCGCACTCAGAGGACCTTATTCTTGTCTTTATTTCTGTCTTTTGAGTGACAACTTTATTTAAGCAAACTGCCACCTCTGTAATCATTACCCTGGATCTGTTTTCTTCTACTCAAGCTAGTACCTTGGCCAGTTTCTTTGCCATTTCGTCTCACAAGTTTTGTCATCACCTCTGGTTCAAACATTTAAAATGACTTTTTTCCTTTGCCAGTGCCTCCTGTTTCAGTTGCCATAGACAAGTCAGGTCAGCTTCACTTGCCTATAGCAGCCTGTCAGTCAGGTCTATTCACGCCACCCAGCTTTGACCAGCTTTGCTCTAGGTCCTCTCAACCAAGGTGTGTCTAAACTAGGAGATAATATTCTTCCTGATATTATAAGATGAGGTCTTCCCTTCACTCATTCATCTACCTAGATTTAGTTCTCATTGGGGTTCTCTTCATCTGCCAGTTTGATGGCCTTCTTTTCTAGTTACATGTGCTCCTACCTTTTATGCATACAAACCTTTGCAGTACTGTCATAGAAATGCCTTCACCTTAGATGCCAGCTTTTGATGTGCTGTATAGAATAGTGCAAGCCAGTCAAAAGCTGATTTCTTAAGTTTGTTATTTACTTAAGCAATTTTCATGTCTGGGAAACTTAGTGTGGGTGGTTTATTTATTAATATCACTTTGCAGATACATGTTTAGAATGTATTTTTCTCAGAATATATCCCATGTATGAATTATAAATATAACAGAAATAATAACAGATTTACTATTTTATGATCAGTTTATATCTCCATGTGATTCTAGTAAGAAGAACCCAGGTTGGGAAAGAAGCCATGAAGTTTTATTATGTCTGTACTCTAATCCTAATCCTCCAATGCAGAGCAAAATCTATCTATGCCAGAAAATATCGTATGGAAACCAGAGACCTTTAAGTTTTTACTGCTGCTGTCCCAAATAGAGGCATATATGTGAACACTGCTGAGCTCAGAATTATGGTCCATGACCAGAAGTAACATATGCAGTGCCAGGGGACCTTATTCATTACAGAGGCAGGTTTAACATGTTTATGCTTTACTTGAACGTATGGCTGAGGATGGCTCCCGAGGATTGCATTGGCTCTCAGGGATTGCTGGGAAGCAAACCTCTCTTTTATTTTAGCCAAATTCTCCCTAGCAGAGAAACACTGAAGAAGGATGTTTTGTTGGTCCTGTGGTGCTCATCATTTCTTCCAGGCTTTTTTCATTTACAGGGCCCATTGAGTTTCTAGCAACTTGCTTTTGTGGATTGGTGCAAAAAGGTCTCTGTATAACTTGGAGTCTGGCACAAAAGTTTTCTTTTTAGAGCTTTAAACTTTAAAGAGTAAGGCATGCTAATTATTTCTATAGCAAAATTTAACAGCCTTTTTGGCCTTGTTGCAGTGCATTAGATAAGCAACCTTCTTTCACAAAAGAGTGTCTAAACAGTAATTTACGTAGTAGAGTATGTTGATGGTCTTAAAGAGCTTGTTTCCAGAATATGTTTAAACAAAATCCTTATTTAATGTGAGACCACAAATAAAACTGAAGCATTGGATGCAATCAGTGAATTCACTGAATTATCAAATTCTACTGCATTTTAAGTTGATCAGCTCCTTGAAATGGCCACAGGTACGCTTTTATATCTGTGAGTCTAAAATGACTTCAGGGAAAAGCATTTTGTCTTTTAAAATCTATACAGAAAAAAGGAGTTGAAAAATGTAAAAGTGGTTTCTATAGCATAGAAGCTGAGAGACAAATCTACAAATGGGATCAATCTGCCTTGCTCCTGCTGCCTTAATCCAGCACCTCAAGAATCAATGTCTCAAGTCAATCCTTCCATATGAGGTGCTGATTGAGTTCCAGGAGCTTCCAGTGGTAGGAGGAAGGTTGCTTTTGAAAATAAAGGGCTAATCTCCTGAGAGGAGTAACTTTATTTTATGTAAAATGCTAAAAGAACCATTTTCTGCCATAGCAGAATGTGAAGTACTGGGTGTCTGTTCGCAGTGCAGGACAGAACTCAGCATCGTCACCTCCCTTGTCAAATCTTCCTGCCTTTAGTCATGCAAATTGTTAATGATTTCATGAGAGAATTGTGAGTAAAGGGCAGTTTAGCAATATGTCTCTGTTCCCTGTTCTGTCGTTTCTAGGTAATCTGACTCTCTGATAAAGGAAATATTACAAAATACTAATTTTTAGAAATCCAGTGCAGGGGATATTAGTAAGGCTGGTCACCTAGTAGGGAAGAAAGAAAACACGCCAGGAAAAGAAAAGAAATCTATCTGGTGCACCTACTTCTAAAATATCCCTGTCAGAGATTTAACAAGTGGGAACACTTCTTCCTGATTCATTAAAGCTTTGTCTTTCTGGCCATAAACAGCCATATATTGCTGATAAACAGCTCTTTGGAAGGTATGTGATCATCCTGCAGTTTTTCTTTTCTGTGGGTTGTACAGATCCATCTTGTACTAGACTACATTCCCAAGGGACCGTGGACTGTGAATGTCACCTGAAAAATACTTGCATCTACAGTGAAGTCACTGGGGCCACAGAAAAGCTGTGGTTCTCCTATAGTACCTATCTGTTAGCGTTTTTGAAAGAAAAGCTGCATTTAAATTTTTTTCTGTAGAAGAAGTTTGGAAGGCCAATAGTCATATTTGCTAATGGAACTAAAACCAGATTTAGCTGAAGTATTTTCATCTCTCTAGAGTGGGGCAGGCTTGTGATGAAGAATGAATCATTAAAAGTGTGTTTCACCTGGGGCATAATCTTGAAGTATCTGTAAAGATCAGAGTGATGTCAACATGATCTAGAGATGTGAATCAGTGTGATCGCTGTGGAAAGGGTGGATAGATGGTGTTTGTGTAAACACTATGCAAATTATTTGGGGTTTACTATTTAACATTAGCAGATTGTGCTAAACATGCTAGGAAGGTAATCTTTATGTTGGCAAAACGTAGAACCATTTTAGCACCACGCCTCGCCTCAGGTAGCATGTCCTGCCCTCCCAGCAGACCAAAAGAGACTGAACAAGGAAGAGCAGGATGGCAGGAGAGTTGCCGTTTTGTGCTGCTCTCCCCTGCTGACAAGAAAGATTCTTGGCTGTCACTGTTTCACTGCTGTTAGAAATTATTTGCAAAATACAATAGCCAGCTGATTGTTTCTTTCCTTTTTACACGTAATTTGGGCAAAAAGAGTCAAGTCTATCCCCTGCCCTTACCTGTACACTTCTTCATGGTTTGGACAAGGTACCTCAAAGCTCATCATGGCTGAGGAAGCCTTTGGATGTCCGTATGAGGCTCCACAGAACAATTTCTTTCATTAGCATGCCTGAAAGTAAAACAAAGGAAATCCATCCAGAGCTTTTCCCAATCCTGCTCAAAGAGCACAAAGCCTTCAAAAACCCCTATGGTTGAAAAAAATGTTATGGTGGTTGCCAAGTCAGGCACTGTTAGTAAATATTAAAATGGAGTCTTCTTTAATACAGCTCTTTCATGCATGTAACTTGGGACTTAACTTTCAACTGAATAAACACCACTTGAGAATGCAAAATATTATTATTGTTATCTCATTAGAGTAATATGTTGCTCAAGAACTTTTCATTGTACGATGTGTGGGATATACCGCGCTTTGGGACACACGGAAAATGTGACAAGGAGAATCTTGGCCAGAGGTCCCTGGGTTCAGTTCAGGCAGAAGTTGTCCCAGTGCTTTGAAGCTGTCTGATGTTACAAGAATGCTCATTCCAGAAAAGTCAGGGAGAAAATTAAGAAAATTTTTTTCACAACAAGGTTTGAATGCTTTTCAGCGATTGCTTAATATTATAGAATGTTCTGTAATAGTTCTGTATGATGTGAATTAAGTGCCTGAACAGAACTACCTTGTATCATTCTAGATAGCCCAACTGGAGAGATTGATGTAAGGATGGTACAGCTGACCCAGGACAGATGCGAGATCTGAGCTCTTCTGCAACAACTGGACAAAAGGGATGTCCCAGGTAGCCCAAATGACATTCGATATTTGTGTTTATGCACCTCATTGTTACTTTGATGATTACTGTTCTGCTTCATTAGAGAAATGTGTGAATGGAAAAAGTTACTATGAACAGTCTGATTTTTTTTTTTTTTTTTTTTTTAAGGAGAGCAGTTAATTATGGGATTGAGTTTTCATGAGAAAAGAACTGACTTTATCAATCTGAATACACCTAGAGGTCTTATATACCAAGCCCTTAAATATGGGCTGCTCTTATTCACTGCAAACAAGATTGACACAATGTCTTCATCTTCCTTTATTTGCTCTCACTGTAATCCAAGCTGTGGTTTCAAGAGGAATCAATTTGGTAACTTACAGATACATACGCCCTCTACCCATCAAACCATCCCCACAGACTAGTGACAGACCAGTCACCATGGCAGAATAACTTAATGTTTATACTCAGTTTGCCTTGCTCTTGGTTTTAGTGATCCATGGATAGTAGAATTTTCAGTTCTTTTTTTAAAGGTGATCATTTATGCTAACACGGAGAGCAAATCAATGCAAAGTGGGGCTTTTTTATGTTTACTAGGATGTGTTAAAATACATATTTGACTTTAATTTTGTAAGCTTACTAGCTGTAGGTTTTGACTAGCTTTCAAACCTAGACAAAGATATTTCAGGCTTTCTAGGATGTTAAGATATGTTAAATTGTTTTGTTGCAATAACAGCTTCCCATCACGGTTTTAAACTTTCAGACTACCCAAAATATTGGAAAATATGCTGCAAAGCCAGGAGGATGATTCCCCACTTTTCTAGTAACAGAACTGAGGAAACAATTGCATTTTTCCATGTTGATACCTATGTTTTCACATGAATTCCTGCACTAAAATTCTGTTTTCTCACAAGCAAAGAGTTTAATGTGATTCAAATAAAACCCAACACATTTAAACGAGCCACGTAGCATTTCCAGTGGTTTCATTTTTCTTTGAGTCAGGTTTCAGATCAATTTCACAAGCACCAGGCAACATTGGGAAGAGCATATCCTTTGAGAACTGGAAAACATTGATTTATTTTACATGTCCAATTAGTTCCATAAATTAGCAACTGTGTTCAGGTATGTAATACAGCACTGCTCCTTTCCAAGCTGAGGAACCTGTAAAAAGCTCGTAAGAACAGGACCTTCATTTGAAAAAGGGAGCCTGATTTAAAGTGAATAAAAGCCACTGGAAATATTCCCACTGATGTTGGGGCAATCTTGTTGCATAGGATCACATATTTATCTTTCAACAAAATGGATCCTCTGAGCTTTTTTTCGTTGTTATGTTTTTTACTCCATGGAAATATTTTTGCTGGTTTTGTTAGTCTGTTCATTTTAAACAAAGCTGTGACTTGACTCTGTCTCGTTAAGTGGCTGAAAAATATCAACATCAAACAATTATGCTGTAACAAGAGGCAGTGTCAGAGGTGTAAAAATGTACTGCACCTTAAACATTTGTTTTTTCCTTTGGGGATAACTTATGGGATTTTGTCAATGTAAAAATATTCACCCAGTTGCAGACCAAGCCAATCAGCCTCCTTCTTGCAAGGGTGAAGGTTGCCAGGCCAAGCACAAGCAATTAGCTGCGCAGTGCTCGCACGGCCGGCAGCCCCGTCCCCAGCTGATTGCCCTGAGCTCCACTGCTGCTCGTAATGCAAATTGTATCTGGTCCCTCGGTAATCGAGATCAGTGCTGCCTTGTCCGTCCACTCACTGCTCATGCCCCCTCCACACTGTGATAATGGTTTTGGTGGGCAATCAGGGAAGATGCCTTCTTGACTCATCTCTCATAATAGATTGTCCTCCTCAGGCAAAATTGAATAACCCCCGACATGGCCTGGAGGCAAGCAGTACGAATTCAATAATTCTGCAGGGTCAACGTCCTCTCATTTTTGGCAAGCAAGTAATTATTCTGCACTAACATTCAGTAATGGGAGTAGGAAACTGCTGGAGAAACCTTCCTCTGTACCCAGAATAGCCACCTTAATAGGATATTCCTCTAATAAGCAATTCTGTCTCATTCCAATGCCCCTTGCCTTCAGGTTCGCTTTTCATGCACATTTCATGTACGTATTCTGCAGACGCTTTTTACCAACAGCATCTGTGGGAAAGTTTAACAACTTCACTGTCTGTTGTTTAATATTTTCCACTTTTATGGGTTACAGTTGTGCTGTCTATTTGCTTTTACTGATTTCTGAAAGATTTATTATAAACCAAATACAGCTGTTCTCTCCTTTCATAAACTGAAACTATTTTGGCAAAACCTATTTTCCACTATGAAAATAAATTTTAAATTGCTTCCCTCACCCAGCTTTCCAGGCTGAGCATCCAGTTGTTATTTAGTGGTGCAGAATAGGTGCCAGGGTGGTTGTAGGCTCACTTAGGGGAAAGAAAATGCCTATGTTTCAAAAATAAACAGCAGAAATGTTTTTTCTCCTTCCACCCCCTTTTTCAGGGGATTTAATATTATTATCTGCAGATCTCAAGTGTTATGAATTATAATATAAAAAACTTCTGCAGTTTCAAACCATTTCTGCACTCTGATTTTGCATTTATGCTGAGGATTGTACACGTTTTATTTAGATACTTAACCTTTACCTTAAACTAATATTATTATCAACCTTCTAATATAATTCAATATTTTTTCCATGGAGCTTAAAATAGCCCTCTGCTTACTCTGAAAGGGCACGCATTTCACTGGGCCAGTTTCCACTGTCAAAATTTGGACCAGTGGAGTATTGTCTGTCATTTTGAAAGGGAATATTAAGTTCTAAATTATTCAAGAATATTTTGCTGTGGATTATAATATGCTTTCCCCTTTCCTAAGCTGGAAAAGTTATAATTTTGTAATTTTAAAATGAAGTAAGAAATAGAAGATTAAGAATCCTTCACTAATACTACTGCTTCAATCTACATCATTGGTATTTTTCTTCTGTTTTGGGTTTGTTTTGTTTTGTATTTTCCTAGAAATAAATGCATTCTGCTGTATGGAATCTATTGTTTTAATCATTGAAAGAAACCTTTATCTCTTCTCTCATGAGAACAGTGCACATATAGTAATGAAGATCCTTGTATAATGGCAGAATAAGCACTTTCTATGACTGATTGATGATTGATTATTGTAGGGCTGTCTCCCTGTAGCTGCTTATCACGATGCTTTTTGACGAGCAGCATTCATTCCCAACATGAGAAATTTGTTTTGATCTGCACTGGTTCTGTTTACTAGCTGGGACAAAAAGTGGGATAATATTGCTCATGTTCAGCTGCCAGTGTTGATTTAGAGTGCAAGTTTAAGAAAATCCTGTGCTAATAATAGACCAATTTTTTTGTGAAATGCTTGTCATTATTGGTGCTGCTTACCATCTTGCACCAATAGTGATTGTTTTTCCTTTCTTCCATGCTTTTAAAATGCCATTTGCAATACAGCTTCAGTATGATTTAATTTACCGTTGGAATGTTTTCCTCGTTACTGCGTTGACAGCCCCACATAAGATCCATCTCCACTTGTTCGTTTGCCAGCTTGGCTCCATAATGCATGCTGCTCCAGCCTTTGGCTCACAGAGGGATTTTTTTTCACTAGTACAAAGTTACCTTTCCTAGTGCTCCAGCCAAAGTGCCCAAGATTCATGGTGCTTGCACTAAAAGCTTAAAAATACATGTTTGGACCAGGAAAAGGTTTCTTTGTGTGTGCCACTCCATTGCAAAAGAGGAATGGTTTTCTATAAAGATCTGGATTATTGGGAACTGCAGCAAAGGAGGAGTGTAATTCATGGAAATAGAATCATGGAATTGTTCTGGACTACTCTGATGACTCTTTTAGATGCAGCTCTGTGTGTATGTGTAGGACCTCTCTGTAGTATGTAATACTAAAGCCATTGATTTTTTTAAGCAGAGCAAATCATTGATTTCAACTTCTGCTCAAAAACCATTGGCACAAGAAGACCTAAAGAAAGAAATACACTTTCCTTAGTACAGAGATGATCTAAGAAAGACTGTCATCGTTGCCTGTGGCCAGGAAAACTATATTTAAAATGTGTCCATCTGAACCTTTTATGTTTTACCTAATGATGTAACTAAATTCTAATCCATGGCTTGTGATTTCAATGAAATTATACAAATTTCTCCACCCTGTACAGAAATATTCCTTTTTTAATGTATAATACACACACATGTACTTGTACACATAGAGCTATATTAGTTTTCTTTTAAAGTGTATTTTGGAGCAAGAGAAAGCTGAAAAAGTCTGGGCACTTGTAAAACATATGGATGCTGAATCCAAAGCTTATAAACAGGCACTGAACTTACTGTTCTTGTCTTCTTAGGTTTATCTTCTGTGCTTTCTACAGCCTGTTTAACTCATAAATATATGTACTGTTTTTTACCTCAGGCTTTTTCAGGTATTTAGTTTTAAATCAGTTTAGATGTGACAGATAAAAATTAGGACCTGATCCTGTAAATCCTTATTTGCTGGACTTGCCTTTACATGCCTAAATTTTCCTGTTGATAAATGAATGTATGTGCAGTGCTTTGAAATACATGGATGGTTATTATTGACCTGAAGTGACTACTCACATGCAGAAAGGTTGCAAGGTCAGCATCTTAGTTGTTTTTTTTTAAAGAAGAAACTTAAGTTTGAGCACAATGCACTGGGGGGGTTTTTGCATATATTTTACACAAGCTCTGCTGAATAAAAAACTAAACTTCATACAGACGATGTGTTTTTAGCTTTAGTCAGTGCATAAATGTTACTGACAGTAGCAAAATGCTTTTTTTATTTGAATAGAGAATAAAGACATTAGGCATGTAAAAACTGCACTTTATCATTTGTTGGCACAAAGTTTCAAGCATTCTTGTTGCCCTCTCCCAGCTGTCTCTCCTTATTTCTGCTTTTATTTAGTCCAAAATTCCTGCTGTTTCTTAAATGTGTGTTTGTACATAAACTATTACTGTCCCTTGAATTGTTTGGGTTTGCTTTTGTTTTTCATATTAATGCTACTGTGAAACATTCCAGTTTTAAGCCTAAAGACAATACATTATTCCAGAAATCTGTTAGTGACCCTGACTTTTTTATGATTTATTACTTTAACCTTTTGTTAGCTTTTTTTATAATAGCAAGTATACAAAAAACTCAACCAAATAACAACCCCCCAAACTTCAAGATTCATGCATTCAAAAATGAGTACAAATTCTGCAAGACTTTGTCATGAAAAATCTCTTAGTATCTGCTCCAAGAGACCGATACAAGGGACATGACAAGCTGCAAGGTAAGCACCAGAGACAAAGGTGCAAACAAATCCAAAGGAGCCCTGTGCAAGTCAAGCATTCAAAACCAGGTTCTCATCTGTCTCTGACCCTCCTGTGTGGGCGCAGAGAGGAGGGACGGAGAGACATCTGCGTCACCAAACTTCCTTGCTTAAGGGGATGTTGGGCAGGAGTGTAATATTATTTTCTGGCATAGATTTTTTCTCACAGATGTATTTGGGTAGTTACACAGATGGTTATTTCCCATTGATACCAGAGATGAGGAGGTGAAAGGCAATAAAAGTGAGCTACTTCTGCACTGAGACACCATCCACCTTAAAGAAGCAGTTGCAGAAAGATGGGTTTTCCTTAAGCTCTGCAAGTGGAATTCATATAAAAATGAGTAAACCTAAATCTAAAAACTAACACTATAGCATGCATTACTGTTAACCATCCAAACAATGTTGGAAGGTGGGGTAAGCAGTGCTATGCATGACAGTGGGCCAAAGTCATCACTAGGGGACAACAATTTCCTGGCTTTGTATTATTATTTCTGTCTGACATGCTGTGTGTCATCTGCTTTTCTCCCTCTCATTTCCTATGACTGCTTCTTTTCCTCTTTGCTTTTAGCTCTTTCTTGTTTGTTTGGACTGTGGGGGTTTTGGGTTTGTTGGTTTTGGGTTTTTTAAAATTTTATTTTACTGACCAGAATTAGTTTAAAAAGAAAGTATAAAATACCATCTTAAGACATGATTTTTATTTCACTTGTCTTTGTTTTCTCCCTGCCCCCCCTTATTTCCTTGCCATTGCTAGTGCTTTTTTATGTCATGTTCCAGAAAACTGCAATGAAGTGTGTTTAGTATTAAGTACCTTAAGCCTTCTTAGGTTTTTTTATTATCATTGTTCTTGTTATTGTTATTCTTTGTTATTGTTATTGTTGTTTCTTTTTACTACCATCATGAATCCGAGACCAGTGATGGGCCAGGAACTTGTTTGACTACTTGCTATACCAATAAAGAACAAAAGATGAGTCCCTGCAGTCAAATGTTTCCAATACCCACGTACCAGAAAAGAGAATATGGGCGGATATAGACAACAGGGAGCCCTGGGAAACAAGGATCAGCACCCTGTGCAGTGGTAGAGCATCTCCCCAGAGTAATCGCTGTCAAGGAGAACTTTAAAGATAGATTGGAAGGAAGTTAAGGAAGTAATTCTCACAGGTATTTATGAGTAAGTCTATGTGCAGCATGGTAGAAGGTATGAAGATATGTATTTCTATGCCTAGCAGGAATATGAGAGAAGCTGGAGCTGGGAGCAGACTGAGAACCCAAGGCAGAAGTCAATAATTTGGTAATGAATGAACAACAGTGATGGCAAAGAGCTCTGAAAGTGAAGACAAATGGCTTATGTCTGACAATGCAGAAAAGGTGAATGAACAGAGAAAACAGCCATTGGAAAAGCAATGAGCTAGGAAAATGATCTTAGCAGCAATGCTCATCTGGGCAGAAATTTGTTGGTCAAATTTCCATTTGCTTTGTCCAAGGTTATGGTCGATACCCAAGTTTCATTGTACGGGCAGATCGGGAAGTCTGCATCCTATGTGTTGTAGAAAGCAGCCACAATACTTGAAAGTAAAGAAAAGATATCTAGGGAGAGATAGCTCAAAGCTAAGAGGTGGGAGCTGACTGTAAAAATAGAAAAGGGCATCTTTACTTTAGTCATATTGAGATGATGGCTTGTCATATCAGAGACAATGTCAGAACAATAAAGTTAAATTTCAGTATGGCTGGCAGCTCTGAAGCAGAAAGGTAGATGTGTGTGTCAACAAACTGGAGAGATTGCATGCAGTTATTTTAAATGGAAGGATAAGATCAGTCAGTGATATGGTAAAATAAAGAGAAAAGGAGATTCAAAGATAGCTTTAACTAGGCTCTCCACAGAAAGCTGAGAAAAAGGACAAGAAAGCTCCTGGTGAAGAGGACAACCAAAGGAAAAATGAAGAGATAAAAGAAATAGGTGCAGAGGAGCCACAAAAACTGGAAGGGCAGAAAAATTGCTCAGGATCCACTGAGTCAAAAGCTGAACAATTGGTGACATCTTGCTGAGTCCAAGATTGGGCTGGGAAATGTTGACAGCTGCAATATACAAGTTCCACAACACATGTAGGAAACCACTTACCTGACCCAGTTTATGACTCTTCAAGGATATTCATACATTGACAAGAAGTCAAGCTGTATGAACAGGTCATACCAAACTCCTTGCTGTTATGGGTGGCTAAGGGGACCTGTGCTAACCAGTTGTAATCAAACTTAGTCATCACTCTCTCTGATGTTCTCAACATACTTCTGTGATTGTAATATCCTATGACTTCCAACTGGGATTGTCAAAGAGTTCAGATAGAGGTAAGTGGTTGTAATCAACCGTAAACCACAAGAACTGATCCTGACAAGAGTAGATTGAGTACTGTCTCCCCTATTTTATCCCAGTGTTGAAGTAGAAAAAATAATATCAAAGAAAAATAATTAAATACCACAAGGGATTATAATTTTCTCAATATTTTGCATCTTCCTCATATCTTTACCTTTTCATTTCTTAACTGTACAACCTTTATCCATTTCCTCGTGAAACTCCTCTGTAATTGACTCATCAATAACTCATGTCATCAACCTATTTTCACTGTCTTTCCACATACTGGTCTTGAATGGAGTCTAGGAATTTTAGATGAGTTAGGATGGAAATTAAATACTCAGAAGGTATTTTGAAGCTTATTTAAGCTAATAACTATCATTTGGCAATCAGATGGGCACTTGGGAGTCTGAATTAGAGACGAATAGTGAAGAGCATAAAACTTGATGGCAGAACTAGAAAGAGATAACCTTTGTTCTCTGGCTCTCTGCAATGTCGTGCAGCTCTTACTACTGTCTTCTGCTGGATATAACATGAGGTCATCATTCAGGAACCATGTATTTAAACAGGTATTTTCTCCTTTTTGCAGAGACTTGATTTCAATTGAAATGAGTGTGGTGTAGTGACTCAGACATATGATCCACAGGTCAAGCAACTAATTTTTTATTCCCAAAACAAGCATGTTTCTGTGTGAGAAGAAAAAAAAAATACTCTTTTGAAACTTATTCTTAAAAGAGTTAGCTATCTTCCTTTTGGAGGAAGAGTACACATGAGTAGTATCACAAATCTGGTAGATGGTTTTATTTTTGAAACCACACTCAGTGGCACACAGTAACTTTCCATTGACAGATTTGCCCACTAATGTCTTAGAAAATACTTTGGTGTATGTTTTTTTAGACATTGTGTGGATTCTTGTTTTTACTTCAAAAATAAAAATGTAGCAAAACTAATGGAGAAAAAAAGGACAAAAAAACCTGTCATTACAGCCACATGTCTAAGATATGAGTCCCCCATGCAAATACATAGCAATTACAGACTTAACTTCTGGGAAAAGGGGATGGTTACTATATGCAGTACTGTGATTAAAGCATCTGTTACTAGTCTGTTATTTTTTTTTTTAATGTAACTGTGGTGTACATGATCTGCATGATTTTTACTTCTCTCATTCTCAGAAAGGCTAAAATGGATATAATGTCTTTTGAGTCTCAGCTGGAATGCAGATTCAGCAACACTGAAGCTGGAAGAGAAATAAGTGGTATTTAATACAGATATTGGAAAAGGTCTAATTTGGAACCTATGTGGTGAGAGTGAGTACATACAGGGCTGGGCTAATCTTACTGGTGTAAAGAGTGTGGACTCAACTTCACACTTCTGACTCAGTGACTTAATTATGTCAGATTATTGCACTTCAAGTTCTGGCCTAAGATGAGGATAAATTGTTCTCTAGCAATGTAAAATTCCTTGTCTTCTTAAAATTTGAAAATGTGAATCCAGTATAACATAAACAGAGTTTAATTTTCACAAGTGGTGTAGAGTTTGTAGTACTGGCTGATCTGATCACTTACCTGTTCAGTTCTGTTCTTCTTTGTAGAGTGTGTTTATCTCTCCTGAAGGGATGAAAAAGTAAAATGTAATATAATATTCAGCTGGCTATGAAGGGTGAGGGTTTTCCATAAAATCTCCCTCACTGCGCTGGAGCATATAGGTTCAGGATTTACAAGTCCATGGAAGCATTTGCCAGCTTTTGAAGTCTGCACTCAGGCTAATTTTATAAAGACAAAACCCTGCTTGCTGAATGGTCATGCGTGGGTTCAATACAGGAATAGTCAAAAACTCCCTACACCAAACTTTTGTAGACGACAAAGGGGGTTTGTCTGTTTTCCCATGCATTTCCAAGTCCTACAATACAAACATATATTTGCTCCTTTGCTGTTTTTAAAAAGGTACTGCTTATTGTTTCTAGTGTGTGTCTACAGAGGGGGAGTCAGAGCCTCCAGTTCAGCTGTTCTGCCTGCCCCTCCATTGCCTGATCGCTTTCAAGAAATTACATTTGCTGTCCTGGTTCGTATGTCTCATTCTGATGGCATAGATCTCTATTCTCCTACTTTACATGCTAGTGTGGTTTTTACTAGCTTGTTTGGATTGTTTATATGACAGCTTATTCATTGGTTTGATATTTTGCTGTGTGTTTTATTTATGCAGTTGCCTGTTGGGGTCTGGAAAGGATTTCCCATAATGGTAGATTGGCTGGTCAGACTGGATTTTTCAGATTCCTCATAGCGGTGGTACTAAATGTTAGTGATTAAGTGTAACCTTATGTCAGATATCAATAACAGTAACCAAGGCTGGTTCAATAATATGTCTAGGGGACCCTTCCTAAAATAAATAAAACATATGGCTCAAGCCCATACCTAAAGCTCCCAGGCTTTAGGGACTTAAAATTTAAGCCCTGTAGTCACCTTTACAGGTATTTCTTCCCCAGTCTCACTCTTGGGAATATGAAACCACAGGCACACAGCGTAACACCGATATTTATATTAAAAATGAAATGAAGCATACCTTGAATAATGCGGTGGAGGCAATACCAGCCTCTGATTCACAGTTATTATTTGCCCCACTGGCTGAGACCCTAGTCAGCACTTTTCATATCCACAGGGCATTTGCGCTCTTTTAGTTCATCCATTTCTCCCCTCACTGTGAATTTTAACAGACTCTGGGATGCTTGACCAGGCTTTAGGGGCTCTCCTCCAGCCCACGAGGTCTGTGGATGCTTGGGGAGTCCCCCCTGCAGTGAAGCACCCAGAGTTTGACTTCATCTTCATGACCTGGCTGCTGTGTTAGCTGGTCCTGCAGCATCTCTTGCTGCTCCACCACCACCCTGACTGACAGAGTTAGTCCCATCAGGAACAGGCCCATCTTGTCCACATCAGTTCTGCTCAGGGTATGAGCCTTATCCAGAGTAAAAGAGGAGATCAGTTGACTGAAGTTATTTTCTGCTGTGTCCAGGTGGGCAGCTTTCTACAGGGTATGTCTCTTCTAAAAATTACTGCCTCCTTCCTGCAGCTACTGTACCATACTGTGCTTCCTCAGTGGTTATAAAACACAGAAAACATGCAAATATATGTATGCTCTGTTTTGTTTGCAAAGACAAGTGCTCAAAATGTAGCAAATGGAAGAATTAAGTTTTCCTGTTATGCCACCAGAAAAGTAATATCTTTATATATATGACCAAGCACTACTTTTTTTTCTACAGCAAATACTAAATGCTTTCAAGTTCAAAGATACATTCAAAGATGATTCACTGTAAATAGCTTTTAGACAACACAACATACAACTCAATTAAGGTAATTAAAAGGAGTTTTTAAAACGCTGATTGGGCTTTGTATTGAAGATACATTGATTTCTGTTGCTGTAAATTGGCTGTTCTATCAGTTGTCTTTCCTTGTACACTTAAAACATATTCTGACTAATTAATAGCATAATAGTAAGCAGGATGGCTGTAAATGAATGATTAGAATAGCAGAACAGACATTATTTATAATGAATAATATCAACCTTATTCTTTCCTTTCAGCCTTCACAGACACGATGGCTACATAATAGGAAGACCATGAAGCACTACCATACAACACATCTTTACCCCTAAAATGATGGTGCCGTATGTGCAGTTTCTGACAGTAAACCATATAACGATATTCACTGTTAATTGCGGTTAATATCCTATCTGAAAGATTCCCTAAGCTTATTTATTACTCTGCTGATAAGCAAACTTAATGACAGAGGGTATTTTGTGTTATGTGTATTTAACTTATTTTAAAATAAACCTATTGTTATGGTTTGTATAAAGCCTAAATTGTATACATATGCAAACATACAAACATAGCTCTTGAAAATGTATTAACTGCATTGGATACCTAAACAGGTATTTTCAGTGTGATTATTTCTCTGTTTTCATTATTTGGGGTACAGTGTATAGTGAGAAAAAAGAAAAAGGAATCCTACTTTCAGGTGTCTCAAAGCAACATTTTTCATTTTTCAAATATGAACCTTGATAGTATTCAGTGTTGAAAAATGGACATTTTTACAAAACATAGCTCTATCGTTCAGCATTTTCAGAAAGGACTAAAAGTGTGCTGTAGCAGTCAGATGCAGCAAAGTTATAATTATTTTTATGAAATATACAACCATACAAAACATTTGTAAATGTGCCATTGTTATGATACGTCAGCCAATAACTTTTAAAGCAGGTGAAGAAAAGATTTTTATTTTTTTTCTGTTCTGTGGCAAAATCTTGTGATTTTAAATGCTTCTGCCCTGGAGTATTCTCGAGTATTCTGGAGAATTATTGGTTTAATTCTCTGAATTAACTAATTTGCAGTGAGCCTCCAGACCTTTGCTGAAGAGCGGATGTGCAAACTTATCTATATATGTTGGCAGTATCACCATCATAAATTGCTTGAGTCATTGAAAAACAATAAACTGAACATGCTTCAAGAGGAACTAGTGCCTCTCATTGGTATTACCTCTTTCAAGATGACAGGAGACCTCAAGAGGCCTGAGAGTTCTTGGTTGTATGAGTTTGTGACTAATAGGAGGTTTGATGGGACAAGCGCTCACCACCTAGGGAAATTGAAGCATCTTTGAGCTCGATACCCTTTGTGTCTCATTCTTTTGTAGGTTATTGTTGTGAGGCCTGCAGGGACCTCTTTTACAGTTTGCATCCACAGACAATATGCGATCAGCAAAATCTTTTTAGTTTTACTGTTGGTATTGATCTGCTGCTATTCCATGCTGTGGCTAATTTGCTTGTTAGCAGTAATTTTAAAAGGTAATTACAGTTTTATAGTCTGCCCAACTCTCATATATTTATTTCTTGCCTAATTAAAAGTTACAATCTTAGCAGTGAAATGCTTACTTTTTAGCAAATGAGGGACAGTTCATTTCCTGACTTTTCATTTCACTCTTAATCTGAAGATTACTCTGAGGATAGATGGAGACAACTGCATAGTTTACTAAGACATTTGCATTTGGAAACCCAAGTCATGAGGTTGGAAATAATGTAGTGACTTACCAACAGTACACAAGAAACTCCTGTGCATGCTAAACAGAGTAGTAGCTTGTGAGAGATTTCATACCAGCAAAGACCACATCATTAGAGCCTGCTTATGTGTCTTGTAAACTCTTCTTGACATCGTATAAGCATGAGATAAAAAGAGGAAGAAATATGATGACCAAATTACATGCATTTTAAGTTGAATTAAGCTCATCTGAATGTCTGACGTGAATCTATCAAAATCCCCAGCCTTAAAACTGAGCTGGGTTTCTCACTGAATTTATCTTTCTAATGGAGCTAAAGAGCTGTTTGATTTTAGCATGAGTAGAAATATACAGAAGTGAAACACATTTTGGAAGGGATCTGAGGGGGGATGCTGAGGGGTTTAACACAGATTTAACCCTTCTCCGAGCCTCAGCCAACCCCACTGTAAGTGGGCAACTGTGCACCTGGGCTGAAGGGGAAAAGCAGCTTCCACTGTTCACAAGCAGGAGAGGAAATGCAGTTACTTTTTTTTTTTTTTTTTTTTTTCTACTTATACCAGTCCAATTCAGTTTGGGAGGGAGAGTTTTGTCCTGTAATTTCTGTAATCATCTTTCATGAAATTCCAATTCCAATGTCTACCTCCAACAACAGTGGGAACCAGAGTCTCCAATTAAAAAGTTAACGATGTCTATTATTTAAAATAAGAAAATCAATCTGAGTGGCACCTGGGATTTGGGAGCACTTGTATATCACCACGTTTTCCCAATCCCTTAGCTAATAGCCTATCCTTGAACAGCTTCACAGTCCATGCCTCTGCCTGGAAGGACACCACTTTGGCTGCATGAGGTTATCAGTGCAGTACCTAGCAAACAAGTGTACTGATGATTTGAAATAATACCACCCATTTTTCTTATTTCGCTGTGTTCACTCCTAGATCTACAAACCTCCTGCCTTGCTCCTCAAAACAGGGATCCCAGGAAACTCCTATGACCACATGCACTGGGCACACTAGGAAGCTGCAGGCTCAGATGGAAAGCTCTGTCATTGGTAACCTCCTGAAGGTGACCCATGTATTTGTCTTAGCCCTTCCTGTTAAAAGCTCACCAAAGGACTGTGTTTATCCTAGATGCAATTCTTCACAGACTTACCACAAATTGGTAAATTTTACTTTCTGAGGAGCCTGTCACAAAACGTTTCGCTAGGTAGGGTGGATAAAGCCCAAATTGGAAAAAAAATGATGATCCAAGTGACATGCCTGAGCACTGTTTTACATGGCACTTGCATTAAACACCAGCAGATAACAAAGTCTATTGCAATACTAGTGAGACTTGAGTTACCCACAGAAGTGCCAGATGATTATATAATGTATTTACAGCTCTCTTAATGTGACTGTCAGATTGAGGATTCCTGTAAGAGAAGCAAAAATCCTCCAAAAGTAGCATTTCTGCCTCTTTTTTTGGATAAGGCAATCTGAAGTGCCTACTGGATATTCTCTGGTGGGAAGTCAGCAGTCTGGCACAGCAATGGGGACTTGCATCATGCTGCTGTGACTCCCCTGGAACCACCAAGGAGCTGCAAGGTACAGGTGAGGCAAATGCTGTTTCATGGCATTAAGACACCACATCAGGAACAACCATGAGCCCCTCTGAACACAGTGGGAGCTAAATTAGTCTGAATTAATCCTTGAAGGTTGGATGACAACCTTACAACCTTCTGAGGGTAAGGGTCAGGGTGTTTTTGTGTTGCCCCTGAAGCAACGCAGGAGGGAGATGGGGGTTTAGCCAGGCTCGTTCTCTCTTACTGGAGGAATGGGATGCTCATACCTCACATTGCTGTACTCCTTGAGTTGTGCTTATCCCAGATTCATGTCTTTGGCTTATGTTTGTTTCCTGAGAAGTTGCTTTTTATAGCAGATTTTTGTTAACAGCCAAATGCAGATAACAATACTGAAATAGATATGGGTTTAAATAAGTCTTGATAAATGTATGGGCACATACTTTGACTAGTTGGATCCTGTCAGTCACCCTGGAAGATTTCCTGGCTCTAGAATGTCTCTTTACAACCAAAGTAGTGAAAAAGTTTAAAAACAGACATCCACAACAAACAAATGGCCAAAAGAGTCAGTTAGCCATTTTAAATTACTTGCTGTAGCTGTGTCATTTCTTTTCAGTCCTTATTGGTCAGCTGGGGCTTGTTAAGCCTGTAACAAGAAACTGTTAGAAGTAACTGGCAGGCAAGAGAGACCTCTAGGTGTCTCTCCCCCCCTTTTTTTAATTAATTAAGAACAAAGAATAGTGCAGATCTATCTTTTCAATATTATTTTTCTTCTTATTTTTACATTAAATTATAATTTATAGTATTGTCTTCCTTCCACACTCCTCTGATGGTACCCCCAGTTTCTTAATACCTGCTTCCTGACTAGGTCTGGAGCCTTAAGTCACTGGACACATAAACTTTCAAATAAATGGTATTCAGGGAGTATGCTATGGTCTTCAGTAAGACTTCAGATATTTTATTAAAGTGAGATCTTGAGGATTCTCTGAATTAGTTCCTGTGAAATTTGTGAAAATTCTGAATTTTGTAGATGTTTCATTCCTGTATCAGTTTCCATCTTGGCAGCCATTGGTCAAATGTGCTGACAGTTGAACTGCTTTGACTGTTTCCACAAACTTCTTTTTCTGCAGCCATAGAAGGAATTGTCCACCACTCCTCTGAGTGATTACTTTTTTCACTCCCGTGTTTTGGCATTGTCTCAATGAATAAGTGCTAATAGAGCAATTAAAATACATGCAATACTATGCTTTTATGGATTGGATACATGTGTTTCCCATGATCCCAAATTTCTAAGCAGTACATAAAGATTCAGCCACTTAGCTCTCACTAAAGTCAGTGAGTCAAAGGATATATAACATTTTGGCAGTCTTATCCCAAATAGCTCCAAGATAAATCTTATACATGGAAGCTGCTCAGGTGTTTTTCAGATGAGGATAATCTTTGTCTTAAAAAAAAAAACAATTAAAAAAATCATTCTTTGCTTCATATCTGATTAACAAGACACAACATAGGTTGATTTAATTGCATATCCGACAGCTAATTGACTCTTCAACGTAACAAGGCACAATTTCAAGTAATAGATGTTAGAACAACCTTTGATTGCCTTTTGGCCTGACTCACATCCCATAGGATCCCTGGGCTCTAATGGGTAGGGTGAAGACTTCTGGGTGAAACCCTTACAGAGGACATGGGTCTACTGAGGAAAGCTCTGTGGAGGGTAAAAACCAGAGGAGGATGGGAGAGATCCATAAGAAGCTGCCAGGAGTATAATCCAGCATCTGTAAATGTTCAAAGTCTAATACTACCTCAGTGAAATCAATAGGATTTTCTCAGAATGAAGAATAGCCAGTCTGATGATATTATTATGCTGATTAAGGGAATAGTCCTAGGAAACAGAGTTAAAAGGATTGCTTGCATCAGTGCACTAACACCGACATTTTCAAACACAACAGCTATGAAAAGTTCCAGTAAAGCTAATAGTGTCTGGATCTTGTTAATTTGGATTATGATACACAAAAAAATCTCACAGAAGGATTTTGGTTAAAAAAAAGTACATGATATCTAAAACGAGCTTTCTCACACCTGCTTGTAATGCTTGCATGCACTCTGCCCTGTATAAACCACAGACTTTCTTGTTTGTAACCATAAACTTTTTTTTTTTTTTCACATTTGGGAAGATGTTTTCTAATTTTAAAATCCTTCAATGAACTTCAGTAATCCACTTGTTGAACCTTACTCATTTACTGCCTCCATGAAGTTCAGAGGTAGATCAGAACAACTCCAATTTCTGAGGAAACTGGGTTTGATATTCTGGTTTTGTGAAACCTCGTGGAGATGAACCAAAGCCACAAATGTCAGTCCGCATCTAATTCCCTCAAAGTTCAAAGAGATTCAGATCCACTGCCTACAACGCATCTGCTCAAAATCCAGGCTGGTCTTTTATTTGTATCACACCCCATAAATGTAAGTCTCAGTGGCAATTTCAATGTACTTAAGTTATATATAATTGGTTCCTAAAGTTGCCTGACACTGAAAACAAGCATATTAAATTCAGACTTACAAAATTCCTTATGTCCAATTCCCATTTAGGTGTTTGGGTTTTTTTTTTCTCCCTTAGAAACAGTGCTGATGTTAGTCTCCTTTCCAGCATAGCTAATAAAGAAAAAACATTTTTAAAAGTCCAGGTCATTAAGCTGTCAGGAAATCTATAAGAGGCATCTCTTCTTGTAGACCAGATTTAAGAAGAATTAAAACTGAAACCTTCATAATGACTCTTTAAGTCTCTGAGTAGTTAAAAAAAAAAAAAAAGAAAAAAAAGAAAAAAGAGAGTGCAGGGAAGCATTTTTTTTTTCAGACATCAGTATGAAAACTAGCACTTTTTGTAGCACTGTGTGGAATAATGTAGCTATATAAAAAAAAAAAATAAAATCAAGCAGTGGAGGACATTAAAACTACCAGAAAACCTTATCAGAACAAATGCTCTACATGTTTTGTAAAAAGTGTATTAATCTCATCTCACAGGAGCTGTCACTGTTACAACTAACCCTGGAGCTGTAAAACGAGCTGTAAAATGGATTTGATTCCAGCATATTACAAGTTCTGTCATTATGGGTAAGATTAACAACATAGCCTGATGGAGGTCTGCTGCTCTTAGTGATGCAGGGATGTCTAGGATAAGAAACGGCTTCATAATTACAGCTTAGTGAAAATAAAAGGGCAAAAGGAAGAGCATTGAAATAATTATGGGTAATAGAGATTAATGTTCTGAGCAAGGCAGTAGTGAACTAATTTCATGGGGACAGGTTATAGAAAGGGTTATGTCCAAAGGAAGTTAGCAGCTTTAATGCTGGAATAAAGTAATAATGTACTTCTGTATGATACGCTAGTATATACGCTGTATTCCTGAACAATATGCTAGAGCATTGCATGATCTGTGAGATTTCTCTTCAGAGCTTTTAGCAGGATTATTGTACAGGCTCCTGTATATGTTCTGTTGTGATTCATGCCTTTGGGATGTAAACACCAAAGTTCTTGTGTGTGAAGACAATGGGAAGCACATCACATGCTGGGACTTTGGGAGAAATGTCACTTTCTGCCTAGTTTCTTTGCAGGCTGAAGACTAGTTGTGTGTACATTGCATATGTGACACTTCCTGACATTTGAATTGGTTTTACATACACCAGATTCTTCAGTATTAGTCATCTATTTTTGTAGGTCTATTACGGATAGCTTTCAACCAAGTGGCTAAGTGAGTACATAGCTCTTCCTTCATCTATAGTGGTGTAAATCCAGAATGCAGGTCTGGAAAACCAGTTTAGGCAGTTGGCAAATGTGGGTCTAATTAAGTAGATGCTGAATTCCCAGCCTTGAAATGGTACCCCTGAAACAGGTGGGAATTTTGTCTTTGACTTCAGCAGCAGCAGCAGCAAGGACATCGCTGTACTGGTTCTTGATGGGCATTGTCATGGATCACAGGGACATCATCAGAGGTGTGAGAACTACCTCTGTTAAATGGTAGCCTCTATAAAATGAACATTGGGTTCCCCAAGCCCACAGTTCTGCTTCCAGTTATGCACCTGTGTAGCACATTGATTGTTACAGGTGTGTTCAACACTAGTGTGAGAAACCACTGTGCAACCGGGATGTAACGTGTCAGGATGCTCTCAAGTGCCAGCCTCCATTCAGCCACTCACGGGAACGACCAGAATGGGGAGGGAGGGCCCCAGGGTGAAATGGTTTAGGGAGGAAAGAGGCAGTGAGAGGTTGGATTGGCCACGGTGTGGAGGAAGCAGAGGGAACAGGAACTGCACAAGGTAATGGATGGGATCAAGAACTGGAGGCAGAGGATTTCAGAATGGGGTTTTGTATATGTTGGCACTGGGGAAAGAACAAAGCTGCAAACCAACAGAAAGTGTGCAAAATACTTTTTCTTTTTTTCCCCCTATACTCAGTTGTTTGAAATTAAAAGCCAAAATTCTCAGTCTGAGTTGTCATTGCAGTTCTTTACCCTTATTTCTTCAGCTCTTGTTAAGAAGACCTATTGCAAACCTCATAGGAAGAGAGAGCAGGCAATGATGCAACTTAGAACTCTACTATTAATTAAACAGTGCTATAACTTAATGAAGCTTGTGGATGTTTTACCAAAGTTTCAATTTCTCATTTGTGCTATACCTGAAAGACAGGGAGGAGTAAGGTTAAGTACAGAACACATCTCTGCTTAACCATACCAATGCATTCATATGTTAGACCTTTTCCTCTAATTGCATTTTTGCTTCTTCCTTCAGAAACAAAAATGTCTTGATAAAATGAAACTGATCCTTAAGAAACAGTGTTTTCCTAAGAAATACAGTGTTTTTTCCCTCTTGTTGGCTTTTGTTCATCTGGGGTTAGGTCAGTGTGGTTGGTGTGATAATGTGGTTTATTTGTCTCCATACACTTGCATACTTACACATAAGTTATGACTGCAGAAGCCACAAGAGTGTGGTGGGATGGAAAAATGTATTAGCCTTAAGTCTGCCAGGATCAGGTCCAATGGTGCAGTTTGGTTTTGCTTTTGAAAATGAAAAGACAATAGTACATGTGTGAACATAGACACATTCCCACTCTAAAATGCCCAAATCATAACAGGGCATCCTGGAGAGAGGTTCCTCTAAGACAGGTCTCCAGGTCATGGCTCTGTGAAAGGGCAATTATCATCTAAACAGCTGGTATTGCCTTAAAACACAGTAAGGTTTATTGAATGTAGGACAAATCGATGCCCCATAGGCTTCAGTGGCCTTTGTCCCCGGCTTCCACGAGTCTGGGTTAGCCTTTAAACAGCAAGTTCATTAATACAGAAAGCCTGTTACTTTAAAATGACTTCTTGGGGGACCACATTTGATTTTCAGTTTTCTTTAGACCAGTCAACACTACAAATACTTGGGGAAACACAGAAATGTCAGGAGTGAAACAGAGCAAGAAAAGACAGTGGTAGACACAAAAATCTGCAGCTGGAAAGAAAGGGTGATTTTTCCCATGCATGTTGTTTTATCACAAAGGACCAGCAAGAGAGAGAATATTGGGGTGAATCTGTATCTCAAAGCAGTGACTACTGGGAACAGTTAATAACATTTTTGCTGTTGCTTGTTTCTGCAGTCCATTCAGTTCGGTTTCTAGTAACAGGGCTATGATCTCTCTAAGAGCTTGCAATCATTACATCTGAGTTCAGCTTCCCAATCTGTATTGGTGTTAACAGGGATCATGCAGCTTAAGAGCCGAGGCAGCATTTTAGAAATGAAGGAGTGTTGGATCACTGAGTGCATCCCTTGCCAGTTCTCAACAGTAAGTTGTTATGGGTTTGTCAGCTGTGACACCACTGCTGCTGGAGGTTCGTCATGGCACTGGAATTAGGATGGACCACAAACTCAGTCATATTTGTTGATCTGCCAGACCCAAGAACAGAAATGAAATGTGACATCTGAATACCAAGAAAACATGGGAATTAAGAAGAAACCTAGGAATTCTACATGCATAATATGTAATACAATGTAGGATTAATTTCTGTATTGAAATAACTCCTTCTGTGATCTCAGGTTCATAATTCTTTATGTTAATATAATAGATTGGGGTTTTGTTTTTGTTTGTGGGGAAGAATATTTCTCTTTGGGCACAAGAAAAGCATAATGTATCCTGATATGAGATGCAGATGAAAGACAGGAGAATAAAATTAAGTTACATTCTAATACTATAGCTCTTAGTCAGACTACTAACTATTGTTAGGTTCCTTCATCTCATGAGAAGCTCCAACAAGTATTAGTATGCACCAAGGGTTTTTCAGATATAGTGAAAACACCAATGCTGCCCTGCTGTGGTAATTTACACACAGTATATGTTGTAATGGACTTTGATTATGTATACACCTAATTCCCTCCCTGTGATGGACTGTGATCTGATCTACATTCATAATCCTTTTGTAATGCAGTGTGTGGTTGCTGAAGGTTAATTGATAGCAATTGACTAACAAGGTATTTTGCCATTGGAAACAGGTGGCACTCATTAGGAACAAAGATGGTACAGAAGAATCTGAAAACAGTGAAGCAAAGATAGTTTATGAATGGACATAAGTGATTTAAAGTGTGTCCTCAGAGGCAAAGTTTTATCGTAAGGAGGGACAGAACATCTTCACAAATCTAGGTGGCTTGTTTTTTTCTGCAGACCTTTTCAAGGCACAGGTTGCGTAAAGGACAATATTGTCTGAGAAAGAAACGCTACTAGTGACCACAGAAATGCAGAAAAGGAGTGAGGACTAACTTAAATTGATGTTAAAGAAATGAAATGAGCCTAAGGTATGTATAAATGACATCAATTAATTGTTCTGTTTCTTTCTTGCCCTGCTACCCTGTCAGTATGTTCTGTATATAAACTGTAGTATTGTCAGAAAAGAGTGTATGTCCAATGAACATGTTCAGTCTGACTCTTGGATTGCTGTAGGCCAAGCTATTGTTGACGTTTAAAACAACCCTATCTAAAACACAATGAACACATAATTGTATCTTATCACCCTCAAAATCAGTGTCTTAACCCTCTGCCTAATGTTTTAAGCTGTGAGGTTTATTTTAGAATCAGGTGTGCAATTAGTCTGAGCGTGTGATTATTGTAGCAAAGTGATTTGTGTGTGCTAGCCAAATTACTTTAAACCCTTAGTGCTTTTATTCCTTGGATTAAAGTTTGGTGTTGAATAATTATATGGATATACTTGCCTTTTTAATATCATGCCCTCAAACTCTTTAGATTTTTGTTTTCATCATACTTTGTATCTTTGACTATACTTAACATATACTGTTTAGATGACTTTAATTTAGTCAGTAATTCCTTAATTATTAGAAACACTGATACAAACCAGTATTACATATATGTTTATGAGTAATTAATTCATATATTGTGACTATAAGCAACTTTTGATTAAACCCAAATAATAGCAATTTGAATAATTAAAATCTTAAACCTAATTACTACAGTCAGGAGACTACGTCTCTATACAAGACAAAAGATACAAATTAAAGAAGGGAGACCAGTAAAATACAATTTTTACATTTGTGAGCTTTTTGTAACTCCTTCAGAGGACCTTACAGGATTGCTTCTTGAAAATATTCTCTGTAAAACATTTTAAAGCTTCAGTGTCAGTGTTTACAGTTAGTTTTCCATGTAAAACACAAAGTCTAACTTTCATAGGAAAGTAATGAGCCACTCTTCAGCTGTGGTCCAAAGATGGACATTTGTGTTGGAAACAATTTTTGGTTTACATGCTGGAAAAAAAATAGCTAAAATCACTAGAGATCGGTATCTATGCATAGGCACGCAATGCAGACTGGCTGAGACTCTTAAGAGAGTGCTTTGGGGAGATGGGACTTTAATGTGGAAGGTCATGACACTGCTGCTTCTCATCTCACCCCATCACTGGCAAAGAATTTCCAAAGGCTGCTGTGCTTTTGCTAGGACCAGCATGGTCTTCACCTGCCCAGAATAGAGAAATGAAAAACAATTCTTGAATTAAACACCCAACACAAAAGCAATCACATCGCAAATAGAGATCCCTCAAATATATTATGCATGGGCTAATTAAACTCTGACCTGAAATTAACGTGCAGAGGACTGGAGTATATCACATGCTGTATACTATCCACGACTGGTATACAAGGGCAAATATTACTAGAGTAGCACCATGTTAATCTTATTAATTCTTACCTTGTTTAACTAAGGCAAGGGTCTCCGCTCCAGAAGCGGGTACAGTTCCATCAAATTGCGTGTGTATAACTGGTAAAGTGTCTTACAGTCACTGGGATATTAAATTTTGACAGTTCATATTTATGTTTCTTTTAACATCATTGGCATCTGAGCAATTGATATTTAAGTTTTTATTAATGGCACAATTAAAACACCCCCTGTCTTCAGCAATCAGGTTGTATATAAGATTTAGAGCTCTCCACAGGAAAATGCATAACCCCCCTGTACAACAGTCAGCATTACTTCAACGCTGTTGCTGGTGTACCAAGGGGGTTTTGGCTAGGATTCGATCTGGAGCAGTGGCCAGGATCCACTGTGCTAGCACAGACTCCGTTGTGTCCGTGCTTTGGTCTGTCTGCACAAACAGAGGAAGGGTACATGATTTTTCTCCCAACAGATCAGAATGTCAGGATGGAGGGAGTCTGTGCATAGGAAAAAAGGGTTGACCTTATGTTTGTCTACCTGTCACTGCCCTGCTCTCTACAGATGCCCCAGAAAAATTCTTTGGGTGGAACTGTGCCAGTGCTGTGGCTCTGGCTGAAAGCGATTCTTCTCTGGTAAGTGGGTAGCAGCACTGATATTTTGATAATTTGTTTTTAGATAACTTGTCCTTATCTCATTCATTCTGGCTGCCTGACATTTTTTATTGAAAGTATTGCTTCCGTCTTTCTTTATTCTTTGGATTTTGGGTTGCAAGAAATATCTGCAATACTCAAAGACTTTTCAAAGCAGAAATTTGCAAACAAACTCTGAATGGTTCCTAACACCATGGGTGTCTGTAAGTAACTGAACACCTAATCACTCCAAATAAAACTAATTGCTACTAAGCAATACTATACTGAAATATCACACTGTCATAAATTGATATGTAAACTTTGGTAGTGCCAACAACAGCTGCTTTATTAGAGTTATTGTGACCATCTATCAAGGGTCAGTGTCTAAACCCTCTTCATGGATCATTTTTCCCTAGTCAATCCAGTCAAAAATCTCGGTCCCAGCATGCAGTGAGTGCTTTGTTTTTTAAAAAACTTAGGAGCATTTTAATTTCTTTTCCACATGCCCAGATTTCTTCAGGGAAATGCTTTAAGGACAGACTGTTTCAAGAGCTCTCTGGCATTCCTGGTTCAGATGGGGTAGACAAAATGAGTGAACAGCATCTTGACAAACTATTGATTAGTTCTAGCTCTAGAAAAAACAGACGTGCTTCAGTGAAAATTGAAACTTTTTTTGAAACAGAGAAAAGTTGGAAGTTTTTGAGTGATAAGTCTGATATCTTAATTTGCAGCTGCTGCTTTTGCGTTAAAGCCTGTCATGTGATAGAAAGACCTTACCCAGTGCCCTGAGATTGTGGTGAGGATTGAGCCCCATTTTGTCTTCAGTCTGCTTTGATCATGCCTGCCTCTGGTGCTTTCATTGTTCAAATCCCTCTGTGCAAATTTTCAAGTTTCTGATATCCTTTGCTTTGCTTCTCAAGTCTCTAAGCAAACCTGGCCATTTGGGGTTTTTTATATTTCTAATCTTTTGTAGTGCAAAGATTAAATATGATATCTTGTCAGTATTTTTGATTGTAATACACCAGGGTTTTTTTGCTTGTAACAGAGCCAGCATGAAAAAGAAAGTTCCCTGCTTCTGACACTGTTTAGAAACTCCTCAAGAGAGGCATTGGTGACTCTGTTTTAAGTCAGTTTATTCAAATTCTCCATTACGACTTCATTTTTAGAACATATCTGTGTGATTTCTGACTTGTAGCTGCAGTGGCGGCTGCTGCTGGTGAGCTCAATGCCAAGGAAGACTTTGGGCAAATTCAGCAAGGAAATTAATTACGGACCTACCTACCTAGGTTGAATTCTGTGACCTGGAAACGGCATCCATCCATGCTTTATTAATAAATTCTGCATGAGCCAAAATTTGCTTTGCCTTTGCTCTCTGCTGTTCTGGTGTAAATCAAATAAATAAGCATTGAAAGGCAGGAGCTAATGTTCCCAAATCTCCACTGACTTGGCCACATGAAGTTGGACATGTGAGCTGTGAACCAGGACCACTGTGTCTACCATGCTGACGGTGTTGTGATGCTGAACGAGGTCTTGCCACTTTCATCTCCTGCTTCAGTTTGTTTGACAGCCTGGCAAACTGGTGGGTTTGTTTGTTTGTTTGTTTGTTCTTGCTTTTTAGCACTGTGCTTCTTCTAGTGAGGTAAATAACAGGGAGGCCTATGATAAATTTCACACGTCTCCAGCATGATTGCAGAGGCCTATGGTCAATTCTCCATCTTAAGGTATTTATTGGCACTTATTCTTGGGTAAACCAGATGTCACTCTTAAGTGTCATCATAACCTTTCCTCCAAAAAAACCACCTCACTTTCCATCCATATTGTTTCTGATCTGTCAGAACACCCAGCTTCTCAGAAATCAGTTCACAAATTTGCAGTGTTTTGGTGATTTTTTTAACCTATTTGTGTTTAAAGTTGCTGTGTTCCATACTACTGCCCTGTTTCTGTCCGGTGCACAAGTGTGTTAGGATCTTTTGTAAATAGAGGAAGTGTGGAGGAGGATGTTGGTTTAGGCAATTAAAAGTCGTAGTTTCATAAAATCAGTGGATTCTGAGCTACCATTTTTCCAAGGTATTTTCAGGGGGCTTACAGGGTAATGGTGAGATAATGATGGTGGAAATAATGTAGTTGTCAAGAATTGCAGATATGCCTGAGTCCTCTCACGTTATTAGGAGATTCTTTCTTTTTATCTCTTGTCTTTTTTTCACCTATCTTCCCCCCTGAAATATTCTTATCCAATGAATGCCCAAACATGTAATTTTAGATTGTGGGCTTTTGGTATGTGAGCATGCACTGGTGGTAGGGTTTCTGTATAATGACTTGATAAACCTGTCAGGATTTTACTAGCAATGCATAATAAATGTGGTTATTATAGAAGATATCCCTTTTCCAACAGTGGCTGTTGGATCTTTAGCAGGTTAGGAATCTTAATTCTTCTGTAATTCTCTTTCTCTCTTTTCTCCTCACCTTTTCTCTTCCTCTTGATTGATTAAGCACTTCAGTAGATTGTAGTATCACATGTTTTAGTCTTTGGGTAGGAAAAAACGTTGATGGTAGATGTGTAGTTTCTTGTAAATATTGATTTTATTTCTATTTTTGATAAAATGATTTAAACTATGCACATTGTGAACTGCTTAGAATGCAGTTCATTAATTTAAAATGCCTGTTAATTAATCCAGTTTGTTGTTATATTACATCACCTCCTCCAAAGCATCAGTCCAAACCTATACCTCCCCTTTCAGCTGCTGTTTTTTCCTGGAGGAAGCACAATGCTGTAGAAGACTTTTGGAGTCTGCTTGTGCATGTTTCCGAACATCTCTAATGATGTGGCAGGGGGTATTGGGTAGAAAGCCACAAGCCCTTTATGCCAAAGACCTTTGATAACACCAGAGCACACATTTCCTGAAAGCCTCTGCTACAGTACTAATCTTCTAAAGAGGATTATGCATTTTAAACAGCCAATTAGGCGCGATTAGGAAGAAAACCTCGAACCATCCCAATGACAGGAGAGAAGGAATGCAGGCAAACTGACAGCTGTTCAATGGATGAACAAAGCACCATAAATGGTCAAGAACTTACAAGCAAAGGGAAAAGAATGGACCCGTAAAGGGAGAGGAAGAAATGGCTGGTTTAAGGTCACAGCTTCTAACCAGTCGCAGAACCCTGCTAACCTCAGGCCCAGACCAGAGCATTAAACTCTCCTGCCTTCTCTGAAATCACAGGAAAAATGCCTGCTTTGCAGGGAAAAAGGAATTATTTACTACTGAGAGCTATGGGAACATTTTAAGTAACGCATGAGTAATCACAAAATACATACTTTAAAAACATCTTTCTGCCTTTTCAGCTATGACTTTTGTACTGGGTTTTTTTGTGTTTCCTTTATGCAGCTATATGAAAGTTGTGAAATACTATGCCAAGAGAGCAAAATTTTGCAGCTCCCACTTCTTTCCTTTATCACTATATAACAACCCACATACAAATGGAGATTCTTGCATGCCTTTTATAGTTATCATTTACCATTTGAACATTCAAATGGGAACCTGTGAGTCCATTTATCAAGTACTTACTTGAAGTTTTCATGTTAAAAGGCAAGATTTCCTTTTTTTTCTAATTAATTTCTGGATAGAGAACCCAGCTGAAATTATATCTATGCATAGCTTCAGATGGTCCTTTCAATAATTTAGCTATCTAAAGAATGGCACCATTTTTACAATGAAATATTTTCAGGTTTTTTAATATTGTTTGAGAAGCAGCATGTGGTGTTTGTATTTATTCTTGTTTGGTTCTTCTTTTTTTTATGGAAGCTAATTTGAGGTTGGGGTAGAGGCATAATTCTTCTTGTTGCTGTTTGCTTGTTCTGCAAGCAGTGGAGATGGTGTCTTTCAGTTTGCCTCTGAGATCTTGCATGTTTCAGCTACATGCAATATCTCTGTCCTGTGGTATTGTAACTAAGTTTTATTTTATCTTCCCATTATGAAAAAAAACACAACATCCCTCCCCACTCCCCACCCCATACTTTTGATTTCAGGAATTTGCAAAGAAGTGTATGATCTAGTCCTCGTGTAATCTCTTAGAATCAAGTTTCTGCTGGAAGCCAGGGTCCGGAGCTGCTTCTTTTGCAATTTGCTTTGGGTTTGTTTGTTTTTTTTTTTTTTAGACAATTCATGCATCCACAGTTTTTCGTGAATTTATGGCTCCTGGTTATTACCTAGATTTTGCATTCCTTAAAGGAAAGTGTTTGAAAACTATGGTAACTGCGAACAAACAGACCAAGCAAATAGAGCTATGCAAATGTGGGTTTTTTTCATAAGCTTTTTCAGTGAATCATACTGAAATGTACAATGAAACAAAATTAGGTTCAGTAATTGCCCAGGAGCAAGCTCATGTGTAATAAATAATATCTTTAATCACTGAAATTTAATTTTTGGAACATGCCATACTGTTCACCTTTCCATTGAGAAAACTGTAAATTAAATCTGCGTCTCTGCTGAAGTCCTGGATGACAGAGGTGATCCTCTGAAATCCATTCAAGGTACTTTTCTTCCTCTTTTTCCGAGTGAATGTAAGCTTGATTTCTAATGCAGACTTCAATGGCAAACATATTTTTCTAAATAAATCCCACACTGGATTTCTGTACCTCTCCTCTCTCACTACGTTTCAATTTACACAATTTTATTACTAACATGGCACATGTACTGTAATCTGTTAGGATGAAAGTCTATTAGCTGAGGTTCTTCAGTGCAGACTGTCACATGCCAAAGAGTGGGCTAACATTGAATGTAATAAATACTCTCTATATTGCTTGTCCATTACTGAGTGTTCTTTAAATAGTTAAGATACAAGTAAGATCATGGTTTTGCTTCCTTTGTCTTTTGTATCCTCACAGATTGGTTTCTGAGTTTGGAGGGGCTCTGTCTGGACCACAACCATGTGACCTACTCAGTGTCATGTTAAAACAGGGATGTAGTAGTCACTTTGGTCTGCTGATTCACTGTACCCTCATCAATATTGTTTTGCCACAGTGCAGTAGATTTGGCCAAAAAGAAATCTGGGGGTTTTTTGACAGCTTCTGATCTCAGTTAATCTGATGTAAATTGGGAGAAATTCCATTGAAGTAAACACAGTCATTCTGCTTTAGCCACCAAGTGGGATCCAAATCACCCATTCTGCTGCTACGGGTTGGCCAAGACCTAACAGTGTAAGCAAAAGACATGCAACTGAATAACTTTTGCATGCTTGTGAAATAGTCATGAACTGATCATAATTTTGTAGAAATTATTATACTATTTGTTAAGTAATACGATTCATTTGTTATTAATGGAATTAAATCTTGCCAAGCACAAAGAAAGCTCTGTTCTTCATAAACCTGGGGTAGCAGACACTTGACTTTTGGCATTTGTCATTGCTGTGATGGGTTTTCTCTTTTTCTGTGTAGAACAAAAATAATATGTATTGCACATTACTTTACAGCATTAGTTTTCCAGAGGACAGCAAGGAAAGCATTTATGATCTCTTACCAAACAAATGTGCAAGGAAAAAGAGTTGAAAAGATACTTGCCAAATGCGAAATATAGTTGACATTCTGCTCTATGCAGCAGCAGCTATTATTTGAGTTATACATAAATAACAATTTTAATCTTGAATGAAACATAACTGACTTCTGTTTCATTCCTGGCCAATAGATGAGCTCAAGATGTACACAAGTGTGGTGAACCCAAGGGATTTACAGAGCATCATAAAAGCTTTTTATTGTGCACTCCAATGCTGTCATCCACAGCTAGCTAACAAATAAAATAGGTTTTTAATATAATCCACCATGTCTCTGCCAGTGCTTCTTGCCTGTTACATCATCTTGCTTTGGGCCAAGTGTTTGTTTTCCCCAGATGGCCATCGCAAAGCTGCTGACAGCTCTCCTGACTGAGAAGCTGTAGCACAGCAATCTTCCAATTCATTTAGCACTACTGACAAAGGAAAAGCTGTTGATGTACCAATGTGAAAGCTATCTATCAGGCATTACATAGTGTCTGTGTTCTCAGCATGTTTGGGGCATGATAAGTCACAGCACATGCTTTTTGACATCTTCCTGCCTTTCACTGCAGTGTAGGATTTCTTGGAGTTGGAAGTCAGGTGGCAGAAAAGATGTAAAAAGCCAAGTGTGACATCATCAGCAACTGGTAGTGGTCGTGGAATCATAAATAATATTTTGTAGACTTGGGTGAAAAATAAATCCTCTGAAAGATGTGCAGTGGTTCCGCTTGCCTAAACTTTTGCCCTCTTGAGCAGCCTGAGTTGCGTGGACTTTTGAAACTGATATCTAGCAGACCTATTAACATCTAAGGAAACTGTTCTCCTCCAACTGCATAAAAAAAGGCTTGTATTAGTCAATAATTATTTTCCATCCTATCCTATTGTATCCATGGAATATGGGTGGATTAGGAAGCAGCTAAGTGCCCTTATTTCTGTCACAGCCTCACTCCCAAGCTAGTGGTATGGGAAGAGGAAAATGCCAGATTACCACTCCATGTGAGGCTTGGTAGGCTGTGGAACATGGTGTGAGGTTACTCTGTCTTGTGCGTGGGATGGCTGGGGTGGCAGCAGTTGTGCCTGTTAGGATACACCCTGGGCCTCACCTTCCTACAGTGGGCAGCTGAAGCAGTCTGCTCCCTTTTATGAAAATTAGATGCAGCTGTCGGGCTCCTGGCAGCTTGTTAATGCAGCCTTTGCTTAGAGAGCGTCTGGATGCCTCTGCTTTAGCATTTTGCTGCCAATATTTATTTTATAACATCATTGTTTTTTTAAAACAATATATATGTTAAATAATTTTCTTTAGGGTACCACAATCAACTCTCTAAAAAAGTTGAAATAAGTGCAGGGATTTTTTTTCTCTAATTTGTTCGGCTACATGAACATACCAATGGTGAGTGTAATTAATTTAAAATTATTCTATTTGTCCTCTGTTACTGGATGAGCAGGAAATATTCACGGTTGTTCAGGTGCTCTGCAAAAGGTCAAAGAGTCACTCTGGCACAAGCTGTGAGTGGTCCTTGCCCTGGTAATCTGCCCACCACAGTCATTAGGCAGTTTAAATTGTGGCCGTCAGTGCCTGTAGTGGCTCTGAGTAAGTGCAATTATTTCAACTGTGTTATTTCAAGTGGGATGAATCTCAGTGCCTGAGTTCAAATTGGGTTTAAAACATAAAACAAAAATGTAAAAATCAAGTAACCCTTCCACTTCCTGATTCTTCGGCTTCCAAAACACTCTCAGTTTCTCCAGCTCTCCAGCTATTGCTTCCATGGCTGAAACTGAAAGACCCTTGAAAATTACTTTATTTCACCCCAGAAACTGTTGTAGTGGAGCTGGCATACTTTCTCGTTGTCAGGTAAAAGAGCTCGTAAACCTGTAGTATAGGCGGCAGCCCCTGGTCTTTCTTCCTAATGCTGCTTTTCCCTCTGCTCTTCCAAGAGTAGGGTTTTTGCATTACATTTTGTCCTTTTTTGAGGAGAATGATTAGGATGATGGTAGGAAAAATTAAAATAAAATGTGATGTAGTAAACAAGAGATGCTGGATGCTTGGGTAACTACAGTAAGACCATTACAGCAGGGTCCAAAAGAAGATTAACTAACAAAAAATTCTGTCTATGTCACTGATGAAGGATGAAATGTAAGCCTGCATATTTCACTCTAGGTCTGTCTGTATATGTTAACTATCCCTTTTTTTTCTTCTGTTTTGTTTTCCTTATGTTCTATTCTATTCTTGTAATTTGGGTGTTGGGGCTGTCTTGGGTATTTATCATTCAAATTCACCTTAAAAATCAGGGCAGGACATTCTTAGAAGCGTTGTCAACATATTCTTACTTTATTCTCCAGATGTCTCTTACAGGGCAGTCAATAGGAGAACAGTTTGCCATACTGATTGTATGAAATGGGAGCTTCAACATAGGTACCCAAAGAAAACCCACAGATTAGTTGCAGACAGGCAAATTGTAGAAAAAAAACCCTAAAAAAATCCAAAAGGATCAAGTTCTGAAATAAAGGAGTTCAGCTGCAAATAAAATATATTGGGTTTTATCTTTTTGCTTCCAGACTTGTTTTATGGAAATGTACGAGCAAATCACTTGCACAAACAGAACTGCTTTGTGTTGAACACACTGTATTTTTAGACTGTGTTTCTAAAGAAATGTGTTTGTTCCTAAAATGTGTAAGCCAGCCAGCAATCAGTACTCACAGCATTAAGCGATGGAGAAGTCTTTCTTCCAGTTGAGGGGCTGCAGCAAAAGATCTCAGCAGAAGTTTTTTCAGGAAACAGGGGAAGACATGTTTTTCCTTATTCTAATGAAGTTCTCAATTTAGAATAGCAATCTGTACTTGGTTATTAATTCCTCTCACATGACATACAATGCAGTGTGGCATGTTGTCCAAAAAAGTGTGGGCTTGAGATGTTACCTTGCAAAGTTCTTACCAATGTAAGACTGAAAAACTTTCTATTCATAGCATACCTTATTAAAAGTGGAATTGTTTTGGAAGTGTAGCCCTCTGGGATCTACAGTTTAGATTGTTTGTAATGTAAACCCTTTTATTTTACCTGATGGCTTCTATAAATGCATTGCAGAGAACAGCTGAAGTGTTATACATAGTATTTGGTTTCCAAGATTGGCAGATATTACCTGAAATGCACAACGTTACATGAACATCATTTTTTGCTCGTAAGTTTTGAATTTTGAAAAGTCTGTTGTTCCTGGGTGGTCACTGTGGAGATAGCTTCAAGCACACAAAACATAAAAAGTATGCATGAAATATGCCAGTATATTAAATTAACATCCTGCAAAAGCTCCCTTTTTAAAATCCAGATGCTTATATTGCTTTTGACAGACTCTAGGCGGTAAAGTTTTAACTTTAAAGAAGGGGCTTTCTGTTTCTGTTTTCAAGTTAAAAATAATGAAAGGAAAACACACTGAAATTCCCACATTATTAAATAAAACATTTAAGTGGCATGGGGCCAATCATTGTCACGCCATGAACAAATGCCTTACGGTAATATGTTCCATAACTGTTTGCTAAAAACTACCAATTTTAACACATTTGCACATGATTAGACACAATAAAAAGTTACTTATTGAAGCCAGTGCCACAGTAGTGTTACTTAGGCCCAGAGGGAGGGAAGTCTGAAAGAGAGGGGTGGTGTGAAATGGGTTCCATGCTGTGAAAACAGACCTTCAGGAGAGTCCCCCAGCGACAGACTTGGCTCCAGTGGCCAGGAGTTCACAGGGCTGCCCCTGCGCCCGGGAGCAGGGCTGGGCAAACGTGTAAGCAGGAAGACTTGGCAACGCGACTGATGGGCTTGAGTTAACTGTGGTTAAAATTATTTTTTAAATGCCCCTTGTTACCCAGGGACTGGTCCACCGAAAGGGCACATTTCGAAATGGTTGGCCTGTAATATTGTTCTTGAAAGATTTCTGGGTGCATTCCTCTTTTTTCTTAGTAATCAAGGAAAGAGCTTCACAGGTCTGTGTTTGTAGCTGCCAACACATTAGCGTGTATTTATCTCACTGAACTCGATCAACAAGAATATGATCAACAAGAATATGACCAACAAGAAATGGGTCTCTCTGTCATAATAGAAGTTCAGCTTTGCTGCTTATGCTTTGCTGACTAAAGTAGTGGAATAGCATTTTCATTATTTCAGAGTAGTTTATTCAAAGTGTAATTCGGCATAAATATTCATTTAGATTTCACATATTTTTGCTGAAGGAAATAACAAAATTTAGACCAGGAAATTCTTTTATATCAGCCTTACAAACCACTTCAATTTTGGTTTTTCTCTTTCAGGGCCTTTGGATTAAGAACCCACTGATATGCTTCAGTTTTTCAGAAAGTGTGGCACTTCACATTCTCCACATTCATGTGAGAAGAGTTATCAAAACCAGCCTGAATGAATTAAAAATAAGTGTAATCTCCACAAACATGTGGGAGCCAGTAAGAAAAAAAAAAAAAAAAAAAAAGTTAAGTCTGCAGGGGAAAACTCTGAGTGTAAGTTAACGGTGACATTAGCAGAGATAATTTTTGCTTTGCGGCATCTGCACATCAATATATGACTCTGAGATATACCCTTGAAGGTTTTGTGCCCATTAAGTAATTTACGCATTACAATTGGGGATAAACATTTGCTTTCAAAGGAGAACCCCCCAAATCTTCCCCTCCCACAGGGACTGAACCAAATTCAGAAGACACCCAGGGTTATGAAATATTTCATTGTGACCTTCTTACCTCCAGAAGGTGATGGGACTCTCCATCCCAGCTGCCTGCCACTCCTACTGGCTGCAGTTTTCTCCCTGTCCCTAGCATACATGTTATTTAAAATAGTTAAAACACTGTGCTGAACAAGCTCCTGGGGAGCAGAGACGGGCGTGATGCCTGTGGGCTGTGGCAAGAACAAACATGAAGTTGTAGTGCATGTTGCTTGTGCCACCCAGTAAAACGAGTCACCTGCACAGTGCTGTTTGCACGCTTGCCCTCCTCACCAAATGTCCTGACAGGATTTGGGACTGGCAGTTTCTCCAGTGCTCCCATGGTGCATAGGGTAAGATGCCCCTGTTAACAAAATCCTCTTTCCAAGCCCCAGGGCTGCTACTGATCTCTTACTGTGTGGGGGACAATTAAATGTTCAGCAGTGATGCTCTTCTGGCCTGAGCACATACAACAAAAAACTCACCACCATCAAAAATTAGAGTATTAGGATGAAGAAAGATTAAATAAAACAGCCCTTCACAGTTCTCTGTGCTGGGAAAAATACTGCCAGTCAGGCAGGAGATGAGCTGGCAATCTGTGAGCTGTCTCCTAAACAATATGGTAAGGGCAAGGCAGGTCTTCAGTCTTTACACAACTTTTGCATCCCCTCTTTTACACCACTGTTCTATTTCCATGTAGGAAAGAGAGTTTTTTGGATTAATCTGTTTCTTGGGTGTCAGAGGGGTTTAGGAATCAATGTTTGATGTCAGACATACGACTAGCAGGTGTTTGCTTTCATGTCACAGGAGCCAGCCTTCATGCAAAGCATTTGACTCCTGGTACCTCGCACCAGAACTGCTCCCTGGGTTGCCACAGGGTGCTTTGTTTATACGTAGCTGGGAGGGTTTATTCAGAGGGCTTGATGCTGAAGAGGAAAGGAGTGGACACTTTCCAAAACTGAGTGTGTGCATACTCTTTCTTAGCATTAACCTTTCTCTTGGTTTTGTTTCTGTTGGCAGCAGTGAGGAGTGGAAGGAGAGATAACAAACCTGGGTCCTTCCCCGCTTGCTCCAGCACTGCACTTATTTCATAGTGGGTCACTTAACATGATAATGTACCTCTTACTCCATTGCCCCCATGACTTTTTTCTCTCAAAAATTCTTGCAAAGCTCCATTGGCCCCATGACTTTTTTCTCTCAAAAATTCTTGCAAAGCAGGATAGCAGCATGATCCTCATCTTATAGAAAGGGAGAGGAAGAGGAAGGAAAACAGTTGCCCTAAAAGTCTGACAGCCCTTCTGTTATAAGGAGCCTCTTTGGATCTTTAGTCTGAGCATGACAATGCATAGTAAGGCATGAATTCAGTGCTATGTTTTCTGAAAGCTGTTATGAGACCCATACCTGGTAAATACCTTCTTGTTATTTCCTAAAGGTATGTATGGGACATTGAAAACTAGAAAGCTCTCCTACCACAAAGTGTAGCTGTATACAATGCTAATAGCTGAGGGGTGCTTTGGAGGAGTGTCACCAAAAGAAGTTAACCAACAAAAGTGATCCTGTGTCTTTTTATTGCATGGGCTTGCAGACTTTCCTTGTGCATAGTGAAAAGCTCTCATGGGGTAAGGTGCCCCGTTGTCCAGAGGTAATTTAATGTTTAATAGGGAATAGTATCAGACCCAGCAGTAATTGCAACATCTGCTGTACTCTGACACTCATTTAGGCTACCCTCAAATCTTCAGCTACTCTTAAATGTTTGACATTTTATTTCACAGGCAGGATTTTCCCAGAAGTAGTTTCATTCTTCCTCTATTTTTTTTTTTTTAATTTTTAAGGAAAGCTTGAGTAGTTGCATATTAACCATTACTGAGTTTGAAGAAAGTCTGAACTAGATCAGAATGAGCAATAGTGTCAGTCATTTTCTTGTGACCTTCTTCAAAAAACCTCTACAGTCAAAACAGCTGAAGACTGAAGTGATTCATGGGGTCTAGAATCATCTTTGATTCAGTAGGACATCAGCTTGCTACTGAGAAGAGATGAATCATGAGCTAATGAAAATCTCACAGCAGTGACTGTTAACGAGTAAGTGTGATGTGAAAGGCAGCTTTTGTCCAGGATGTGCATGTGTGACTGTCATTTAGTTACTGCATGAAAAGTACAGAGAAACATGCAATCTCAAATTAGTAGGAACATCTGGAGTCAGAGGAAGGTTTCTTTGTAAGTAGCAGTACATACTTGATTATATATATATGTGATAGGTAGGTCTGGTGACAGAGGTGTGAGGCCTCGCCTGCTGTCTTGAATAATTTTCCCAGCTTGGAGAGACCATTTGTGTTGTGGTGGAAGACTGGCTGCCCTGCAACCATCTCCTCTGAAGCCTGGGAAGCACAACTGCCATTGAACACCCAGGCTCGTGCCTTTGGCTCAGAAGTATCTCTGATTCAGTAGGCTTGGTGCCGCTCTCTGCATTTAAATTCTTCTGAGCTCAAATTGAAAAAGTCAATAGTGTTTTGTAACCTCATTGTAGCTTTATTGAAGCCTCCATTGTCTCCTCTGCCGTCTCCCAGCAAAAATTTCAAATGGTAAATTGCACCTTTATAGATTATATATTAATCTCTCAGTGAATTGCTATTTCTATAATATTCTATGATTATTAGTCCTTAGTTCATTTTCTTGATCTTAAGATAGCCTCAAAATAGCCAAATTTATTTGAAACACTTGAAGAAGTTCACCTTGATACTCTCCATCTCTCTGCAACAGCTCATTATAATGAGACCATAGATTATTATCATTGTACTTGAAGCTTACATATTTCTTCTTCAGTTTTCCCCAAATGCTTGAAGAAACACCAGCTGGTATTAGGTAACTTATCTTGATTCCTGTTTTCTTAGTCATGCTGAGGAGCAGCTTAGTGTGGAAATAATTCCTGTTTTTATTAGGATTGTTTGTGAAGTTATAAATCTACAAAGCAGCATGCGGCATGAAACAAAACTACACTTTGTCTGATCGATGTGCTCTGACATTTCCTCTTTGACACAGTCTGGCCATACCCTAGGACCTCCGAGGGCCATCCTGTTCCAGATGTGCCCCCTGACCAGCCTCCATCTCCCTGTTTGGACAAGCTTCAGATGCCTTTCCCTCCCCTGTTTCCATGGCAAGCAAACATGGATGAATAGGCTGAGAGGAAGAGAGCCACATCATGCTCCAGATGATCCTTCAGTGCAGGTAATTGAAGCAACACCATAACAAGAGGGTTGTTGGCAGCCCAGGGACAGCCCAAGTGGTGAAGTGCCTCTTTACTGAAGTCTGTGTATATTTCCTAGACTATGCTGTGAGGACAGCTCACATGTCAAAATACTTGTCCAAACCTGCTATTTGTCCTAAAAGGCTTCAGTTCCTGATGACCATGTCTCCAGTTTCAGCAGTACTGAGCTCTGAGAAGTCATTATGTGATGGGAGTGCTCAAAACTTGTGATCAAGTTATCTTATATTGAACACTCATAAGAAAAGGCACATTAAACAGTGGTGGTTTTGGAAACCTTGGCTCTGTTTTGGACAGAACCGTCATGCTGTAACAAGACACTACCAATCATGCTCCACTTTTTGGAGTACTGATACCCTTAATCTTAGTGGTGCTTCAGAAGAAGTTTAATTAAGAAGGAGCTTAATTTTCTCCTGTGTTTTCTGCAATAATATCTGCGTCCTCTCTGCTCTGTGTACACAAAACCTGTGAATATTTTGAAGGAGATTGTTGAAGGGAAGGAGAAGGAACTCAGGGAGGAAAATACTTATGAGAATGACGTAGGAGCTTGATGATGTTCATTTCCAGATGAACAGCAAAAAGCACAGATCAGCTCTGAAGACAAGACTACTGCTGCCTTCAGCTTGCCCGCCTGTGAGGACTGTGCCTGCTTCTTCCTCAGCTGACAATGTCTGGTTCTTGATAGACCACAAGCCCAGCCCAAGAACTACTTTGCTGTGAAACTCTCCCACCTTCAAATCCTGGTTTGTTTTCTTCAAAACAGGTTGAAGTGGATAAAAAGTGAAAAATGTAATCTCCCATCCAGTTTGTCTTAACAAACTGTTTTGAAATATCATTTATCTGGAGATGCTCCTGATGTAAACCAATTAGTTTGAATTTTTCTGAATTTCCTTAGTCTTGGTTCTCCATTTTTCAAATTATAAGAATGCTAAGACCACAATAGTAGTCTTTTTGTGAAAAAAAAAAAAAAAAAAAAAAGCCATAGGAAACTTCTTTTTTTCCTGCAACTAGAACATTCAAATTTCTCAATCACCTGTTCTGATCTGATATTGATTTCCTTTAGTATTTCTTCTTCCTCCTTAGGGAAATAAATCTGTTTCTGGTATCTATCAGCCATTCTTCCCTTTGATAAAAAGAATTCATATAATTCTTAAGTAATGCTAAATCTTCTGTCAACAAATTAGTCTTGTCATCAGCCATAAGGGGCCTCATGATCTTCTTGGTGACCTCTTGCTTCTAAAATACTTGAGAAAAAATCCATGCATAATAACTCCTGGCTATTCCTGTAATGTTTATACATTTATTTACAACTTTTTATGGTAGTGTGAAGCAAATTGGCTAGATTTTTTTTTTCTCAGAACAAAACTGGAAACTTAAAAATGTCCTGTTTGTGAGTATGATGGCAGGGGCTTAAGAAAGCAAATGAATATATGTGCAAGGTTAATTCAATATGTGCAGGTTAATTCAGTAAAATCAATAATTTAGTGGCTAGAGCGCTTGTTGGAGATCTATGGATTGTACGGGATAAGGGATCAAGTTTCTGCCTTTGTCCCATTCCAGATAAGTGCCCAAATCACTAGATTATATGATCATTCTGTCTTTTTCCAGTCAAATAATTATTTATTCAAAGTTCATCTTCAGTAGAAAGAAATCAGGGTTAATATCTTCCCACAATTCATATGTATGCCCCAACCGCTGGGTTACTAGCTATTCTTTCTACATACTGACCAAAAATTTAATGAAGAACTGTCTTTACATGATTAAAAAAGGTTTTGGCACTTTCTAACATAAAATGATTCCATTGAAAAATGCACCTTTTTTCCCAGTCTCCCCTCGTTCCCATGACATCACTGGATATTTTGTGGCTTATATTTAGTAGGCTCAGGCCTTCAGTTTTATTAAGATCTCTTTCTTGTGAGTTGTTTTGCATGGCTGGAGGCATAAACATGAAGAACAGGCTCCATGACTAGAGCTGTAGTCCATCACAGTCCTATATTGTACTTAAAGGGCATGTGCTTTTGTTAGAATTAATTGCATTTTTCTTTTTTTCCTCTGATTTCACATATATTTAACTGCTACTCCATACACCATTTAAACTGTCATGTTTAAGACATGATCTTTTTGCATACAATATCTTCCTCTATCTTTTTAATTATTTTTAACATTATTTGTCATTTTTCACCAGTGCATTTTCCATGAAAAATTACTGTTTGTTTCTAGTTAACATTTAACTGGAACTGTCATACCTAATGCTTTAGTAATCTCTGGTTGCACTGTATTGTCCTGAAGCTGCTTAAACTCAGGCCTTATGTTGTTGTAAGGGTACTTCTGTCAGACTTTCCAGATTTTCAGTGGTGTGCGTTTGCAGATTTACCTCTTCATCTCCAATATGTGTCCAGCTGATTCTTAAAAACTCTGTCAAAAATTACTGTCATTTCACAAATTTTAAAGGAAAACACAGCTCTATACCATATGCTCAAAGCTATTGCTTGATTTATTTCTTCCACTTAATATGCCCCAGATTATATCCAGTACTCAAATACTCCCATTTCTACTTAGTTTTCTGTCTCCTTTCAAAACCATATTAGTTTATTGTTGCCTCCTGCTAAATTCCATCTACCATCTTACTTCCTTTAACTAAGGTTTTGAACCTTGGTAATTGTAACCATCTGATAATGTCTCCTGGGTTCCTGCCTCAGTAAATTTTACTTCCATTTAGCACCTGGACATATTCTCCACCTTGCCCAATGTCTGAAGAGCAGACATTTGAAAAGGGCAGGATGGGAGAGTAACTACTGCACTTTGCTGTCTTGAACTGGAAGTTTTCATGATCAAAATTAAATGCAAAGCAATTCTATTGTGTGATCTGTATACGATATCAGACACAGAGCAGAATGAAATTTTCTTGTTAGGCATTTCCTCCTTTCTGAAGTCACCATGTTGGCAGGTTCAGTTTCCCTGAGTTTTGCCCCAAATAAGCAATCAGCTTCTGTTGGTATTAGGTGAACAGGTTGTCTCTTTCATTGTGTGTTCTCTTATGGATTTCCTCTGGTGAAAATCAAAACCATTTCTGTGCAGTGGCACTTCTGAAAATGGACAACTTACCTTATTTTCCAAACTTCTGCTGTTTCTGCATCTTTTGTTCATTTGAAAACCACTCTAGGCCACAGGAGTGTTGTCACCGTCATATTGACTATACTGAAACAGTCATCTGCTTTCTCTTGTGCTTTTCACCTGCACGTCTTGTGCTTTTTTTAGCTCTAACTACAAGCTTCAACCTATGTATATATTTCTGCTATAAATAACTAAATGGCAAAAAGCAGGAGTTAAAGAGCTGTGAATTTGATTTTCAGTAATAACATCCATGTTGATTTAAAGCATGTGTAACCATACAGCCACCAAATAACTGGCTTGTATGGGAGAACAAATGATTTTATTAAATAGTATTTCATAGGCTTTCTGCCTGAAAAAAAAAAATCATTCATTAAATCCCAAATCTGTGAATTTGCTAGATACTGTTTCAGATATATTTGAAAGTGTACATTAGTTATAGGTAATATATGTAAAACATGAATCCTACCTAATTAACTTTGGTCGTACAGGAAAAATTCTATATTAAACACTTGTCTTTTCTTGCTGTGATGTTATAAGCATGAATTATGAGTTGGACATAGTTTTTAGACTAGATATTATTTTAGACTAGATATTATTATTAACTAGTTTCTAGTTTTTAGACTAGATATTAGGAAGTATTTCTTTACAGAAGGGGTTGTTAGGCGTTGGAATGGGCTGCCCAGGGAGGTGGTGGAGTCCCCATCCCTGGAGGTGTTTAAGAGTCAGTTTGACATGGCACTTAAGGATATGGTGTAGTTGGGAACTGTCAGTGTTAGGTTAATGGTTGGACTAGATGATCTTCAAGGTCTTTTCCAACCTTGATGATTCTGTGATTCTGTGACATGGCAGGAAATTTAGACCAGGAATTTAAATTATCTGAAGAAAATTTTGTTCTGTTTGTCTTTTTTTTTTATTCCTCCAGTAGAATAGGCCCACAATCTCTGGCAACTTGGCCAGGAGTGGGAAGTGCAATCAGGTACAGGAAATCTGCTGTAGACTGGACCCTCCATAGCAGAAATGACCAAAACCCAATGCTTGCCAATGAATGAAGGAAGCTGCCGATGCCTAAAATGGGAGCACAGCCTGGAGAGTCAGTAGTACTTAGATAGGCTCTCACCTTCCCCTTCTCTCCAAGGTTCCTGAGCACATGAGCAAATCAAAACTGACAGCAGGTGTAATGAAGAGAAGTGTGTCTTCTCCAGTACTGACTGCTCTGATGACGCCTGTCAGGGTGAAAAACACTAAAGGGGAAGAGGGGAGAGAGTACAAATACTTGATGTGAAAGACTGCCTACTGTGGCAAAGCCTCTCTCTCCTGAGAGCTCTTTCCATCTGCCCTGTTTTCATGATGAAAAGGTACAGTGGACATTGGCAGAGGAAAGTGCAAGACAACATGCAAGGAGGAGACTGGCACTCAGCACTGTGCAGAGACTCTGCTCACAGAGATGGCCTTGCAGACATGTTAGTGGCAGAAGACGCATTTCCAGAATTGCCGTGGGTTTCAGATAGTGGAAGCTTTCCCCATTGCAGTGGCTTTACCAAGCTTCTCAGGATTGCTCACGGAGTCACTGTTACAGGCACAAGAGGGCTGTGGGCTCGTTTCTGAAGGACTTTGGTGGCCAGTAGAGATAATGCAGCATCTGCTCAGGTGTAATTCACATGGAGGCACCCTGGGACAGCACACTGGGACAGCATGCTCTGGAGGGTACATACGATTCAGGTAATCCACGAGGAAGCTCATCTAGGCATAGATGTAGTGAAATCTGAGCCAGCAAAAGACAGTTTGCCTAATAAAACCCTCTGGAAGAGGTGAGCACTCACTCAACAGAAAACGATGTTTATATTTCATTGTTCTAGTCTATAGGGTAATTACATTTTGTGGGGTTAACATATATCAAGGATCTCACTGAAGGCCCAATAACAGTGTTTACAGCTGTCAAATATATTGACTGAAAATGCTGATTGCCATCTCCAGCACTACCAAGCCACTTGAGGTCTCCAGTCAAATCATTACGGACAAGGTGCACAATGATCACAAGCGCTTGGCAGCCTCCCATTGGAGAAGGGGCATTTTTCCATTCTTTTCAAGCTGATTAGCCTTAGACCGGAGGCTTGGGTATGGACCTGAGGAACTCAGGTTAACAGTTTCTGTCTCATCCACAACAGAGTTGAGCTCTATGAACATCCTTTCAGAAAAATAATATTTTGGAACCATATAAATGTTTACACAGAGCAAAAGGAAGGGGTGCAAACATTGTAAAGTGAGTTTGTGACTCCTGTGCTGTTGCTTTTCGGAAGGCTGTTCTTGGATTTTTCAGTATTTATTTGCCTGGCTCTGATTATGCTTTCATATTTCATTGTGGGGAAAATAACTCTAATGTAGGAATGCAGCACTCAAGTGCTGTTTCCTCAACACACACACACACACACATATATGTATAAAATAAATTAAACCTTACTTTTTATTAAGGGAAAAGATACTCTTGGCAACTTAAATTGGGAAGTAACTGTGGAATATTGCTCTCTTTAAGAAAAGTAAGTAAAGTAGGTGCAGGCAGTGACTTTAAATTGGACATTAAACTAATCCAGGGCTATACTTTAATAAAGGCTGGTGCTGGGAATTCTTATGGATTTTCTAGCTCATTGCTGGGATGACAGAGAAATACAATAAATGTTCTATTACTTACACAAGCTGCTGGTTTTCAGAAAATTAGTCACCAGTGACCTTTTACCCTTTGTCTTGCTCTCTTTCTCAGTAAAAGTACCTGATCGGAATCAAATGCAGCCCTGGTGTATGATGGCATCCCTCCAGGCTGCACAGGACTATCCTCCATTACTGTGAGTAGAACTCAGCGTAGCATAAGACAGTCTTATTTTTATTATTGTTAACTGTAATATTGGGAGGCGGGAGGGGAGAAGGAATGGACAGAGGAAGAAAATAATTTTTTCATCATTGGTTGTTATTTTTAATGGTAGAAGAAAAAAAAGGCACAATTCTACATTTCTTACTAAGGAATGAAGCCCAAACTGGAAAACATAACCAATCAAACTGCTCGGAATTAAAATCTGAGAACCGTGTTATGGCTTGGTGATATCCCCAGCCTCACAAAGCATAAACATTTGTATATGGTGGATATTTTTTATTTTCCCTGAGCATTAAACGTGATGTTTATATTCTCTACAATGAGGCACGGACTTTTGCTGAGGGGGAGGGGACAATATTACTTGGTGTGTACCAGCCCTTTGGTAGAATTATATTGATTAGTTTTCCAGTTAGCAGTGAGACCTCCTTCTGACCCTATTTTCAGGGTCAGTAGATCATAATGCAGAAGCACTAAGAAACCAGCATCCTTCCCCATATTGCTTTTTGAAGAGTGTATGGACCAGAAAATCATCATTTTATAGATATAAAAATATATATAATATGTGTATATATGTATAATCTATATATGTACAAAAAGAGTGGGGCTGGACTCTGGTCTGCAAATGCAGGTATAAGTTATATATCAATTATAATAACATTTTGCTGTGAAAAGGAAATACATCCAGCCTCTACTATACAGCTTTAAAACTGAATTTTATCATAAACTGTTGGTTTTTTGAATTAGAAAAGAAATATCTCATGATTCAACACAGTGAGGACAGGTGCGTCTTTGTGAAAGAGGAACATGCATCTATATTTGAAATTGAACTATTTTTCTAGTCACATGGACACATAAACCAAAGAGCTACAAGCTCGTCCCTGTTATAGGCACTCTGAGGATGTCCCATGAGCAATCTGTTGACTTCCATCTTGTATTGTGTGTCAACTATACATACCTCTAATTAAACAAGAAATCATTTGTCAAAACTTGCTGCACTTCTCATATCCGACATTTTCCATGGCAGGTGTATAACAGACAAAGAACAAGGACAACATGAAATGCCTAAAGAATGCTTTTAGTTGCTATTTTTAATTGCTATTTGAAGCTTACATTTGAAATCCTTGGTCCTGTAAAAGGATAAGGACTGGAGTCAAGGACTCAAATATCCTCGCCCTAACACCAGGACCTTGTAGAATGCTTTTGAACTCTGGTGCTCCCCGAGCGTGCTGTAACTGTAGGAGACAGAGCTACTGCCCCGGTAAGAGCCAGGCTGCTCTTTTCATATTAAGAGAAAGGAGCTTGACTTCTAGCAGCTGCTGCCTCTGGTTTTCTGTATTTCCTTAACTGAACTACAGACCACAAGGAGCTAATTAATATATTCCATGTTAATTGTGAAATTGTCATCTGGGGAATTAAATGACTGGAAATAACTCTGGCGAAAAAAAGTGAGGAATGTGTTACAGGCCACAGAGTCTTGTCTATACTCAGCTAGCCCTAGACTGAAGGGAGTACCTTGACTCCTCAGGAGATATCATGTGGACGCTTTGCCTGCAGCTCTGTTGCTGAAATTGTCTTCTTAGAGTTACCAGTGCTTTGGTCCTGAGGCATCTGGTAAAATCAGCTTCCCAACAATTGTCCCTCACCTTTCCCCCAGCAAAGGTTCAATAGGTTTTGCAGAGAACATGCCAACATAGCGGCATGCCTGCTGCTTCATATATTCCTGGTTTTTGAAGTCTGGACAGTAGTATGTAGAAACCGATTAGTGAATAGATGCTGCTCTTACACTGGCTTTTTAGTTGTGTTCAGATTTTAGTGTGGTCCAACAGAGATGACAACGAGAGTATTCTTGCACCGTCTCTCTACTTTCTTATCTCATATTTTGACAGGTCTAAAGTCTGGGCCTCCTATATGGTATGGAGCTCTTAGATTTGAAATTGAGACACAATGCCGTATTTCTCATAGCAATATGGCACAGGTTTTCAGCATCCTGGTGAAAACCCTAAAATGACAAAGATTATCTTCTCCAATTGTTTCTCTGCTGAAACGAAGGGAATTTCTTCTTCCTACTAGTATCTTAACATACCTGGTTTCTTCTGGAAGATTTTCTAGGATTCCTAAAGTTTCCTAGTAATGGCTAAACAATTGCCATCATGGCCTCCTTGCACCTGCGTGCTAATCAGATCAAATAACTTCCAGAGTCAGATTCTTAACAGAAGTGAGCTGACTCCACAGGACTTGGGTGCTGTAGTGAGCAGCTGGTCCGTCTCCAAATATTCTGGAGCACAGGTATCACCAAGCAGGCTGTCATTACATCCAGCATGTGCGCCGTCAGTGTTGAAAACAGGCAAACAGCTGCTAGGTGGATAAAAGTGACCATATTCCATGCACACACGCTGCTTCATTTCTTCCCCAGCTGGTACTCGAAGGACCCTTCCCTTTCATGATGGTCGATAGCCCTTAGTGTGTCACAGGGTGTGTTTATATGGCCATAGTCACTTGCAAAAACTATGTGTTTTTCTGATGTCTTCCTCTGCTGCATTTTTCTCTGCAAGGATCATGGAAATATTAATGAAAATGTTAACAAATTTACCCTTTTTGCCTCCATGTCTTTTAGCAGTAAGGAATTATTCTGAGACTGTCCTTGGCATGCTGGTTGAATTCATTCACAAAATTTTGGTTTAGCTTCTCACTCTCCAAGCATTTTTCTTTCTTTCTTTTCCTGTCATGGATTTGTGAACCATTTGACTAACTGGTCATTTAATTGCTATCCAGTAGTGATCACTTTGGAGGAAGATGAGGGGCCCTGGCATCCTGCGCCTTGGGCAGGGTAACACTTTTTGTCCCAGAGCTGTGCTGGCTGAGCTCTTCCCACAGCTGGCACAGCTGGGTAGGTGCTTCTGGTTACTGCACTGGAGTGTGTGAAATCAGAAATTCATGTGAAGCTCACTTAATGAAAAAGACAAGGCAGCCAATCAGCTTAATAGGCAACTAAATAAGCAAAGTGAGTGGTGTTTCTTACCCTACTTCAGGCCAGTTATCTCACTTCATTTCACCATCCTCTTGCTATAGCCTTCCTGTAGCTTTGGTTAATTTTGCTAATGATTTATCTTAAAACCTACTGCTTCATTTTTTCCATTTCAACAAAAAATATTATTCAACTAGGGCCATATGTATGTTAATAAAGCTGTAAAGAAGGAACATTTCTAACACACTGAATTATGAAAGGGCAAAATATTATTTTTTCCTTTAAGGGAAATACATTTTGTTTTCTTTTGCTACTCGTCACGCTGAAAAAAGTGACTGAGAGGGTAATATCCAATCTCCCTTTCTTCCTTTGCCATACATCTTTTCCTCACTCACACAGGGCAGTTATGATAAATTTGATAAATGGAAATAAGACTAGGCAGAGCATGCCCACCACTAAAAGATGTAAGCAACTTAAAGTGGTCACTCTAGCACTGACTATTTTTCAACTGCACGTCAGCTATATAATGCATTATCCCACATCATCTCTTACCTGTGCAACTGTGGTTTGGGACCCTAACAGCATCCTGCCACAGATGTAAGACAAAAGTTTAGCCTTGATAACATATTCTTCCTGGTATCTCTCTGCACTTTGCAGAGGATAATCCAGAGCAGAAGTCTAATACCAGATGTTTCAGCTGTCTTGTTGGAGGGGTTCCTCCTACTTCAGCATTTGTACCACAGACCAGGCTCTCTGGGCAAAAATTGACCTTTGTGATGAATCTTCATGCTGTGGAAATTTAGTATGAGTAGTATTCTTTTTTTCTACTATTTACAACATTTTATTGCTTTAGTACAATTATTGGAATTTAATTATTGCTATCTGAAAGAGTGAGTACGGTTGCTCCTGTGTGAGGACAGGCTTTTTATCATAAATTCTCAGTAACAACTTCTTTCTTCACCTTTCTCTGTTCTCTAACTCTGTAGATAATAGAGTGACAATTATGGTTATTTAGGACCTAAGCCTGAAAACCCTTAATCATCTGGATATTCATTGCTCCCATGGTCTACCTATTTCATTGATTGTGCTAGTTTATTTTTGGTAGGATCAAGTGAGCGATTATAAAACAAGTAAAAACCACAGAAAGGTGACAGAGTCAATTTAGAGTACAGAGAAGCACTTACATCCCGCGTGTTGTGGCTTTTGCCCCAAGTAAGAGATACTCAATCATAATTGTTAAAACAGGTTGGTCCTTCCGAGGACTGAAATGAGGTTTTTTGACTTCAGAGGTATTTCCCACCTCATGCTGACTTGCTTGCTGAGCATTTTGCTGGTGAGTGTCATGGGGCCGGATCCTGCCAGCAGTAGCGCAGGTGGGGACTGCTGCAACTGGCCAGGAGATTGGTTAAATCAGCTGGGTTTATCAATCGTGGGGTCAGGCTCCTACTGCTTAACTCCTGACAGCCACTTTAGTTTTCATTTTTTATCTGGGAGTCATCCCCTCTAGCCCAGGCACTTGTGTGCTCCTCTGTATCAGCAAGGTGGCTTTATCCATTTTTTGTTTTGGTTCCACTTGACCCTTTCGGAGAGGACTGAAAGCCCAGACCCCTCTGTTGGATGGAACCAGTAGAGGCTGGGGTGGGGGGAGTTAAACTCCTGCCAAATCCCATCTGAGCCTGAGGTGAAGGGAGGGCTTTCCCCCCATCTGAACTTCTCCTGGCAGAGGGAGAGAGGGTACAGGGCACCACACATGTGAGGGGACCCCCTTAGCCCTTCTTGGAGAAACCTGGAGGAGTGAAACCTTTCCAAAGATGGGTGGGGAAGGCTGGGACCTCTCCCGGGCACACAAGCAGCTCCAGACAGGGATGCCATGGTTCCAGCCTCTGCTCCACAGGGAGAAGGGGCCCAGCTGCTGGCTGTGAGGGGGACTTGCAGGGCTGCCAGCTCAATGTCCAGCTTTGTACAAGATGGATTAAACAAGGCGGTGCACGGGCGTGCAAACCAAGCAGAATTAGGAAGGGGTTCTGGCCAGAAAAGTAAGAATTTGAACCTAAATCACAATGCAAACTTTCCCAAATGGAATGTTTAGATTCAGGGCCATCTCTTAAAATAAATAATGAATAAATAAGGTCCCATACAGATTTCTAACTATGTCACTTTATTAACACTATAGATTTTTCAAACACGGAGGGGCTGTAAGAATTACATATACATTTCATTAGTAGGGAATTTATGACTGCAAGATTGCACTTAAGGTTTGTGCTAACGCTTTATGCACCCTTTTGACCCAGTCTCTTTACTATATTCTGCCCCAATATTGTTTTTCATAAGTCAGGAAACGTTTTCCATATGTTTTGCAGCATTATCCAAAGGGAGTTTGCAGCTGTACTGTTCATACTTTATCATGTTCGTACTGACTGAAGTGCAGACCCCTCCTAGTGACAGTACCCATCTGAAAGATCATAACAACGCATTTTTGGCACATTATTGTTCTACTTTTGTGTCAAGCCTCCCCCACGGAACAAAACTGTTTCACAGTTTTTATTAAAATTTACTATAAATGAACAGCTGAAAAAATAAACAGAAAAGTCTGTGTGTATCTTATTTACTGTCATCACAAAAAGAATATCTGTGCTGGAACATTATAACATAACCTAACAGCCAAAACTAACTTACAGAAATAAGCAGAGACATTAGAAAGGTTGAAGGCCACAGGAGTTCATTATTTTCAGTAAGCTTAAAAGGCAACAAAAGGGGTGGGGGAGAAGAAAAAAAAAGGCAGAAGGAAAGTTATAAAGGTACATGGGAGCAAGGGAGCTGCAGGGCGGGAGAACTGAACCGGGAACCTATGTGGCACAAAGCAAAAAAAGGTATGAATGCACCAGTACCTTACTACCATGCCTTTCTGCAGCAAAGAAAAGTCTCTGTTTAGCTTTCCTTTGGAAAAATAAACATATTGACCTGAAAAGCTCTAAATAAAAACCTATCCATAAGTTATTTCAGCTGATTGTAGCACTCCACTGCTGGATCACAATATCTGAGCTCTGATATCACAAATTATTCTGTAGGGAACATGACTTTGCTACTGCAGGATGACTTTCAGTAATGGTGTTTGGACTTAAAATGTAGTTATTTGGGGGATATTTTTACTGATGGTCTGTGGCCCAAGTCGAGATGTAGTCTAAGAAGCTGCACCTTCACTGATGGCTTCTGTGCCTCCTGTGCTCATGTGTGCTTTCACCAGATCTGAATTTGATCTCCTCGATGCGTTTCGGTGGAAAGAGGTTTCTAATCGTAACTGGAAGCAGATATAGCCAAGGAATCAGTTTTAGTAAATCCCACTGAACTCTGTCATGGCAGAGAGACAGTATAAATGCTCCCCATGAGTCTGCTAATGAAATGCCTGGCAAAGCCAAAAAGGGCAAAGAAAAAATAGAAATCACAGCTGCAATATCAGCTTGAATAATAGAGCTAGGAACCAGAGAGTAATAAAAGATGAGCAAGAGGTCAGAAATAACACAATATGAAGGCAAAAGGAAGGAGAGGAATGCTTTCCAAAAAGTGAGGCAGAGAAGAAAAAAAAAGTGCTCTGGGTCCTATGAAATGCTGACATTAAATGATTTAAAAGAAGAAAACTAAAAAATACTGTGAAAGCAAAAATTATTACATGAATTTCATGAACTGTAATTTTTAACCCTTCTCAGTTTCATCCTGGGAATATTCCCCATAGAATCTGTGCTAGAGGCTAGATCCTCGATGCCAAGTCCCTAAAATGGGTCTGAAGAGACTCTTAACTTATGTGTGATCGCAAGTACTATTTTGAAGGCGCAACCACCTTTTTTCTTTTCTTTTTCTCCTGTTTGGGAATGTGGGCACACTACTTCTGATTTGATCGAGCCATAATCTCTTTGCTGGGAAATAATTGGCTAAGTTCATTTTTAGGGGTTTTATTCATCACTGAACGTAAAGGTGAAGAAGCAGGCACCTGTTCCTGATCCCAGGATGATGAGGATGGGAAGGAGCCAAGGGGTGCACAGCAGAGAGCCCATGGAAGTGCAAATGGTGGGAAAGGCACTGCACTGGCTAGCACAGGCTGGGGGTGATTTCCTCCATGAGCTTCATCTGCATAAAGGCCAATTAATCAGGCTTTCCATGAGATAACTGCATTCCATGCAAAATGCATATTTTTCTACATCTCAGAGAAGAAGACAAAGTATGTTCCTCTACAAGTCTTCCAGGGGATGGCTTGAGTTACCTAGATCTCGGTCCTTCCTGTCCTTTGTGCTTCTAAGCACTAAATCAGGCGTCAGCTGCTGAGGTTTAATATTTTCATAAAGACTTGAGTATATTCCTCTAAAAGCATGTTCCAGACAAAGTGAAATGACAACACTTTTAGTTAACAATTTGCAGCTAGAGTGGAAATTATTTACTCTGAAGACAGCATAGTATCTATTTTCTCCTTCAAAATAAGCTTCAAAAATGAAAATAAGATGCCTGGTGAAGTGAAAGGAATGAGCATCATAAAAAATTTTTCAAGTTAGCTAGTGGATTTTATTTCATTTTCTGTGACCAGCTAATCGTTTCTTCATATTTAATCTGCAATTATAACTCAGGTTTTGGTGTTTGGGAAGGACAAAAGCATAGAACTTAAGGTTTTAAAGTGTTAATTGAACCTTACAATCAGAAATTATAAGTAAATTATTACTGAAGCATTCTCTTTTTTAATGAGAATACATCAATGAAGGCCATTACAGAGAAGAATGAGAGAAAGCACTTTTAAAGGTAGAAAATTTCCAGACTTGAAGCTTAAAATGAAAAGAAATAAAAAATATTTTGTAAATATGTATATTGAAATATATGCATTCTAATACTATCTGAATGTGATTTGCTATTCAAACACATTGTTTTGGCACGGCAAAATTACAGATTTTAAACCACATTTAAAATTCTATCCACAGATACCTTCTCTGTGGCATAAGCAGAATATATAGACATAGTTCAGCTGGACAATCCTCTACATGCCACAATTCTTGAATCAAAATATCCAAAATTCAACCAGGGTGCTAAGTAAACGTGTCAGTGCATTTACATACAAGCATAGTGACTAGTACATCGGCCTGAACACCTGGCTGTGTCCAGGGAGGACGGGGTTGGTCCCACACTGCTCTGCCTCACATACTGCCCAGGAGTTGGGTTTGCTGTTTTCTGCTGCTCTGTGGGCCCTTGAAATTTTGGATGTCTTCTGCTGATGCATTGGTTTGCATTTCCCTGCTTAAATACAAGTGTTTTCACACTTTTTCTTCCGACAGCATTGGATGTACAGCCCTACTGGCAGGCTGCCTGTTACCCGCCTGTACCTCTGCGCAAATTAAAAAACAGTCATGACATATTGGCTGATGATATTATCTCCTTAGCCTTGGGGAAACAGCTGGAGAAGGAGAATGGGTTAAAACAGAAATGTCTTATTGAGATAGCTATTTCTGGAAACAGTGGGGCAGGAGCACTCTTGGTGTAGGTAAATGCCATATCATTCCAACAGAGACGAAGAAAACCTGTGAAGTGACTGTTTCAGATAACAGTGACTGCCCTTAGTTTTACACTGTATTACCCATCCTTTTCACAGGTAATGCACTGTTCTTTTGCTCCTTGTTACCCATGTGTTTTCTGTTAATCCTAGACAACTGCAAACATACATTTAGGGGAAAGCCACTAATTATTCTGAGGAAGACAGAAGATTTGTCCTTTTGGTATTTTTGTGTACTCTTTGTTATGAGCCCTCTTTGTGTTTAATCAGTGCAAATTGCCATGTTTTTGCACTGGATAGCTAAGGTAAATGTTTGCTACATAGACTATAAAGAGTATGAAGCTTTACTTTTCTCATCTAGCATGCTTTGCACCTGAACATTTGTGTATCGATCCATTCTCTTTAATATTTTTTTTTTTCAATAGCAAGAACTGATCTAGAAAAGCTTGATTTCCTTCTATGTGAATAAACCGCAAAACTCATAGGTGCAAAGCCAAGCTACCACACATGCTAGGGTCTGATCTGTCTTATGTTATTCCAGTTATCCTGTGCTTTTCTCTGTCTCTCAGTATGAATGCACATATAAAACATTAACATACCTATAAAATACTGATACATTATATGCAACTCTGAATGTTATAGAAGTTTAAATCTCAATAAAGTGCTTTAAAATCAAATCATCATGCCTTTCAAGAAGCTTTGCCAAACCAGGTCCTGGCATTTTTCCTTTCCCCTAATAACAACCATGTGGCTTTTGGTGGTCCTCCCTGCCTCCCAGGAGTGCTTGCTGCTAGTCACCAGTGGGCACGGTGACACAGCAGCGAGATGCTCAAAGAACATGAATTGTTGGTGAGACATGTTTCTTTTACACCTGAAAAAGCCTTTTAAGCAATGATTTGTGGAGAGCTTTGCTACTGTTAAAAAGGCTCCTCAGCTTTAAATGGGGTATGGGGAAAAGTACATATTCTTACCTATTAATACAATACATGAGAGATGCAGCCATAGTTTCTGCTGTAGGGGTTGTGATAACCTGGAAGTAGGTTATCAGAGAGCTGATGTGCCAGAGTAGGTGTCAGGTCCATACCTGTTTTTAAACAGCCAAGTAGACAGCCTTTAAAAAAAGATTAGCTGCAGAAACCCTACCGTTGATTGTTAAGTATGCCATGGAAATGCAATAAAAATAGAAAGTCAAAATTGCCCAGAAAATCTTAAGCCAAAAAGGGAAGGGGGAAAAAAAAAGTTTACTTAGTGGTTATGAGTCAATGCATAGTGTATGAACAAAAATGTAAGAGTCTTTTATTAGATGAGAGAAATCTGACATGGTTTTGAGGCTTAGACTCTAAATAATAATCTGAAAGCAAATACAATATCTGATCCAAGAAAAGTATTTTTCATAGCTTTGAGGTGAATAATTTTAAAATTAAGAAATGAAAACCTATTCTGTTCTGAAATTGGATAAATAAATACCTGATTAATGCCAATTATCAGAAAACTGTTTAGATATTATCTTTGTATGACTAATGTGTGTTATGCAATACTGTAAAAAATTTGATTTCTTTTTTAGTAGGTGTGGACTGGTTTTAACGAGTATTAAAGAGCAGTTTCTATTTGGTATAAACATATCTAAAAGCAATCAGAACAATAAGAAAATGTATGATGAACAGATTATACCTATAAGTGAATCACATCTGAAAACTTTAGGCAGTGGCTTGAAAGCTTACCTGAAAGTCCCAGCTTGTATGTTCGGTATGTTTATGAAAGCAAGTAGAGAAGACAAAAAGTTATTTATTTTTTTCTCCCCAATTTCATGTATTTATTTTAAGAAGGGTAAAAGCTGGAATCATATACTTAATTAAAAAGCCTAATACCATAGATTTCATGGTCTCATTACACAGCCTGGAGGTCCATGACTCAGCACCAGGGCCAACACATAAAAATGACCATTTGATAGATGAGAACCAGACTGAAGAAAAGAAGATTTTTTACATATATGAGAATTGGTCGACCTTCTCTGATGCTCTCTTTCAGCTAATAGTGTATCTCTGTCAGTGAAGAGTGAAGCTAGTATGTGAAGAGAGGGAAAAGAGGATGATGACAGTCAGAGAACAGCAAGAAGTCTGCTTTATCACTAGATATGGAATCTCACAATGGGATCATCAGAGCCAGTTTTTCAGGGTGCTGGTTTAACTGGACCTTGAAATCACCCTCTCTCTTCATCTGAATCACATACAGTGTAATTTCTTAAGCTTTCAGGGACTTTTTTCCTGCCTACTGACAAAACAAAACAAAAATGCAGCTTCATCATTCTCATGTATTTTTTTCCCCTATCAATAAGAAGACAAGACTTAGGGAGGATCAGGACGGTGATAATTATTCATAGTGAAACTCAGGATTCTTTTTTTTTTTTTTCCTTGGGTTTTCTTTCACAGGCAAAAGAGATGTCTGTTCTACTCTGAAAAGACTTCCTGCCATAATCCTGAGTGTCCTGGATGTAGTGTCATATCTGAAACCAAGCACCGTGCAAACATACCTCTTTCATTGTGTCAATTAAGTCCTGAATCTCCACAGAGTTAGAGATTGTCTGCTTAGGTAAGTTCAGTATTTGGCACTGATAAAATGGAAAGTAATCCTTAGTTCTTGGTACGGTTTAAAGGAATCTGCTTTGTTGTTTATTGGGTCCATAAAATGGAGTCGTGCATATGTTTTTGGCTTCACGAAAGAGGGCATGTGCTGTTGTAAAAAATTATGCTGCTGGAGAGAACAGCAAATGCCTTATTTACTTACTCTTTATCGCTGGAGGATGACTTGGAGAACTTAAATAGTTCATGCCCACAGGTCAGGTTTCATGTATGTGGAACTTTACAGTTTGCAGAAACCTTCTGCTCAGCCAATAGATGAATTATTCCCTCCATAGAATGGAATAAGCCAGCAATAAGCTACTACTGCCTTTGTCTTGGCTTTGGTTTCTCAGTCACTAAACAGGGCAATGAAAGACAAATGGTCTCCACTGGCTTGGGCTGGCTGGAAGAGGGCTGGGAGGGATAGTTGGAAATAGGCAGGTCCGGCAAGGAAAATTTTCTGTGTATTTAGTTCCTTTAGTCCAGAGATCCTGTCTCCCAGCACTGAGTAGATGGTCAGTCATTGTTCTTTCCCCAGCTTTAGTGACTGGATCCCATGGGTAAATCTGGATATATTATTGTACCCACCAGTATTTCAAAAGAGGGTTATCACTTTACATGCTAAGAAAAGTTAAGTGGAGAGAGCATAACTATGATTTTTAAAGCTGCATATGTGTCTTTAAAGCCCATTGGAAAATGCTAATATTTTGCTTGAACTCTTCAAGCGATCTCCACAGGTAGCCTAAGTTCATGAATGAAGTCAGGAATTAACTTACAACATAAGTCTGTAAATTGTTAAACCAAGGTAGGAGAATGAAGTTGTTATGTTATATTTTTGTCATGGGTGCAAACATACCTGTATTAGGAGCTACAGTCATCGAGAAGAATGAAATGGTTTCCACATGGTGTTGTAGATTAAGATGATTTTACTGGGTATCACACATCATAAAATACCTGGGCCTTTTAACAAGCTGGTGATTCTTAGGATGTAAAACCCTATCCTAAAAGTGCTGAAGCAAAATATACAATAGGAAAACCATTGAGATTATCTTCTGAATGCTTAAAATGAATGACTGGGTTTACAAATTGTTTTGACTATAATGTCTGAAGCTCTGGTGAAAGGATTGGTTGCCCTAATTGATTTTTTTAATGTGATTGTATTTTGCCACCGAGTGATCTTTATTTGTCATCGATGGTGCAATTCTTTGGTAGTTCCTCTGGAACTATTACTGTGTGTCTTTTATTACTCAAAGCAACAAAAATACACCTTCTTGTAGGGAATCTTTATTTTTAACTACTGATACAGTTTTCTTTCAACTAAAGGACAATGCTATGGAAACCTCTGACACCAAGCAAAAACAAAAAAGTGAAAACCTCACAGGCAAGCCCTTCAGCAGTTCTCAGAAAAAAATGTTCTTCATTTGCACACACCAGCCTGTGAATGCCTGTTTTTTTCAAATGTGTACTTTAAAAAATATATCTATACTAAAAATATGCGTAGAAGAATTGCTAACTAGTTACAGAACAGCATATTGGCTTAATCCCATGCTGTTTATAAATGACTTTATTGGGAGGTATCTTTGTGTAGAAGGCATTAAATTAGGCCCAAGGTAATCTTCAATCTTTGACCCAAATCCACAGAAATAATTACTACTTTACAAAAATAAGTATCTGTATTAATACGCTGACCTCACATACCTTGCTGCTGTTACTGTGTGGGGAATTTTTTAGCATGAGAAGATAGTACAGGCAGTCTTAATATCTAGCCTTAGATATATAATATTTTATTAGAGATATAGAAACCAAGTTTCTTCTTAACTAAATGTGATTAAGAAGCTGAAGTTCTGTTCTTTTGCACTTCTCCTATTCTGTCCACTCCGCACATACAGCCAGCAATACTTAATGACTTATGAAATAAATAGTAATAAAAGTTTGACTTAGCCCACAAAATCACTGAAGTTTATTAAAGCCTAAAATTATGGACAGACACCTTGGCATATATTATATTACTTTTCTTAGTCAAATGAGGTTTTTAAAACAAAATCAGATATTGCAGAAGATCATTATACAACAGCATGAGCAGTTTACCTATGTTTTGCAAGAGATTTTTCTATTTCAACATACTTGAAGTAGTTTAATGACTTTAGAGCATGAAGGGGTCTGATGGCAAGGATTTCTGGTAGATTGAGTACAACTTCATCTGGTAAAACATATCAGAAGGTATATTAGATCTGAATTTTCAGGACAGTAATAAGTTACTCTGTATTTCTGTAGTACCTCTAAATCACACCTACAGCAACAGGACCAGCTTTAGCAGCAAAGGCAATATTTTGCATCCCACCAAAATATTACAGTAGCAACAACAACAATAATGACAAAACCCCAGAAAACAAGTGCTGAAAGCAAACCTCAGGCAGCCTGGGACACCCATGCTGGTGTTTGCCTGGTGGGTCAGAGGCCGGGTTCTGATACGTACCTTAGACTTGGGGAGCTTGACCTGAGCTGGTCCGAGCTTCCCACACCAGTTATAGCCCAAGTTGGGGTTTCATAAGACAGGATTTAGGGACAAACCATGCTGGTTCACCATTTGTCAGTCCTAGTTAAAGCAGGATGAGGAGCCCCCTCCTCCTCCCAGATGATGCCTGTGCTATTGCCCTCTCCCCACCACCTGCCAGGGGAAGGGCGTTTCTGCTGTTTTCTGCTGATGCCAACCAACCCCCCCGTCACTGACAGACTGAAAAACATTGTAGTCATTTCTACAGTGCTCCCAGAAAGATCTAAAGGAAAATGCAGAAAAGGTTCCCAGCAATCATGTCAAAAGAATCCTGTTTCCACTACACAGCAGAGATTGGGAGCCTTTATTTGAATAGATAAAAGGTTCAAAATAATGATGTGCATTCAGGAGGAAAGCCAAGATGAGTATTAGAACAACAAAATGCAGCTCTTTTTGCTTCTGACAATGTCCTGTAATCAAGAATTGGGTCCTGAATTTACATTCAAGGGGATTAGAGATCAAAAATACAGGTGACGGGCTGAGCAACTGTAAGTGAAAGGCACGTCCAAACCAGACAGTCTATCAGTAGTAGTCTGATGACTGACAGATGTGGGGAAGCCCATCCAAAGGAGTGAGCACAACTGGCTGCAGCACCCGCCAGCATCCAGATGCTCTTGTTGAGAAATATCTTTCAACAGTTTGGCATCTCTGCTCTGGGGCATTTTGGAGAGCAAAGAGCTGAACTGGTGTCTAAGGAGAAATCACTTCTTATCACACATTTTAAAGTAATGTGTAATTGTTTTATTGTAGTGTGGTTTTGTTATTGGTCATATCTGTCCATATCCCTCAGACTACTGAAAGACTCAGCACAATTACACACACAGCCAGATTTTCAGAAGTACTGAGCATCTCCTATCACATGGCATTTATTTATGAGTGGATTTTCAAAATCTCTCATTACAGTAGGTGTCAAATTTTTTGAAACCTGTCTGTCCTACTCAGGTACCCAAATAATATCTGAAAATCTGAACTCAGCTGTGATTACTGTAGCATCCTAAAAAATCTCACCATACTGTGCAGCAGCCTTGTAACTCTGTTTGCTCATATCTACTTTCCCTCCCAGTCTTTTATCCGGCTCAATAATGTGAAAACTAACAACATTTTATTTTCCTATCAGCTAAAATGGGTCTTTGGGGAGGGTAAAACAGGCCAGCTGAATGTTGCAAGGCATATATAGCATCTTGGTTTTGTTTCTGATATTAGTCTGTATGTCCTTGAGTTTCCTAACTCTCTAGTAAAATCATAATACACCTTGATTAGCTTAGCAGCTGCACTTAGAAGGATTATATCAAAAAAAGAATCTGTCCCAGTCTTCAAGATGACTAATATAAACTTTTAGAAAGCTGTTTGGGTTTCCACCATGAATGCACATAGAGAAGTTTTTGAAAAACTTCACCGTAGATATAATTGACATCTACTGTGTGCTTCTTGGAAGATAGGGAGATAGAAAAACAGGCTCCTTTTGTATAATTTACGGAGAATCATTTTATAAATTTATAACACCATAGTACATCTATTCTTTTTGTCCGTCCTCCCTTTTCCTCCTTCTCCTTCTCCTTCTCCTTCTCCTTCTCCTTCTCCTTCTCCTTCTCACTCTTTCTTCTTCTGTTTCTCTTCCTCTTTCTGTTGCATCTGTGTGAATAAAAAAAATCTTGCATAACTGGCAACCTCGATAACAAAAATTATTGTTTCTGCAATAAACTAGCAAGGTCCTAACCTTGTAGTCCTTATGGAAACAAAACTGTACTGAAGTGATAGAAGAAAGGATGAGCACTGGACATGCATTAATGTGACTTAACATTTGGCAGAAGTTCTACCCCTATTTGGGTGTATTAGTGCACATAGACTCTACTTGATTAATACGAAATCGATAACCTCCATATGCAATAAGACAACAGCAATATATATATATGAGTGCATGGGCTACCCAAGTGTTTGTTTTATAAATGAGTATTAAACCTTCAAACGGCAGCTTAGTGTGATTTTAGACAAAACAAGAATGATGCATTAAGTGTTTAACTGTATTAACTGCCTTTTTTCCTGTTTGCATAATGATATACTATGTTTATCTTACAAGCACTGTAAAAATATTAGTTAGCAGTCATAAATATAGTCCTGATAAAATGATACTACTTTCCAGAACTGCTAATCTGTGTTAATGCCACTTCGGTACGGGTCCTGTAACAGCTGTTAGAATTTTGTCCCCTGTAGGTCAGAGAGAGAAGATGGGAAAATCCTTAATAAAATGTTGTTAGAAGCTACAGGTGGGAAATAAAGAAGCTCTTGTGACCTGTAATCTTATTCCCTCATAAAGTCATGGAGTGCACAGCAGCTTCTGTGGCTGAAATTAGACAACACGCTAGCGGCTTTTCAATCTCAACTTTTGCAGTTCAGTTATATCATTTTCGGTGAAGAACAAATGAAGGATACAGCAAGCACTGCCCCTGACCTTCCTTGCTGTTTTTAATAAGCACATTCAACAGCATGAGCTTCTCTGTCTTAAATGAATTACTATATATCCATGTATTGGAAAGAAAATACAGTAGTGTTTATCTTCCATATACATTGTACTGTCAGAATTTAATTAACTCTCAGCCTCAGGTAAAGAAAATATGCTCATTTTAATAGTCTTATAATTACTGTGGGCCAGATTCCACCGTCCAAATGCAGATGGGTACCCAGTCTTGCACAGAGCCTCACCAGCTTCAGTGGAGCTAACCAGAGAGGAAGGGGCTATCATCATCTCATTTTCCTCTTATAAGGAACAATTGCAGGAAGGAAAAATGGAAAGATACAATAGGTAGAATTCAGGAATGAAGCAATGAATGGGTCATCTGTTACCAGAACCAGATTATGTTATGGAACAAGTATATTTTTATGTTTCAGATACTTTACAATCAGCCTGCTACGGGTTTCATTTCTCTCTTTAAATGATGGGTATATTCCATGTGGTTTTATACAGACAACATATAATCTTTGGATATTATGACTCTTGCAGGCCTCACCTTTGCATCCTCTTATTCTTTCCTTTTGATATCTCCGTTACCTTACATCAGACTACAAGGGTGTGGAATATGAAAATGAATATTTTTTCCATTGCCTTTATTAAGTAAAAAAGAAAAAAACAGTGCAGGATAATACACAGAGTAATTCACAGCTCTCTACACTTCTATAGTAAATCTTATTCATTCAGCTGAGAGAAAAGTATCTTCTAATTTAAACATTTAAGCTATCTGAATGAAATGGAGCCAAGGATAGAGTGAGCTTTCCTTTTATATTGTTTTTATCAAAAGTACAAAACAACTTGTTTAAAAATATCAGTTAATACAGCATATAATACAATCAAATATTTGCAGCTTTAAAGTCACAATAATTTGTTTAATTATAATTATGTGTAATTACTTCTTAGTAAAATGGTGGAGAATTGATGAAATATGATATAAAATGGTATAATTAATTGGCTTCTGATGCAATGAGTTGTCATTTCTGAAAATTTAATGTCATCAAAGCTCTTTTTCCAATAGCACAAGGAGCACTATTGCTAATAGACTTCAGAGCTTGAAATAAATAAATCTTTGGAATCCTGTTGCATCTCTTGGGGTGTGACATTTGACAGTCTTTTATAGCGCAGAACGAAACAAGTTTGTGAGCTGGAATTCAATTGTGGTGTATTGATTCCTTGCATCAGTCATTATTCCCTGCTGATTGACAGCTGAAAATTGGTTACGTTAAGTATTTCATATGTTATATTGGCTGACATTTGCTTGCCTGCTCCTGTGTCAATATTGTTGTAAAGATCTCCAGCTCTATGAGATAGCAATATACACTGACTGTGGCTTTTGTGTGATGTTCCAGTGTTTTTCCTGACATAATTTAAGACATATTAAAAACCAGCAGCATCTTCCCTCTTGAGAAGCTTAATGCCAATATTATTGTCTTCCAAGGGAAGATCATGTATGCTCATAATCGGGTGCTAATTTCCACCCATACGCTCATGTTTAGGCATTAGGCACTATAACTGTAAAATTGAGCCTGCTTGATTGATTCATGTCAAGCCTCATCTCGGCTCCTGCAGTGGAAGTCATCCAGCTGACCCTTTTTACACTAAAAGAAGAGATTTGTGTTCCTTTCTTTCACCTGGAACCATCAAATTGACTGAATAATCTGTAATACATTAGTGCTGACATTTGTTAGGCAAGAATTAAACAAGACACAGTAATCATTCCCCTGAATAAAAATTGTGTTTGATTTCCAGCAGAGTTCTATTAAAAGGATGGCACGGTCCTTCTCCTCCAAAGTGGGAAATAGCGAATATTTTCTATGTTAATGAATCGAATTAACACTTTAATGACAGATGGACGATCCCTAGCCTTTCCTGACAAAAACTGCTGAAGAGTTTTGGAGGGGGATGTGGTTCCCACAAGGACTACAACGAGCTCTGTGGAAATTCTTCATGCCGAACATTTAAGAATGACCATAATAAAGTTTGACCATTTACCTAAAAAGAGACAAAAGGGAGAATGGTGGTTTTCCTACAGGTAGAGCTGGCTAGCCCCAGGAAAACCAGTTCCTGAAGTCAATAGGGCAGAATTCCCTATTTACTGTCAACCTTAATAAATATGATGCTGTAAAAGGGTGGCATCAGTGATGTCGATTCCCATCTCCTCTGTGACAATACAATATAAAGGGTGGAGTAATTCCACCTGAAGTCAGTGCAGATGCATCAGTGTACACCTGGTATGACCAGAATCGGGTCTGATGCCTTTGAGGTCCCCTTGTCACTACTGTATTTGGCCATGTGAAGCTAGGTAGCTGAAGTGATGCCCGCTGCTTGTCTGGTTGCATTGTACTCTGTCAGTCGAGGCCAGGCTGTAGTGGTGTTCTGGTTGTTATGGAATCCTCTGCAAAGAGAGAAGCAATGTAAAAAGGAATTAACTGAACCCTGGGTGGACATGTCAGGCCTTGGATGGCATGGGGTCTGTGGAGATGTCCCTGACCCAGCTAGGAGGAATGCAAGTGCAGTGAATGGCTTTGGGATCTTCCTGCTGGAGGATGGTGGAGACTGAGGTGAGAACTTTATCCTAGTCTCCTTGTACTTGGTCTGGGCTGTCCCTCAGGAGGGAGGGTGGCTTCTGGCCCAGCCACAGTGCTTCTGCTTGGATTTTGCTTTGGCAAGAGCTATACCTTCCAGTAGCGCTTCCCTGTAGCCTCACCCAAACACTGCCTCTCCTGTGGGGTGGGTTCCTTCTGGCAAAGTGCTTGTACCCAGCTTTCATTCTGGTTTTGCCCCAGGAGAGCTGCAGGATTGGTATCACATCCTCCAGTGTGTGCTTCTTGCTATCATAGATCCCCTCTGTGGTTTGGGCTGCTTCACTTGTAACCATGCTTCTAGCTGTGCACAGTAGCTCCTGTAGCAGCCCACATTGAACGTCCTCCTGGGTGCTTACAGTGCAGGAGAACAATTTTTTAGCATTCTTATTAAATATTAGAAAACTTTGGAGGCATGCAGCACAACAAAGTGTTATGAACATCTAAAAAAATATTCAGCTTCTCAATGCAGACACTAGTTTCTGAGCATATGGTTTGTTTGAATCTGTCTGGGGTGCAAAAGTATCTGTTGAAATGATTCCCAAAACATAAAATTTTGAGTGTTACTTGCTCTCAGACTTGTAATTTCCCCATTTAAATTTCAATTATGGAACAAACAATCGCACTCTTATTCCTTGTGCCATACAACTCATTTAATGTTTTGAATATTTCATAGCCCAAAACTGTTCATGTTAATCTGTGAATATATTGTTATAAATAACTAATAGGTGTATAATGAATCATGGCAATGATTTATGGAAGATTCATAGATAGGAAAAAATATGCTGAAAAATACTTTACAATGGAAAATACTGCAGCATTAGTTCTTTCATCCAAGGCAAACAAGCACTGCTTGTGCTTTACACACCACTCCTCCTGGTTTTGCACTACATTCAGAACAGCAACTAAAGGTTTGGGGGGGGGGACTGTACTTTTAAAAAGCTTTGAAACAAATTAGACTGTTTCATGTCAGCCCAGGCACAATACTGTGATGTTTTATAATGTGAATGTTGAAAAAAAAATGGGTATCTGCAGGTTCTTAAGAGGCCAATTAAAAAAGGATACAGAAGGAGGGAAAAGCCTACAAAAACAGTGTGAGAAATCAACAGCTAAATACCTTCCCTGGACCTGAAACACCAGGTCTTCTGCTGGTGTCCCCATCATTGCTGAGTGTCCCTTGTCTGTGTATTTGCATTTGGTAAGGAAGAGGGAGGTAAAAGGCATTCAAAGAAGTGCTTCATAACAAGGACTTGCACTAAATTTTATGGTTAAGTGGAAGAGGTAGGAAGATGAAATAGTTAGAGAAATGCGAAGAATTCTGTACTTGACATTAAAAAAAAAAATCTAAAACAGTAAAATATATAGCATTTTGGTTTCAGCTGGGATGAAAAAATAGATTCTACCAGACTAGAGAGATCATATAATTACAGCTGAGTCATCAGGGAAATAATTGTTGCTGGGCATTGCAAGTCTGCTGGCAAACCCAAGCTATTGCAAAACTGGCTGGTCACCTTCAAATCAGGTGTGCGGCAGGCACAGAAGAGCTATGTGCACAGCAAACTCAACAAAACCCCGGTCCTCAGGAAAGAAATGCAAAAAAAAAAAGGAGAGGCAATACAGAGTAATGTATTCACAACTCACTGATGATAGGTATCTTCAGGTGGTGTTACAAAGAGAGTGAAGATAATACTGGTTACTCAGACAATTCCTTTATAGGCATGTGTATGGTTGGGTGGGGTAGAAATATGTAATTAAAGAAAGCCTTTTAAAGGCTTTTATGGAGTAATTGTGCTCAGCTACATCAAAGACAGTGGAGTGCTAGAAATAGTAATATTAACACTAAAAGTGTTGGCAAAGAAATTTAAAACTTAGATTTTACAGCAGTGAGAATATTCTTCTGGACTGAGACCTACCCCTGGGTGGAGTAAAGGAACTTCTAATATTATTGACTAAAAGAGAACTGAAAAAATGTGCATGGACAGGCCTGAGTACTGAAATTTTGAGAAATGCCAAGTGCATAATGGGAAGTGGAACTTAGTTACATAAAATGATGCATGCTGAACAGAACTTTCTTAACAATTAAGTGATAAACCAAAGTGTTTAAGAATATCTAATAGATGTCTTACCTATTAGAAAACCTATGTGGTTTCAAAATGAATGGCTTAATTTTTATTGTTTGAGGGGTTTGACTGATGGATTACCGTGAGTTTTAGAGCTATAAGTTTGCAAGTGGGTAAAAAAAATTAGTTTCTTCTTGCACTAAACAGTTTCTCTTACTGAGTAAATAAAGCACAGACTGATTCAGATCTCCTGCTGGGGATATGGTTTTAACTAGAGTGGCCAACTTCTGTCTTAGGATTTTGTTCAATATTAGCAAAATGGGAAATTCTAAGGTGTTAAAAAATATCAAAAGAATAAATTTTGGTTACAGTAGTATGGTAAATCCTGAATAATGTCCATGGATGCAGCTAAGCTGCATAAAGGATTTGGTCATTGCAGTGGAGAAAGGTTTTTACCTGGAAGTCATAGGGTTGTGTGATGTGCAAGTGATGGTAAACTTGCTGAGGAACCAGAGGTGTGTGAAGATTCTGAGATGAAACAATAATTTATATCAGTTTTGTGAAAATAATACTTTTAATGAAGAAAAAATATGCAGTCATGTACTGTGGTCCCATATTATAACTTCTTCCAAAGCCAGGAGAAGGAAAACAGACACTACTAAAATAGCTTCCCAATGAGGTAGCTGCCCTTAATGGCATAGCTTCGAGAGAGCTGAACCTCCAAACACAGCACCAGGATGGAATAAGGACATTTACAACAGGGTATCAAATGCTGCCTCAGATGGAAGGGTCCTATCATTGTCATTTTGCTTCTAGTGTGACTGCTAGGTAAACTAGATCAAGTTAAGGGAAACTGCAGCTGCCTTGTGAAGACGTTCACAGCCTGCGCCTTGAAATGTGCCCAGGCTGAACTGACTGAACTGATCCCTGAAATCCAGGGGAAACCATCAGTGAAACTTAGGAATTAATGTGGAGGGAAAAAAGATGGAGAACAGTAAACATTATATGGAACATTTTTCAGTTTGATCCCCTAGTGTTCTATTTTATATATGATTAAGCTACAGCTGCTTGCTTGATGTTATACAACAATGGTTTTAAAACAACAAGAAAAATCTCATGTTCTGATATTCTTCTATTCTGATAATGTCTGCTGGGAGCCTGTCATGTAACCAGTATTGTGCATGTTGGCCTTGGAAAGCTTGCAGTGCCTCCTAGGTTTCTTGTGACAAATGGGAGTTGATACAAGAACAAGATAAATAGTGCAGAAAAATAGCAAGTAATGAACTCGCCTCAGTAACATTTTCTGTAAGCATTTATGTGAGTGTTTTTGTTTGCAAGAAAGTCTGTGTGGAGTGGCATATCCCTGGATGTATGCAAGGGTTCACGCCATGAACCTTTGCAAGACAATCTTGAGTTCCCTACTCCTGTTTATAAAAGGTTCAGTCAATCGATCCGGGAACAAAAGCAATAGTGTGTGTCTTAGGTGAAGTGTTAGCTGCCAAACAGCACATAACAAACAGGGCAGCAGGTCTGCCTCACAAAGCAGCATCAGTCTTTGGTTACATTGGGTTGGATTGTCAGGGCATGGACTTGGGCAACACAGAAGAGCAGATCAGAGGGTTGGGCAAGTGGAAGATTTCTGGCAGACTTGGGTTAGTAATGTGCTAGTACAGAAAACTAGGTTATTTGCTTTGTTTAATTTTTCTTTTTCCTTCTGCTCAAGTGGTAAGGTTTCATTTTTTTAGCAAAAGTTCTGCTTTCCGCATTCTGATAAAATTACACCCTCTTCTCTAGCGCTTAGCTGACTTGGAGAGATGTCCTGAGCTGTGTAATCACCAGAGGGAGATGTTTTGGTGACTGCTCATTTTCTTGACCCATCTGAAGCCAACGACAGGACTTGCGTACTTCTATTTGGTGCACAATGAGTGCGTTCCTCTGACCCAAAGCAGTGCCTCATCATGTTGCTTAGGGGAGGAAAAAGAGGAGAGTTAGAAGAAAGGTGGGAGATAAATCCAACAAATATTTTCTGCTGATCTAGTAGAACTAACTCTGCCTCTGATACAGAAAAGTCTTGGTTCCCTGCAAGTAGCAACCAGCACTGTCCGATGCATACAGTGCCAATATTATGCCCAATATTGAAACCAATCCTTTAAAGAAGCAGTCCATGGCATAGGCTAGAGCTCAGGGGCTGTTTGGGCAGCCTGCACGCTTGCCTCAAGTTATGAGTTCTGCTTGAGGACCAAGAACCTGAGAGTTAACCACTTAGTTACAGGTCACACTTGGTACTGTGATACTTCAATTCTTTAATGGAATTAGCCCCAACCATGCAAAACTTGATACTCCAAACATTATGAATGACAAATTAATTTACATCTGTACTCTCTTTTTCAAAAGTAAATATTTCTCAGCCCAAGGCTGAGTAGTGCAATATTTTAGTGTGGATAGATGGAGTTCCTGGTGTCTAATAGAAGTATAATGTACTATAAACCTAATGCAATGGGTCACAGTCAGCCAGAAGAGGATTCTGACAGCTGTGAGTCCCGCATCTAGTTGTGTATCCTCATAGACAGGTAGCCATTATGGCTCTATTTATGCTCCTGAAATCTATGAGTATTCAAGCATAAAACCCCTGCATGCAACAATAAAAAACTGGCTCCTAGGAGACCCATTTTACAGTTGATGTAAAGGTCGCCTCTGGGTGCCTGTTTCATAGTATGCACTAAGCAACATATTTGCCCAGTAAGGCTGCTGGCACAAATTTGATTAGATTAAAGCTCAAGGACTGCCATGGAACAAAGTCAGCTCTGTAACCGCATTTGCACACATACCATGGCCTTGCTGTGTTCCCTCCGCCAGCTGCAGCTTGGGATGTGCCAAATACTTTTAAGTGCAGGAGTCTGAGTACAGACGGGCAAGAAGCAGTGTGTTTGGGAGAGGCTGCAGTGCAGGGGTAGGAGCAGAGTATGGAGAAAATGGTAGTAGTGGGAGGCAGTGTGATTCATTTGACTGTACTCTTACTGCCTATCACTATAGGGTGGTGGTGCTTTTACAAGCATCCTTCCAGCAGCACGGAGCATTTTGACATGCTAAATTCTTGTGATTTTTACATTCCAATCTGCTACCCTGAGAGACATTTGCTTAAGATGCAATATCCCAGAGAAATATCTGTGCACTGTAGGGAGACTATACGTTTAAATACAATTCTATGAGCACTGTGAGAAATAATATACTTAGTCCAATCCACGTTTGTTAGTTCTGTGGTTTTAGTTGCATCGTTAGTATTTATTAATCAAAAAAACCTGAATCGTGATGCTTATTTTCTCCTGGAAATATTAGAAGCTTTTAGTAATTTAGCTCACCCTTTAGCCTTTGGAGATTACAGTATAGCATCACTTTCCTCCATGTTTTTGTCAAACAAGACAGAACCCATCCACCCCCAGTTAAAGAGCAAAATGATTTATTGTCACAGGCTACAAGTACTACTTGTGCTAAAGCTTTATCTTGTCGTCAGCCTGAAAGACTATTCCAATTAATGCCCGTTTGCACTTGCCATGTAAGCTGCTGAGGGTGATGGGCCTCAATTTCCGTAGTTGCTATCTGATAGCCAGTGTCCCTCACTGAAAATTTAACAGGTCATTCAATGCTAGTCAACAAAAGACCCATGAAGCCTCATTTCACACCAATTACTATTTAGCATATGTACACAAATTGATTTTAAAAAAATTCTCAGGGACTCGTCTATGCTATAATCTGGCCACATGTGTCCCTGCAGCCTGGAGGCTGGTCTGATAACATCCCTCCCCAGCAGGAGGGACCTAGCAGGTCCTGTCCATCACAGAAACCAGTGCCCCCACTTGCCACCACAGCTCTGTCATCAGACCAGGTCTGCCCCAGTGCTATTTAAACCCCCTGTTTCCAAAGGAGCATTTTGGCCAGAAAACCTCAGGTTTACAAAGCCTGTGGTTTGTGGGGTCCTGGGTGAGCTTCAGCTGTAGGTCCTGCTGGGTGGCATGGCTGGGTGCTGCTCCACTCCTCCTGCTGCCACCCCCACCTTTTTAGAAGCTATAACTCCCCACCTTATTTTTCTGCTTGTTTTGGACACTGATGCTTTGTTAGATTTTGCAGTATTTCTTACCATTTTCATGATTGAACTGTGTAATGGATGTTTGTTTAGCACCTCGGGTATTTTCTTTGCAGTAGGAGAATAGGGGTTTATTATTTGTTGCTATTGATTTCAAATATAACTACTTAACTGCTAAGTGCCAATCTTGAGGTCTTAAATTTCTGCCTAAATTGTTCTTTTATTCTCTAGTTTGTACACATAACTTGCAGAGAGGGAGGTTTTTAACAGGGAACTTTCTTTATCAGTAGAAACAAACAAACAAAAAAACCCCAAAAACTCAACACAAAACAGCATGAAAACATGTGGTTTTGGCCCAGTAGCATAACTTTTAAGTAGATCTCTGGAAAATCAGGACAACTGTAGGGTGCAGATAATGCTTTGTTCTTACAAGGGGAGAATCTGTGGTTTTTTTCTTGGGTCTTTTTTTTTTTTCCCATTTCTAAATTGCCATGAGACTAAAGTTGCCTGCAGCGACTGGCAGGCTAAGTATTCCCCGTCCATCTCCTGAGTGTCACCTGCTAAGGTGAGGAGTCTGAAAAAGCCTGGACACATTATGTATGGGTGGCCTTTTATTTATGACAGACAAAGGCAAAATCCTCTGGATTACTGGAAGATATCATATAACACACAAGATGGAGTTACTATTATTCTTTTCTAAGACATATTGTGTTTCCCTTGGGCAGAGAAAAGAAACTGCAGCCAATCCTGGGAGGGTAGCTCCTATTAAAGATTTATGCAAGCCTGAATTATTTGGCTTTAAACTTTTTTCTCTTTTTAATAAGAGGGATGCTTTCTTTAGGAACAGCATACTGAAGGAGATGGTATCACTGGTAATCCTTGGCTTAGTCACACAGCTCCTAAATGGTTTGAATTAGGTAGAAGATGAGACTGATTTTTTTTTGGTCCCCTTTCTTTTTTTGTTTCTGCATTCAAGGTTTCACTGCAAAATTTCCCACTGAAGTAGCAATTTGGTAGGTTTTTGCCCTCTGTAAGTCTTTTTTTAGGCGTATTCACACAGTGAAACAGCTTTGAAGCTGTTGAACTGTGTAAATGTTATATTAACATTTTCTTTTGCAATTAGAGACACTTGCTCTTATTGAAATAGCTCTTTCAAGGGGAACGGAAGAAAGCAGGAAGTGAAAGTACACAAAGAAATGAAAAAGTAGCCGTGTGCTCGATTTAATGTTTGAAATAAATCATTTCAACTTCTAATTTACACTTCTCTAAGATAGTGGTTAAGAATAGACAAACAAAGAATACTGGAAGAAATAATTTCATTTTGTTCCTTTGTTACATTAGATCATTTAATTTTCACATGTTTGGTTTGCATATGGAGATTTGGCCAATGAGTCCTGCTCTTTGAATTTGTTAAGTGACACCAAGGAAAGCTCCAGGAGGTTCGTGTCCATCAGCCTACAATTCATAAATTACAAAATGGCAAGCAATTGCCCGAAATAAAGATGACAAATAATGTGAATTAGCTATTAGTCCAGAGGGTTTCAAACTCATGTGGCTTGATTAAATTAAGTCTAGTGTGCTTAACTCAAAGTGGTAACTGATCCTTTAGGAAAAAGCCCTATATAATCTAATACAAATTATAATCTTTTTATGGGCTATTTAAAACATCCGATATATTTAATAGAAGAATTTTTCTGTGGCATTCTGCTAGGTCATGTTATAATTTCTATGTAATGTAGTAATTTTCGTGGATAACTTCGCAGAACTCAGATTAATCTCTCTTCATTTGCTCTCACACCACTTTATTTCACATTTTCCATACTAGTGATATTTGTTCTTTGAATATGTGACTATTGTATCTATAGCAGGATTTCTGATGAAAAGTGTAACTAATATTTCAATGTTAACACAGCTTGTGTGATGTGGTTTCTTTTCTTTTCTATCGGTGGTTATCATTTCAACAGATTATTCTTTTTCTGCTGCCAAACCAATGCCAGGAGCATATTTGTGTTGTTACCGTTGCTCGGCAACTGTGATCTCTTCACTAGGTCTGACAGTTGCTTTCTCTCCAGGAGAGCAGAGATGCAAGAAGGACAGATGCATTGATCCTCAACACATTATCAGATCTTGTCACACACCCGCTTTGAAAAGCTGATAGCATCTAATAATCTTACTCAAGGCTCATTTTACACATCATTGAGCTTTTACAGTTAAACTTAGAAAAATGCATTGTCTTGTTTTGTCAAGTCAGGAAGGTCAATAATTAGGCCGCTTTTCATCCAAAAAAATAAACTACACACTTTTAAAGAGGCTTGGTACATATAGAAGGGTATTTTGTCCCATTTAGAAGCTGCAGACACATTAATATCTGCATCAGTCCTCAGTGATCTATGCTTTGATTCTATAGCCCTTCATGTGGTGCAGCTTCTGCTCAACAGTACAAACCATGGTATCAATCAGAAAATGAGTCATATTGTCATATTTTAATCCAGGATAACTAGAAACAGTAATTGCACTATCCTCAGGAGTACAGGTGAAAAGATACTCCTTAAACTGTAGAAGAAATGTCCAAAAGAGAAAAAAACAGAGGAGCTTTAATTATATAAAATTAAAATGTGGGCAAGTAGGTCAAGACTAAAGAACGTGCCGAGTGACTGAGTATTACTAATAATAAATTACTTCAAATCCAATGACACAAAAACCTTCAGAACAATCTGTAAGCCTGGTGAATAATTGAAGAGTAAAAAGAACATTTAATACTGGAAAGGCCATAGTAAAGAAAGATGAGTTGATGATCTGTCTATGGGTAGGACTTGCTCTGGAGGTGCTTCATGATGCTCTGACCTCAAACCTGTGTCATGAGGAACACACCAGTGGTACCACCTCAAGTCACAGTGCCAGAAAAGGGGATTTTGGACCAAATCTGTAAATTGGGTACTACAAATCAGCAGGACCAGACAGCACTTACCCAGAGTTTAAAGGGACACTGCACAAACTTGTTGAATTGTGAACTGTGGCTACTGATGCTGGGTTCAGGCTGGCCTTGCAAGCAGAGGAGGGGAAGGTGGTCAGTGCAGCCCAAGCCTCCAGGAGAGGGTTCAGGCACCACCTGGGGGGTGGCAGGTATTTAAGTATGATACTAGCAGTAAAAAATTCTGATACAGTTATAATAAGGAAGCTAGTGATCACCTTTGAGTGTGATACAATAATAATCAGCATTGTTCCTGCAGAGGAGGGAAACAATGAACTACTGCTCCCCTGGAGTTTTTTGGAAACTGGCAGTGATGGTGGCTGCTACAGGCTGTAACAGACAGGTGTATCTCCTGGTGATCTGGGATGGAGACCACCTTCAACCCTCTCCAGCCCCAACACTTGGGTTTCCTTTCACAGAAAGCAAATGCAAACAAATACCGATCTTGACAAGGCAGGGAGGCATGACTTGGTGATCACCTGCCTCCAGGCCTGAGTTGGGGTGAGTTTACAGGACCTAATAATTTAAGCATTGTTCTAGTTACTGAAGGGTGGGAGGGAGCTTTCTTGTACAGTCACTGGAGGAGGGAAAAATACAAAAAACCACACAAAACGTAAAGGAAGTTAAGTTGTCATGAGACCAAAGGGAAAATGCTTTCATGGGATGGGAAGGAAAGCAAATGAAGAATGAGACTAAATGATGAGTGGTACGGAACAGTCTCTGAAGAGGCTTAGCTGATCTGTTTTACAATCTAAAAGATACAAATTGGGAAAGATGTTCACAGAAGCCAGAACAACCATGGACTGTGAGGAAGGTTGGGTAAAAAGCAGTGGTATTGCTTGTAACACATGAACTAGGGTGTACTACTTACACAATTACAAGCAGCAAGTTTAAAACAGCTACTGGGAGAGGGGTTTTCTACCTGTCGTAAATCACGGTTTATGATTAAATCATGAAACACTGTTGCAGGATGCGTTGGGTGCTGAAGTTATGAAAATGTTCATACCCTGACTTGACAGAATCATAGAAAAAAGGTTAATCTAAGGGCTTTAAATGTGATGGGGTGACTACAGTCCTTTGGAAGCAAAGAGGGTGTGTGTTAATGTTCCACTTGTGTCCGGGAACTTCAAGGAGGAAGAACATCTTGGTGCAAACCAAGTGTGTACCAGGGCCACTGCAGCAGAGTCACATCTCAGTTCAGTGCCTGGACACATTCAGGGGTGTCTTAATTTACTTTACATATATTTAGCTGGAGGTGATGAACTGTTGCAAAAACTCTGATGCTCCATTTGTGAGGTGCTGGCCAATTACTGCACATAGGTTAATGTCATAGTTAACTTGGGCTAAGAAACAACAAAAACCAAAGATATTTGACAGTCAAACACAGAAGAGCAAGTGTTAAGTGGGACCTGGCTTTTAAAGCAGACTTACAAATTATCAAATGCTATTTTGTGGACCTCTGTCAATTTGAAACTTCAGTCACCTCACCAAGAGAGAGTCTTTTCAAATGACACTCCTGAACTAGTGTACAGCAAAGCTAGAGAAACAGCAGCAGTACTTTACAGTCACTTGGGGTGTGTGTGGGTGTGAGTGTGTGTGTGCACACAGAAGCCAAAATGCTCTATAACTCTAGAAAAATATTTTTCTAATATGAATAAAAGCTGCATATGTGTTACAAAACTTATAGCAGGAGTTACTGTTTTTTGTCAATATTCAAATTAAGACCATTTATTTAAAATCCAGAAGTTCTCTGCATGTTTTTCTGGAGAAACAGAGATGATCTTCTTGGGTTCATTAAGGTAATTTGAATATGCTGAGTGTGTTTATTATTACCTAAGTAATCAAAAGCCATGCTCACTACTTTGTGGTCAAAATGCTGGCAAACTGCCCAAAATATTGTTCTGGCACTTCCAGGGAGAAGTTTACCAGACAATTATTCCTATTTGTAGCTGTGCATCATTAAAAAAATGCTATGTTTGGTATACTTACACAGGTATCTTTCCAAAGTCTAACCCAGGACTTGTGTCTAGAATCAGCTGCTTGTTGGAGAATGGATAAAATTTGGTTGCTTTCTTTAATTTGACATCTGCCATAAATAATGTATTAACATTTAATTACTGGAGGGCATGCAGCTGCCTGGGTAGCAAAGCTGCAATAGCACTTCTGTTTGAAGCACAGTTCTCAAATGTGTCTAAAACCCCATGTTTTACCTTTTTTTTGACTCCTATCATCTTTAGCCACAGAGTGTCCTATGCAACAGGGCTAATATCTGTGGCATCTAGTTCATTCTTTACATCCTTGTTTGTTTTAAACTGTTATTTAAGTTCAGAGGAGAAAGTTTAAAACATTCGGGGCTCTTTGTTCAAGGGAGACATCTTTCAGCAACCCAGTCAGCAAACTATTTCACTTCTCTCTTGTTTATGTCACTTCCCTGTGGTGAGACAGGAGCAGACCCATACCACTGGGTAATGGGGAGGTCACATGTGTTCGTGTGTAATACCTACAAACAAATCTAAAGTAACTTGTATAGTGGTCCCAGTTTCCATCTATGAAACCAAACTGCTAAGCCTTCTGGGCTTCATTTGTTGTTTTGGGTTTTTTTTTAAGAGTTTGTTGTCAGCAGGATAAGGCAGCCCCTTCCTCCATTAGTTCAAAGAGAGGATGGACAGTCAGCTAGAAGATAACATGGGTCAGTAAAATAAAGCCGACTCTATCCATGGGTAGTCTTGTTTAAGCTTTTTTTAATTGTCATTAAGTCAAAGGGGAAGATCGGAAGGAAAACAGTGGCACAGTTTTAGAGACACTTGCAGGGATCTCCTTCTTTGAAAGTTCATGGAAACAAAATGGAATAAAGTATGAATTTCCCTGCCCAGCAAAGCAGGCTGCTCATGGTGGCTGAATCCCAGTGCTCAACAAAGCTGAGAAGCTGTAAGGAGGTAGACTTTAAAGGGAGTTCATGCAAAAGACTGACTCTTCAGAGCCAATTCGCAATAGTTGAAAGCGTGCTTTCCCTAGCGCTCATCTGGGCTGACACTGTAAATGTTTCAAATTAACATGGAAGCTGATAGATGAGGAAACATCCCTTAGGTGTTGCACAAAATATATATAACATTACTCACTACATTTGTGCCTAAATCTCTCTGTGAGTTCCTAGAGTTCAGATGACAGCTCTGAAAAGAAATAGCTGTTAACTGGAAATGCTTGCTTTCTGCCACTTTTTTTTTTTTTTTTTTTTTTAAACTTTAGGTTTTATTACTAAGCCAGTTTCATATCTGTTAGGTATGAACTCATGCAGCAGCTTGCACTAGCCCATGCTCAGTCTTTAACACTGAATTTTCACATCTGAAATGGCAGTACTGGTCTCTCCTCCTCTTATGCATGTATCATACAGATTTCTGGCATCAATTTGGCCTACAGTGATGTTTCTGTTATGTGAGCTAGTTGGCACCTTGCAGACTTTGGATAGGGAAAGACACTTTTCCTGTGTGAACGTTATTGTGGAAGCTATTAGGTAAGATTCCTTGCTTTGACATCAAGGGTAGAACTGTTCAATCCCTCCCTTGAATCAGCTGTATATTGCTCTGTAATGGCTCATGCATGGCCAAGAGATTTAATAGTGCATGGAAATGAAATACTTTGAATACACACAATTATTTTAATATCAGTGGCATTCCTTATCAAACACTGAAAACTACGTGGGTTCCTATTCAGGGAATAAAGCATAATATGTGATTATTGCCAATATTCCGCTTCTCGAGTGGTCATATGTGGCTCAAGTCTTCTACCTCAATAAATAAATACTTAGAAAAGGTAAATGATATTTCACAATAACAACAAAAAACCCCTAGTATGCTGGCCTGCGTAGAATAAAACTTCTTTGTTGAGACATCTGAAAGGCTGTGCCTGGAATCCCTGATGTCTGCCTTGCTCCACACAAGGAATATTTTGTTTACTACAGTTTAAGGAATGATAAAATAGCCCATGATTAAGCTCTGGTGTTTTTTTATCTGCATTATAATTTGAAGCATGATGTCATTAGGCTTAAAGACTATCGTGTTTATTCAATTTATGACTTGATGTATTACTTAATACCTCAGTGTATTATTAGCTGATCTTAACAGAACTTTTTATTACTGTTTGAGCTCTTTCATGTTTCAGGTGGTTTGCCTGTATTTCAGGCAGGGCTTCTACTGCACCACAGAAGATGCTTTTAATTCATTGAAAGTATACATCACTGTGGAAAGCCTTATGCAACATTACATGAAATGGATATCGAACTTGTACCATAGAAATTATAGTTGGAGATAAACCTGTGAAAATCCCACAGTGTTGGGTTTTTTGGTTTTGTTTTGTTTTGACTTTTAAAATGTAGGAGAGTAGATGACAAAAATGAGCTAAATCATACCTAACAAAATTGGATCACACTGCAGTAAGGTTCTCAAAGCAGCATTTAAACCAGATCTGATGCTCAGAAACATTCATCTAAAAGCAGAATTTTGTTGTCAAGTGTGAAGAGGGAAACAAGGAAAAACTACTGTATAGCATACACTTTTTTTATCCTTTTATCTATTCTTAATGCCTGATAGGGAATGGCACTGGACTACTGAAGCAGTTGTGCTCATTCACATCACTGTACAGAAGACAGTTTATGTGAAATGCAGCTTTGACTTCCTATACTATATACCTTTCCTACATGCCTTTTGTATCTCTAGCTGTATTTCCTAAACACCTTGCAAATCATGTGGAGGATAATTCAATGTGTGCTATCTGTGATTCATAATTATAGGTTTCCCTATTTCAATGTCGTTTTCAATGATCTTTGATGTTGTCGTTTTCCTCCCCATTCTCTGATCCACACTGTGATGTATTTCTGTACATGAATTCCTTTCAAGGAAACAAAAATATTTTGGTAGCTGAGCTGGCCAATTTGTTAAGAATAATAGGCAAAAAGTTTCCTCAGCTGTTTAAATCACGCACACAATATTTGTGTGTAAAACTACTGAAAACAAGGTTTTTGCCCTCTATAAAAAAACCTAGAAATGAACAGTAATTTTTTTCACTAACAAGTATGGGTTGCATATCCTGGGTCAAAAAACACAGGAGCCAAGGTACCAGTTCCTTCCTCCCCACTCATGCACCTCCCCATGTACCTTATCTCCTCAAAACCTGTGAAACCCTAGGGAGGGTTAGATATACCCTCAGAGCAGCAAGGGGTCGTGCTATAGTGCAAAGTTTTGTTATAGTGTTGGGCTCTGCCAATCCGTTCAGGTTAAGGTGCTTTTTGTTGTAATGCACGTGACAATATTGCCAGAATTGCTCATCAAATTAGCCAAAATCTGGAAAAAAATAGTAAAAATAAATGTTATCAATAATCTTAACAAAAGCTGGGACAGTTCAGTAGTCCAAATGAGCCAAATAATGGCATAACTGATGTTTATTGGATAACTTGTTTTCTTGGTATTATATGAATCCCACAGAGATGTCCCTGTAATTACAAACTGAGTACCAAAGTTGTGCTGGGATAAACCAGGCTCCTGTTATAAAGGAACCATAAAGCAATAGATGGGTATGTCCTTCACATACAGTTCTTTCCTTTTAATAGCAGATGTTAATGTTGCATGGTAACAAAAATTCCATCAACTTTTTAAAAAGACATTTACCAACACATCAGAATTTTACATTTTCAAGTGAAAATCTTGACAAAGCAAACCACAAGGAAGATTGGCTCATTTGGGGTCCTCAGAACTTTGGGACTGCATTAATTAGCTTTAGGTAATCATCAACATACATGTCTTAGACATCCATGGAAGTGATGAAGGCACAACATTCTTATGTGAGCAAATGCAGATTGACCACCTACAGTTATGTGCATCTCCATTTAAAATGTGACTGAATTCTTGAAAATTCTGTTGTTGTAAATGTTAGTGCTAGCTACCTAGGTTTTTAGCAGATGTATATGGCGAGCAAGTTATACATAAACATAATATTTTCCCCAAACTTTGTGTGGTCTTATTTAGGTTGGGTTTGGCCCTTTGAAGCAGTGGCTGTTTCTTCTTACATGTAACTATATCATAAAAAATTTAACTTGTATTTACAATGACAGCTATTTACTTGTCCACTTTTACACTTTCAACTGCTTCTCTTGAGGTTATTGACTTTGCCATGATTCCCTGTTTACTGCCAAACACATGATGATATCAGAAAATAATGAAGTCACTGAAATAAATTTTTAAGCATGGATTTATGTGCATAATGGTACTTGCACATCCATACAAAACTATTGGTCTTATAGAATAATTTTAATTCAAAATTTCTGCCCATGTAAATATCCATGTCTCAACTGGGTGCTTGTTGCAAGGACGAAACATTTTCGAAATATTAACTAGGAATTCCAGTAAGGGAAAACAGCACTGCATAGAAAATGTTGATGTTTACCTACCACCTTACACAAACAAGAGATCTTAGTAATGAAGGTTTCAGAGAACTGGGGATGTGTCTCTTTAACCAAGTGATAAACGATAGAACAAGAAGGAATAGCCTCAAGTTGCGCCAGGGAAGGTTTAGACTGGATATTGGGAAGCATTTCTTTACAGAACGGGTTGTTAGGTGTTGGAATGGGCTGCCCAGGGAGGTGGTGGAGTCCCCATCCCTGGAGGTGTTTAAGAGTAGGGTCGACTTAGCGCTGAGGGATATGGTGTAGTTGGGAACTGTTAATGTTGGGTTGATGGTTGGACTGGATGATCTTCAAGGTCTTTTCTAACCTAGATGATTCTGTGATTCTGTGGTTCTGGTTTCAGAAAAATACCCTTTCCTGCATTGAAATTCCAAAGAGAAAAACTGATCTGCTAAGTTTTCATGCACTCCTCAGCCCAATTTCAAAGGGCCTCCTTAGCCTTCTCAAAAGGTCAGAGTGTGTAGTCCAAAAAAGATGCTCTTGGTAACATTTGACACAAAGTATGGATGCTTTATGCACTCATGACTGCAGTTTCTCCCTGAATTTAATCTTTGTACATGGTAATTTTACCAGCACATACCACCTCTTTAATTTTGAAAGCTGCAGCAGGCTTGCTGACTTTGGTGACACAAGTGAAGTTTGTAATGCTCAGACTACTGCTGGGGTTTGGAGGAGACAACTGGCTGCGTGATAAGGCATGTAGTACGACTGCTATGTTATCACCAACCAAAAGTGCAGAGTGGGGGAAGGGACGTGTTGGAAAACCTACAGTTGAACATAAGTAGGTGTCGGGAGGTTTCGTTTGGGCATATACCAAAGCCATTGATTATGAAGAGATTTACTGTTCAAGGCTCTTTATTTACAATATAACTGAAGTCAACTATTGCAGTCCTAAAGCAAGGAATGTGATTTTTACAGGTTTTTTAATGGACTTCTGTGGAGTTGCAAGCATAAACTTTGAAATAACATTGGATAAGAAAGGCAATATCCTTTCCTTTCCACATATTTGTTGTGTTGCATTCTGCTCTCTGTTACACAAGGTATAAATCTGGAGTTAGCTCCATGATGCTCAAAGCGTTGATCCCCCATATACACCAGTGTAGCCAACAGCAGAAACGGGGCTAGGCAACTTATTAAACTCTTTAGAGGTTGAGTCTAGCTACCCACTGCCTTTTTTCAAAGTTATCTTATTATTGGCTAGTCTCAGTGGAGCCTCACATGTCATTTTCAGTGCAATCTTTGCTTATTTTTTCCCTTATAGTATATTTTCCCCTGCTAGACTGTACAAGCGGATTTTGCAGCACAGAACACCAGAAAAATGTGCCAAGTTCTTCAGACTGATGCTAGTGAGGAAGATGATGTTTCTCTGCACGTGTGGCACTTCTTCTGATGCTACCAAAATATGTAAATTCATACTACTGATTCTTTCAGTTTACATTGCTTGTTTTTTCGGGGGAAGGGTAGTAAGGTGGAAAGATAAATGTGGATTAAACAAGCGGGTAAAGGGGCTGTTCCAAAATAGCATCACTGGAAGGGAATGTGCCGATGAATTGCAAGCTGTGAGGAGTAACAGGTTTCAACAACATCTAACCTCACTACAGAATCAAGATCATGAGAAAATACTCAAAAATGGAGTACCAAAGAAAAAAACCAAGTGAAATTATGCATGTTTATCCAGGGGTCTTTCAATAATCAAATAAGGTGCTAACTGTATCTTGAAAGTCAGGTTTCTATCAGTTTGGGCAAGGTACTTTCATATGTTCATGTGTGTTCTTAAGGAATTGAAATAGTATCAGTAAAACTTGACTAGGTAGACTGCCATGAAAGCCATTTTTAACTTTTTTAATGCATAAAATGTTAACAGTTAACTGGTTTTGGTAGATAGAACAGGCCTGCACCTTATCTCCCTGACATGCCAGAACTGAGTAGAGCAGAAAGGAATCTGTAAAACACAAAGCTTCTGCAGATAGCTGGTACGCATGCAAAAGAACACTACTATAGCTGCTCCTGCCTTAAATATTTCCAATATTTCTCTAGCACAGCATTAGCAATTTGTGGTTTACCAGTAAGGCTTCCATGCCAAGGCTCTCAGGAAAAAGTGTCTGAGTTTATTTTTTACTGAGGCTTTTGCCATTACCTCTCATGCAGAATTACATAAACCCATGGAAGGAAAGCACCTTTAACATCCATTTATGTACAATCACATTACATATTGGATCATACAGAGAAGAAGAGAAAGGAAGAACATTGTACTGAGGTAGCCCTTTCTGCTGATACTAGTATTTGAAATAATTTCATTAAAATACTATTCACAGTTAATCTCAGTGTATGGTGCAGGTAACTGCTAATTTTATTTCATGCCAGTATAAAATTAGCAGTGAATGCCTAGCCAAATGCTGTAGACTTGGGTCTTAGCAGCAAATAGAAGTTGCTGACATGAAGTCAGGTGTGTGTAGTTACTCTTCCACAACAGAGTTGAACTACACTCCTAACTGCTTACTTATCTGTAAGCCTTTTGTTAATGATGCTTTATGTAGAGTGTTACCCAGGTCTACAACTTATTATTTAGGTAGCATCATGATTTGTTACACGCTAGAAAAATCCACTTAGTCTGTACTAATTGGGAGGTATGGGTTACCATTTTTGAGCATAACAGAATTGTTCAGCTCTCACAAGTTGTATGATGTTTTCAAAAAGTCAGAGTGTTCTTTTTGTAACAAACAGAAGAGTTTGATTTTTTAACTTTCTAAAAGACTAAGTTCTGTATCAGGACTTAGAGGAAGAAGGAAATATTGTCAAAGAGGCTATAAAGATGCAAAAAGCTGTACACAGAAAGGAGAAAGGACAATTATTCTCCTTTTCAAATGAATGGGGAAAAACAAAGACAAGAGGTGAGAGTTCATATTAGATGAGAAAGCATAGTATAGCCCGTGAAAGAAAAAAAAAATTGAGTGACCATATGGGTTTGCCTTTACTTCCTTAATCTTCCTCTTTAAATACTAGCTTTTTCCCAGTGTGTACCTCTAACAGTATTAGCCACCTTTGTTAACTGATTGCAGTATGGAAAAAAAAAAAAACAAAACCATCTTTCATCTTTTCAGTAGGTTATATGTTCAGGAAATGACTCAGGTCAGTTTGCTAGTGACAATTAGTTTTCACAGAGAAACTCTTAACCTCAGTCTGATGCAAGAAATGGAGAACTTAGTCTATTTTAAAGAGTCTTTTGTTGCTGTAGGGTGCCTTCGACAGGTACGACAGAGTTAGTGGCAAAACCCTGGGCTCTTCTGGTCAACAGCAGAATATCAGTTGCTTTGAGGGTGCCAAGAGTGAATGTAACAGGTAGAATATCGGTTTGGGAAATCTGAAGTAAACTTACAACACCAAAAGCATTTCCTTGTAGGAGAAGCCCAAAGCATTTGAAGCAACAGTTTGGGATAGCTTGCTCTGCTGCCACTTTCATGGTTCATAAACTTCACGCTGTTGATCTGGTTTCTCTTAAAAGAATTAAGCTCTCTTCTCCCCTTTGAGCACACAGCAAAGCAAAGAGAACAAACTGTACTAAAGTGAGAAAGCAATTGGTGGAAATGGCAGTGCTTAGTCATTCTGCATTCACTGTGGTTTTTGATGACAGTCCATGAAAAATGAAGAATTAGGTCAACAGGAATGCTGAAAGCTTTCTGTTGTGGTGTGCTGCTAACAATCCTCATGGCGATCATCTTATTGATGTTAGAGACAGTTTGAACATTGGCTATTCAAAGCTGAAGTGAAGCTAATTAACCATCCACTCTCTTGTGGTTATGCATGGCCAGTAGAAAGAGGAGTCCTACACAACTTGAAACTTCATAAGAAACAGGTCCTTTTCACTCATGACTTAAGGAAACAAAAATAGTTTGTTTAAATAAACAAACCCAAAAATATACCTCAAGAGATTTCCAAATAAAACCCCATAGATCCTGTTAGCTTTTTAATAGCTGCTGAGAGGAGTACTGGTACTCTAGTAAACACCAGAGTATATGTTCTGGTACATATTAGAATATTGTTATGTGCTAACAATATAGGATGCATTCACTTTGATCATCTAAAAATTTAAAAACTGTTGTCACTTACGCAAGCATGAATATGCCCCCCCGCCCCGGTTTGAGAATTAAACAATCCCATTCAATCAACTATTTATCAACTTTCTTTTAGATCACAAGTAGTCTTACACATTAGAGTTGCAATATACTGCTACAGACTTGAATGAAAAGTTAAGTATATTTAGTCTTGTTATTTTTACTTCATCTTCACATCTGTAAACTGGTACTGAGTTACTGGCAGTTTACATAAAAAGGACTAAGTTTGATAATAATAAAAGTCCAACTGATTTTGGAAAAAAGGAGTTGTTTCCCAAGGTAAGGAAATAAGAGCTGTCTGAAAAACACAGAGAGAGGGGGAAGAAAGTGTTTGAATTTTTTAAAAAATCAGATACAGAAAAGGGAGAAGGACTGTACTGGACAATGATAATAAATCAAGAAACAGTTGGGCATAAGTTCAAAAGGAAAACAGTTACAGAAAGATTCACTGGTAAGCTCCAGCAGCTTAGCCCTGATAATGTGGACTGACCATAAACTCAGTTTTAACACTCCAAGTAAGTCAGGCTTGCAGCTGCTTTGCATCATGAGTGTTGCAAAGAGTTTCAGCAAGCCAGTTGCAGCCAGTGAAACTAGGCTCTTATGTGGTTATTCAGATAATGCTCTTTTGCACAGTATAAGGGCAGTCTTAATACAAATGTGCAAGTGACAGCCTGAGAAACAAGCACAGTTGTCTCACCTTTTCATAAATTGTGCAAGTTTCTGCTTGCAAGAAAGAGCAGGGAGCAGGCGCTCTTGGGCACTGCACTTTTGTTGGATTTTTTTTCCCGCCTGTCCTGCCAGGGAAGCTTGTTCTGTCTCAGTCTCACTCTCCTGTATAAAGACTGGCATGTAAACACATGCCAAACTGTATGGGGTAGTTAAGTTACAGGCAAATATCCAAGAAGGATCACAACAAGACCATCACACTACTTTCTTGTATAACTTGCAGAAGGCTGAGTTCATCTGTTAGAGTCCCATATACTAATACAGTGTGCCCCGTTGTCAAGGCTTTCTTTTTTTTTTTTTTCCTTTTAAAACTTTTTTTTTCGAAGTGGCACTTGCCTGTCCTTGACAGTACCCTGTGTTTCCAACCCCCACACACATTTTTGCACCCACCAGCCCATTTTGACCCAAGCTGACAAAGAGCTGAAGATCTTGGTGAAGATGCTTGCACAAGCTTTATTAATCTATGAGGAACAATTAAGGGAATGAAATGCAAAATCAGCATTATTTCCTTACCTTCTGTCCAGCCACAACATGCATGTTGCTTTCCCACTCAACAGCTACAGCTTTTGAAAGGGAAGAGGTGTTAGGGGACAAAGCTGAGTCTGGGGATCACTAAATAAGATCTAGAGCACAAATTTGTAGGAAACAGTGCTTTGCCAGTCCTGCATGTTATGGAACAGTTGTACTGATCTAATATCTAAAATAGCCTACTTTTTTCCATACAGTATTTTAATCTAAATTGAATTTCTTCAGCTGACAAAATTAATTGTAATGACTGCAAATATATGGATTTCATCCTTCCTGCTCTTACTTCAAGCAGTTAGTTCTGTGGTTGCAGGTTTTAGGTTGTGCTGTTCATTGCCAAGTACAGAAAAGCAGGCTCAGCTCTGCCATGCAAAATAGCAACAGCAGTTTCCTGAAAGCATTAGCAAGAACGTGGCACCTTGTTCTTTGAAAAGGGCAAGACTGTGCTGCCTTTACTTCTATTAGCACGGTGCTTGACAAGTCACACTTACAGCAGTATAGCTGTAAGTGCAGTAAGCAATCTTGCGATTCACTGCCGCTTGTATGAAAACACTGCAGAGACTGTCATTGCCACGTGTGACTTATGCAAAGCCACAGACAATTGGTTTTTTTCGTGTTACTGTATAATAGCATGTTGGCCTGCATGTGTAACCTCTATCAGGAAAAAGTACTCCTACCATGGCCTTTTAGTAAAACATCTATTATGACTTTTAAAATCAAATTAACAGATTGTACATGTCTCATTGCATATTTATCTTGTGAGATGCACTTTCATTAATTTAAAAACTTGGTCTTTCTGAACCCTTAAGTGTCCTTATCTCTAGTATCTAATGTTAGACTTACAATTTATTAAATGATGTGGTTTTTTCCTTTTGCTTGTGTGTGTATCAGGAGCACAGAACAGATCCTCATCTCCTCAATGGTACAAGCTGAACAGAGACTACAAGGTGTCTGATGGGGATACTTTTGCAATGGGAGGTTTCTTCCTTGTACTAATTTGCAGCACAGATGTACCTGCACAGATGTTGCCAGCAGAGCAAGCCCCATACTATCCCATAAACACCCAGGGCAGTAGATCATATGCCAGGGCAAAAGGGCAGGAGTGATTAAGGCGATATGTGATTTGACTGTCCTCACCTGGTAATCAGTCTCTAGAGAGGGATACACAGTTTGCTTTACCCCAAAGTGGTGCTGAGCCTGTGTCAGGAACAGGGAGATGTTACTGGCATGGTGACAAGCCCCTACACCTCTTGTAAACACTGTGGAACCTGGATGCGCTCTGTGATGTACCACTGGACTTGGGTTGTCTAATGTGAGCTTTTAAAACCACTGGTAAACATAATTGTAACAATTACATGTACAAACCCCAGTGTGCTAGGACTGCAAAGGAAAAGCTGTGGAAGCATGGAGGATCATTAATTTTTCCCATGGTGTTTGACTTGGCATGTGATCTTTTGGCCAGGAAAATACTTGAGGCAGCGCAGTTAGTAACACTTCTCCCAGAGGCTGTCATAACCATGCATTAGACACTGAGTCACAGATGTTTACTCAATCATCATCACACACCCTGGTTTCTAAGAATTACACAGAGATGGGTTCAGCAAGACTCATTTAGTGAATGGCCCTTTCTGATAGCAGGCACCCCATGTATAAATTCTCCCCATACATTTTCCTGCAGTTCAAATTACAGTGCTTGATTAATTGATTTGACTGAAGAGAATGCACCAAGTAAAGTTCAAATGGAAAGAGTAAGCAGCTGGACACATGTTCACTTTCTTTCACAGTCTTGTTAGTTAATTTTGGCTGATGATTTCATGCAAACTGTGGTACTGAAGTGTATTCACAGCACTGTCTCACTGAATCTAGATAATGTTCCCGAGCTGTTGGAAGTGTGAAATACATTTTGTATAGGGCCAAATTCTAGTCCTGTTGATATCTGTGGGAGAATTGCTGTGCTTTCAGGGGATTGGTATTTGGCCCTTGATGTCCTCTTTGCAAGTTGTTGAGTTGGGTTGGTTTTTTAATTTTCTACTAGAAACGGGCATTCAGAAAATATCCAATGCATCAGAAACATTCTTGTTGCGCATATAAAATTCCTCTCAACAGAATGATTTTAGCAAGCTTGTTGGATGATTTTTAAAAATCATTCAGACAGAACACTTGCTTTAAAATTGTGGCTTATGCTCTTTAAAGGAAGTTGATATAATCAAATTTCAAAGGAGTAGGAGATTTGCTGCCTTTTTGTACTGTAAGCAAGCTTCCTTCTAGAAGTCCCAAACCTAAAGCAGGCAAAGCCTGTGATACATCCATGATAGCTCTTTGGTCTGAGTTTTCACTCTGTACCATCAATAGGCAGAAACAGACTTTACTGAATTCAGAATACTGACTAGCCCTGAAGTCCTGTATTGGTATTTTACATCTGAAGTCCTGTAGTGGTATTTTACATCCTTTCCCCCCAGCAAAATTTTGCATTCAGTGCAACCCACTAGTAAATCAAAATAATCTTCTGCATTGGGAAAGATTTAGACATGTCTATAAATCAATTAGTATTCTTTCGTTACATGTAAGGATGACACCTATGTATCACCAGCCCATAGCCATGTTTCGGGGGCTAAGCTAACCACTGTCAGGAGGAGGAAGTAGACACTCCCTTCTCCTGAGGAGAAAGGTGGTGTTAGGAAGTGTCACTGTAAGAGCAAGTGAGCAGTGGGCTGCCAGGGACACCCAGTCTGTCACACTGCTGCTACTCTGCCTACAGAGGCGAGACAGACACGTGTAAAATGGCCAGTCTCTGCCTCATGTGCATTGCACAAAACCTGTATGAAACAGTGTCAGTATTATTTACTAATCTTAAGCAAGGTGAAAGGGTCTGAGTGAAGAAAAGTTTTAAAGAACAACAAAAAAAAAAGCAGCCCAGGCTGGAGAAGCAGCTGCGGGTCCTCTAATCATGCTCCAAAACTATCAACCTACCACTGAGCTGCATGAAATGCATTTTCCTTCCAGTCTCACCAAGTTTTCCTTCACTGTCAGAGACTGTATTCCTTCCTGGGCACTTCCTGTGGAAAGATGAAGGACATTTTTGCTCTGACAGCAGAACACAGAAGGTAAGGTTCACCTTCAGAAATGAGATGTGGTGAGAGGTTTAGTAGACCACGCATGCTCTAAATTAATGGCTAAGTTAGAGTTTACCTTGGTGAAATTTTAGCAAATAACATATCACATTTCCCTCAGTCTCTCTCCAGCCTGTTTGATTACAAAGCGAATACAACTTGGGTTTGTGGATCAGCAAAACAGTTACTGTGTTTTTCTTTCTAAACAAATAGTACAAGATACTGTGTAACATTGTCTGTGTTAGGGAATTGCAACACAGCTGATGTGGTAGCTGCTTGGAAGGGGTCTTCCTGAAGATGTTTTTCACTCTTTACTACATTTTCATGTTTCGTGACAGGAATGGTCAATAGGGATGGAGAGGTTTAGATGTCACTTTCACATACTTACTTTGGTGGGAAAGGAGAAAAATCTCCAGCTCCTCAAAAGGTAAAAATTTAATAAAAACTTGTCAATGTGAATTTTGGAGTCATAAAAATACCTGATGAATCAATTTTGGAAAAGTCCACCCTCTGCACTGTCACCAGTGCAGCTACCTCTGACCTGCACTGTGAACTTCAGTCAGCCTATCTCTGGGTATTAGGGAGCCCTACAGTTATACAGACTAGGTACAGGGATGTCACATTTAGGGTACTACTGCACCTTTCCCATGGGGAGATGTGTCTCCAGAAGGTAGTTCATTTCATTTAGCTAGGACACACATTTAGATGAAACAAGTCACCCTTTGTTCTCCATAATTAAAGAGGAAACATAAAAGGCTAGATAAATGAGTCAAACCCCATAGGAGTTATGCCTATATGGTCTCTCTTATGTGTTTACGTCTGGGCTGATGCCACGGGAGATGTGGCTGCTGTGAAGCTGCAGGATTTACAGCAGTCCAAGGCTGAACCTGGTCTAATCCTCAATAGAAAAATGTAATATATTAAGATAAAGAAATTGGGAATTTGTATCCAATGTAGTGTGTTACATCAGATTTCACTCCTAAACTGGGTTTCAAAAATCATTGAGTACTTTCTTTAAAACACCTGAGCACTTTCAGTGGAGCTGAGAAGCATGTGTGGGGTGAGGGCAGTGGGTCAACTGTTCCTCGCACAGACCGCAACACCATGGGTGGACTGGCAGCAACAAAAAAGGTGTTGTCAACCTGGACAGATTGATACAAGGGATTTGACCTCTTTAAGTGCTAGAAAAGGGAAACCAAAACTCAATATAGAATGCTTGTTAGTCTTTTTGTCAGATCAAATAATACACGCCTCTATAGATAGAAGTATATTAATGGATGTGCGGTTAAAAAGAAGAAAAAAACCCTTAAAAAAAGGATGACTAAAATATGTATATGCAGCTTGACAGTATATTTTCTTTTAGGAAAATCTGGAATAAAAGCAACATTTACGCACACTAAGCAGATGTTTATGATTAGTTCTTAGTTAACATCACCCAGCTGGCCATGGATGGCTTTATGGAGGGGAGAGCATTTGAGAATGTCACATGTTTATATAAATCAAGAACATGGCAGTCACGATACTGGGGCAAAAGTGCTACATTTCCCATTTTAGGCAACTCTCAAATTGCATCATAAGACAGCAAAGTAGACTCTTGTCACCAACACAGTGTTTCCAGTTTCCTGTAACAATATGATGCATATCTTTATACATTAAAGTTAATTCTGATTAGACATAGACATATATTATATGAATTTATATCTGTAAACATATTTTGTCAAATTTGAGAAAATCAATAGGTAATAAAACATTAGAGGTGTTCTAATTGTATTTGATAAATCATGTTAGTTTAGAATATACTTAGTAAATACACTGGCTTGAATATAATATATCACTGGTCATGCATAATTTTGATAATATTTCTTTCCATATTTTCTTTATGGGTCAGGAGATGGTCTGTGATATTTCAGAAATATGAAGTGTTCATCAGGACCTTAAACTGTTTTCCTGTTTATGGAAAATATGCTTTTACAGGAAGATTATCTACTGATTGCATGGGCAACCATCTCATGTGGGGACGTAAATAATAATTTTGTGCACAATACATGTTCCTTATCCCCAGTCATAAAGTTGTTATGAAGTAGGACATTTGTAGAAATACATAGAAAGTATTCAGCTCCTAGTTAATAAAAATATTAAGCCAAAGCTGATCCTAATGGGTGAGAAGCATGAATGAATCTGTCACTTGTTTCTTGAAGAAGTTTTATCCTTTTTTCAAGAGTTTTGTAAATTTTCACTCTATATTAAGTATATAAATATTGGTGATGCTAATTCCAGCTCAGAAAAGTCTCTTGAATTAACTCAATAAATGTTTCTCAGGCTTTTCATGTAGGTTTCATCCTGTGCTTGACCCTTCTGTTTTCAGATGAGTCCTTCACTCACTTTCCATATCTATTAAAAAAGAATAATGACATTTCATTTGAAAGCAAAGTGAACTATTGTAATGAAAGCTATTGCAAACATGATATGTTGTTCAATTGAGATATACAGGGAAAGAGGAGAAGGGTGTGTAGCTGATAAGTTTTCTTCCACAACTCTTGTTTCTCAGCTTCTTTGGAGAAAATTTGTAGGAGAGCACTCATTCACAAATCTGAATCAAGGTTATTTAACTTCTTCCATGACCAACCATGGCTGTAGTATGTGAGGTGTCTTTCTAGTATGTTAGTATGAAACATGTTTTGAAGATATTCAGAGAGGTTGTTATGGGATTCTAATTTAAATAAGGCACTTTGAACATTTTCTTTTTACAACTGAACTTTAAAATATCAAAGAAACAAAGGTGGGGTCAGCGTTTTCCTTTACTAAGAAATGGACTTAATTATTTTTTGGTATCTGGTTTCTATTCCCTGAACATCACAGACATTCAATCACTTCACTGTGTTTTGTTTCACAAACTTGGATGCAGAACTGAAGTGGAGGGGCTTTGAAAGAGAAGACCCTTCTGGCAAGACAAACCCAATAAGTAGCCATAGTTTCCCAGAGCCTTTGGTTAGCATTGCCGCTTGTGAGCACGGGTGTACGTGGGAGCAGGGCTGGTGGGAGCTGCTCGGGCAACCCCGTGGGTGGGCAGAGGAGCAGCTTTGCAGGGGCCTGGAGTTCAGCCCCAGACACACTGCGCCCAACCCCACCACTGGTAAATCTGATACAGCTCCTGCTGCCAAACTGTTTGGACATTTGTCGGGAAGGTGCTTCCTGCTCAAAGATGTTTCACAGCATCCCTCTCAGCAGGGGATGACATCTGAGTGTGACACAGTACAGGCTTCCTTTCCTCATATGTGAAAAGGACATGTCACTCTTACCCTTCTAAAGGCATGGTACATCTAAGCTCACAAATGGGACACTTTAAGTGGTTGGGCATCTATACCTACATGTCCTGCCACTAATATGGAAAAACACTGAGTGTTTCTTCCTTTTTTTTTAATGTTTCTCAATCCGTTTGAAGTGTTTTGATTAGCATGTAATCCAGTAACACCCTCAAGTAATTTCTTCAATATAAACGTGCCTTTCATTAAGGTGCTATACTACAATGATGCGCTCACCTGAACATTACCCAGGACCACTGGGCTGCAGAGCTGCCCAGTGCATCAGCAATGGAGCTGTTTTTACAGACGCTATTGGGACAGAGTGAGACCTGTTGGATAAAACCAGCAAAGGCCTTGTTTTAATTTTAGCTACTCTACTGTTATTCAATGTGTATCAAAAGCTGCTTGTAAGCATTAACCTCTTTTTGAAGGAATAATGCTATCACGAAGTTCTTCCAGGGAAAGGTTCAGGTACATTGCAATGACTCCATTCTCCAGTTGAAATAAACACAAGTATTGTTGTCTAAAAATAATAGACATTTTTGTCTGCTTCACATCAACAATGAGATCTATTTAATTTGATAATTAAGTTTACATTATTTTTTTCTTTCATTTCATACTTCATAGATAATATAGCTGTATATCTAGTAACTTTCAGGAAACGGGTTTTAGCTGTTGTATGGCTCTAAATGCATGTAAATAATGCAAACAAAACCACAGAACTTGAGCTACCCACATTTTTGTAATGTGGAGTGAGTTACAATTAATACATAGCACATACATGCATTTTGTGCTGCATGGAAAGGCTGTTTTAAAACTGTGTTGTTATTATATAGTCTAGCACAAGTTAACTGGTGGTTCTTCTGGACAGCTTTATACTGTGCTCATTAAAAGAATATTAATTTCCAGAATGATAGGGGTTTTTTTCTGGTCTTTTTCTGCTAGCATATCTTATGTAGAAGAATAACCATCTTCGTGCACCTACATGTGCAGACATGAGTACAACCTTGAAGGATGAGGACGATGGACGATGAGCAATTATTACAACTATATCAGAGCATAAATGAATGATTCCAGAAAGGAGTCAGTGCTTCCTTCAATAGCACAAATTATCACTAAACCTAGTTAAGGAAGAATGCAATTCATTCTCTGGTCTGCAGAAATGTGTAATTGATAGACATGCTCTTATAGTTGAACTTAGCAAAAACTGTTAGCATACTACACTTGCCAAATTGTTTAGTTTTGTGTACTTAAACAAAACCACAGTAAATTAAAGCAGCTATTTCAAAACCTGTGAGAATTTTGATAAGCATATAGTTGTAGGACTGAGGAATTAATGAAATATAGTAAACTAAATGGAAAAATAAAGAAATCTACCCTGGTTTCTGTTGCTTTTCAAAAACTTTTAAAGAAAAGTGACATGCATACACCCACCACCACCATTGTTTTTTAGAACAAGTAATCAACAAACCAATGCAAGTACAAAATTAAAAGCCAAGGACTTTTAAGACCCCCTTAAGTGCTGAACAGCTCACAGCTGCAAAAAGTACAGCACCAGAATCCAAACCCCATGCCTGTTGTTGGTGTCATCCTTGCCCCCTTGTTTCTTGACTTTAATGTGATAGTTCCCAGCAAAATGGGGCAAAATTTTGTGACGTTATTTCCATTGAAGGGGTGGATCTGTAAAATACCAGAGATCTGAGGAGACTGTCTCAATTCCTTTCAGGAATTTTGGGCTCCATAGTCTTCCAGCTTGCTTTACTATTGTCTGTTAGAAAATTTCTTCCCACATTTGTAAAGTCTCTCCCCATCGATGTCAAGATTTACACAGACTCTTCTGTCAAAAAAATAATTACTAAGATATTTTGAGTCTCACCCACCTTCACATAGCCAACTACTAATCAACAGGCTGAGCAACAAATCACTGCCAAAACTTTAGCCCCTTATGTTCAGCCAGCCAGTTATTATCCTGCATGTAGAAAACAGGGTCTGAATCATAAAAAACACATAGGGGTAGTTAAACTGAGAAATGGTAGTGATTCTTGTTTAGTGCAGAAACAAATTTTCCTTTTGTACAGACGTACTTGCTTTGACACCACCAACCAGGATTAATATTAGGACACTGAAAAGAATAAGTCCACATATCAAAATATTTTAATTTTTTTAAATAAAATGACAACTTATTTCTCTAAAGTTCAAAAGTTCATACATTTTGAATTTAGTTGGTTAATTTTGTATATAAAATAAAAAAGGACAGACTGACCTTTTTCACTGTCAGGTATAAAGATCATTATGTTCAGCCTGATTTCTACCAGCTGTTACTTGTTTTTGTTTTTCTTCTGCTTAGTCAAAAAGCCTCATGTCCTCCCTCTGTTGAAATGTAAGAAAGTTTTGGCTATTGACTTCAGTGGCAGCAGGACCAGACCCTTCATTATTGATGCTTTCTTCAGGCATTCAGAAAGAAAAATGTTTGAAATGTTCAGATTCTGTTGGAGATATAACCTTTTGGAAAAGTTTGTCTCTATCATAAATATTAATCACAGTGCAGTGGTTGGTCTACAATGTTCAACAGATGGGATTTAAATGGCTGAAGGGAGTCTGCTGTTATCAGTTCCAAACAACTAATTGCTGTCCACAGTACAGAATTTACTTTGTTTTATGGTAATTAGATTTTAACACTCTGGCATCAGAGGTCCTGTGGTGCATTTCTATCCAGTAGAAGAACTTTGCCATTGCCACATGGGAGCTCGGTCCTGGCTGCTGTTAGCACATCAGTGCCTGTGTGTTGGGTGTTCCCACAATGGGGACCTGATTTCTTCCACTGCCTCTGCAGGCCACCCTCCTGGAGGGACTTGAAGTGTTGCTAGTGATGTAGGGTCTTGAAAACCCCTCGTGCTCTGTGGTGGGAAGAACGGGAGGAGGGTGAGTCAGTAAACAGTAGAAACATCTGGGAAGCTTGATTCTCTAGTCAGAGATAACCCTGCTCCCCTGCTGTAACCCAACCAGGAGCTGAGGCAACTTCCCTCAAGGGCACAGGCTCCTACCAGCAGCCCTTGACAGACCAGTTAAAATGTTATTCCACCATGTTAAAAGGAGCATATCCTGACACAGTACAGGATATGATGTGGAAAGAAACTTTATTTTTACAGAGGATTTCCCTGCTGCTTCTCTACATACTTTTTTTTTAATCTCTGTATGATGTATCGGGATAGCAGTGAATAATTTAACTGGAAGCCCAGACCTTACACCCCGTATCAGCAGATATGGAAATTACATCCTCTCCAATGTTGTGTGAAACTCCTGAAAATCTGAATGTGTTTGACTGTAGACATCATCTCATATGAGGTCAGTAAATTCCATGTGTAAATTCATTGTCCCAATCTGTTTTAATTGCTAGTGCCGTACGTTCAGAAATGTCTTCATTTCCATCTTGGGCCAGCGGTTCACTTTTGAGTTTGGCTGAGTCAAAGCTATCAAAAAAATACTGAAAAATTCAGGAGTGTTCTTCAAAATAAGCACTCTGGTAATCAGTCTATGAAGGTTTTTTCTTGATTTAAAATGTTAAAGTATGAATTCACATTGCCTTTGCTAAATTCTGCATTTCTTTTAGTTTTCTTTATGGGTGCGTATGTATATATATGTGTGTGTGCATGGTGCGTATCAGCAGACGGCTCTAGCTAAAGTGGTAACGGTGCTTAGTGCCAACAGTTTTAAGAAGTGATTCATCAGCTGAACAGGGAGATTTCCAAGCAACAAAGTTCTTTCAAAATCTTCTCTCCAGATCCAAGAAACTATAGTTCCTCCAACTGGCCCTGTGTTCATAGTGAGGATGAACTGTCACCTAGAACAAAGCAGTCTAAAGTACATAGGAGTATAATACTAATGCTACTTTTGTCTTAGACATACTGTATGAATAAAAGTGGTTTAGATGCCCAAGATGAAATTATGTAAACATAACACACTGGGCTCATGAACCATTTAACATACTTTATGTCACTAGGAGAGTTATTTTCACAATGCCTAACATACTAGCTGTGGTGTCCCAGATACAGCAATGGACATGCAAGATTCAGTGAGAAATAGGAATTGTTAATGTAATTTGATGGCGTATAACAAGGGCAAGAATTTAAACCAAGAAGAGAAATCAGTTTACTAACATGCTATATGTGTGTTTTCACATGAGCCAGGTTATGCCTCTGGGACTCAAAGTCTGCAAACCATCTGTTCAGCTTCCCTTTTGTAGAGTTTAAGTACTTGGTTACACAAAAACCTTTGTGTTTTTTGTGGTTCTTTGTTTTTTTCCCAAATATTCTAACATCCCATGACATATTTAGATAATTGATGTCACTTCTATTGGGGTGCGATACACCTTCCCAAGGAAAGTGGTGAAAGCTTCAGATTTTTAATCATTTAAATCTAGGTAGGGGGAGTTCAGTCAAAAAACCCATCCTTACACAGTTAAGTTGATGTTCAGTTTCACCTAGCATCTTCCTTCTGCTGGTAGGTCCTGTGATTCTGCCACAATGAATTATGCTTCCCTCAAAATGAATATGGGAAATTGTATGACTATCAAAACAGAGAGGCACTGCCTTCTTGGCTGAAGTAGACACATGAGGTTGCAAATTTTTAATATTCCTCTCAAACAGACATTCCCTGGGATAAAAAAGCTCCACTGAATACTTGGGTATACTACTTTATTTTGAGTCAGGAATAATAATGTCCTGACTAATTTTAAAGTGAGAAACAGGTCTGTGCAGCTTCAGAAACTGTGTCTGGGGGCAATTAAAGATGACGGTTAAGCAGCTTCCTTTGGGTATTGCAACTGACGTACTTGACTGTAGATGCCATCACTGCTTTTGTGTGGCTGATGCCAGCACTTCTGTACCTGGTTTGCATTTCATTGCTACCCATAACTCCTGTTCCTCTGTTTCATCCCTGAAAGCTAACATATGCTAGTATTTAATTCCTATCAGTGCTTACTCTATCACAGAATACAGCATGAGTAAAATAAATCACTGAACCATGAACTCAGTCCTAGCCTTGTGGGAATGGAAACTTCTTTTGCCCCTTTCAAAGGGAAGATGGAGTACAAATTACATGTTTCTTTTAGGCATGCTTACCTATGTGCTAGCTGCATTTATGTGTAAAAGATAAACCTAAAGAAACTTCTATGGCAACAATAGTTCACATACTCTTCAGAAGTACAAACAAGTGACCCAAGTTACTCAGTTTTCTGTACTCCTTAATTGTACAAAACGTGCTGTAAATGTAATACGTAAAGGTTGCGTATGCAAGAGAACAGGAACTTCAAAGATCAATGGGGTTTGCAAATTTTTTATTTATTTTTTTCTCCTTTCAGAACCAGAAGTGTTGAATACAGCTTTGGATGGGGTTTTAAGTCACACTTTTTCGTTAATATGAACGTAAGGAACTGTTAATGAGCTGGGTGCTCATTACACTCATTGACATTTGGCAGAAGGGTTACAGGAAAGATGATTCATGTCTAGTATACATCAGTCTTTGTCAAAGCCTTTGGCATATTGATGGTTAGAGAACATACACTAACAGAATTCTTTACGATGAATGCCCCAGTGATGTATGTCAGTTTGCTGTCAGCTCAGAATGCCAGAAATTTAATACTGTGAGTGTGGGAGAGAAAACAATTTTCAATAGTTACTGTTCAAATAACTAAAATAATGACTATTTAAAACCAAATTCTGCAAAACACTTTTCAAAACAGATTTATATTCCTGTTTAAATATGAATAAACATACTTTCTTTAACCTTATATTCATAATAATTCCTTTAGACTTTAGGATTCCCAGAGAAACATTCCAAATCTAGATAAGTTTTCTTCCTAAATTTTATAGAGAACAGAGGGATCATTTCACACCATGTTGGACTTAACCTTATGCATGTACAAGGAAGAAATACGTTGTCTGGGTCAATGAATATCTGCAGTGTCAGGAAAGGTATTGGAGAGATTACTTTCTCATGAAAGTGATGTCCTGAGCTTCATGTTTCTTAGAGCACATTTTCTTGAAATAGGTCCATCTCAGAAATTGGTATGGAAATCATACTGAGTGGTCACTGAGGGAAAGTACGTTGTGATTGATGCAGATTCTCAGTCTTGGACAGATTGGTGTCATGATTTACTTTTAAATGCAAAATATCTTGAGTGTTTTTTCTGATGTTCTCTAGAGATTATTTCAAGCTTTAGAGTTAGACATGTGATGCACTAAGCTAAATGTATGGCAGTTTTAAATTCTGCTGTTCACGTTAAATCTGTTTTAAAGTTCTTGATCAAATACTTCAAAGGTAATGATAGTATGGAATATATTTCTTCACTCTTCCGAGTGAAAATTCTTTTCTAATTCAGGCAGTCATCACACTTACATTTAGGTGTGGTGGAAAGGATATGGTATATATGTGTATGGGATGATGTCTATGCGAAGGCAGGAGCATAAAGCCTGAAAATATTGGTAAGAGACAAGCAAGAGGCTTCTCAAAGCATTTCTGCAGTACTTCAGGTCACAATTGCAAACCCTCTCTGTTATTCCAGTTCTTGGAAAGTTGCTCCCCTGCCAAATCCCTCCAGTGTCACAGACCCTTTGGTGTAAAGTGGGTGAATGCTCACTGGAAATGTGGCTGGTGCGGCAGGATTATTTTACTGATGACTGGAGCAGTGCTTGAACCCCCACTGTCAGTTCCTGGTCCTGTTGACATCAGTGGGACTTTGCTGTGGACTTCAACAGAACCAGGGTTTCACCTCAGGTCTCCAGATGTGAAAGGTTAATGCATTAACCCACTGCAGCATTTAGCTCCCCGGCTTGATACCTATTTCAATATACTTTAGTGCAAGTCTGTAAATATGACATTCAGAGGTGGTTCCCAAGAGAACTGGATACATCAGAAATGGTGCTAGTGTGAATAATGCATATCACAAGGATTTGTGAGACTGTCAAAAGGGAGATATGACTTACCCAGAGCTTGTGTTTGAGGCAGTACTCTAGGAATTGGAAGTTGACAGAGCCTTTAAGAATTTCTATATGCATAAACATATTTGTATGATGGTGGTATCTTGAGTCCCCAGTAGATTATCTGGGCCCCACTGTGCCAGGTACTACACAAATACAGACAGTCCTTCTCCACAGAACTTACAATGTAAGCACATAAGATGTATAAAGTGTTGGATAATGAAGTGTTGTTATTCTTATTTTACAAATTGGGAACCAGGGCATAGAAAGGTTAAGTGATTTGCCCAGGAGCACATAGGATGTCTGTGGTAGAGGTGTAGTTTGAATCCAGATTATCAATTTCCTCAATCCAATTCCTTCATGAAATAAGTGCTTAATAAATCATAACCAAGCTATCCTTACTTAAAACCCTATACTGACACCAGAAAGAAAAGTAAACCTCACAGTTCTTCCAACAGCATCATGATTATCCCTTGAAACTATTAATACATCTGCAACTTGCAACACTTGCTCTTATACCTGCTTTTGTAACTTGAGTTTCTGACAGAAAAAAAAGTGAAACTGAACAGAAGTTGTAAGACTCTCTATTTAATTGATTGGTTATTCCACAAATGCCAATGTTTTATAGGACGCACAGACTATGCTATTGCAGCAGGAAAGTGTAAAATCTTGTGTACATTCAAGTGATGTGCATGTAAAGCAGTCCCACTGACTGTAAAAGGGGGCATATGACCCCTATTTTTAAAAAGGGAAAAAAGGAAGACCCAGGGAACTAGAGGCCAGTCAGTCTCACCTCTGTGCCCAGCAAGATCATGGAGCAGATCCTACTGGACACTATGCTAGGGCACATGGAAAAGAAGGAGGTGATTGGTGACAGCCAACATGGCTTCACTAAGGGCAAATTGTGCCTCATGAATTTGGTGGCCTTCTATGATGGGGTTACAGCATTGGATGTCATCTACCTGGACTTGTGCAAAGCATTTGATACTGTCCCGCATGTCCTTGTAAATTAGAGAGACATGGATTTGATAGATGGACCACTTGGTAGACAAGGAATTGGCTGGATGGTCACACTCAAAGAGTTGCGGTCAACAGCTCGATGTCCAGGTGGAGAGCAGTGGTAAGTGGTGTTCCTCAGGGGTTAGTATTGGGATCGGCGCTGTTCAATGTCTTTGTCAGCAACATGGACAGTGGGATTTAGTGCACCCTCAGCAAGTTTGCTGACGACACCAAGCTGTGTGGTGCTGTCGACACACTGGAGGGAAGGGATGTCATCCAGAGGGACCTGGACAGGCTTGAGAAGTGGGCCCATGCAAACCTCATGAAGTTCAACAAGGCCAAGTGCAAGGTCCTGCACATGGATTGAGGCAATCCAAAGCACAAATACAGGCTGGGCGATGAGTGGATTGAGAGCAGCCCTGCAGAGAAGGACTTGGGGGTGTTGGTTGACGAGAAGCTCAACATGACCTGACAATGTGTGGTTGCAGCCCAGAAAGCCAAATGTATCCTGGGCTGCATCAAAAGAAGCATGACCAGCAGGACAAGGGAGGTGATTATCCCCCTCTACTTCGCTCTTGTGAGACCCCACCTGGAGTCCTGTGCCCAACATCAGAAGGACATAGACCTGCTCAAGCAGGTCCAGAGGAGGCCACAAAGATGATCAGGGGGCTGGAGCCCCTTCCTTATGAGGACAGGCTGAGAGAGTTGGGGTTGTTCAGCCTGGAGAAGAGAAGGTTCTGGGAAGACCTGACAGCAGCCTTCCAGTACTTAAAGGGGGGGCAAAAATAAAGCTGGGGAGGGAATTTTTACAAGGGCATGTAGTGATGGGACAAGGGATAATGGCTTTTAACTGAAAGAGGGTAGGTTTAGATTAGATGTAAGGAAGAATCTTATTAGATGTAGGGAATTGGGGAATTAGGGAATTAGATGTAGGGAAGAATCACTTCACTGTGAGGGTGGTGAGACACTGTAACAGGGTGCTCAGAGAAGTTGTGGCTGCCACCTCCCTGGAAGTGTTCAAGGCCAGGTTGGACGGGGCTTTGACCAACTTGGTCTAGTGGAAGGTGTCCCTGCCCACGGCAGAGGGGTTGGAACTAGATGACCTTTAAGGTCCCTTCCAACAAAACCATTCTATGATTCTATGAAACTGAGGCTTCTGCTTAGACTGACCTGTTCTTAGTGAACTATTTTCACTAGACTGTGTGTGTATTTTACGTGGTCAGCTGCACCTTCTTTGCACATCATCATCCCAGCTCTGTCTCTGTGGCCAAGGAGCCACCAAATGTAGCTGTTTTTCAGAGCCTGGGGAGCTGTAGCACTTCAGGTCTGGAAGTTTTCTTTTTAAGATTGTTAAATCCTTGGATCTAGTTTGTAATCTCTCCAGGATCCTGTTGTTTCCCTATTTTCCAGGGTGCAGGGAAAAAAAAGAAGTTATTAACTCTTTCACTGTGTAAATTGTGGAAACAGGTGCATGTCTTACTCAACTTGCATACCTACCATCAAGATGAATAAAATATACTTTCCTGTGAAACTTTTTTATCCATTAGTGCTCCAATAACATCAGAGGTTTTTGCAGCCAAGAGAATGTGAATTTATTTTTTAGATCATTGACTTTGCTTATTTAAAACTTTTTCTTTCCTGAAATAATTTCAGTTCCAACTTTCCTTCTCTTTTTTTTTTCTGTGAAAAAGACCATACAAAGGAAAAATCTGAAAAACTTTTAAAAATAGGAAAAAGTTCACTGTAAAATCATGTAAAGTACCCAGGCTGTCTTTGAAGCTACTTTTTTCCATGTTTCATTAAACTCTCTAGATCTCAGGTTGACAAGTCTCTGCAACAGAAGCCATTGACAATTGTTTGGCTTTGTAGCTAGAAAAATAACTAAATAAAACCAGTAAGAGCTGAAAGGTTTAACACATTGTCTTCACTCTAACATTACAAAATTCAGAACGGCTAACAAAAACTAGTTTAGGAAAGGATCCAGTTTTGCAAACATTTGCATTTGCCTTTAACCTCCCTCTTGGAAAACTAATGACTTATGACTAAGAAGCAGAGAAAGCTACAGACTAAAGGAAACCCTGAAAAAGACAATTCACATTTCATTAATAGTAGAACACCACCTAAAAAGGGGCTTTAAAGACACCTAAAATTCAGAATAGACACTCTAAGAAGTTTTAAGAAGTTCAAAAGCTAGTAATATAACATACTGCATCTTTGCTAAATAGTGTGGCTGAAAAGCTGTTGTTTTAAATGCCTTCAATGCAGCTGGTTGTGTGATGCTAATATTTAAGGAAGAAATGTGGTTGTCAAGTGACTATAAAACTGACTATTTCATAAATTGCAGTAATATGAAATGAAGTTTACATTCACATTGTCCAGAATTTTAGGGTCACAAGTGTGAAAACCTCCACCCCCCATGACATTATTATATTGTAAAGTTCAATTCACATACCAAAAGATCATTTTAATACTTGTCTGTGAAAGTGTCTCACACATCAAGCTTCCAACTCTCAGCTTCCACCCTCTTTGTTCACTAGACAAAGAGCACAGACATATATCAGGTGCAGTCCTGGCCTGAAAGTCATTCTGCAAATTATGTTCTCTTGCTTCAGAAACCTGATTGCTGAGTAGATAGCTATACCTGACTTCTGTGAGAAAATCAATTCTTACTACTCTTTAATCCTGCTCACCCTGCAAAGCCAAGCCAGTGATTTGAAAGGGAGTTCAGAATTTCTGTATCATTCGTGCAACAGTTTTCTCATTTCCACTTGTCCATGCCAGCCATGGGAGGCAATAACATGATAAAGGGGTTAACTATGGCCTTGTTTGCCCTTTAAAATACCAACTAGTAGTAGCAATAAAAAGGAACAGCAAACATTCAGGGAAATCCGCAGAGCTGATGGGGAAAAGGACATTTTCTACTGGATAGGTGAGCACTTAAAACCAGAAATGAACAGAGACGGTGCACTGGGATCCTGCAACACTGTTTTTACAGAGATGGGAGCAGAGCTTTGCTTTATGCGAGTTGTTCAAGGTGAGAGATGAAATATCTTGTAGCCCAGTCTCCAGACATCCATTGCGGTAACTTTTGGGTTATCTTCCCTAAATTGTACTTCTGTGCAGGCAGGGGAAACTGGATCTTTAGAGGGTGTCTTGACTTGGTTCTCACTGTAAGGGCTGTGCAAATTCCTAAATATCTTACCGAAGACTTTCAGCTTCAGCTTCCTTCCAAACCCAAGAAATAAATTGTGGTTATTTGTTTCTTTTGCTTTAAGCTCAAGATATGAATTATGCTTAAAAGAGATCCTTAGGAGTGTTTAAGTGAAAATGTGTGTTAGGGAATTTGGATAGGAATTTGAACTGTTTTGAGGAACTTGCTGAGATGCTTTGCAAAATCCAGGTATGCAATTCAGACTGAAACCTCTTTCTCAGAAATGGTGAATCACACATCTGAAAAGTTGACACCAGGCCAAAATAGATGGAAGCTTTTTAGATAGCTTACAGTTTCATAATGTGTAATAGTCTTTTGACTTACTGTCTTGGAACTTGTAACCACGTGTCTTGTTTCAGTGCAGTTGATATTTGATGATTAGTAAATCCAGGAGATATCAACACAGGTTGAAAATGAAGTTCACTGTGCATTTACCGCTCGACTGCCAAAAAAAATTCAAATGCATGGTTTTCTTCTCTCAGATGAAAAGAAAATGGCTAGGGTTACTGGCTGGCTCTGTGCAGCATATGGAGTACTGTAGTTTTACTGTGTGATAATCATTGCTTCAGAACCTGTTCTCAATTACTAGCAAGTCCCAAGTCTGCTGCTGACTCTGTCCCAGACATATAGCATGTAGCATGAACTGGAGTATTGCGTAACACAGAATAGAAGCTAAACCAAGCTCTCTGAAAAGACAGATAATTTCCCAAACACTATTAGTCTTCTAACCTGTGAGAAAACTCTCTTATTCTGAGAACTTAAGCGTTGAGATTGCTTCCAACTTGAAGTCATTAGGCTCTGTTTTATTAATTCGGCCTATGTGATGCTGATCTCTATCATTTGTTTTTCTTAATTTATGTGCATTAAAGCAGTGCCCAGAGGCTTGAGACATGTAGAGTGTTTTTAGGAGGACAGAACATCAATGCCTACCAGTGAATGAAATGCATAATGGGATCAAGAGTTCATGCCTTGCCTTAAATGGGCAACTTATGTCTTCAAAGGATATGTCTGTGGAAGCCAATCCCCAAACAGTATAAATGAAAGAGGAGCTGGCTAAGGAGAAAGGAAGGTAATAATGACTGTGAGAAGTAAGAACCAGAGAAGTAACTGGGAAAGACTTTTAAAATGGGGGGGGGGTGTGTGTGTGTGATATAGTCATTAACAGCAAAGGCATACATATATTTTTATTTTTTTCTTAACTGATGTGCAGAATGAGGGTCTGAGGCACAATTCAGTCATAATGGCTTCACATGTTCTAACACTTCAACTATGCTACTCTACTGTGGGCAACTCTCCATCCAGTTGCTCTAACCCTTCTGTGACTGCAAGATCACATGAATTAGCAAAAACTAATCCACATTGTCTCACAGTGAGGTGAACAGAGTTTACATTGACTTGTTACTACAGGTCAGCTGCTGTTACCTGTTCCATCACTGTAACTTAGACAGCCAAGCCCTAGGGGACAGAGACAGAACTCATTGGGATGGATGAGAAATATTATTCAGGGAATGAAGATTAGTTTTGCATATTCTCCTCTTCCTACATGTCTAATGCTGCTGTCAGTTCTGATATTACAAACTTGATTACAAATCTGAACCCTTCCTAGGCCAACAGATCTTATTCTGTACTGTATTACAAGTGCTTTCTCTTCATGCCACCTTTGTGTTTCTACTTTCCATTAGTTCTTCCTCTGTAAGAACTGTTTGGGGCTGGGGTGGAAGGGGGGCATTCTAGCTGGGACTATTTCATTCATCATGCCAGCATATATGCTGGCAACAACCAACCAGTATATCTAACAATGATATGGCTGGTATTGCTAACCTAAGTATTTTTACCTTCTCTTCTGGATAACTTTGGATTTAAGGAGTGCTTAAGCTTTGACAAATTTTGGCAACGGCTATAAATCAACTTCATTTAATACCCAGTATTTCCCTAAGGCATTTACTTTCAAAGGCTCTTAGGCTCCTTTCTGTACTCTTGGTAGATTTCCAGCTTTTATGTCCTTGCAATAAAATGGAAATAACACAGTTGGGTCTATATAAATGGCCATATAATAATAATATATCAACAGAACCTTTGCTAGGAGAGGACCCTGTAAAATGTAGTTGTAACAGCGCTCGCAGGCAGAATGTGCCAGACAGAACAAACAGGTAGAGCAAGACCAAGAATATTCTTCATTTCAGAAGTGAACATTGGCAACTGGACACAAGCTACCTCTACACAAACCAACTGAAACAGCTGAAAAATTATATACACACAGCCTACAGGATAAGGTAAAATCTGATGTATAGTGTACTGCACAGCATCCCAAAGCAAGTTAGGGAGAATGTAGGGTGATTTATACTGCAGGGGGGACAGGGGGATGCAATGAGAGTAAAATATTTAATGTTTCCAGGAAGAACCCAAGGCTGGCTGTGGCAGGTAGTAAGTTGATTACTAGGCATCACAGTACTGGCAGATGGCAATCCAAGTCTCTTTGAGTCAGTAGGTTTGCCTTTATAACTGTAAGGAGAGTTCAGGTAAAACAAAAGAAGATTCAGCACTCTCCCTTTTTGGGGATTAGAGTTAGTTATTTCTGAATTAATAGGGTATTAGACAAGTATGAACACACTATAATTGATTCAGATATTTCCAATTGACTCTTTGTCAGGAACTTCTAGAATGAAAGTATATCCATAAAATTACCGTTAGGAAACACTGGTGGTGTTTAACCATAAATAACATGCATCAGCTTTTCTTTAACTCAGATGTGAGAAAAAGCAACTAGTAAGAGATATTTTTCTAGCACCTGGAAACAAAAATCCAACAGATGGTTTCCATTTTCAAAAGAAAAGCGGTGACCAAAAATCTGCTTGCTTAAAACCAAAATTAGTATAGCATACTTTATCTATTTCTATGTATATTTAATACCAATAAGAATTCTTCAGCCTTGGAATAATAAAATGGTTTTGTAAACATGGAGTAAATGACCTGACTAAATAGATTTTTATAATCACTATAAGACTTAGGAACTCAATAAGATGACTGTTTCTATGCACCAGTTTATATTTACCTTGTTCAAGATGAATCATTGCCACTGAAGTTTAGGTCAAAAATTCTTGTGCGTGTGCAAGAGTTTACTTTCAAATGGTATCTTTGTATCTCACACAACTCGTTGCAGCTCTGCTTGCTGTTACTATTTTCACCAGAGGAAGAAAGCAGACTCCAGTAGTTCTCGTGTAAGTTCATTTGAAGAACCAGTAGCAAATATCCAGTATTGTTCCTCATCACAGCCAGTTTAAAAGTTTTAAACTGAAAGGGTATTGTTTTTCTCAGAGTAATTTTGGGATAATTAACATGCTGGTGAAATTACAGTGAAATATTTTCTTACCATCAGTGTGATATGTTCCTTCTGGCCATAGTGGTGGTAGGAAATCCTTGGTTTCTTACATTTCCTCTCCAAGAAGCAGATTTGAGCTCAGGATGCATTTGCAAAATGAGTCTCCAGCATGATGGGGTGATTCATGTCCTCCTGGCACCACAGGATGTGGCGTGGGGTCAGACTGTACTCTCTTGTCCTGCTGTTTTTGCTCGGATGCATGTATATGTTGGGGGGGGGGGGGCGGGGGCGGAACAGGGGGCCACTCTCAGTCCTACCATGTGTCCCAGCATTGATATGAAATGAGCCTGAGGAGGTTATGGGACTTGGGAGCAGCAGCTGCGTTTTGGGCTCAGGAAGGCTGTAAAGATGAAGACCTAGCCTTTCACGTCTGGGGTAGGACAGAAAAGCACAATATTTCCAAGAAATACCAATTCAGTCCTTCTATATCAGCCTGATTTGTGACAGTGGGAAGCTTAAAATGAGGAGATGCTTTGAGGCACATTCAGAATCAATTACTTTCAAATAAGAAACATGGATGGAGGTGAAGGACTTGAAACATTCTGCCTTATCTACAAACACTTAGACTACAGCTGTCTGGGGAGAGGAATTAAAAAATCCTTTTCTCCTCAGTTTGTATCAGTTCATATTTTGAAGACTGTTCTTGAGGACTAAACTTAGAACTGCACACTTAAGAACTGAAACATCTGGCTTCCCAGGAAGGTCTGTTAATGAGATATCATAATACCATATCCTGGGCTGCATCAAAAGAAGCATAGCCAGCAGGCTGAGAGAGGTGATTTTGCCCCTCTGCTCTTGTGAGACCCTCACCTGCAGTGCTGTGTCCAGCTCTGGAAGCCCCAATGTAAGAAGGACATGGACCTGCTTGAGCAGGTCCAGAGGAGGCCACGAAGATGATCAGGGGGCTGGAGCACCTCCCCTGTGAGGACAGGCTGAGAGAGTTGGGGTTGTTCAGCCTGGAGAAGGGAAGGCTCCGGGGAGGGGAAACCTTATTGAGACCTTTCACTACTTAATGGGGGCTTATAAGAAAGATGAAGGCAAACTTTTTAGTAGGGTCTATAGCGATAGGAAAAGGGGTAATGGTTTTAAACTGCAAAAGCGTAGATTCAGACTAGATATAAGGGAGATACTTTTTATGATGAGGGTGCTGAAACACTGGAACAGGTTGCCCAGAGAGGTGGTAGATCCCATCCCTGGAAACATGTCACGTTCAAGGTCATGTTGGACGAGGCTCTGAGCAACTTGATTTAGTTGAAGACGTCCCTGCTCATTGCAGGGGGGTTGGACTAGATGATCTTTGGAGGTCCCTTCGAACTAAAACTATTCTATGATTCTATGATATATTTTTTTCCAAATCCAGAAGTGATAAAAGCTTTCAAGTTTAAATCTTGAATTAGGGCACGCTTTTTGCCTGATTGGCAAAATGTTCATCTCTGAATATAAAGAAGCAGAGGTTGTTACTTCCATCATAGGTCAATTCTTCAATTCATAACCTGTGCCCTGTGTTTCCACCCACCCCACACCTTGCACTTCTGTGATAATGCCAGGAAGCAAAGGGAACTTTCTCTTGGACAGTTTTTGTTACTGTTAGCTAGGAAGAGGTTTCCATCTCTACTTTAATTTTTCTCCCTAATATGATTTCCACTGTGATCTGGACAGGATGGATTGATGGGCCAAGGCCAATAGTATGAGGTTCAACAAGGCCAAGTGCCAGGTCCTGCACTTGGGTCACAACCACCCTGTGCAAGGTTACAGGCTTGAGAAAGAGTGGCTGGAAAGCTGCTGGATGTTGGTCAACAGCCGGCTGAATATGAGCCAGCAGTGTGCCCAGGTGGCTAAGAAGGCCAATAGCACCCTGGCTTGTATTAGAAATGATGTGGCCAGCAGGACTACAGAAGTGATCGTCCCCCTGTACTTGGCACTGATGAGGTTGCACCTCAAATACTGTGTTCAGTTTTGGGCCCCTCACTACAGGAAAGACATTGAGGTGCTGGAGCACATCCAAAGAAGGGCCACGAAGCTGGTGAAAGGTCTAGAGCACAAGTCTTATGAAGAGCATCTGAGGGAACTGGGGTTTAGTCTGGAGAAAAGGAAGCTCAGGGGAGACCTTACTGCTCTCTACAACTACCTGAAAGGAGGTTGTAGTGAGATGGGTGTTGGTCTCTTCTCCCAAGTAACAAGCAACAGGACAAGAAGAAATGGCCTCAGGTTGCATCAGGGGAGGTTCAGATTGGATATTAGGAAAAATTTCTTCACTGAAAGGATTACTGAGCATTGGAAAAGGCTGCCCAGGGAAGTGGTTGAGTCATCATCCCTGGAAGTATTTAAAAGATGTGCAGATGTTGCATTTAGGGACATGGTTTAGAGGTGATTTGGCAGTGTTTGGTTAACGGTAGGACTTGATGATCTTAAGGGTCTTTTCCAACCTAAACGATTCTATGATTTCTTATGTCAAATTATGGAAAATTTTGGTCTTAATCTCTGACTTCTGTACTTTTTTGGGCAAAAGGCAACTGGCATGGTATTTTTGGTCATTCCCTGAAGCACAAAGTAACTGGGATCCTGGAGTAAGCTATCTGAAGCATGACTTCTGCCTAAATCTTCAGGCTAAAAGAGGTTTGACCAAGACTTGAATTCTTATCCAATCTGAATAATCCCTTTTTGCAAGCCAATGTTTGAGGTTCACCTCTAGCCAAAATGAATGATAGCCTATCCTGCTCTGTCCCCTTTGGAAACCCTTGTTGCAATTGACCTTGAGCATCTGGGCTGTGCTAAATTTGTAGTGTATCAGTTATTCCTTCTGTGTAGTGAAACATTCCTTGTGGAAGGACAAAACAAAAATGAAATTTGAATATATTCCTACAAATACATCATCATAATGGTTTGCTATCAAGGTTAAAAACCAACTGATTTCATCCTTTCCTGATGCAGTGAACTGGGGGCTCTTACATCAATATTTATGTAAGCACAGCCTACAGACTTTGATTGTCAATTACTTTTTTAAAAGCCAAATTCTGAGATACTGCATTTAAAGGAAAATCTGAAGGAAAAAACATTCAGTGGGTATTTGCATTCTTCTTGGCAAGACAAGAAATATGAATAAAGCAGGTGCACTTCTTATACACCAGCCTGTAAGTTCTCATATTTTGATCCCATTTCTCTTGGAACTTGAAGTTTGGGATGTTTCTGTGGCTGTATTTTTAGCTTTTCCTTTTTGTTATGTTTGCTCTTCACATGACTGGGCCTCTGGTCTTTTGGTTGGTCGGTTTTGATTTCGTTTTGGTTTTGGTTTGATTTTTGCAGAATTCATTAAAACTGCAAGGCTCTTGTTCATAAGAACATATGTATTATTCAAGAAACATCTGACAAATGCTGTTATCTCTACAAGTGTGGCATGTTTTTGGATATGACCAAATATGGTTTGTAGTTCATTTAATCACACTTCCTTTAAGGAGAAGGGAGAACCTCTTGGTTATTCAGAGAAAGTATAATTTTAGTAGGAATTGGATAAGAAGAGGCACTGAAGTTCAAGACAGGCATATTTGATAAACAGTAAAGAGGCATCACTCCTTTCTCTTTTTTTCTCCACAAACAGAAGAGCATAAACTGAAAACCTAGGCTGGGAATAAACTGCACATAAGCAAATAAGAAGATTCATGATTTAATTTACTTAGTAACTGAAATAAGATCTACTAGGTTTGTCCTACTCTCACTTTAGCCTATACTAGATGCTTTGGAAGAAAAATGGAAGTTCAACTAATGCATTTCCAATTTTGTAAATATGCTGTACATTGAGGAGGAACTCTACAGTTTCAAGCAATCCCCACAAGCAGTTGTGTGTCATGTTAAACTGGTGTAGGTAGACTAATTCAGTCCTGTGAACATTTATATTCTTTCACATGATGCAAGTCAGGGGTAATTGTACTGAAATAATCTTGTGCTGGTACAATTTCAATCAAGGTGGCATTGAGAATAATTAATTCCAGGATGAAAAAGATGTGAAAGCTGTTGGAACATTTAATAGAAAACGTGACTGATACTGCTCCCACCCTGTCAATGCCTGGGAATAAGGCCTCATAGTAACTTTTGTAAGAGCTTAGGTTTTCTTCAGACTTGCTTACATGGTATCCAAAACTTTTGTATTTGCTTCAGACTCACCTCTGATTTAAGCACACGAAAGAAGGATGGCCACACCAGTGAGATGCACAGAATCCACAAGATCAGGGAGAACTCTTCACTCCTGTTGGACCTCAGGGAGCATAATATGACCCAGAGACAGAAATTGCAGTCATGTACAATATTTGGCAATAATATGTTGATGATAGTAAATTGGCTTCTTGAAATCATTAAAAATATGTTTAACTTATGAGCTACATCTTGGGTAAATTCTATTACATCTTAATATTTTTTTCATATTGAGCATGACTAATGTCACATGTGAGCTCCATTCACAGACAGCTGAAGGCTCACATGCAGTGGATTGTTTCTTTATTAAAAATTTCTTGTGTGAAAGCTTTGTGTCTCTAAATCACATTCTCAAAATGTTTGAATTTTGTATAAAAAAAAAGTCTGGGGCAAGGGCTAGATCATCTCTATTTTTGATGAAGAATTTAGCAGTCTCTAGACACTAGTGAAACTGGTGTAGTCTGTTCTGGTGTCGGCACTTTTAAAATGATGTTGAAAAATTGGAGAGGGCAAAGAGGACACAAAATGAATTAAGGACAAAGGGAGAAAATGTGCTGTGGTGAGGGAATTGAGGAGCTATAGTTTAACGAAACAAACACAGATGTCATTGAATTACAACGTTAAATGTCTTTATGGGAAGAAGAGGGCTGGATAGTAAAAGGGCTTTTCAATCTAGTAGAGAAGCATGACAAGAAACGATGTCCTTCTAGTTAAAAATGAACTACAATGGTTTGAGAGAGAATGACAAATTGCGGGGAAAAAAACCTTCAGCAATAACAAAAGAGTTGATTCTCCATCTTTTACTTCATATTTAAGATGAAATGCATTTCTAGCACAAATCCTGTACTGAAACATGAATTTGTGGACTGAATGTAGGCACACTTGAATTACTTTTCTTGCTTTTGCAGGGAAGTGTAAAAGACTGATGTTTCCTAGATCATTAATGTTTTGTTGTTTTGTTGGTTTTTTTTAATTCATGAAATAAAGCTAACAACTATGGGGTGCCTTTTCTGCATAACGGATTTCAAGGTACCCCCAATACACTTTATCAATATCTTGGACCACCTCATAATAATCTTGAGTAGTTTTATACGTTCTCCAAACTGCCTAAGTAATCTGCATTGTCTCTGTAACCTGTGGATTACAGGTCCTACTTTTTAGAGTTAGGATGTAGCAGCCAATAGCTTTTTCTGTCCCACATTTCTTGCAGAAAGAGATGCTTCGGTGAAAAAAACCACCCTCAGCATGTTGTCCTCTTTCACCCCAAGTCTTAAAAGAATAGGATTTTTTTTGTCCTGAACTTTGCCTAAAGATTGTCCAGTCTATAGTACCATTCTTCCAGTCTGCCCAAAAGGCAAGTGTAAATTAAGTGCACAGCTGACCTGAACTGATGTTGAAATCAAGTTTTTGGCTGCCTCATGGTAAACTCCATTCCTCCCTGGAGCTGCTTTTTCTTACCCTTCATTGATTTCACGCATGGTGTGTCACCAGAGAAATCTGAGTGTATCTGTGCTTTTTTGCAGGGCCTTTCCTAGAGAGAGGGCCCAAAGGAGCACAGTGGTACATGTGAATAATAATTGTGATATGCCCTATCCTCACAGTACACAAGCCAGTATATTGGCACCAAGATTATATTATGACGCTGATACTACTGAACCACTCAGATCAAAGGAGAGTTGGACTTGAGTGTATCACGCAGAGGAGAGTGGCCACAAGCTTGTATGTGTCTGTAATCAGTCCTCGCCCTTTGATGGGAAGAATTTCTCTGGCAGACTTGTTTTATAGTTGAAGCTCCAACACAATGCAATGCTTGGAGAAATAACCTGTCTTGTTTTATTCAGAATATAAGATATAGCACTACTTCCTGGTTTTGTGGGGTTTATAGTTTATTCAATAGGACTAATAACACAAGAGAGCAACTACAGGGTGGTCTTTGGGGCTTAAGAGGGTGTTCTTCCTCCCTTTTTTTTTCTCTCCTCCTTTTTCCCCGTCTGTTTGAGATCTGTTGCCACAGTACAAGATGACCAATGTAAAAATACCCCTTACTTTCACTTTTTTCTGGCATTTTGCTGCAGTAGAGGATGGGAGAGAGGTAGTGTGTCCTGACTCCATAACATTCTTGCCTGCCTTACTAGAACGAATGGCCAAGCAGAGCTAGATAGCTGGCTAAGAGACTGGGCAGGATTTAGACAGGGAAATGGGAGGTTAGTAACTGAGGAAGAGGCATAGCAGGGAAAGGCTGGGCTGCATCAGGCTATACATTTAGTGTAGAACTGGTAATAATATTTACGTCAATAATAATGATGTCCTTTTGGCTTGTGTATGTTTAGAAGCTCAGTAAAAACAATATCAATATCAGACAAAAAAATGAAACCAGCCAACAAACTGGGACTCAGCAAAGACCCTCTGCTAAATAAGGACCTTCTTCCAGCTATTCACTTCTGCTAAAACTGGCTACAAAATTCCTGTAAGGAATATATGCCATGTGAAGCATATGTGAGAATAGGATTAGACTGAGAAACAAGTGTCATTATGGCCCGACAAAACACAGGTGTAACAAATGCTCGCTGGCTTTCAGCTGTTTTGATGGTTTGTGTCACACCAGAAGCCCAGGTTTTCTTCTACTTTCAGCCAAATTAACCTTCCTTTCAAGTATAAGGGGTATTGACAGGGCTGTGTTACAGAGAACTGTAATTAATTATTTTTCACATTCACTTTCTTAACCCTGAGGAGTCAATAGATAAAATCATTTTATAGCATGTTTTTCCTGTGAGGCCACTACTTGTTGTATAGTGCATACTTTTTTATTTCAAGATTTGCAGTTCTTGCTTCAATATGTACTTCTTGCTATAAAGGCCAAAAGAAATGCTTCTTACATTTATTTTTCTGAGATTTTTCTTCTGAAACAGAAACTTTTCAGATCAAAATTTATGTAGAATTAATTACCTGCAAAAATGACACAGATCTTGTAATTGGTGTTTTATGAGAATGATATACTCTTAAGGAGCTTAAGGATTAAAATTGTTATTACTCAGAAGTTTCATGGGGGAAAAAACCCTTCTGATCAATTTAGACTCTAATGGAAAGAGCAATACCAATAAGGATACAGAAAAGCATGTACCCTTTTCCAATTATGTTTAAATGCTTAGATATTCATTACCTCCCCAAAATGCTTTAAAAAATGCTCTGGGTAATGCAATAGACTTAGACTGCTAAACAACGTTATTGATTAGTTTTAAGGACAATCACTACATAGCATAAAATCAGTCAGCAGTTGCTTCAAAAAAATGCATATCCACTCATATCTGCGCACAAGGTTTAATTCCATATGTCATGTTTCTGACCCATGAACCACTACAGAGAGCATATTGCGATACAGTCTGTATTGCCACACAGCCACAAGACTTGTTGCCATCGGCACTGGGGACTGAAGGCAGAAGAGGAGAGAGAGAGAGGGGCTGGGAATTACAATACCTCATCTGCTCAGGTCATTCAATGCCTTGCAAGTTTAATCAGGCTTTCTTCATCCTCCATTACACTCATTAGGTCCTGTTAGGTTAGTGCTCAATGTTGATCTGTATCTTGGTCAAGACAATTGTTGCTGATTAACTGTAATTACCAGTAATGGTCCCAACCTGCTTTCAAGCAGACTGATGCTGTCATCTTGTCCAGGCCCCTGCTCTGTGATGAGCAGTCCAAATCTGCTAACCATTTGCTTGCTTGCTGTTTGAACCAACAAGTTGCTTCTTGTGTGGGCTCATCACATCACCCTTGTACTTGCCATCTATAAACATCTCAACTCTCCTTGAGGTATGTAAAAACCTAAAGGTAGAGAAAACAGGAATGACTGGTATGGGGAGGAGGGAACAGCAGAAGCAAAGAATTAAAAATAAAATACAAAATAGGACAAATAACTAAGGATTACAAAGGTTTAATGCTAACAAAGGAATCTAATACTTTGTGCTTTGCAAATAATAAATTACAAACTAGAGCCCAATTTCAAAATGTGACCTTGTGTGAACAATCTTTGCTTGAGTCAGCTCTCCTATGTATTTCCATCAGATTATTTTGGGAATAGCTGTCCTTAGGATCAGAGGATCAGACCTTTTATATTGCAAATGCTGCTTAAGGCAATTTTAACTTGTGGATGGTTTTCTGGTTAGCCTTATGAAAGCCTCTATATGCTTACACTTTACAAAGACCATAAATAATCACAAGGCGAGTCAGAATTTATAGTTAAGTGTGGTATGAATGCCAAGGTCATGTAAATGTTTATGTTCCCAATTCATAGTTACAAATAATGCCTGTTAAATTTCCAACTGACTTTAACTACAAATAATTTGGGGAATGAAACTGAACCTTAGTTATTTATGCCTCTTTTCTGCAAGCATCAAAAGAATTATTATCTTAAAACAAAAACAAAAAAGCATTAGCAGAGTTTGGACATAAGGGGGGTGAGTAATGCTACCCTAAGCAGCTAGCATAATGGGTGAACTTTCAAAAGATGTAGCTGTGCTTATAAAGCCCAGAATTCAAGCATGCACCTGATCTTGCAGTTTGGGGGGCAAATTCAGTAATTGCACCTAGAGAGTAAATTCTCACATGGAATCCTTTGGGCTAATACTCGCTTGTGTATTTGTAGGCAAGCCTGGAAGTGCACCTTCTGGTAGCAGTTCTCACATTTTGGTGAGCAGTGTGGACAGTGTAAGCATGAGCTCCCCCAGCCAGTCCTGTAAGCTACAAACAACCTCCAGACTCAAACCTGTATTTAGCATAGCTCTGTTAGCTTGAAGTAACTAACTCCAGGAGACGGGGTGGTGGTAGTACAAGCTAATATTGTCACGTAACTCCCAGGCAGAATCTGGCTCATGCCTGGCCAGCCTGTGGTGTGAAGGCACATCATGTGTGTACCTGGCTGATCTGACATGGACAAGAACTGGGGATACTGGACTTTGATATGAACAGCAGCAGCTCCATTATGTGTACTTCCAAATTATACTCAGGACTGTGGACTTAGTGGGATCTGCAAAACAATAATTGAAGGCAAAAAAATTGGGGGGGGGGGGGGGGCAGGACACGACATGATACAGTGAAGTAGTCCTCATATTTATATATTTACTTAACATTTATCTTAAGCAAAAATTTTCATGGACAATAAAAGAAAGCCATTTTGGTTGCAAAGTTAAACACTTGAATGTTGCATCTGTTCATCCAGCATTAATTGCACTGTGAGGTGCTCTCACTCAAAGCACTGAATAAGGCAAGGAAAATTCTCATGTAATTAAAAACGATATAGTAGTTTTATTTATATATAAAAAAGATCGGAAGTAGAACTGACTGGCCATTCTAAATGTGGCATTTTCTTACTTTCAAACACTCAATTTTGCACTCCAGATAATTATTTTCTGACATATTCAGCATTCACCATGCTACATTTAAAGAAAGGGGGAAAAAAAAAATTTCTGCTGCTTTAGCAGACCTAACCATGGGTACAATTCAACTGAAGTTTCTGAGCTACCTAATTTTATTGATACCAGCATGCATCCAGAGGAGTTGCCATTTTTAAAGATGACTGTGTTCCTACCACGAGAATGCCTCTTGTATGTTTCTTCTTTGTGTGGCAAGACATAATGGCAATCGATACTGGTTTACAGCTGGTTTATGTCTCTGCAAGAGATGTGTATCTTTGAATGCAGCAAAATACAAGAAGTTTGTTTGCTTTTTAAATAAACATCTGCAAAGAATGATTTTTCTCGAGCACATACAGTGCATGCAATGGGTCTGATAAATTGGAATAACACCCATTATCTGCTCAATCCTGGGATGAACTAGATGGCTTTCTTCTACATAGTTTTTCTTGAAACACAGGCGTCTCAAATTTCATCATAAAACAATCTTTTATACCACACTAAAGAACCTTCAATGTATAATACACACAAGGCTTATCCATATTTATGTACTGTAGTCATACTTGTATAAACAAATACACACTGCATAAATGTATGTGTTCCACTTCCGGGACTATTTATGGTCCTAATGCATGTGTACTTTCAGAATCTGCGCATTGATATACTTAGATATTTGTGCATGACATGTATGTGTTTTATAGGTGCAGACATAAAATGCACTACATGCTCTGTGTAGTTTAATTTTTCTGTCAAGTGCTTTAATTCCTCATTGAAGTGAATATTTGGCCTGTAAAATTAAGTCAATTTCTAGGCAAGTAATAATAATATTTTAGCATGAAAAAATATATTCACATTGTGACTGTCAGTTTATCAAGACTGGCCCATATTTTTTTTAACACTGGCAATAGCTTTAAAGAGGATTCTTTTATACGCATATATATGTGTGTGCATATATATATTTAAAAAGGTGTATATATATATAAAAGATTTTTTTTTTTTTTAATCCCAAAATCACTAACTCTTTTTGCAGTTTATGGAAGGAAATGGAGACTGTTGGCCAGGAAATCACATCCCAGAAAGATCACGTTCTTGTGACAATTTATCATGGAAAAAGCTGTGTCTCCCAATTGAGATGTAAAGCTGTGGTCTTGCAGTTTGTGGTCAATGAAGATGCTTGGGGATTTTTTTGCTATCTCTTGCAAGAAAAGGGTTATTAGCCCCTGAAGTCTTGGTTACATTCCAGTTTTAATAACTATATTTTGACTCCATAATTCCCACTGTAGCTTCAGGTGGATTGTGGAATTTTCTTCACTTCCTGTCATAAACTATTCTGTGGTGTTGCTGTGCGCTGTGTAACAGCTGCTGTGCTCCTCTGCTACTGTTCAGTGCTTCTCCCCAAACTTCTGACCCTCTTTATTCAATCTTACATCATCTTTTGTTGAGTTTGTACCAGTATTTCAAACAGCACGTATTACAAACCATTACCAAATGGGAGTTAATACAAAAGCTTAATGTACTATTTTCCAGTTGCATCTTTCATATCTGCTTGACACTCTACACATGGCCTATCAAGGACTTCAAAAAATATTAGAAGCAAACAATAGAGCTTTTAGGGCCCCGCACTTCCTCTGTAAGTCTCATCCATTAGTGATAAATAGGGATTAAACAGCAATTAAACACATTTCAGACAAGCTGCACCCATGCAGTGTCCTTAGCACTCTTTACAAACGTGGAACACGTAACTCTCTTGCAGAAGCAGGTAAGGCAGCAGGGCAAAAGGAGGAGTTAGCTGATTTTATTTTTTTTCCCCCTCCTGCCCACTGAAATAATAATTTTTTAACTGGAATTTTGGTTAAAAGTTATTTAGGATTTTTGCTCTTTTCTGTTCTAGTTTTGGGTATCTTGTTGAGAGTAAAGATGTTTATTATGTATACTTTTTCTCCAATAATTTATTCGTTCATTGACTTTTTTATACTTTTTGCTATCCATTTCATCTGAGCTTCTTAGTTCATATGTGTTCTTGTTTTTATTTAATAGCCAGAGCAGTATCTTTTTCTGTTTAGGATTGATTGACAGTGGAATATTCTGGCTAAGAGCTATAGAGTCAAACCGCAGACTGAGACACTGTACAGACTGTACATCCTCAGAGCCTGCCAGCAGACTGTTCCTTGCAAAATATTACCAAGTCTAACTATGAATTCTGGAATAACACTTTCTTGGCTATTTGTAAAGACAATGTGGAGTATAGTTAGTAGATTTACATTTCTTGCCAGAAAACCATAATCTGATGCTTGTGTTGATACATGAAAAACCTTTGCTATGATTTGTTGACAGTTGTTATGCACGTAAGCGTGCGCTTCATTGGCATACTCTGTGCTTGTACATCCTTTGGGCCTTGTTATTCCCAGTTTGACGAAGCAGGGAGGATTGGAAATTGCTGTGCCTTCCAGCTATGCTTTCCTTGCAGTGGCAGTGTGTGGGTGCTGATTTCTGGGCGGTCACCTTCTCGCTTGTCCTTCCCTTCGAACAGCACCTGCATGAGTTGTACCCACACAAGAGAGGATCCCCATGACTGTCCTCTGGATGGGCAATACTCTGAGGCAAAGGAATAAAAATTAGTCGATTCTGCCTGTAGCTGGTTTTGCAGGGGGTGGTGTGTTGGGAGAGAGCTGCTGCGGGGTAGGAGGCTCAATTGGTGCTCAGGCCAGGCCCCTGTGGGGGCTCTGGAAGGACCGGGTGGCAGCAGCTGAGAGCCCCTTTCTTAAGTGGTAGCTCATGAATTGCAAGGCTTGCCCCTTTGTTTGCAAGACTGATTTACATACAGGTTATTTCACGTGAATTAACTTTCTATCTTTTTAAAGCAGTGCAGAGGTGGAAAGCACTGTAAACCTGTAACTATCTGTTCTAGTAGTGTTGCTCTACGTCATCAAAAATGAAAACCAAACTGCATACAAAAAGTGAACGAATTTGAATTACATGTTAAGAGCTCTCATTTCCTTATTATTATCCCTAAATAAATACTACTGAGACTGGCTTTTAGCCATCATTTTGAAGGACTTGTCATTGCTGCCATTTGACACTGCAAATAAGTTTCAAATAAGTAATTTGTCTTGTAAAGAGAAAAAAAAAATGTTTGTAAAAAACAAGTTAGCACAAGAGCAAGACTGTGAAAAATGTATTACTCCACTTCTTTGAACTCGATCCTACTGCTACTGAGGTAAATGGAAAAAATCCCATCCTCTTCCCTGTAGTAGGCTATACTTAAATATTTATCTTCTTCTGAAATGGTAGACTTCACATTATTTCTGTCAATTCTGCTGCGGTGATTTTGTTTCTAGTCTGAGTCTTACTATGTTTGGGGTTTTTTTATTATTATTTTCTTTGTGTACCCCCATGCGTACTTGAGGGTGTTGTTACAACCGCGTATGGTCCTAAACGCCCAGCCCGGCCCTGTGCGCAGAAGATGAAGTTTAAAGCTCGTTTCTGAAGCCCAGGGCGTGTGGCGAGAGTCAGTGTTCCCGCGGATGGGGCGGCGGCGGCCGCCCGCTCCCCTCAGGCCAAGCCGGCCCTGCCCGCCCCGGTCGCCATTTTCCGGCATTCCGCAAGCGGGTGCTGCCATCTAGTGCCACGGCCGGGGCTGCGCCCGGCGGGCCCCGACGGGAGGACGTCGCCGCCAGACCCCAGAGCGAGCCGGGGTATTTTGGGGGCGGCACGGCCCCCCCTGCCGATGCACGACCGGACACAGACACCCCCCGCGGGGGGCGCCCACCTGCGCGCGCGGCGGCCTCTGAGGTGGCTCTGCCCCGCCGCCCTAATGGCCACCCGGGCCCTCATGGTCGCCCGGGGCCGCCCGCCGGCAGAAACGTCTCCTCCTCCGCCGAGTGGCTTGCGACCGGGAAAAGCGGCGTTTCACTCGCCGCCTCGGCCGTGCGGCAACAGCGGGGCTCTGTCACGGGAAGAGCTTGCTCAGGGCTGCGAGGAGCGGTGTCTCCTCACGGGGCTTCCGGGAAGCACCCGGTAAAGGCTGGTCCTCCGTGCCAGCGGCGAAGCCTCGAGTTTCTACTAACTATATTTTTATTTTGGTAGCGTGGTCTTCGTTTGTTTGTGTGTTGGATTTTCATATTGTAGGGTGCTTTTGATTTTTTTTTAAGGCTTTCTGTCGAGTAGTATCAATCTGATGTTCAGGTATTTTTAATAACAAAAAGGGGTTTAGAAAACCTGGCATAAATAGACACATTTTGTTATTCGCTTTTTAGGGTGGGAAGTGGGATTTAGTTTTAATTCGATTTAGAAACTTTGCTGCAGTTTTCCCGAGACAAATCCTGAACCAAGATGCTCCCCAAAATGACACCAGAACCCTAATATAACCAAATCAAAAAGAGAACTGTTTCCCCCTTAGTCAAAGTGAAGGAAGGTAACTGTGAAAACTAAGTAACTTCAGCATTAGTTTAGTGTAACTTCAGAATGTGATTCTTAGTAACTACATCATGCTAGTTTTTACACATGTAATTAACATCACACTATCTATTGATGAAGGTACAAGTATGCTTAACTTTGAGGTGCTGTATCTTGCACTAACACTTTTGTCTGCCTCAGTGCCTCTGATAGCCGTGGACAGGCTTTAAAAAAAAAAAAAAAAAAAATATTTTCTCAGAACTGTGCAGCAGCAGTCTTCTTAATATCCTGCTCTCCTGGATCTCCAATGAGAATAGAGAGAAGAGTTTTGCCTTTGGTATTTAAAGCAAAAAACATTATTCCCATCATAAACACTGAAGTACATTTTCTCCCTTTTATAAAATCGGATTTTGAAGCTGGGAAATATGTGTCACTTTGAACACTTTGTGTAGCATGGCTTTTGAGGGTTGAGAAACCAATTTCAAGACGTTCTTTTTAACTATTCCTCTTCAAATTTGAAATCCAGTGTGGGATGTTTTTGTGAAATTTCAGGAACAATACTCTGATCTCACCTTGTTCTCTCTTCTTTCCAGCTCACACGCTGGGGAGTGGATAGAGAAGAAGCCAGTAGAAGGTCAAAGAGGAAGATTTTGGAGAGAAGAGGCATCACCTGAGGTAAGTGAGGGGCAATGCTGGGGGAAGGATGAAGTGAGTCAGCATGACACAGATGTGTCCACTTGGAAACCACAGCAAGATCTTCCCACTGCACCGTGTGAGTCTCTTAAAAGCAAAATCCAGACAGAGTCTGTCTCTCTATAAATCTTTCCCCCCTTTCCATTACTAGTTGGGTATTGTTGGCTCTAAGCCACCTGATTTTACTATGATTTATTAACTGCTATGCATTATATATGAGATTCAGGTTTACTGAAGAGTTACCCTCATGGTCAATGTTGCATACAAATCAGCTACTGTTAGAGAGGTTTATTGCATCTTTTTATGCGGCTAGGAGTTTTGTTAGGTAGTGTTAGAATTTGTGACTTGTAAAACAATACCTAAAAAAAAAAATCCTCATCTGTATTTCATGTGGTGCATGTATTACATGGCATGCATCATATAGCCCTCTTTGGGTTATGAGCATTCCTAAAAAGCTGAGTACTTGGGGGTGGGGGATGGGACATTTTTCACAAAGTTACTAATAAACATATAAAGTTAGATAAATTGGTGCTTTATATAAAAAGAGAAATATGTGAATGCATGAAATAGGTGGTAAAATGTTCTTTTGTGTGGAAATAGGACTTTCAAAAGTATCTCTGATTTAAATGATAATATGACACATCTGAGACATGCTGCTCCCTGAAGAAATTATGCTGTTATGCATTGCTTACTGCAGTTCTTTCTCACATTACTTAGTGGAAGCTCTGCAGGAGAGTTTGGCCTTTGGTCATAGACTTGTCTGCGATTATTCCAGTGATGACCAGTGTCTCTATTTCAACACTGAGTATTGCTTTATGGCATCTTTCCTTTTCAATTTCTACATGCAGATTAAATGTGCTCTAAAGATGAGTAAATAAATCTAGGGAGAGATAAAAAGAAAGAGAAAATGTTGATTTTAAACTTGCTATAAAATAACTAAAAAATGTGAACACTTTTCAACAGTTTGGGAATTTTGTGCAAAGGGTGGGGGTAAGGGCAGGAAGAGAAAAGAGGTTATACCTTTTTTAATAAAATAATACAGCAAGTTTCAGAGGCAGAAATGACCATAGCAATGTCAAAAGGATGTGGAGAGGATAAAAGGTAGAATACAGGGTTTCACAGTGTCTGAAATTTTGCTGTTATATTCAAACCACAGGCATTGCAATCTGTTTCAGACTGACGTGTTACGAAGTGTTTGTGAAGAAAGGAGTTATTGTTAGGTAAAAGCATTATGTAGTAAACTGGAGTTAAGCAAATATTTCTGATTTTGTTTCCTTGTGAAATATACTCCCAATAAACTACAGAAATGTTTATAGACACTATGTTTTTATGTAAGTTTTCCTTGTATTACATTCCTTTTTAAAAAAATTTATTTAGTAGTGGAAAAAATTGAAAGAATTAATAAATTGAATTAACTTTTCACCAAATTAATTATATTGCAAATTTAGGCACTGTTCCTAGAAGGCAGTTTATAGGGAGCCATGTTACGAGAATATGAAAGACAGGAAAATGATTGTTGCTTCTCAGGATATGAATTTAGTATCATTTCATGTGTTCCAGATACGGATAGCCTGAAAGCTTCAGGCAATGTAAAACTGACTCTCCTATCACTATTTACTCACGGTTATACTGTTTCATTTTGTTTTGTTCTTTTTTCACAAAAGAATGAAACAGTCTGTTGGAAGAGAAAACCTTGTGGGGGCTCTGCAGTGTTGTCTCATTAAAGATATTTAACATGACAGATATCACCCAGGAAAGATTTCAGATTACATTTTCAGACTTGTTTTGAGTTGTTTTATTGAGGACGTTTTATAAATAATACAAGCTTCTTCATTTTACATACATTTGAACATATCACCAGCACTGTCTTCAGCAGCATGATTTATTTTATATACGGATGAAATGGAAGATATATTAAAAAAAAAGAGGGGATGATTTGAGTTTGTCTTAATGCAGGGCTAATGTTGAAACACATTTTGTTCCTCTCTCATTGACACTTGGAACTGGCCCAAAGTCCTTGATCCTTGGCAAAGCAGACACTGTTCCATAGACAAAAACCTAATTAAACTGAGTGCTACCTGTGGCAAGGACATCCAGAAATTCAGAGTTCAGGCAACCAAAACAAAGCATTGGTTTTCAGCTTTCAGATCTGTTCTTGATAACATGCTGCACAGGGTTTTTTCTGATGTTTTTTTTTGTGTAGGTTTTTTTTTGAGAACTGTGGTTCTATAAGAAGCCAAAAAATGAGGCAATGTTTAATGGTAGCAAATATCTCCATTGTATGTCACTGTTTCTTTTCCATGTGTTCTGTAAATTAATACACTTTCATAATAGAAAATTGGTGAAGAGAAATCAGGTAAATAAAAATGAAACATTTAGCGGATGACTAGGACGATGTTATTAGCTACTGGAATGATATGTCTTGATGAAATCATAGCACTGAGGCAATGTTTTGACTGACTTTTTCAGTTTCCTGTGTGAGTGACACAGCAAAAATTTTATGGCTTCTTACACTGGCGTTTCAAACGCTCCTTGTCAAAGTTAGTGAAAATAGCATTCTCTTGCGCCCTTGCCATTTGAGTATAAAAGGCAAAGCAACTCACCAGTTTAATCTGCTTGCAATTCTCATCAACTCATTTGTATATTTTTCTATATTTATCAGTGCCCAAGAGTAGAAAATGATCCCTACTGAAATACACTAAAAGGAATATTTCGATGGCAGCTCTGTTATGAGAAACCTGCTAGCTGTGCTGTGAGGATTGAAATATATATCTGTATTTCTCGAGTGCTTTATACAGTTATTAGTGTGTTATTGACTGAACAGGACAAAAAGGAATGAATGGGTAAATATTGTGATATTGATATGTATCTGATTATGCTTATACTGAGTATACAGTTTTCAGCTCAGAACATAATTGTGAAGTGTTCCAAGATAATCTGAAGACATGGTGGTTTTTTTAAGGCAAAGATATTGGCATCTGATATGGTGATCTTGTACCATGTTGTCATGAAAGAGGTTACTATGTAGCAACAGTTCAATATCATCCTTTGGACTTTTCTGATAGACCACTTAACTATCTCAGCTTTTCCAGTGATCATCTCATTTATCTAGGATTATTGCAGTGAATTTACTGTTTGGTTTTCTTCCAGAACTGAAATGTCAAGTCCAGTGTCATGTATGCAGTAGCTTTGTGCTGTGAGAGCTCAACAGATCCACCAAAAGCTGCTAGCAGTTGATCTTTGGATAGAGCTAGAAATAAATAAATCCTCTTTAGCAGATCAATATTCATCCCATTTAATGCTTGATGTGAAACTTGTGGATTTGAAGTAGTAATGCTGATGTACAGCTAATCGTTGAAATGGGCATTAGGGCTTTTATAGCATGGCAACATATTGTCAGACAGGAAGGAGGAAAGTGTTGAGTGCATCCTAAGGGGGGAAAAAACTCTGTAACAATATGTAATTTAATGCACCTTTGTAATCCACACCGTGTCCTACATTGCAGTGATTTGCTAGGTTACAGACTGATACTGTACATCCAGTGTTTATTCCAGGGGTTTACTTAGTGAAGAAGATGATTCCTCCTTCAGTGGGTGTTTCAGAGTCTAAATGTTGCCATCCAGTCAGATTTCAAGACCGAATTTTCCTCTTTAGTACTCTTCTCTCAGCTATTCACTTATCTATCCAACTATACAAGTTGTATATACAAGTTGTACAGCTTATACGAGCAAGTATATGGACTGTGCGCTTCCCATGGTACAGAATATATATACGTATCTAGTACTGAACATGTGTATACATTTGTGTAGGTACATATCACCTGTTTATTACATTTCTGTCTAGAATTTGTATTGTACATACTTCAGAGAAACAGAAGGAGAATTTCCAGAGAAAGGATAAAATATCAGTAAAAAAGTTCAAGAGCACATTTGAAAAAGTTTTGTGTTTGTTTTTTTTTTAAGATGTGATTTAAGGAATTTTTTTTTCTCTTTAGTCTGCTGTAGTAATTAAATGCTTAAGACCATTATCTTCTTTCTTAAAATGAATAAATAAAAATCTGATGTGAATAATTAGACTAGATAAAGATAGTATTGGCCAACATGAAGAAAGTCGTAGGTTGAATTTTCTTCTGTGCTAAAACTATGATCTGATCTTTATTGTCTTAGTGTCACTGTAAATAGCTTTGTAACACTTTGCCACAGTATGTTCAGGCTTTCAAGTTCAGCTGCAGAGTTTCCAGATGCTGTGCTGGCCAGCATATACCTTGGTGGACTGTTACTGTAAGGTGATGCAAGCAAAATGAGCCTCTTTGTCAGGCCTCAGTCCTTTGGTGATTGCAGGAAATATCCCATTTCTTTTTCATCAGACAGACTTCCACAAAATTGAGAAGTCTCATTATCTTTAAAGGTGAAGTGAAAATGCAGTTATTTCATACTCCCCTTATATAACAGATACTGGTATAAAACACACATTTTTGAATATTATGCAACATGACAGAATACGTTTGTATCATACTCTCTTGCTATTATCATTAGCTGTTTTGCTAAGGAGTACTTTAATCATAAATTTGCAAGAAACGTTACAAGAGAAATACCTACTGATGCAATGTTTAGTGAACTTCTACCCCTCTGAAGACAAGGTAAGGGTCAGTAGAGCTGTTACCTTCCTTTATAATAGCAAATCTGTATTCCTTTTAGTAAGTCTTTCCTGCATGACTTTGGTTTGTAGTGGGTCAAGTTTTTGCAAAAAAGGATGTGGGAGACAGTAAGGAGGATTAAGCTTATCTACAAAACAGCAAATCACTGGGAAGGAAAGAAATGTCTAGTTGTATTTCATGTCATGGAAGGGAGATGGTTTGGAGGGCATAGGTAGTGACAGAGTAGGAACTTTCTCAGTTGCTCTGTCCTCTGTCAGTGAGGGTTAAATAGTCTGGTTAAGCACTCTTCTAATCCTGCTTCAGGGTCCGTGATAAAAAGTTGCATGGACAATAGGTGGTTTCTGTGTTGCGAGGAAGGAATGCTGATTAGATTTTCTCATACTCACCAGCCTGTTTTTTCTGCTATCTTCTTGCATTACCTGCAGCAATATTACATGTTCCCTGTTCTTAAAAAAATGTAATAAAAGCCATTCTATTTATAAACACTTCTGTGAGCTTAAAAAAACTTCATAACACAACATGGCAGGAATAACTGTTTTCCTTCCTATCATGAAAAACAAAAAAGGTCAGGAAAACTTATGTCTACTTTTTCCAAAGAATAATGAAGGAAGAACTGTACTGCCATGGGAGCTAAATAGAACGTTCAAGTGTCCCGCTTAGGAAGCAGAAGTGTGTCTTGGCATACTATTTAAAAACACAAAACAAAAGAAACCCCAACCCAACCAAACAAAAAAATCCCCCAACCAAACAAAAAACCCCTGCCTTTATTGTTGACATACCATATATTAATATAAAGGGAGCATGTACAACTTATTACCAGTTGTGTGTGGAAGTGTATGGTCTCGTCCATACCCTACTGTCATGTTCTCTTTCTGTAGTGGGAGAGAAGAGCAGGGTAGTAATAGGGATTCTGTTCTAAAAGCTTACATTGGCATCCCATGGAGGTTAATGACTTCTGAGGCACTGTGGTGCTTTCTGTGGTGCTTTTATTGGGGGTGGGAAGTTAGCCGTGTTGTGGCAAGGGTTGCCAGATCAATGCGCATGAGTTGATCATAAATTCAGAGGAAGGGAGAGATCTGCTGCCCTCTCCATCATAAGAGGGTGCTTTGCAGGAGTGCTCACAAAGTGACATTCATTTGATTGTTGCTATGTAAGGCCTGCTTGCTTAAACACAGCCTGTGACCTATAGAGGTAATAGTCTGCTGAACACTTTGAAGACTTTTCATTTCTCAGTTATATCAGTATAAAGTTAAAAGAGGGGACAAGATAGAGGTATAGGTTCACACATCCTTCCTTACACTGCTGTCCATATGTACAGATGATGAGTCCTCTGAATCAGTTGAAATTTGCAAACATGAAGTTCTCCCATTGTGTGTGAGAGATGGTCAGTCTGGTCTTAGATTTTGATCTGTTCTTAAGTGTGTTCTTACTAAATGCGGTACTCAAATCTGTTAGTCGCTACTTCTGTATTTAAATAGATACTGTGAAGAATCGTATTTTTGAAATACTTATGATTTTAACTGAAAAATAAAAAATAGCTTTTTGGTTTATTTTAAGGATTTCTAAATTAACTCTTGCTTATAAGGAAGAATACTCAAACCCCCAGCCTTGCTTCAGCGAAGTTGTTTTAGCTCTGATGATACAAACCCTTCAGTTTCTTCCCAGTGCTGTAAAGAGATTGGGGTTTCCCACTATTAAGGGCTCAAGCCTGATCCTAGAAAAGACCCTTACACTGTATGATGAAGCCAAGGAATAACTAGGATTCTGCGCTGTTGTGTTGGGGTTTTTTTAAAGATTCTTTGAAGTTCAACCTGCATAGCAAATGTTTTGGTATTTTTTTTTAATGGCTCTTTGCTGAATTTTTGGGTTTTTTTCATTCTGCTTTCAGAACGCATAGGCGGGTTCAGACAGGAAGTGCAGCCTGAAAGGGTAGGCCAAATCCCGAGGGATTAGTTGCAGCAAAAGGCTCCTCTGTGATCCTGAGTTACTTTCTTAGTAGTATGGCAGAAAAAGAAAACACACACATTCTTGTATGCATCCCAATCTTTATGCAAAGCAAATCCAGCAGACACATGGAAAATTAAATGACCATGATAAGGCATTTAGGAACATTCTTGTCAATATAAATGCCGATGGTGTTGACCTTTTGGGTTTTAAAAAGCAGGTGATTTTTATGAAACAAAGTCAAAGTTTCTGTAAACCATAGTTTCCAATGACAGCACGGCAAATTTTTTATCTATTGTGGCTTTTGGTAAAGCTTTATGCTTAAAGGGGAAATTAATACTTTTTGCTTAAGGTAGAAGTTCAAGGGTAAGTTTTCACCTACTTGAAGGTGTGTTGAAAATGGATAGAATGTATTTCTCTTTTTTTTTTTTTTTTTCCTTTTTCATTTTGCCTAGTGGCCAATGAAAGAAATTTGTTGAAATTACAAAGACCTTAAACTTTTCTATCCACCTACTTAAATGAAAAAAGGAAGTCCTGACCTTCTCTTTACATTAATGCTGTTTTTTTACAGTGTTTTGTATCGTCTCTTATAAGGAATGTAGAGAAGTCTTTGGAGTTAACTTTAGATAATTCCCTATATGGACTAAAGTTTTATAAAGATTCTAGATGGATGTTTTTGCATGCAAATGTTTCCCACCCAATTTATCTGAAACTTCAAGAATAAAAATAGCAAAGAAAGACAAAAAGTTTTAGAAGGCTGCTTTGGATGGTTGCCTAAACACCTTTAAACAAATAAGGAGAAAGCTTTGGTTATTCTGGGGGGTGGGCAGTGCTGCTGCTGCTGTGTTGTTGTTTTTTCCATTTCTAAAAAATAGAAGAGCGTTTATTTGTTATGGTCTTTCAGTGTGAAATGTGGCTTCTTTGTACTGTGCAAGATGTGGAGGTATGAACACCCAGAGAGGTTTCACAAATAGCACTGATTGTAAAAAGTTTTTTTTAAAAAAACCTTCCTGTATTAAGCTTCCCAGGTGTTATTCCTAGTAAAACCTGTAAGAGTAAGACATGGTTTTGAAACCACCAGTTCATGTACAATAGCAGCTAACTGCCATTTTTGCTGACGATCTCCTTTTAAGCTCTTTTAGTATATCTAAGTTTTTGGTAGGTTTTTTTCCACAGTCCAAAGAAGACATCTGCTATGTAAACGCTTGTATATAAATACTATATATTTGTACCAGTTCTCTCGTGTTCAGAGATCTAATATTGAGACCAACAGACTGAGCTGGCACGAAGGAGCAGAAAAGAGAATTTGTGATATACTGGAAGCATGTCAAAAGCCCCTCTACCCTCCTCCTCCTCCTCCGCAAAAGGTAAATGGCAACGGAGTGGGGTTTTTTCCCTTTATAGTCTGCAAACAAAAAGAACAGCAGAGGGAGCCCCTGCATGGCGTAAATCGTTGGGCTTAAAGAAAACGGAGCAAGTGCTTGCACAGGGTGACAAATCTCGGCCGCCCTCTTTTGAGCCTTTGGCGTAAAGCTGCCGTTGCTGAAGACACCCCCGAGGGCGGCCGCCCCCAGGACGCCTCCCTTCCCTGAGCAGCAGAAGTTTCGGGGCGGGCAAGGCGCTGCTGCCGACAGTCGGCAGGGACACCCAACAGTATGATCGCGGTTTGGGGCTCGGTGTTACCTGCAAAATGCTCTCGAGGATCACGAGGCTAATTGTTTAATTAGTCTTCTAATTAGATTTGAATGTGTGGTATGCTAAGTAAGTATTTATCTCACACACACATATGTATTTATATATATATATAATGTGCTAAGAAAATATTTACCCTATATATAGCAGTACATAGAATCCTGTCTTTTAGGCATCTGTTTTCTGTCAGCATCATTTGCAGAGTCATTGAATATTTTCCACTAATGTTATGTTGCATTATGTTCTCACAAGCAGTTTAAACCCAAATATGCTGTTTGCTTCAACTTTGGATGATTTTTGTAAACATCTGATTGAACATGACAGACAGAACTAATGCAAACCTGAGAAGCAGATGTGGAACCAAAATATCCCAAAGTTTCAGTCTTTAAAGATGTGCTGGAACAGCCTTAATTTTTTAATTCCAGATCATAGAAAAATTCGGTGTGTTGTTCAAGAGACTACAATACACTTTAGTGGTAGCTGGTCAATTATTTTTTTGACAAAGCTTTTCTATTGCAGAATGATTCATCAATCTGTATACTCTCATCTGAATGTATTTATTTTGAGATGGTTCATAACAGGCCTTCTGGTCAGAGTTAAGACACCTCAGAACACCATGTTACCTAGAGAGGTTCCCATTTGTCTAGAAGATAAACAAAATCCAAATGTGCCAACAAATACCACTGATTATTAGCTTGTTCTTTATTCTTTCCACGTCCTAAAATTTTTGAAAGGATTTGACTTCATCTTGCTGTAGGGGAAATTGTTAAAGTATGAAAAATTTGCTAAGATGGGAAAACTACTGCTTCTCCCAATGAATATATAATGATAATAAAAAATCATATGCAACCAGCCATCCTTATTGCCTCCCTGCTAATCAGAGTGAAAAACATGGGGGTCTCAAAGGCCATGAAAGATTTAGGTTCGGAGTGTGATGTGATTCCTACACTTGTGTTTAGTACCTGTTTGGACAGAAACATAGGAGAATGTTTTGTGTGTACAGGTGAGCTTGTTATTTATGCAGAGGACTGTGTCTGTGCAGATCAACCTCCAGGCTGTTCCCTGCAGGCAGGTACATTCCTCCGCCGAGCTCCACAAGCGTTGATACATCTTTCCATTTAACAATTTTCATTGCTGTGTGAGCATGGGATTTGCCAGGATCAGAGGTTACTAGCACACTGCCTTTACAGCTATTTCACCGTGGCCTGAGTGAGCCAGTCTTGAAATCTGTCTTTTATTTCTCTTTTGTGGTGTTGGTAGTGGGAGATTTATTTCTATCCTGTTCCTGCTCTCGTTATTTTATATAGGCTCTTGTTAGTCTTTCATGTTTTTCATTTCCAGCCTCAGGTCAATTTAAGTCTTGTGGCTCTAAATCCTCCTTGCTTCAAATGTAAGAGTGTTCACCTCAATGTCTGTCCTGAAACTGTAATTACATCAGACAAATTGTGTAATAATGGAACCAGCATTGGTTGGAGACAGATCTGCTCACTGTCCTTATTTTTCTTGTAACATTAGCGGCTTAATTTGGTGTTCTTCTAATCACTTCTAACTTTTTTCCCTCTGATGGATTTAGTTGTAGAAATTTACTGTGAGGGTCCAAAATTGTCTGCTAGGCTTTACTTTTCCATCAGTCATTTGTAGTGTTTTCCTTCTAAATTTGCCTGTTGATTTGTGTAAGGCAAATTCATTAAATTTCATTAATCTTTCTATCTCATAATTTGTACTTTTTACTGAATAATACAAACTGTCTAAGGGATGCTATTAAATTCTTGCCTGAATGATGCATTAAGAGCTGATTCTCGAAGTGAAGCTGATGGTCCATTTTGGAGTCATATTTAATTCAGGGACCTGCACCTTCAGCAGGCTTTGGAATGAACCTATCTGAACTTGCTGCTGTGCTGTACAGGCACCCGGCAGGTCAAAGCAGTGTAAGTCTCAACCTACCATGTAATGAAGCAGTCAGTCTCTGTGTATCTCTACACCACACAGTGATGCGTCCTGTAGAGATCTAAATAAATAGGTTTCTGTATTCTGTATAATAGTATATTATCCAATTCTAGTTCAGGTCTCAGATGTGCTACAGCCATGCTAAATTTTTACCCTACCTAATTAACCATGCTTTCCTCCTTCATTGAAAGCATTATCAGCTGGGAGCAAACCCACACAGAGATCTTGTGTTGGTTTTGCACAAGTGTAAGATGATAGGGATTTGTGCATGTGCTTAGCTTTTGGGATATGAGTAGTCCCACTGAAGCCAGTGGAACTGTTCATGTGTTTAACTTTAAACATGTTTGAAAGATCAGATCCCTGGTGGCCAATTCTGTTCCTGATGAACAAGCAGAAATAAAATCCAGCCTCCACAGCAGAGCTGCAGGACTAGTTAGAAGAAAAAGAAATAGATGCATATTTTTTTCACTAAAGTAGGTAGGATTTTTATGCTTGGAGTGACTAAAAAGACTAAAGTACCTTTTATGCAGACCAGATTTATGAGTAGGATTAAATATTAATTGCAGACTTATTAGTAGAAATATTAAATAAAGTAACAAGTGCTGAAAGAAATTTCTCAACCATCCGGTGTAATTTCTACAGCTTTGTCAATCAACTCACTTCTGTCTTTGGAAGCACTGAGGAGACTAAGAAAAAATGCCCAGGAATGCATCTAATACATTTTCATCTTTCATAAGAGAGAAGTAAACCAAAAGTGTATCTCCTTAGAGTTAATTCCTTTTTGTTTGGCAGATTTCTACTATGCTGTAGATGCCCTTCATGGTGCTGAGTGCCCTTTATTTCCTGGTGTCATTTGTTTGTAATATCCAATTCAATTTCTGCATGAATGTGGCACCCATCAGTAATTCATTCATTCTGTGAACTTGCTTTTAAAATGCTTCTGGTTTATCACAAGATGTGTATGTGAAGATCTCCTGCAAACAGATGCAACTGTCCAAATGATTGCTTACACAACTTGTCTGTTTCAGCAGCAGTGGCACAGCTTTTCATAAGGCACATTCAGACTTCAAAATATCAATTATGCAGGTTTGCAAGAGAAGCATATGAACTTAATATGTCATCACCTTTAGTGAGATTTTTCCTTTTTAGATTTCCTAAAACTTCTAAGTTATTTTTTTTGATGCTAAAAAAATGTGGGATGCAAGATTTTCTACTGCAATTTTAATAGTATTGGACAGGTTATATGAACCCTCGGTGGAAAAAATATTTACTATTCTTCATTCCTCATTAAACTATGAGAAATTGCTATACTTAAAATGCATGAAAGTCTTAGTGGTTTAGTACTAACATTTCTTTGCTATTTGATGACAGAATGGTGCAATGCAACGCGCAATGTGCCATAATACATCTCCAATGTTAAAATTTTTCTAATCACCTGCCATATAGAGAACGTCTTGATGATGGCTCGATAAATATCATTTACCAGCAGTCCTGGCTGACCGGGGAGGTCCTGACAGATTGGAAATTGGCCAATGTAACGCCCATCTATAAGAAGGGTCGGAAGGATGATCCGGGAAATTACAGGCCTGTCAGCTTGACTTCAGTGCCCGGGAAGCTGATGGAGCCGCTCATCCTGAGTACCATCATACAACACATGCGGGACAACCAGATGATGAGGCCCAGTCAGCATGGGTTTATGAAAGGCAGGTCCTGCTTGACAAACCTGATCTTCTACGACAGGGCGACCTGCTTATTGGATGAGGGAAAGGCTGTGGATGTTGTTTACCTTGACTTCAGTAAGGCCTTTGACACCGTTTCCCCACAGCATTCTCCTGGCAAAACTGGCTGCTTGCGGCTTGGATGGGCACACGCTTTGCTGGGTAAAAAACTGGCTGGATGGCCGGGCCCAAAGAGTTGTGGTGAACGGAGTTAAATCCAGTTGGTGGCCGGTCATGAGTGGTGTCCCCCAGGGCTCGGTTTTGGGGCCACTCCTGTTTAACATCTTTATTGATGATCTAGATGAGGGGATCGAGTGCACCCTCAGTAAGTTTGCAGCTGACACCAAGTTGGGTGGGAGTGTTGATCTGCTCGAGGGTAGGGAGGCTCTGCAGACCTGGACAGGCTGGAGCGATGGGCTAAGGCCAACTGTAGGAGTTTCAATAAGGCCAAATGCCGGGTGCTGCACTTGGGCCACAACAACCCCCAGCAGCGCTACAGGCTTGGGGAGGAGTGGCTGGAGAGCTGCCAGTCAGAGAGGGACCTGGGGGTGTTGATTGACAGCCGGCTGAACATGAGCCAGTAGTGTGCCCAGGTGGCCAAGAAGGCCAATGGCATCCTGGCTTGCATCAGAAATAGGGTGGCCAGCAGGGACAGGGAAGTGATCTTACCCCTGTACTTGGCACTGGTGAGGCCGCACCTCGATTCCTGTGTTCAGTTTTGGGCCCCTCACTACAAAAAGGACATTGAATTACTCGAGCGTGTCCAGAGAAGGGCAACGAAGCTGGTGAAGGGTCTGGAGCACATGTTGTACAAGGAGCGGCTGAGGGAACTGGGGTTGTTTAGTCTGGAGAAGAGGAGGCTGAGGGGAGACCTCATCGCCCTCTACAACTCCCTGAAAGGAGGTTGCAGAGAGCTGGGGATGAGTCTCTTTAACCAAGCGATAGGACAAGAGGGTATGGCCTCAAGTTGCACCAGAGAAGGTTTAGACAAGATATTAGGAAGCATTTCTTTACGGAATGGGTGGTTAGGCGTTGGAATGAGCTGCCCAGGGAGGTGGTGGAGTCCCCATCCCTGGAGGTGTTTAAGAGTCGGATTGACATAGCGCTGAGGGATATGGTGTAGTTGGGAACGATCAATGTTAGATTAATGGTTGGACTAGATGATCTTCAAGGTCTTTTCCAACCTTGATGATTCTGTGATTCTGTGATAAATACAACTCATGGTGTTATATGACCTTCATTTCCTTAACTGGAAGCTTTACAGTTTGCACATCTGTCTTATCTGACCAGAAAGAATAAGTGTACGAAATGCCAACATCTTAGCTCAAGGGTAACATGGAAATGAATAGTTCCAGCTACTGACCTGTTAAAAGTATGTGTATCATTCCATGTCTTGTCTTGCTATCTTTGTATTAATATGTTTATAAATTATGTATAATGTATATGTATTTGTAGTTATCCCTTGAGGATAATAAAACAATTACTTGTATTGATATATCTGACATAAATGCACAGGGAATATGGAAGGTACTTTTGTTCCATGATGCATGCTGCAAGGTTTTTCAAACATTATAGCCAGGGAAAATGTTACTTCCCTTAATGTCTTTTCCACTATAAAGAATGAGTATGTGGAGTTCTATGTTTCTCTTCCAATATGTTCCACAGTCAAAATACCAAGTTTATAAGTAAACCAGTATTTTTTTTTTTTTTTTCCTAACTGTTGATCTTATGGGTTCAGCAGTTTGGCACTCAGACTGCTTTTCTGTCCTGTAGTATCACTAATAGTAATGATTCAGAAGGGAAATTGCCTTTGCTTGAATCCATTCCAACCTGCATTTTTTCTGCATCCACCCTGTCAGGGTCCATTTCTCTGCTAAAATGGATGGCAGAGGAGATATGAAATAGTCCAAATGAAAGCATGACTGTCTCAATACCAATCAGCTCTGTAGTTTTCAGGAAATAATAAGCAAGAAATCAGAGGAACTCCTGGAGCAACAGTTCTGATCATAGTGTGGTGCAAGAAATCCATGTAAGGCTGTTCTAATTCATACTTACCCATCTTTTCTCCATCTCTGTCTCAATCCCAGAAACAACAAAATTGAAAATCAAGCCTATTTTCTTGGATTTCTCTCATGTACTGGGCAGACTCTTGCAAGGGAAGGGAAGGCAAAATACAGCCCCGTGAGCTGGTTTCATGAGGCTCAAAACCAGCACAATTCTGAAAAGGTGTTTTTGTCCTAGCAGAACGTGTAAAAATGTTTTGGCACTCCCAAATAAATCCCCAAATGGTATTCCAAATTACTGCCATTCGGTTTGGGTGTATTTCATGTGCTGTACTTACCTTTTCAAAGAAATAAAAATTCCATTTACTTTTTTTTTTTTTTTTACTAGGTTAGCTTTACTATGGAAAACATTAATTTTAATCAAAATACTGATTATAATTTATTGAGGTGACTGAGATTAACTTTATCAAACTAAACTACTCCTAATAAAAAATAAAAAATAGTACTTAATCATTTAAGCTGAAATATTTGTGTACTACACTTGTGACTGAAAGTCCAATGTGATGTATTGAGTAAAAATTTTGATTTCCACATCTTATCTGCTGCATCAGGAAATAAAATAGTCTGAATTTTAGGTGTGAGAAGATGAAGCTTAAATAAAAGGACCAAAACAGTAGAGGGAGTAGAGGTTCAGTTGGCATTATATCCATTTCTGTTTTGCTTGAATTTTTCACTAGAATAAAATGCTGTCCATATACGCTTTGGGGGCACTGTAAAATAAATACTAGTGTTTGTAAGCTCTTGTATTTTTCCTCCTGGATCCAAAAACCGGTGAGAACTTTTCCCAGCCTCTCTCTGCAACTGCTTACTTGGGCCCCAGTGCCAAAGAGTAGATTGAGAGGCAGAGAGCAGAGGCCAGTAAGTTCTGTGCAATTCTCATAGCCCGCCTGCTTCATTTTGATTGCAAAAAATCTGTCCTGATGCCTACTCCAGTGCAGACTGGATAAGTGTGCATGTTGTTTACACAAGAAATGACCAGAAACAAAACCGACTTAGTCTGTTCAAAGGTGCTTTGTAGAGTCATGTCAATGTTACTATTCTGTATCTAGACACAGTGGCAAAATTTTCGTTTTTCTCCAACCTTCAAGATCTTTTAAGTCTTATTCTAACTCATTGGCCACTCACTAGGACAAACTCAGCCAAGTGACTTTGCAAGTTCCTATAAATTGCTTTCATTCTAATTTTATGATTATTCCTTTGTATATTCTTTTGAATATTAGGAAAAAAAAGATAATAATGCCAGCTTGTAAACCTCATTTGTGTCTTTATTTCTTACCAGATACTCTAATGGAAGCCATACTTCTTCAGATACTGATACTAAACTGGGATATACTAAAAGACAGATAATCTCCTTCTGAATTTCACTATTGTTCTATCTTATCCATATTTTGTTTGTCTTTATATTTTTATTCCCTCTTTCCTTTTTCCTCCGCGTTCTTTCCTGGTATGTATCACAGATGGTCTACCATCAGCAGTAGTGCTTTTGTAAACCACTGCAGCTCAGCAGATCTAGTCCTGACACAGGTGGTGTCAAAGCATTCATCCTAACAGGCTGAATCTCAGTTTAATTCCACTACCATATATATCCAGAGGATTCACATCTGGGTTGAATGTACATGAAGCTCAGTTTAATTTTTTAGAGCCTGATTAGCAAGAGAGGTTAGCAAATGTAACGCACATCTACAGGAAGGGCTGGAAGGAGGATCTGGGCAGCTACAGGCCTGTCAGTCTGACCTTGGTGCTGGGGAAGGTTATGGAGCAGATCATCTTGAGTGCCATCACGTGGCATGTACAGGGCAACCAGGTGATGAGGCCCAGCTAGCATGGGTTTATAAAAGGCAGGTCCTGCTTGACTAACCTGATCTCCTCCTATGACAAGGTGAACTGCTTAGTGGATGAGGGAAAGGCTGTCATTGTTGTCTACCTGGACTATTTTGACACCATTTCCCACACCATTTTCCATGGCTGCTCATGGCTTGGATGGGCGTACACTTTGCTGGGTAAAAAAACTCACTGGACAGTCAGGCCCAAAGAGTTGAGGTAAGTGGAGTTAAATCCAGTTGGCAGCCAGTCACCGGTGGTGTTCCCCAGGGCTCAGTATTGGGGCCAGTTCTGTCTAGTATCTTTATCAATGACCTGGATGAAGGGATCAGTGCATCCTCAGTAAATTTGCAGATGAAATCAAACTGGGCAAGCGTTACTCTGCTTGAGATTGGGGAGGCTCTACAGAGGGATCTGGACAAGCTGGATCAGTGGGCCAAGGCCAATTGTATGAGGTTCAACAAGACTAAGTGCCAGGTCCTGCACTTGGGTCACAACAACCCCGTGCAACGCTACAGGCTTGGGGAAGAGTGGCTGGAAAGCTGCCCGTCAGAAAAGGACCTGGAGGTGTTGGTCAACAGCAGGCTGAATATGAGCCAGCAGTGTGCCCAGGTGGCCAATAGCACCCTGGCTTGTATCAGAAATGATGTGGCCAACAGGACTATGGAAGTGATCGTCCCCCTGTACTTGGCACTGGTGAGGCTGCACCTCAAATACTGTGTTCAGTTTTGGCCCCTCACTACAAGAAAGACATTGAGGGGCTGAAGCACATCCAAAGAAGGACAACAAAGCTGGTGAAAGGTCTAGAGCACAAGTCTTATGAGGAGAGTCTGAGGGAACTGGGGTTTAGTCTGGAGAAAAGGAAGCTCAGGGGAGACCTTACTGCTCTCTACAACTACTTGAAAGGTTGTAGTGAGGTGGGTGTCAGTCTCTTCTCCCAAGTAACAAGCGCTAGGACAAGAGGGAATGGCCTCAGGTTGTGCCAGGGGTGGTTTAGATTGGATATTAGGAAAAATTTCTTCATTGAAAGAGTTGCCAAGCATTGCAACAGGCTGCCCAGGGAAGCGGTCGAGTCATCATCCCTGGAAGTATTTAAAAGATGTGCAGATGTGCCACTTAAGGACATGGTTTAGTGGTGGACTTGGCAGTGTTAGGTTAACGGTTGGACTTGATGATCTTAAGGGTCTTTTCCAACCCTAAACGATTCTGTGATTCTATGATTATATCTGTAGGGCATCACAACAACTGTAAAATAATTTTCACTTATGAGATAAGGCAAAACAGCAGAAACTACTTGGTTTATTCCTTCCATACACATGACTGAATGGTTTTCTTTGGTGCAGTTTGTTGAGCCAGACCATAATTCATGCTCCAAAATCTGGTTTGCTTTGGTGTTCTCCCTTTTGTAGTGCTTGTTGCTGTGGTAGTACCTACCATCAGCCCACTCTCACTGCCATGGGCCAGCTACTTGGACAGAATGACAAGGTGTCTGTCAGCCAGAATCTGCATTTGCTTTGCTTCTTCTAAAGGTATGCTGACAATGAAATACTATTCTCTGAAATGAGCTTATTCTCTTTTAAGAACATACTACTCCTTTGAGGGTGATTTTTTTCCCATTAGTTTGATTATGGCCCTAATCCCTCACTGTCAGATGACACACTCGCACTCAAATCCTTTAAGGTTTTAAAGTTTCCAAACTACGTCTGCAGACTTGCAGTTCTCTTTTACAAAAACAAAAGTACGTGCTTAGGGAAAAGGAAGGTACTTTTTTTTTCTTTTTTTCCCCATCTTTCTAAGAAGCGATTAAAACATCTAGAACAGAAAGGGAACTTCATTCTACAGAGTGGTGAAGTGCCTGCCTAGCTCTTGTTTTGGGCTTCACACCAGTGAAGCTAACAACCGCAAACTGACTGGTCTTTCCAAGCACGCACACTTGGAAGAATGAAGTATGTCTCATTTTGATGTAATTCATTGGAGAAGGCAGTCATGCAAGAAAAATTTCTGTCCAGAAGATCAGTAGACAAAACAGGCCTGTGGTCAAGGTTTTTTTTATTCTTTAATGATTTTTTAATTTTAATCATTATATTTAATGGAATTACCACCTCATTTGTATTCCCAGAAAGAGTAATGTTTATTGCTGCTCTCAGTCTCAGTGAAGAAGAATAATCCTGTTTTAAATCAAACACTTGTTTATGTGATCTAATAGAAAACACCAGGCTGTATATCAACTTGAAATGTAAAACAGATGTATTAAATTGACAGTAAGAATAAATTTGTCACAGCTATAAATGCTTATTGAGATATATGTTTATATACATGTGTGTGTGTATATATAATTTCTTCTTTTTTTTGAGAGTTGGAGGAAAGGACAGGAAAAGAACATTGCCTGAGAGAGCATCACCAAAGGGATGCAGTGTAGTTACTTCAGATTTAAAATTATCTGTTAAGAGAGTATGAAAATGGAGACTAGGTACACACATAGTTTTAATTTAGGGGTTTGAAGATTTAATTTAAAGGTTGGAGTTTTTTAATTGTTTTAGTTTACGTAGTCCAAAATGTGTTTTGTAAAATTTCTCAAACTACAGAAAATGTGGTAAGCCCAAAGTACTTGGCAAAAAGGTTGCGTTAAACTGATACAAGACATTCCATTTTGGGAAAAGAGCATCTCTACAGTACTGCATACCCAGCTGTCAGCTAGCCATTTTTTACTTTAGATTGTAGCCCAAAAGTTGTGATGGATGGACTTGTAAATCCTCATTTCCACACACACCTTTTAACCATGAACACAATCTGAAAAACAGGTCTCAAATGCTTTGTGCATATTTAAATATAACTGTCAAATTAGTCCAGTCCTGAAGCACAAATGCATCCTTTCCTGTCCTGTGATAAATTCCAGCTCAATCTTTCAGTATCAGCAGGTTTGTCTGTATGCTATGTTCTCTCTATATGTTGACTTAACTATACAATGTAATTTTGTCACCTTTAGAAAAGCTGGGGCACACTGTACCTTTCTTCCACTCCTCCAAAACTTCAGATAGCTTCTTTTTGATTTGCCGTGCCTAGATTTTTTTCTGATCTTTTCAGAGCCCTAATGCAGCAGGTTGACAAAAGATTTTAAGATCTGGTTTGTACAACACGGCCTCAGGTGATAGAGAGTGTGTGAATTGTGCCTCTAATGTCTGAGCCCTCACAGCACAGAGCAGAAGTCCTGGACTGACAGGTCGGGCTTTTCACCAGGTGAGCTCCCCGGCAGCATCTGAGCCTTAGATATGCTCCTGCACTCATGGTTCCTCAGCCACAAATCCAGCTACCTCTGCTGCAGTGCCAATAAAGAGGGTTTAAGGAACTATTAGGAAAGAGGAGGAGGGAATCCCTATTATGAAGAGATGGGAGAAATCTCTGCGATTTCACTCCAATCACCTAAGTCATTTCACATCCACAATATGCTAAGGAAGGCTTTTGCTGACTTTTGACTTTCAAGAGTTGAACCTGCTTTAAAGAGCTGCTGTTCCTTCTCCACTCCAGACTAGGATAGGGACAGAGTTTTTTCTGTCACCTTTCAACTCTGGATATCTGAAACATATCTTGCTGACAGAACTGAACTAATATGCTGCAGAGAGAGCTGATTTTCTACACTGAATTTTCACTGATGTTTTAGAAGGGAATTGTGATAGTTCTCAGAAAGAGAAGGCATTTGAGAGCAAAAGATTGATCAGAAGGCGAGAAATAAATGTATTTAAGCAGAGTAGATAGAAAGGCAACAACTGTGTCAAATGCAAATTTGCCTTGCTCTCCTGATATGGTGGGTGGTTGATGAGATGTGATGGGCCAATCTTTGATAGTCTAATTGATTCTGTATACAACATCATAATTAGGAGTTGAAAGACTGTTCTCAGTTACATTTATTTTGTGTTCTCTCTTTGTTTAATTGGCACAGGTGTTGAGGGTTCCAGGGAGCTAGTGATGATCAAGCTTCTAATAGTTACATAATGGTTCATCATTGTTCTAATCCACGTTAAAGGTATCTTTTCCTCATTTTGTGAAATGTTCTGATATGAAGGCAGAAAGAATGAAAGTTGTTCTTTCAGACCATCTTTTGCACTGTTCTGTATTGCTTGGTTTCAACAATCCCAGAAATGCTTCCAAACTGTCTCCCCCTCTTCCTCCTTTTTTTGTAATGTAGTAAGAATCCATCCCAGTGTGCTTCATACATGGGCTATTTGTACATATCTTCACCACAGAAATGCAATAGTAAGTGTGGTGGGTTGAACTTGGCCAGCTGTCAGCCGCCCACCCAGCCGCTCTGTTGCTGCTCTGACTCAACAGGACAAAGGGAAAAATAAGATTAAAAAAGCTTGTGGATCTAGATAAAGGCATTGCAGTCACTTACCAATTACTGCCATGGGCAGAACGGACTCAACTTGGGGAAGATTAATGTTATTTATTGCCAATTAAAAATAGAGTTGGTTGGTGAGAAATAAAGACAAACTAAAACACCTTCCCCCCCACCCTCACACTCTCTCCTTTCTTCCCAGGCTCAACTTCACTCCCGATTCCTCTACCTTCCCCTGCCCAGCAGCATAGGGGGATGGGGAATGAGGGCTGCAGTCAGCCTATAACAGATCCTCTCTGCCTCTCCTTCCTCCTTACGTTTTCCCTCTGTACCAGTGTCGGTCCTCTCCACAGGTGGATGTTCTTTCATGAAATACCCACCTGCTCTGGAGTGGGATTCTCCGTGAGCTGCAGTGTTGAGTGTCTGCTCTGGCATGGTCTTCTCCACAGGCTTCAGGGGAATCTGTGCTCCAGCACCTGGAACACCTCACCCTCCTCCTTCACTAACCTTGGTATCTGCAGGGTTGTTTCATGCTGTTCTTTCCCCCCACCTCACTCTGCTGTGCCATATTTTGCCCTTTCTTAATTGCATTTTCCCAGAGGTGCCGCTTGGCAGACAGGCTCAGCTGTGCCCTTCAGTGGATCCGTTGGAGCTGTCTGGAACTGCCTGTGTCCAGTATGGGACATCCCCAGTCTCTTCTCACAGAAACCACCCCTACATCCCCCTACTAGCAAGACATTGCCACCTAGACCAATACAGTGGTCAGTAATGCAGTAAGCCACTCCAAGATGTGCGTTAGCTATTGACTTTCAAACACTGCCACCCATAGTGTATTTATAGAGCAAAGATGGGCCTGTATCTGTCATATATATCATGAAAACTGCATTTTCTTGATGCCTGTTTCATCATCCAGTGTTTTCCTGGGCTGTTATGATCTAGGTGTCCCCCACAATACAGCCTCTTGTATGAAGGCATCTAGAATTGTGCTCTAAATTTCATGTCCTTCTTAACGTTTAAAATTTTGGGAGGTGGGGGATTATGCACAGTGTGAGTGAGCATTGATGTAAAGTATCGGTAGTGATTTACAAAATACGTGCTAGAGAAGACTATTCACTCTAAGCTTATTGATTACATAGCGGGACAGTGTTAATATTTTGGTGGTACGTGAAGAGAGATTGTGCAGTGGCAGTAGAATAGTTATGTAATTGGTTGTAAAAAACCCCTGAATTTACTCATCTTTTAGGGGGTAATTATCTATTTAGAAATGTGTCTGCATGTTCAGTGCTTATCATGGGTCTGTGCACATGGGAATAATCAAGAAGAGTTAGAGAAATTTTAGAATATGGTCTTCTTTACCACATATGTAGAGCACTTTTTGTTTTCTTTTTTTTCTGAGGATGGCCTTGTAAAAAAGTAATGACACACTCTTATTCTGAATTGGAAGAGAGCAGAGGCACCCCTGCACAAATGAACCAGGTTCCTGGTTTGTGCAGGGTGAGTCTTTTCCCCCTTGTTTCTTGATGGAGTTCAACTGAGATGCTAAGTGAGCACTTCACATTGAAGTAACCTTGAACATGCTGGGTGTATGTTCAGTAGTTATTAGTTCTGAAATGTGAATTAATAGTCCTAAGTCCAAACGCTGCCATACTGCTGTTGTAATGTATCTCTTACAAGGAAATGAAGGTATGTAAAGTGATGTGCCCAAGGATGCAGACAGGGTCATGAAGGAAGTGCAGGAGACTGATTCCTGACCCCTCATGTTAAAACACAAGTAGCAGACAGTGAATTGCAAACACATGAGCAACTGCACAATATCCTTTTAGGTTGATATTTAAAATAATAATGCAAAAGAAAAATTCCAGACATCTTTACTGTCTGCCAAATATATTCCCTCGCTTCCACCACATCCTAGCACTCTTGTTGCTTTTATTTCAGTACCTGTTATCTGTTTCTCTAACCTGATCTTCCTTCTTGATTAGCTTTCTCTATCTTGTCTCCAGTGCACTACATCCTATCTTCCTGCTTTCCTTCATGATCCCAGTTACGCTAGGATGTCAGTGACCCTTTGGCATATTTAAAACCTTTACATTTGAGGACTAAGTAAATAAGGTGTGGGGAAGAGGGGAGGTGAGATAATATCAGGAACTTGAGGATCTTATAATTCTTGTTATATAACAATATAAACCAGCTGACAGATTATTGTCACCTTTGACTTTGTTTCCCCACCTATTTGTTCCACACTGTTCTGTTATTTTGAATTGAGATCATCCCTCTATATTTGCTCCAGGTTTTAGGCCCCTACTGTATTTAACAGTAATTAATAAATAACACTACTTATAAATAATGCTAATTACTCATAGTGAAAAGGTAGTGAGTACACGCAGATGGGTCAGGAACATGGAGTTTGTGCACCTCTCTTGTTTTGTAGCCTGGCTCTTATCCACAGTTAGAAGCAGGCAGAAGAAACTCTGAACGCAAATCCAAATGTGCACAAACAGGTCATCTGCCTCAAGTATGCATAACATGCATGTCCTTATTTAAGGGCTGTTGACCACTCAGGCTTCCTGTCTGTGACTAAAGTTTTATTTGTGCTCCTTCCATAGATTTTGCAGGGAGCAAGCCTCTTCAAAGCAAAGAATTTTTACATAGAAGGGGAGATATTTGAGGAAGTGAGGGAGGTCTTTCTGTAGCTGAACCAGTAAAGATCAGCATGAAATAGGGTTGGAGCTTCTTTTTAAGAGGAATGTCTCACATGCTGTGTCAGTTCTGGTCTGTCTAGTATCTGAGCCTAAAAAGACCTTTTGAAAAATGTCTAGAAAACAAAAGGGAAATTCTGTCTGTCAGAATATCAGCCTTATTGTCTCTACAGACAAAGTTATTATTTATAAGCAGTATCATTAAACAAACTGGGTGGAAGTTGATAACCAAGATCAATAGTATTTTTCTGAAGTTATAAATCTGGAAACCATTGATCCCATTACACTACTGTTGCAAAAATCACTAAATGATTTCTATTAATGACATGAGCCTGTGTAAAGTTCAACCAGCTCATTCATGTTGCACTTGTATACTGTCATAAAGGCCCTTGCCCTCATATCAACAATACTGTTATCAGAGCATACTGTTCTCTTATTTATTGAACAGTACCAGTTGCAGTATTTGCTCTAGTTGTTATTTTAATTTTTATTACTCATTTATCTGTTATGTTGGAAAATAAGGGCATGTTGCTACTCAGGAGGAGCTTCTGTATGAATCATGTTGATACAATGGCGCGCACACAACACAAAAGGTGTAGAGGGTGCAGTGTTGATTGTTGCCCTTCTCAGCCATACTATAATATTTTTTTAAAAAAGAAAAAAAAAAACACCAAACAGAAACAAAGACTTTAATTATGAGTCTAGCTTTGAAAAATTGCTGAAGCAGTGGATTTAGTTATAATATGTAGTGTTTAAATGTCCAGAAAACCATAAATGTCCCTGAAATGTTCAGGATGAGTAAGTTACATCTTTTGGCCTGGTATTTTTGAATTTGTATAATGTATTTATAGGATTTTTTTTCCCTGAGAACATGCTGTAGAGAAACTTGCAAAATAATCTCTCTGGAATTTAGTCAGGTATTGCTAATTGTTGGACTAGCTCATGAATTTGGTGATATATGTATACAGAAGCCTTGAAATATTGACAGGATATAGCCTAATTTCTGTTTGCACCATTAAATTAAAACCAGGAAAACTCTACAGGAAAGAAAATAAAGATGCATTTGTGTAATTTCTTTTGTCATATTTTTAACATGTTGACAGTAAAAGAGGCATTTCTAAATAACTCTGTATACTGAATTTGCAGCTATGTAATTGTATTTTAGTTATTGTCTGTATCTCGTAAGGCAATTTTAATAATTGTTATTCAGCAAGGTAAAAAATGATAGTGTTCATTCTCTTAAACTGATGTTTGTACTTCATAGTAATCTTTTCATAATCTTTGAGTTGTGCCTATACATTTTGCTTCCCCAATCTTCAGTAAAATATGGTATTCATAAAATTAGTATGCTGCAGAGTGCAAAAGAATATCTTGCTTTTAAAGATCAGAGATGATTCTTCTTTTGCTCCTCAACGGCAATTTGAACAAGAGAGAAACAAAGATTAATCGTAGTGTTTCTATTGTTAAACCTCACTTTTCTGATTATGCTACTTTAGCACTAGAGTACTTAGCACTGCTTATTTCATATCCAAAACTTGTATTAATTCATGTTTTAGGAAATAAACAGGAGTTTAAAATAAAATCCTCCGGGATCTTCTGTTGTTTTGAAATCTAAAGGGCTCTATAATCCTTTAAACCTGTAAACACTAACAAAGAGACCATTGTCACTAAATCAAATTCATCTTTGCAAAAACAGCATGCTGCAGAGCTCCTCATGGATGATAAATGCTATTTAGCGAGCCAGCCTCACCTCTGGTATAACTGTACTGCCCTAGTACACCAAGCAGTGATCCATTTGGCTAATATCTTGGAAATTATTAAATGTTTGTAAAATAAACAATGAGTTGGACACCTCCCAGCTCTCTGGTTGAGTAGTTTTTCTTTATTGTTTCTGTAGACTGTTGCTTTGTTTAACATTTAAGGTTACATTAGGTCAATTCTTAATACAATAGTGTATTTGGCAAGAGTAGATGAGGATTAATTAGTTAATGTTTGCAGAAGACTTTGAAAATGTGAAGTGCTATGGCGGCATAAATGAATGTACCTGCTTTTCTCTGGTCTTGGAATAGGTGGTACTTGCAGAATGCTATTCTCATGCTTGGCAAACATTAACTTTCCATGGATCTTACTGCAGATAAATTCTGAGTTTTAATTGGTTGTGCATTTAATCAGTGATTTGTAACTCTTCTGAGGCTATTTGGCCTCCAAAAAATGTTAAATAGTCGGTTTAAGCAAGCTGCACATGTGAAATTCATAAAAGGACTCAAACAGCCAGGGGAAGTATGTTGAGTCCTGAAATAAAGATCTGGGAGTCCACTGGATGTATTTATAACAGGGAATTTGGCATTTCTCAGAGGACATACAGGTCTTCAGAAGTATCAGATTATTTATGAAGCTGATATTATACAATTTATGACTTTTCTCACACTGACTTGCAAATGTTACCTCTTGCCTGCAGTGGAGGTTTCCCACTGTTCCTTCCTCTGTACCAGGCTTGTTGTGAGATATAACCAGCTGAGGTGCTGGTAAGCTAGAGGCAGGTGGCAGAATTGATATCCAAGTGAGCTATAGAAAAGTCTTCAAAACATAATAATCTCTAATACTTTAAGTGAACTAGATTTAAACTGTAGTTTCAAGGTGAAAGGTCATTATGCCCAACTCTATCTCTTGGAGACATTTGATCCCCCACGCTTTCCCCTTTTCCAAGATTTAGAATACACATTGATATTTTTAGCAGTACTCCCCTGTACAAGATAGTAAGTCTTCACATCTAAACATTTCTAAAAAAGGCAAATGATGGATTGCACAGTGGACATTTTTCCATCTTCCTTTCACGTTAGCTTCAATAATTCTACTAGCTTGTAATTCTTGGAGATGAGATACGAGACTTCAACTGATGACAGCAACAGACAAAAATGTAGAGGCAGCGCAATTCCTCCAAACAGATGTTTCCCAGACAGACTGATAACACTTCAACTTTCAAGTGACACCTCTTCTTAAAATCTCTCTAACTACAAGAAAAAAAGGTATAGTGTCATGCAGTGTCAGGTGTGAAATAAAACATGATTCTTCTTTAGCGTTTGATTATTCCTTATTTACAGCCTGTGTTTTAACAAATAGTATTTTTTCCAACCTCTTTGGTTTGACAAAGGGTATGGATGTCTCATCTGTCTTCCCTTTTTTCTTTTTTGTTTGCTGAACCAATCATTTGCTGGCAACTATGGATTTTCTTTCCCAACATCTCTTGGCATCTAATGTTCTTTACTATTTTCTGCTTTCTTTAGAAGTAAATATCTCCTATATTGGGCCTTCAGCACCATTAGAATTTGCAGTTCAGGCTATATTATGAATGAATGACGTTCCTTTTTATTTATAAGATTTTTTTAAATGCACAAAACCAATGTTAGCTGTAGGGCACTTCACTCACCTGGTATTTCACAGTAAAAAAAATGAGTGTAAAGAGATAAACCAGAAAAGTATAACTTTTAACCATCAAGGAACTCTGATTATCCAATGTTTTGTTGCTGCATGCAACAAATATCCTGTTAGTGGTAAAAGAGCTGATTTGATGTTTCTTTCCCCTTTCCTTTCTCACTTCATTCTAGAGTAAAGAAATGTGGCAGTACTTTATTCTACTTTTTTGTACTCTATTGTATTGTTCATTTCCCCTCACCTGTAATGCAAACTCTTTTTGACCCACAAGTCTTTTTCTCTGAGGTCAGTGATGGAAATATTAACAATTGTAAGGACCAGTCAAATGATAAATGTTCAATGGGGCGAATCTCTTCCTGTAAACATTAAACAAACTAAAGCCTTTTCTACAAGGGCAGAGGCTCAGAAGTTCCACTGTTGCCTATAAACTGAAAAACATTCACTGCTTAATAACATCCCATTAACCTAGAAAAGTCTAGCAGTACATGGCTAGACCTGATTCTCTGTTGTACTCTGATTGCCTCCCCCTGTCTCTGTGAAACTGCGAGTGAAGTTTCTTCCATCTGTATACAACCTCCTATTTAAAATAAAACAGAATATCTAGCCATAATGTAAATTCTCTTTTTTAAAATTGTACCCCCACAGTTGTACTAGAAGTTCCACATAAATTTCCCTGATATTTGTTGGGTTTACCTGGAGTACTTCAAGTTTCCTATATAGAAGCTTGAACTAAATTAGACAGATGTGTGTTCTATCCTTCAAAATTTTTGAGAGAGGTTTCTAGAAATACTGCTTTGTAGGAGTTATGGAAAATTCTACAAATTATTGAATGAACTTATTTTAAAGTTGTGGTTTGTCTTTTTTAGATCCCTTTAGATCCCTTTTGCTCTTGAATGGGAGATTGAATAATGAAGTTGACATGAGGCATGAGCATTAGCACTGCTCGATGACCTATCCCGGGTGTGTAGGGAGGAGGGAGCGATAAAAACAAAGTAGGAGTAGTCCCAGTTCTTTCCTTAGCTTTCTCACTTTTATAAATCCAATATCAATCTCTGCTAAGATCTTAGACACCAGTACAGTTAGTAACATAAAGCTAATTCTGCTTCAATCCTTCCTGTAGTTCATGTTCTTTTCTGTTCCAAAGTTTTAGAATATGTTGTACTGTTCTAGGTCAGATTTTTTCTGAATTCAGGCCTCCTTGGGTACAAATGTCTTGTTGCAATTGCTGTCATCAACACCAGAGTTGTTTGCTTATCTCTGCTTATACTTATTGCTATACTTGTTTTGTTTCCTTTAGATCCCATGCGACAATGTATTTATGCTAAATTTGATGTAAAGGTGACAACCTTTTCCAATCCCACTCAGAGGATAAATATTGATCTCCCATTTTCACTGTCACTTTGGTAAAGGAAACACCTAGCAAGGCAATCCGGCTTTTACAGGGCTACCATTTCTGTAGTCTCTTTCCTATAACCATGTCATAGCCACAGTCTATTTCTGCTTTTGGGGGATGTAACACTGCACAAATACTTGTTTGTTACCAGTTAACGCAAACCTTTGTTTGGCTATACATTGGCAGTTTTAAGAGAAGGTTGTTGATCAGAAAAAGTCTATAGACTTTTTTCCTAATCTCTGGTTCTTTTCTGACAGGAGGATCGGTGTTTAGATTATTTCCAGAGAGGGGACAGCCCTTTCTGCCACGACTGGGAAATGTCAAGGGGTCATCTGAGAGTGCATCCACTGTTGGAGCCTAGAAGGAATGTGTTGGGGGGTTTTTTTGTTGTTTTTTGTGGTTTTTTTAAACTTCCCTTTCACCAAGCTCATCAAAACCTGTGAAAAACTAAGTTGTTGCAGAATGGTTAAGAATGTTTATGAACCTTAGTATTAGAATGTTTATGAACCTTAGTACTAGACAAACTGGGAGCCACTACACTTGAGTCACAAACTAAAATACCCCCAAGGCCAATAGGAAGCTTGTCCCAATTGCAGTCACAAATTGTTTACTGGAAGAAGAAAAAAAAAAAAAAAGAAACTTAATGAGAAAAAAAAAATAGCATGAATCTGAAATTCCCTTTTTCAGTCCTCATTCCTGCATTTCTCTTGGTAGGGGAGTTGTATGTAGTTCTACATGTGAACCTCTAAGGGAAGCTTAAATTAATTTGTTTTGCTGCGGCAACCATGGCAGAGCCAATGCATTTTAAAGGAGAATTCAATCCCTTTTGCTGTGATTGCTATGGCAAAGTGACTCTTTTAAACAGTCATAGCTGTATAATGAAACATTAGTGCATTGACTTACCCTGCTTGTAGCCTTACCCTCTTGATTTCACATAATGGTACTTTCATTTTTATAAGTGTACTCTTTAATCTAAAAACACGTAAAAAAATGCTTTTGAAAGGGAAAAGGAGCATAAAACTTTCTTGAGTAAAGGCAACAAGAATGATGGGACCCAATGGTTTAGAGCCAAGGATGACTGTTATAAGGACACGAGGTCTGGTGTATTCTCTTCTTGCCTGAAGAAACAGAAACTTGCTGCTATATGCTTACGTAGCTCCACTGAGTTGTATTCCATGGCATGCCCAGCTGGAGTCTGATCTCATGCACAGAGAGCCTCTGGTGGTAGCAAGACCCCATGTAAACACTTACTCTTGAGACTTTGGGGTTTTAGCTGTGTGTGCATGAATTTCAGCATATGAAATGAGCAATGCTCATGGATACCTGAGTTTGCAGAGTCTGATGCCATTCACTGTGTACGTTGCACCCTATGCAACTATGAGCTGCACCTTTCCTTTCCAGTTTTGTATCTGATACAACAGCTGACTTCACTGATCGACTTCATTGATCAGTGAAGTGGTGATCAGAGTGTATAAGTAAAGACATGTTGAGTAAAGAGCTACACAGTAGAGGTTTCAGGTTGTTTTTTGAATGGTATTACCTACAAACTGATCTTTTTTTTTTTTTTTCCTTATTTCAGTTGGTTATTCTGCAGTGAAGGAATGGCACCATTGAAGTATTTTACTTCATCCCTAGCTTAACTAGTGTGGCAAAAGAGTGAGAAAATAAGGTTCATAATAAAGACTGCAGTTATTCCCTTCCAAAGCAAAGGGAGAACAGAGGAAGGAAGGCTGTGAACTTGACTGATGCTTTTACTGCCTACATGCTCCCTAAACTGGGAGAGCCAGTGTGTTCTCTGTAGTCTCAAATTCCTGAAGCAGACAAGTGTCTTCTGAGTCTTGTTCAGTAAGTAAAAGGGAGGTCTCAAAAGCTGAGAAACATGAAATCAGTCAGCTGCAAAGACAGAAATGGCATCTTGTGCCCAGCTTCCTGGTATGTCCGGGAAGTTTCATGATCCCCCAGTACAGTACGAGATGGTGATTAAAACTGAAAGTCTGAATGAATAAGCATGCTGCTTCTTCCTCTTCATAAAAGTCTTTGAATACATATATATATGCACATACAGGTCTTGAATCTCCATAAAGACTGAAAAGCTAGTAGTGAAGGCCATAGGATAGATACCCAGGTTGTAGAAGTGGTGTAACTCCATTAATTTTTATATTCTCATATTGATTTCAACAGAGATAGTTTCACACTAGCTGGGAATTTGATCACAAATCACTCTTAGAAGAGTCCTGACAGGGTCACTTCCATATTTTAAGATGTGTAATAGATTACCTGTATGGTATACCTTGTTTACAAAGTATAAAAAGGGTAAAAAAAAAAATCTACTCTAGCTTACACTTTGCACAGTCCTGCTGAAGATTATGGGAATACAGGTCATGTACAAAAATGCTATCTATAGGATATTCTATTTTTCTCCTATTTTGGTCTTACTTTTTCTCTCCAGCCAGCAGCGATTTGTCTAAATGAAAAGCTATGCAGGGGATTCCGGGAATCAAATTGCATGGCCCTGTTGGAAATCATGATCAAAATTACTGGCTGTTAATAATGTGACTTATATCTCAGTGGGATGCCCCAAGAAGTGGATTAGCATTGCTCTAAACGTCATCAGGGATAAACAACAGGAAACTCACCCTAGAAGAGAGTGCCAGTGGCTTAACATAAACTCCCATAAAGCGCTTCAGGCAAGACTTGGTCTCAATAAATATCCCAATATTGAATCTGAGGAACTCTAAATTCAGTTTGCAAGATTGCCAACACATGTCGAAGTTCTTCCCAGGACCTGGCACTGCTGTAACTTCCCTCCAAAGAAAGCAAACAGTAGTGGGCTGGAGAAAAGCTTTAAATCTGGTTTTAATTTCTTGCAAATGAAAGAAATGTGTCTTTTTGAAAGCTTTCTTCTCTTATACCAAAGGACAAAGAAGTAAAAGTCTGATTGTTTCTCAATTAGCTTGGAGATTTTCTTGTTTGGAATAAGGAAATGTGCTGTTATTTAAGGAGCTTCTTAAAGAAGAAGAGAAAAATTGTGCAAGAGAGCTCATGCTTTGAGAAAGCACACATATTGGACTGGTGAAAAAAAGTACTTCTGCTTTGCTATGGTCAATTTTGGTTCAAGAGCACTAAGGAAGCATACCCAAATGAGGCATTTCCTTGTCTTTCAGTGTTGTTTGCCTGCATATCTGGTGCATGCATTATTATGGCTCGTAGACTGTAATGTCAAACTTGTATTGTCCAGAGAGAAGCATCAAAGCATACACTATTCAGTATGGATTTTTGATGATGGTATACTACTTATGGGTGGTGAAGCTGCAGGTGAATTATATAAGGCATGTGCAAGCCAGTAAAACCTTCGCCTTAGATCGTAACACCATGTATTTTGTATATTCAGCATAGAAAACTATATTAGAAATTATTTTAAAAAACTAAAATGTTTGTGACTATTTTCACAGAATCACAGAATCATTCAGGTTGGAAAAGACCCTTGGGATCATCGAGTCCAACCATCAGCTCTATTCTACAAAGTTCTCCCCTACACCACATCCCCCAACATGTCATCTAAACGACCCTTAATCACATCCAGGGATGGTGACTCCACCACCTCCCTGGGCAGCCTATTCCACTCTCTGACCGCTCTTTCTGTGAAAATTTTTTTCCTACTGTCCTGTCTGAACTCTCCTGTTGCAATTTAAAGCCATTTTGTATCTCTTTCCATCTTAAGTAAGGACATCCTAGCTACTCTGGCTCCAGCAAGACAGGGTTTGGGGAAAGTGTGGAAAAATTTTCAAGGAAGTTTAAATCACTGCTTTGAAGTCCCCAGTCTTGAGGCATTCAAGAGATAATGGCAGGTGCTCTGTGTTCAGTTAGGAAGCTCTCACATTCCCAAAGTTTGGTAGCATTTAGGTGTGTGTAAATGGAAGCAATTACTGCAGGGCAATAATTAATTTTGCTCCACAGTGAATTGCATAAAGGTTGGTTTAAATGTGATGAAAGGCATTTTAAGTAATCTCTGATCTCTTTGCTGATCATCCCTAGCCCTACCTGTCAGTGTGGAATGGCAAGCCATCCCCTTGACAGAAATCCTATGAAAGGACATCTGTGCTGTGTGACAATGTCATATGGAAGGATTACTGGTTTAATAGAGTTGAATTTTGTTCTTGCTCAAGCAGATGCATCTGTCAGTCAGGCTAAAAAAAGGAACCATATTTTATGGCAATAATTTTCACTTTGAAATTTCCATGCAAATACAGAAATAAAAGAAACAAAAATCTATAAACAATTTCTGCCAAATGTATGGTTCATGTAGCTGCTGAAAAACAAACAGTAACTACACTTGGAATACCACATGCCTGTTATTAACCGAGTATGACAGGGAAAGGTTGGTGCAACAGATATAATCTTATTTGGCTGTATCCTGGACAGCTTCTAAGCACAGCTTGAAAACAGTATTTAAAAGATCACATTCCAATATGGCATGTCCCTATTTTTTTCCAATTTTTTTTTCCTTCTTTACTTTTTCTATTTCGCTTTCCTGTCTTCCAAGCCAATCTTCTCTTGGGGTCCTTCCTCTTTTTTATGTTTTTGTATGTATATATGTGTGTGTATGCACAACAAAAATTTTTGTAAACAAAGTAAAGGAAAAAAAAATTAAATACTCTTACGACTATGGAATTGTGTGACTTCAGAATTTATTTGTCTATGGTAAATATTTCACTTCAATGGTTACAATATCTGCATGTCCACAGGGGAGAATGTGATGATTGTCTCATGCATATGAAGTCCTTGTGTGTGGTAAAAGGCTGGTTTGTAGCCAGGTCTTTCGCTCAACTGAACTTATCAAAGACCATAATATCAAGGAGCTGGATCCTTAGAAACATTCATATAAACACAGTGATAGTGGAAAACAGATGCCTTTACCATCTACTGCAGATGAGAATTTTCTTTTTCTTCTTTTGGATGAAAAAGAACATTTCCATGGTTTTAAGATAGACATATTTTTCAGTGAAGTATATCAAAGTTTGCCTCCAATAATCTGTAGCTGTTATTTATATCTGCCAAGGAGAGCTATAAATTCAGCCTTGACATGGTTTCAATAGTGTGAACCTCCAGATCTGCTCTAATCCCAAGATTAGATACTGAAGTGCTGCTTCAATTGTGCAGTATTATCACGTACTATCACTTGGCCCTATTTCAAACTGTAGCTTTATTGACAATACTTTCAAAGCTGTTGCTAAGTTGTGAGCACTCTGCTTTATCTGCTGCTGCTTTTACAACTCCAGCTAGGTATACTTTCTTGCAGGAAGCACTATGCTAATAATAATCACTAGACAAAACGATGAGCTGTGTTTAACCTTTTTTCATACAGGAGTCTTTGTTCTACTCATAGACTTTTTTGCATCCTTGACAATTTAAACTGATTTTCCCTTACACCCTCTTGTCACTTCTACCTGGACAATTCTTCAAAACAATCCTAAAAAGCTGTATATTTATATCATAGGACTTGCTGATCCAAGTTTAACTCATGTTGTTGGGTGGTTGTTCTTCCTTTACCAAATGTCATGACTCATTACTACCTTCAGTCATACGACTTTTCCACAAAGTGTGGTTGAACAGGTCTGTTTCAATTCCTATGAAGTGTGTGAGGATTACATTCAAAATACAGATGAATAGCAGATACATCCATTAACCAGGGCAGACCAGAAGGCAAACTCAGGTTCTTTGTGCCTGCCTGCCACAAGTGAAGGGGACAGATTGATAAATTCCTGTGCCACCTATAGAGAAGAAAACTGCAATTGATGAATCTCTTGGTATACAAAGGTCCTAAACTAAATTTTGAGAACCTGCTTGAAAGAGGTACTGTAAAGAAGCAACTGCTTATCCTAACGTCCAGTGTGAGTGGCTTCCAAAAGAAAGCTTCTGACAGAGCTGTGTTTATTTTGGGAAGGTCTGTTAGCTGTTTTGCTGCCAATGTGCTGAATAGGTTACAGGGAAAACCAGTGCTGCCCAGTGTGGGGGATATGACACAGATGATCACTTCAGAATAGAAATGTGGCCATACATCTGCTCCTTTGAAGGACTGGTGGCAGCTCTGTTTCTTTCTCGGCCATGCACCTAAATGGTTAACCTGGAGGAGATCAGCAGTCACCTCTGCTTCTATTTATTCTCCTGATTTTTTTCATTTATACAGACTTTAACACAATTGGGACCGTGTTCTACACATATACTGTGAATAAACAGCAGGAAAATAGAGATGAATACTGGGAAATCTTGAACCATCACTGTGTTCTTATGCCTCATCAGTAGGATGGGTTACTGTCCTCAGACTTCATTCAGGTGCTGAAGTCAGCACAGATGTATGCTTTAGCAACAACAAAAGATTTTAACTGAAATAAAGAGTACTGATGCTGCATTTTCCTTTGTCAAATGTTTAGACTGATGTCTCCCGAAGCTTAGAAAAGTAAATACTGATTCAGAAAAACATTACATCTACGCCTGCACCTCTCCCATGTTTTTAAAGGCCAGGAGTCTTAAAACATACATTCCTAACTAGCATTGTTATGCCTCTGCTCCACTCAGGGTCAATTTGCATAATGTGATATGCTTTTGTTACAAGTAAATGGTTAGGAACTTGACTTTTAAAATCATGGCATTATGGTTTCACTCTAGGTTAGCACTCATTGGCATACATGGTATTGTTTTATGACACTCTGAGTAAGCAGTTTTTCTCCGTAGATGTAATAGCTGGAAGTATTTCATCTTAATAAAAGCTGAAACCCTCAATAGCAACTGTCTGCTATGTTCCCAAATTTGTCCTCTGTACTCTCTTACCTATTGGGAATATTGCCAATAAGCATAACCTCATAGGATACACACTGTATTTGTTGGTATATGCAAGACAAAAACAGTTTTATTTATCTGATTTTCCTTCTCTAGTGGATAATTTAATTTCTCATATATCTTGGTGAATCTTTCTGTATCCTTGAGTTTACAATCTTACTGCTATGCTACTGTACCACAAAAACAATTTAGTGCAAAATCTTACAGAAGTTTCTCAGAGCAACTGATTCTGTGCAGTCTGTTCTATATTTTCTATAAAGTTTACAGTAAAACCAAGTAACACAAAAAAGGTATGTAAAATCAAGTTGCTTACCAGTGAAAAATACTCCTTTGCATTTTCAGTTTATATAGTATAAATTCTGTGTACAGTTGTTTATACCTTTACACCCAAATAGATGTAGAAAAGCCTTAAGCAGCCTGGTTTTATACATATCAAAGTTCTGTTTATCTCATGGGAGACATGGACCATAACCAATGGCACAGCTTTGCTTCACTTCATCTGATGGCTAGAGAATACGGTTATATTGCCTCGCATACATACTGGGATAAAAGTTTTGTATGAAGAATGAGGATTTCCCTTAGAACATGCATCCTGAATTTTGTGAGCAGTGTTGTTGCCTTTCAGAGTTGAGAGTTAACCATCAGGAGGTATATATGAAGATTCATAAATGTCTTAAGACTTTAAGTATGCCTACGCGTGTGTCTTTTCTTAATGCATGTGTTTAATCATACCTTCCAAATAGACATTTTTTGCTCCTTACTTACATTGTAGTGTGCTTTTACAAGGCTTTCTGTGGGCTGTGCAAGATTGCCAGCTGTGATACTGATCTAGTTTCAAGTTGATCTGGGTTGCAGTTTTGAATTTACAAGGCTTGAGTGTCTAAGGATACCATGACACGTAAAACAAGTCATTGGATTTTGTTAGTTGTTGGGAGGACAACTGAAAGAGATACCTGCATGAATGATACCTGTGGTGCAGGGACCTCAGGTTCACAAATTTCTCCAGAACACTGTCTGGCAGTCAGAAATAGTCCTGGCAACCTGGACTGTCTGTTAGAGGTAAAGGTACAACCTAATGTCATCCCATTTTGGACTTTAACATTGAAGAGCGGTGTTTGATGAGGAAAGGTTTTCTCTGTGTTCTGCAGAATGCTTCTGCTGTAATCTGATTTGGGGCTGAAAAAGCTGTAAACAAAAAGAGTATTTTCACAGGCAAAGCAGATGGGCTATGACAGTCCAGGAGATGATCTGTGCATAATCTTAATGACCTATACAATGATAGTGACAGTTGTAGATGATTGCAGTTACCTCAGAAAAGATTGTAACTTTATCTACACTTTTGTGTAGTATGACAAGCATCTACAGACTACGTCTTTTGTGATTCTATTAAATTATACTGTGTGTAGTGTCTCCATGCGTCTGGTACTATGGACGTCAAAATAATTTTGGAGTAAAATGGGGCTAAAACAGATACCTAAACCTAAATCCCTTCTTTTTTTTTTCCTGAGTTGCTCTGTTACTATCATTTTTGGAGGGGTTTTGTTGTTGCTGCTGCAAGAACTCACTATGCACTTTCCAGTTTTATGTGTCAGAGCTTACACTGTGGTAGGTTTAGAAAAGTTGCATGGAGGGAACAGAACAGCTGGAGAACTCATGAGAAATTATCTTAAATGCTCAAGTCTATTAAGTGTTAAAGAAAGGTGACATTACTAATTAAGTAAAATAATAAAGCTTAAGGGTCTTACAGCAAAAAGTACTGTTACTGCATCAAATGCAAAACATGGATTTTCATTAGAGATCCAAGTGGAATACAGGAAGATTTGGCTCTGTACTGGCATGATGGAAAGGACTGTTAAACAGAAGCCTTCTGCTACACAGCAAAAAGGCAGGAATGAAGTCAGACTTGCAATAGCATGTTTTCCTGAGAGACTTGGGGAAGTGGCCTGAAGTGGGGATTATGAGCCAAAGCTGAGAGAGAGATAACGAAAGGATAAAAGAGTGTGTCTGTGTGCATGGAGCACAGAGGATTGAAAAGAGAACTGAACACCAGTTTCCTGCTTACAGTCCCTGGCTGGAACTTCCAGAGCAGGTAGGAAGAAGTCTTGTTTTGAGAAAACCCAGTACGGAGGTGCTAACAGAGGGAAAAACAGTAAACCTGCTATGCCTAAAGAGAGCAAGCAATTGCTGAAATAAATTTCACTTTTATCAGTTGTAGTGACTGAAAAATCCCAAGAGTTTTTATGTTTGGATGTCATGTGGAGGACTTAAAGTAGGACCCATGCTACTGAATTACACAAAACAACATAGGTATCAAAGGCACTATCTATAATAAGGACTTGCTGAAGAAAAGCTTTTGGCTTAAAAGGCATGTTTCAAGAAGGGATATGCTGGAAATTTCTAGCTATACCCTGAAATGATAGATTGTTTAAGGTAATGAAATAACAGCAACATGGGATTCTGAGAAGGGAAGTAATGAGCTTCACTGTAATTCCACTGAAGCTCCAAAAAGTATGTGAGCACTGCAGGCTATGCAGCCGACCTTTGTAGGATTGTTCTTAATTGGTGGAGTAGATCTGCAAACTCTTTTCCAGCCAGCTCAGTGTATCCTTAAAGAACACAACCTTGTAAAATAAGGACCTGGTCCTGTGAACACTTCCCAAGAGGGCCATGCTTGTTTCCCTGACACAAAAAAATATTGCACTTGGTAGGTCCCAAAATGAAAACCTCAGCATCACCCCATCATCATTCAAGATGTCAGTAGATGCCTTTTTGAGAGGTCATTTTTTTAGATATTCCTTAGTTATAAATTATTAACAGCCTATTAGACTGTTGAACATAAAAGGAAAGCAACTATTTGCAAGATATTTCAAAACTTGTAGCAGCAGGTTTACAACACAGTAGCCCTAGAGGAATGGATCTGTATGATTTGAAAAGCAGTATTAGCTCAACCAGTCATTAGATATGTCATAAGGCTAAGAATAACTCTATAATCATCATTCTGTCAGCATGTGAAGGGAGAGGATTTCACGAGGTCACACAAGAACTTCAGTCAGAAAAAAAAAACAGCCTAAGCAAGCAAAGCAGTGCAGGAAGCTTCTGGGGCACTTGACAAGATTACTGCTTTCAGGGGAAAGTTCCCCTTTTATTTCATTGTTATAGTTCATCATTAATACAATAATATCAATTTAGCAATTATTGTGAGCCTCTGCTCCAAGGGTTATCTACAGGAAGGATGCTTTGCTGGCTTATAAAAGACAACCTCAGATGACATCCTTGTAGCACGCAGCTCCTCTACATGCCGCCTCCCCCTTCTTCCAGATCTCTATTTGATCTGTTGTCAAGGACAGGCCCTGACATGACACAGATGTGTCATTTCGATTTGCTAGTATTACACTTACACTTCCTGCATGTGCAAGTGCCCGTATATGACGAAGGCATAGGGATCCTGGCTTCCATGCATATACTAAAATCAATTTGGCGAGAGACTGAGCGTTTGCTGTGTGCCAGTTTTAGATTTATTACCAACATTAAATTTTATATGAAACTGAAGTGAGGAACAGCTGATAGGAAGTAGTAGTTGTTTTTACCTCTTGCTCATGCCACCACGTTGGATCATCTTTTGCTAAATCCTCCAGTAGCCACATTCTTCCTTCTTCTCATCTTCTCTTAGTAAAGGAGATACTGAAGAGGAAAGGGATCAAAAGCTGATTTACTTTGGCTTTACTTTAGAAAGGGAACTTTCTAGCTTACCTTCCTCTTTTGCTCCCCCTTCCTGTACAGGAAAATGAATGTAGTTACTTTTTGCTTGTTCCTGCCCCTGAGCAGCCTGGAAACTTAAAGTGACTTCTTTTTAAATGGAGGGAATTGCTGAATATATGAAACCTTGCATGAGAAGAAAAGGTGGTTTGTTTGGGGCTTTTTTTTAGATTTTTCAGTAGATTCAATTCAACTCTGAATTTTTCCTATCAGTAAAAGCAGTAAACTAAAACAAGTTTGAATCTGGTGAAGTGGGACATATTTTTAAGTATGCTATAGCCATTTTGGTATTGGTTTCCTATAGTTCCTCTAAAAATATAATTAACCTTTCTAGCTCTAAAATAGGTAATCTTTATGCTACATTTTTAGCTTTGGAATCCTATTATGACATTTTACAGCATTTCTTCCTCCCAGATATAATTATGTAATGATACTTCTTCTGTTTTACTTTTCAAAGTCTCCTTTAGTACTACATGGCTTTTTAGGCTTTGGTCTGTAATTCCAGTTCAGAAATTACAAATTGATTTAGAGACTCCAATGTTCATCTGTATATTTTGAAGTGTTGTACTAGCTGAAGTCTGAGTGCTATAACGCGATAAGTAACCTACTTACCCTTTAACTTTATTACTTTAAAAAATGGCTGGTGTTCCAGTTTGTGGGATGTTGCATAACATGAGACTCCCATGTATGATTTATAACATTGACATCACAGACTGTGCTGGTTAATGTCAGTCCTGGACTGCTGCTTTATATCAGCAACTATCAAGCTTATTCGTTATCAATAAATAAGAAATGCCAAATAGTTTCATTTAAGTTTCTTGAAAAATGTTGTACATTTTTTTTTCTTTATTTTGAGCTACAGGTATTAGAGTAATTATCTAATTGCATTAATCAAGGAAGGAAGAAAAACAAAGGAAGTGACTCAGGTTTCATAGTGTTTATTCCTATTGGCAAGCTTTTTTTCTTTCTGCCCCCACATACCTTTCTTTGAGGCTGAATTCATTCCACACAGATGTGAGGACTCATTGATGGCGGCTTGTATTTTTCAGTTCATGAGGTTACCCTGTGTCCATCTGACCCTCTGCACAAGTTAAAGCAGTTATTGGAGCTTTGTAGAGTTGGGGAGAAGGGAGAGATAGTCCATTCTCCCCCCATCTTAGAAAGCTCTTCCTGCAACCAGCTTTGCATCTGCAAACATGCCCTGGGTCCTTTGGGGGCAAGCAGGAAAAAGACTTCCTTGTGGCCATATGCTGGGTAGCACATAATGAATTTAGCTCCAGTTCATGACAAACAGAGGTGCAAGATGAGCTGTGCTTAAATGAGCTCCTCTTAGCCCAGCCATGGTGGTGACTGTGGGGTGCCATCCTCACATCTGGTATCTGCACATGTGCTTGCAGGCACTTACCAATGTTATGCAAGTTGCTCCTCCAATGTCAGCAGGGTTCTTCTCATGATACAGTTTCATGGACTGGATCTTTGCTTGTCTCTTATCTGTCTGTGTGTTTGTCCAAAGCCTTGCCATATTGGGAGGTAGAAAATCACTTTGGGCCTGAAGGAAGGATTCTTGTACAGGTGAAAAAGTGTGTTAGGCTTCTTAAAGATCTCATAAGGAATATTTTTATATAAAACAAATTAAATTTATTTAATTAAATGATACTGGATCTTTTCAACACTGGCCAAGTACTTATTGGTACTGTCCCCATTTTGAATGACTGGTTTACTGCCAGAATTTTATATGCTAGAGTAATGACATAGTACTCATGGTGTCATTTCAATTATTATTCTAATCTGGACTAAGACTGTTAACGTTGGGCTCGTGGACAAATGCCGTCTTCTAAATCTAGTGAAATCTTGAACCTCATTTTGTCTTTTTTCTTGTTTTGTGAAATCAAATGTGTTACTATAAGTGGGAGATGTTGGTAGAGCTTTGCAGTACAAGAAAAGTTAGCCCCAAACCCTCACAGTGTCCACTGAATCTTTTTCTTGAATTCATGCCACCCAGTTTGTAACTGCAGCTTTTCCTCTGAAATTCAGTGTGAAATTGCATGGTGTAAGGTAATACTTTTTCTCAGTCTCCTAAGTCCAATGAGATGTAATATGAAACATAGGACTTGAAAGACTGGCTTTAGTCACATAATTTAGACCACTGAATATATGCAAATTTCCATCTATTTGAACTGTATTGTAAGGCTATTTTTCATGCATGGTTATATTGCAAGTCTCATAATATCTTTTACCTAATGCTTGACATTCTAAATGTGAAAAAGTGAGAATCTTAGTTTCGAGGGCTTTTTTAGTGAGCTTCTCCTGCAGTTCAAATATGATTTCAGTTCTCCACCAGAATATAGTTTAAAATTTCATAACAAGAGAAGGGAAATCAAAAGAAATCAAAATGCTGAGAGGGGAAAAAGAAAAGAAAAAACCCAACAAAACAAACAAACAAACAAAAACCCAAAACAAAAAAAAACCCACAACACTTGATTTGGGGGAGGTAGGCCCTGATGAGCCATCTTCTCTGGCTGAGCCTGCTTTGGGCTGGGGGATTGGACTACACACCTCTGGAAGTACCTTCCAGCCTCAGCCATTCTGTGATTTGGTGTCCCGTTCCATGCAGTGTGAAGGCAGGGTATCAAAACCTGCTAAGTGTTTCAGTTGTGCTTTTGTCTTCCACCTGTGAATCAGTCACAGACTTGCCTTGATGCTCTCAACAGGATTAGTCAAACAGCTTAGATGAAGATATAAGAATGCTTCCTAGAGGTCTATGTAGTGTTTCTGCTGTGCATTAGGTAACAGTACTGCATTACATCCTACCACTCTCTGATTATGCAAGTTCCTTAAGATTAATGATTAGAGAGCTTTCTGGATGCTATAAATAATCACTAGTCATCTGCTTACAAATAAGTAACATGGTCCTTGAATAACAGAAAGAATGAACCTGCCCCATTATTCGCAGATATTTTCTGTTCATTATTTGACCAACTTCAGTGTGAGAGGTTTTTATAATGTAACAGACTAGATCATAAATCATATTATAATATAAAAGACTAGACCATGCAACTGGATGTATTTATGCATAAGTCTATTAAGGTGGACTCAGTTACTTGTAAAAGCCTTTGCAGAACATAGCAATGATCATACAATCATAGAATGGTTTGGGTTGGAAGGGATCTTAAAGACCATCTAGTTCCAACCCCAGGGACACCTTCCACTAGATCAGGCTGCTCAAAGCCCCGTCCAACCTGGCCTTGAACACTTCCAGGGAAGGGGCAGCCACAGCTTCTCTGGGCAACCTGTTCAGTGTCTCACCACCCTCGCAGCAAAGAATTTCTTCCTTATATCTAATCTAAATCTACCTTCTTTCAGTTTAAAACCACTACTCCTCATCCTATCACTACACTCCCTGATAAAGAGTCCCTCCCCATCTTTCCTGCAGGCCCCCTTGAAGTACTGGAAGGCTGCTATAAGGTCTTCTCGGAGCCTTCTCTTCTCCAGGCTGAACAACCCCAACTCTCTCAACCTGTCCTCACAGGGGAGGTGCTCCAGCCCCCTGATCATCCTCGACCTGCTGGCCACACTTCTCTTGATGCAGCCCAGGATACTGTTGGCTTTCTGGGCTGTGAGTGCACATTGCTTGCTCATATTCCATTTCCATCCACTAATACCCCCAAGTCCTTCTCCACAGAGCTGCTCTCAATCCACTCATCACCCAGCCTGTATTTGTGCTTGGGATTGCCTCAACCCATGTGCAGGACCTTGCACTTGGCCTTGTTGAACTTCATGAGGTTTGCATGGGCCCACTTCTCAAGCCTGTCCAGGTCCATCTGGATGGCACATCCCTTCCCTCCAGTGTGTCAACCGCACCACACAGCTTGGTGTCGTCAGCAAACTTGCTGAGGGTGCACTTGATCCCACTGTCCGCGTCACCAACAAAGATGTTAAATAAACAGCGCTGGTCCCAACATTGACCCCTGAGGAATACCACTCATCATTGATCTTCACCTGGACAATCGAGCCATTGACCACAACTCTTTGAGTGCGACCATCCAGCCAATTCCTTATCTACCAAGTGGTCCATCCATCAAATCCATGTCTCTCCAATTTAGAGACAAGGACATGCAGGACAGTATCAAATGCTTTGCACAAGTCCAGGTAGATGACATCAGTTGCCCTTCCTTTATCTGCCAGCACTGTAACCCTGCCATAGAAGGCCACCAAATCTGTCAGGCATGATTTGCCCTTAGTGAAGCCATGTTGGCTGTCACCAGTCACCTCCTTATTTTCCGTGTGCCCTAGCATAGTTTCCAGGAAGATCTGATCCATGATCTTTCCAGGCACAGAGGTAAGACTGTAGTTCCCTGGGTCTTCCTTTTTCCATTGAAAATTATGACAAACACTTTCCTGGATTCGAGTCTTGTTATTTATTCAGTTAATAAGAAGAAGATACTTTGCTTGCTAACAAAGAGCATGGAGATTTTGTGAGTAAAACACATAAAACTTAAAGGGGTTGAAATCTACAGATCAGTACAGAAAAATAGGAGTTGAATTCAAATTGAGAGTGTCTTTCCTGTATCTTCTTCCATGGTTTTACAGTTTCTCTACATAGGGAACTTACTATATAGTTAGGTAAACTGTGAATGTATGGAGTATCAGCTATCATATGTTAGTTTCCCCACAGGCACACAATGATAAGATTAGTTCCAGCTATGAGGGCTTATCCCACTTTTGAAGCAGAGTAGAATTTGCTACAGAGAGCTGCTCACACAGGAAATGGGTACGTCTTATTGACAACATGGGAAAGTCACACTGAATTCATGTAGAATGAGTTCCCCAGGGAGAAAGAGGCTTAGAGAACAGCCTCTTTGCAGCTAAAACCTATTTTTGCCTGGGAGCGTCTAGCAAAATTTTTCATACCATTGGCTAATTACCCTTTTCTTTTTACTCTACCTAAATTACGCTGCTAATATTTTTGCCATGCATACACAACTATTGTATTTCACATACATATCAACTGTAAAACAATTTAATTCAGAAGCCTGTCACAGTGCAAGATTACTGGAGTTGACTGTGAGATTAGAGCATTACCTACAAATGTGTGCTTTACTGTCACTAGTAATAATATGCAAGCATGGCTTAAAACTGGAAGCAAACATACGGAAATTATCCAGTAGATACAGGCTAAAGCCAGTTACTCAAGTTGCTCTTCATTTGTTTGTATAAAAAAGATTTGTTAAAGCTTTAGTTTTCAGCAATAAAGAAGGGAAATATATGTGTGTGTAGATAAATACATATTTAAAACATATATGTTTAAATCTTGTATATCAATATGTAGTATTCTTGTATCTATAAACTGTGTATCTATATAACAATGTATATATATCACTCAAATATGAGAAAGGCCAAAACAAATTTAAATGTAAATCTGAACTTCTTGTCCATCCTTTAGCATGAGAGATCTGTGCCAAATCAGTGTAAAAACCTGTCTAACATGATAACATTTCATACTGGCTCTGTAGGGTTGTCTGTGGCTAGGAAATGGTGTGAAGCAGTGGGGAATTGGATTTCTGCTAAGATTTCATTCAACTGGTTATTAGTCCTTTTATAGTACTCTTTGTCATTACAGTTGTCATTCACAGTTTCCACCTTCAAAGCACAGGTCATTTAGACTGGTTGTGTCTTGTCGCCAAAAAGTAATGTCTTAATTATAAACCTCCATCCCATAACAGTCTTTTTCTGATGAGAGTGAAATACTACTTTACTGATTTCACCAAACCTGTTTAATGCATGGGGGGCTCTGACCTGGCAGTGCAATGTTTGACAAAGGCCATAATTCATTCAAGAACCCATCTAGCCTTTATTTAGGAATTAAAAGGAGCAACCTTCCTAAATAATTTCTAAAGTACCCCATGATGCACTGCTTTTTTAACGTCCAGGAAAATATTGATTTTTGTTTACGTGTTTACGTGATTAGTTTGTCCAGAAAAAAAGTCAGGCTGCTTCTATAAATTTAATACATCAGCTACTTCTAGCATAAATAAGAATTAGCTAATTTTTTTCAGCTCAAACAGCAACTTGATAATTTGTTTGTATTCTTTATTGACTGGATTTTTTTTAAGAGTCTATTTATTTTAAATAACAAATTCAAAGTATTGTACAATTTACTGGCACAAATACCCAAAATGCATTGTCAGAACTTGTTTCTGTGAGATACTCAGTTTATAAGACATGAGCAATTTTCCTTATCTGGGTACTTTGTGAAGCTAGACAGACTCTTAGAGTAAAATAGCAAAAGTGAAAAGTCTACACAAAGATACTGTTATCACTCACATATACGGTATTTTAATAGATATGTGAATATGTGAAGTAAAAAAATATGCCCAGAAATAAATTAATTCACCTTGAGAAATTCATTGTGAAAAACAGCGTAACACTTAGGAATGAGACATTGTGCATCACCTCGTTAAAACCAATATAGCTTATTTAGCTCAGATTTTGATTGCATTATTAAGAAACTCTGCTGCCAGAAAGCTGAGCAAAAATATGGTAAGGTGAAATTAATTGGCAGGTCTGAATTCAGTTGATCTTTTACATTTACAGACATTTCACAACAGACTTAACACAGTAGTATTTCACAGCAGCTCTTTTTCAAATATTAACAAAAGGCTATGCAAAGGATGACCTTTTTATCTTCATAGTCAAAAAGCTCATAGATTTATTTTTAGACATGATGCATATGGTAAAATGGCCTAAAATTTTCCCCAAGTGCCAGGTTGTTAGTGGTTCTGAGGCAGCAGGAAGAATTTTGTTAAAGGAAATATTGTGGTGAATGCATGAAACACTTTACATCATAAAGATGAGGGGGAGGGTGAAGGGAGGAGAGAGAGAAATGTAGGACTAAATGTCTCTGTCTCCTAAACACTCACAGAAGTGCTGTTTGAAATTGAGCAGAAATGAGCAAGCCCCACATTCCTCCTGTGGTCATAGAGCTTCCCACTCTCCTAATGCACTCTAGTAGACATGCAAAGTTCAGCTGCCACTGCAGAGCTCACATCTGGTATGGAGAGCATGCTTTAATAATCCTAGAAATAATTTAGAAATACCTACTCATCTTGGAAGTAGTTCTCCTTTGAGACAAGGAGCCATAGTGCCCTGCAGTGAGGCCCTGCAGTCCTCCACGATCGATTTTCACTGCACAAGTGCTATGTTAGACGTGTTGCAGCTACTGTGCATCCCGTGTGCTTGTCTGGGAGTTCTGAATTCCAGATCTGAAACCTGCAGGTTTCTGAGCAGGATTGTCTCCAGAGTCCTGGAGGTGCTGGGCCCTGCATTTGTACAGAAAGCTGTGCACATTCCACATTTAAGAAAGAATATATTTGGTAGGCAGAAACAAAACTTGTATGTATGGAGGAGGACATGAACTGAGTTTAAGACATTGTTAGGCCAGTGATGAAGTGGAGAGCTTGGATGCATGAAGGTCTGTCTTTTCTTTATACTTAGAATAAGACAGTTCAGAATGGACTGCTGAATTGAATGAACTAATCAAAAGTATGTATTCAAACCTCCCGTGTGCCAAGAGGAGCACAAGATCCTTACACTGGGGTCAGAAGGAATTTGTTTGGCTCGCTTGCTGAACAATAGGGCCATAGCTGCACCTGTGGGATGCTTTGACTGGGGGTGTGAGAATGGCTGTGGTACATACATCACAGCTCAGGACACATGGAAACAGCACACTGAAAGGATGGCTTGCACTTATTTAGTGAAATTAGACCTGTCTCAAGCTGTCTGAGGTTAATTTAGAAGAAATCTTGATCCTTCAGAACCTGCGGATTTGGATTTTCACTGGAACCTTGTCTGGTAAAGATTTAAACTTGATAAGGAGCCAGAGCACAATCCTTAAACTTTCCTCTTTCTCCAAATCAGTGTGGAGACTTGGATTTGTTACATACCAAGGTCATTTTAGTACCGGTAATGTGCAGTGATGTGAGAACTGCTCAGACTGATCATTGCCCACTGGATGGCCTTTGCACAGTGGAATTTTCCTCCAAAATGGTATTAGTAGAAAAGTAGATCATGCCTCTCTAGAAGCTCATTCTGCGTGTCTCCGTCTATTATTAATAACAGCCACCTGTAGCTAAGAAACCTGGTTTTGTAGTTGTACATGGCCTGGAGAGGACTATTAGAGAAGGGGTTGGACAGGACTCTGATAAATTAATGTTACTCATAGGTAACTTTACTGTTATGTGTGCTTACAGTTCTTATCACCTCCAAACACATACTCAGTAATATTTCATGGTACCTTGGAGCTGCTCAATGAAAATATGAACTCTGCTGCATCCAACTTTTCCATTAAAGCTTCTGCTTTCCATTTATTTTTATGAGATTTTGGGGGTCAGCTCTTTTTTTAAGGGGGCTTCTACATTTCAGCTGAAAGATAAAGAATTATCTTTCCAGATCTTAAAAAAAAAAACCAAAACAACCAAACTTAAATGCCTTAGTGTTCTCCAAACTAAACTGAATGAAAAGTTAATTTCACTGAGTTGTATAAAAAGAGGAAAGAAATAATGCATTTTTTATATACCTTCTGTCCACCAGTACTGGTTGAGAAACTATTCCCCTACAATCTCAGCCTTTTCTTTATCTGTTACCATTAAATCTATGACCTATACCTCTAGAAATCACTTGTATCCTCTAGAGGATCATGGGGACTGTTTCTTTATTGTGTTGCATCAAGTCATAGTGATCTAAACTCTTAACGTGAGTCTCATATGCCTATGTAACTTCATTAAAAATTGGTTACCAGGCAAAACCAAAATTTTTGCTAGAAATGGATTTGCAATAAATAACTTCTGCTGAACTCCTGCATCTCTTATCATAGTTTGAAACTATGTAAAAGTTCATAATTAATCACAGTCCATGTCATAAATCAGAGCAGAAATTTTTATTATTCAGCCATTTACCATTGAAAGTTATTATATTGTGTCTTTTTTCATACTGAACGCACATTACAAGACTGTCTCCATTAATTGTGGCAAATAATGTTTGACTTCAGTCATTTGGGAAGAATGGTACCACCTAAAATTCAATAGGATAAATTAGCCTGGTCTTAAGTACTCCATATAATGATACACGTACTTAGAAATGCAATATGCAATTTCAAGAGGAAATTTTTAGAGAATTTTGTTCACACTAAGAGAGAAAAAAAATCTAGAAATAAAGACTAAATTGAGATCAGATGATGAGAGTCAGCTCAAGTCCATAAATAAATATTAGACACACCCATACTTTTTTTGGAACTTACATGCTACTACAGGATACGTAACCATTTAATATCCATTTGGGGAGAAATCTGCCTATTTTAGTAAAAAGAAGTTTGCTTGATCAGTTAGATTTACAGATCTGAAATGTCCTCCCTTCTGTTTATATTCTGAATTATTAATGTGAGTATATCTAAATTAATCCCACACCCCTGCTCATGTAGAAGAGATGGTCTCTAAGTGTTCTGCTGCTGTGTTTAAATGTCTTCACTTTAATGAAGCATTATTTTGATTACCTATTCTGTTATATGATGTTGTCCCTTATTGCGCTGTGGTGCTTTCTGCACTGCTATTTTGTAGCATTGGGTATCCTTTTATGACAATTGACTTTGCAGCTACCATTCTGCAGTTACAAAATCCATCATGAGAGCTAATATGCATTTAAAATATAAACATACAATGCTAGATGAAAGGACTGTGAAACAGATAAACAGAGGCAGATGGTGCAGATTTAATTAATAAAAAGCACAAACAGGAAAATAAATCTGCTGCAATGATTTAATGCCTAATTTAATTAAGAAAAAAAATGTCTTGGAGTTTAGTTATTGCCGGGAAATTATATACTATATTGTGTCTATTTGGAGAGAAATGGTTTGTATAAACTTTACAGCATTTTGTTTTATGAAGAATCTGACACATTCTGATTGAATTCCAAGAAACATGCTACATGCTACACGCATAATGTCATATGAGACTAATATTTGAACTGAGTTTATTTTTGGTTTGTGGAGTACTTTACTGGTCAGAAAATAAAAATGAGAGAGAGAATCTTGTGGGATCACAGAATTTCACAGAATCATCTAGGTTGGAAAGGACCTTGAAGATCATCCAGTCCAACCATTAACCTAACACTGTTAGTTCCCAACTACAACATATCCCTAAGTGCTGTGTCAACCCTACTCTTAAACACCTCCAGGGATGGGGACTCCACCACTGCCCTGGGCAGCCCATTCCAATGCCTAACAACCCGTTCTGTAAAGAAATGCTTCCTAATATCCAGTCTAAACCTTCCCTGGCGCAACTTGAGGCCATTCCCTCTTGTCCTACCACTTGTTACTTGGTTATCACACAGGAGATGGGTCTGTGGAATTAAAACCAGAATAAATTTGGGTTGCGTTTGTTGGGGCATTTTGGCCTGTTCAATCTGGGAAATACTAGTAAAGGGATAAGAGTGTGACTGTGCTTCTGGATTTTGGTTTCAGAATTATATAATTGTTTATGGTGCTTTAGCTTTCTAAAGAAGAGGTTAACACTGACAGTCCCAAACAGAAGCAAACAAGAAATAGTTCTCTTTCCTTGTTATTGTTGAATCAAATTTTACTTTTTTTTCCTCAATAAATTAAAAGATTTGTTTTAGGTCAAGCTGAGATTAATTTCTTTTTTATTGCCTTTTTTAGTTAGATAAGCAAAAAAATCAGCTATTGCTAGACTCCAGTGTTTCAGACAGACTGTTGGAGACTGGTCAGAAGATGTTGGTTTGTATGCAGCTTTCCTGTACTAAAATCAGCTAAAACAGACCCCCTGGACACTCTCAAGGGCCTGGGAGTGACACAGGGACATCGGCCCTGTCTGACCCAGGTCGCAGGCAAGCCCCACTTGCAGGATGCCCAGCAGACAGTGTGGGGTCAGAGGGGGCTGGAGGGATGAAGGGGTGGAGGGGTGACATCTCCAGCCTCCAATCATCCAGCTGCTCATGGTTTTTCAAGCACTGGTTATGTTGATCAAGAGCAGTCCCAGAGTGACAGAATCATTCTTATCAATTTGCTTTCTGCTTCCATTTGCCACACAGAAAGGGCTATAACCGCTCTCCTTGAGTTTGCTGATGTCTCGTCACCACTGTCAGCCTGTCTTCCTGGCTGAGTGAGGGCAGATTCCTGGCTCTGGGAGCATTTTTAGAAGGGCATCTGTTCCCTGGCACTTCTTCCTTGAACTATACATTCTCTGTGTGTCTGTCTGTGTGTTTATGTGTGAGAAGAGGGTGAGATCTTCTCCCTGGCTTATATTTAGGTACACTATTGTGTTGATAGGTAAATAATTCTGTAAAAAAGCCATTAAAGGTTCAAGAGTTCTCTCATTATTTTCTTTAAGTAATTTTATCATTGTCAGAATACCATTCTCATCCAATCTATAACCTTCAGGAAACTAAACCTTTTTTTGTAATTGCTACTCAGAATTAGTGTTGTAGAATAGTCTAGTACCTCAAAATACTTCAAATATCGGAATTGCTTTCCTCCACTAATGATCCATATGGGTTGTCTGTTGCTTTTATATTGCTTTATACTGTTTGATATGCTGATTGTTAATCTTACTCATCCTGTATAAAAAGAAGAAAAATTCTCTTTTTATCTGCTACATCAAAAACAACAAAAAAAGAAGAAATTCCTCTCAGGGGATTCTATTGATTATATTGGAATCTTAGTCCTCTAGTGTAGATACTGATTATTATGCAGTTATGGAACAAAATCTAAAGTGAGAGAAGAATTTGGTGTTTCTGCTGAGCTGAAAGAAGTGACATTAATTTCTTTCAGACAGGACTTATCTTTGTGTACTGACACAAAATAAATTTCATAAATGGAACAAACTAAGGATGACTTAGAGGGAACTAAAATAGATGCTAAAATTAAGCTGGAAATATTTTATTCTGATATTTTCTAATATTTTACTGCATTTTGCATGGAATTATACTTTATCATTTATAGGTATAGGAGTTGAGGAATGCACTATGGTCATTCGTGCGGATATTTGCAAGAGTCAATATACATATTGGAGTGAACCTCACTTGCCACCTTCTACATAAGTTAATGTTCATTTAGCAATCTTCATAGTATAAGCCTCTCACAAGAAGACTGTCACATTCCTCATACACAGCATTCTTAAAAATTTGTCTTGCTGTCAGGCTGTTTTAGGTTTTTAATAGGTGCATAAAATCTTACAGACTTGTAAATCTCCTAAAACATTCACATGAATAATTCAGAAGCTAAAATTCACATGGGTGAGAAGTTTCACAGATAAGAGACCATCTACTAAGAAAGCATGTGGTTGCCCTGTGAGTGCAACTGGAGTTGTAAACATTATCTGGTAAAAGTGAGGTTTCCTGGGGTTGCAGTAAGTAAAGCCTGTTACATCTTCTGGTATTAATCATAATAAGTGTTTTATCTTTGGCTGTCATGTTTAGTTTCTGCATGCAATTTACCTCTCAGGCAAGCTGTTCACGGTATCGGCCAAGCTTATCTCTGAACTTATGGTCTTCAAGTACCTAAATGTATTTCCACCAGAGTTCCCACAGTTAATGTGACAAAAGCCAACATAAGTGCTATTTTAAGACTGCACTCCATCCCTTTACAGAAAAACAGTGTTGCTTGTATTCTGATCACTCCTATCAACCAAAGTAAAGCTTAACTGCCTTTATGAGTCTTACACTCTACTGTAATTTTATTATGACTTATTTTCAGATAGACTGTATACACACATAATTTATCTTGACTCCAAATGTCCCTCACACATGTTATCTCCTATCCTCTAAAGTGCCTTTACTGCCACAGGACTTCCACATACAAAGCATGTCATTATCTGTCTGACTCCAAAGGTATGTTTAGCAAGATGCAAAAGCATGAAGGAAACACATGGTCCCTGTCCCAAAAAGTCTACCAGCAAAACAATCAAATTGCTTCAGGAGCTCCAGCAATAGCCCTCTAAGAGGAAGGCAAGGAAAAAAAAAAACCTTTTAACAGTTTTGTGAGTGGCTCTATTTGCATGATGATACCAAAATGATATGGAGAAAGAGGTCAAAGATTAGACAGCTTTTAATATTCTACTCTGCATGACCCCATCTCACTGCAATACTCTCATGATCTGCTAATAATCCTTTATAATTAATCTTCCAGCCTAATATTAAAATGTAATCCACATGAACACTAATTGGAGCATACAGCAAGAAGTGAAATGGTTACCACTTTGAGTTGTGCATGGCAAGCACTGTGCAATTTTAATTTAAAATCCTTAAAACATTTGGCCCTTGATGTAAAGACAAATTAAGTTTCACTTCTGATATACACAGATACAGTACAACACATCTAGTTCAGACCTGCTGCTGTGACACTTTGCCTGCACAATGCTTGCCAAAAAAATATGGAAACATTGCTACTGTGAAAATGGAGACTGCGCTTGACAGCTACCTTGACATTTACACAGAGCATGAATGCCAAACAGATTTTGTAGCAGCCCATAAAATAAATGGCCCAGGTTCATAGTTGGTAAACTTTGAATTTGGCCTTCTGGATTAGGTTTTATATGCAATCTATATGTGTGTGTCATAGTAATCACTGCTGCAGGAGAGTCAACTGTTTTCTCCTTGCACTGATGTAACTCTTAAGAATTGGGCTGAAGTTAGCATGTTATGGCAAAGGTGACACGATGCAACATTTTATTCTGTGTTTCTCTCTATTCCATTTCCGTTTTGTTATTGCAGATCCTCTCTGTGGATTCTTATACCCTTAAAACACTTTCAAATTAGTTGTCACTAGTGTGATTGGGCTATTCTGCATATTAAAATGGATGGTTCCCTTTCCTCCTCTTTCTCTCCTGTGTAAAACTACTCATCAGAAATCTCCTTGTCAAAATACTTGTATTCTGAACAATTTACTTTTTTCTCTCAAAAATGCAAAAAATTAACAGTCCAATATACTAGACCAGTGTAAGAGAAGCAACTTATTTTTTCGGAATTGAGGTAAATATTTGAATGTGTCAGTGCCTTTAGTCTAGAATATTCTTAAACTAACTATTCCCATGAGATTGCAGAACATAAAATGGAAATGGAACTGCAGCAGAAAGCACCTAGAAGAGTTCAATGGAAAGTGCAGTGGGAATATTAGTTCATAGTAATCTTTTGATTGGCTTTTTGAGATGGAAAAGGGCAGGTTTAGCTTTTAAGAGTTAAGCTAGAGTAAGCCTATTGTGAACCATGGAACATATAGTTTTTCTGCTTGAATAAAGTGGGAAAAGAGTGCAGCTTAAGATGCTGATAGTATTTTTCATTTCTTTAATGAAGCTTTGCACACTAGCTAAGAATGTTTTCCACTGATGGCATGTAGTAGAATTCTAAACATCTAATGAGTGCCTAGAGAGCTGACTAATTAGGAACTGCGAGTGATATTAATATCTAATATATATTGCTTTAATTAGCCAAATCCATAGGTCAACATTAACACCAATTTTCCAGTCATGGAAAACTTCATTCCAGAATTTGACACTTGGGTTCCTACGGCTGCCAGGCAACCTCCATGAATGGCCAGGGCAAACTGAGGCAAGAGGATGAAGGGCATGAGAATGGATATTGCTTTGAGCAGGAAGAGGGGTTGCCAAACTGTCCACGTGTTACTGTAAAGTGGAATTGCTTTCCAATTTTGGAAGGAACAAGCTGTGACAGGAGAAGATTTATGTCATCAATGGTGAGATTGCCAGAAAGGATGCAAAGGATGTTTCAGAATAGAAAGACACAACAGAGAGAGAACTTACAGCAGCTATTGTGACTGCCTTAAAGCCAGCATTACTTTTCTCACACTCTGATCTCCTTTGACTTCCAGAGCAGTTTACAGAAATTATGATAATCATTACTGTCTTTCAGCACTCTTTTTTAAGGTTCTTCTTTTTTAAGAAAAAGAGAAAAAGAGCCCATGGAAGGAGAGAGCAAGTAGAGAAAAGAAAGAACGGACAATTACTTCCTGAGGCATCTTACTGTCTTGAAAGTCACATTAAAATTTAATTCTGTTTCCTGCTCCTTCCTTCATTGTAAAATCTAGATAAAACTGTAGAAAATAGCAGAAAACAAAGCTAAAACTGTATTTTCAGGAGGGGACTTGAAGTAAGCATGGGAAGTAGCCTGGCCATGATTTTTCAGGGCACTACATGATGAAAGCATGGTAAATAGGCCGTTCATTCTTTAAGGGTAGAAATACAGTAACATTTTTCTGTGTTTTAAATATCCATGCTATATTTGCAAAGCAATACAATAAAGTATATGTGGTATATTGCAATACCAGGAAAATATTTGTTATTGGTTTGTAAGTAATTAGAATTAAGTTGCTTGAAAGATGTGAAGAGGCATGTTTCCAGGAACATGTATAGATCTGTGATATAATTTCATAGTAGCACAATAAAACAAAAATAAATGGGTTTGGGTATACATAAAATGTAAACTAATGTATTAATCTAACTTAAATCAAATAAATCCTCATTTGCTTAGTAAATGCCATCTCTGTGGTTCTCATGATGTATCACTTGATGTAGTACACTTTCATTATAGTCAGTGAAAACTTGATCAGAATAAGTTTAAAGACCATGGCTAGTAAAGATCATGGCTAGTATATGTGCGGGAGGAGTTAATGAAAGTACTGATGTTTTCTTAAATTGTGAGTAACCTCTGACTAGGATGGTAACTTGTTGTGTATATATTATTTATGTAAATCATATTAATGGAAAAAGATGCAGCCAGGTATTATTAATTAAATTAGAAAACAAAACAATAAATGCTTGATGCAGTAAAATTGTTTACCTGCCATTAAGCCTGATCTTAAAATATGTATGATTATACCTTGTACCACAGTCAAAAAGGAGGAAACAATGAAAAAGCTTGTAGTGAAGAAGGCAGGAGACAGACTTGGGGTGAGTAAGTGAGGTTAGCTATCGATGGTCTAGAAGATGATTTGGTTTTGGAGTAGTTTCCCACGTTTTTATGCTCATGTACTGGACTGCACTGCAGTGTGCTGGAGGGAGCAGGCCCTGTTAATTCTTAAAACCCATGCAGGTATGAAGTAATAAAAGAAAAGTGAACAAGGACAGTGTCCCTGTCTTTCCCACAGTGACTAGTAAATCTACCTTGGCATAGTAACTGAGAAACCTGTATCTATTCCTACAGCACATCTGATGAGACAGGTGAAAGCATGGGGAGCTTGCCAGAATAATGGATTATTTGTATGCAGAGACCTAAATATCAGACTTAATTCTGACAAGCCAGAGTGACCGCTATTACAGGCCTTACTTCTAGAGTGTCTTCTAGTTATAAACCAAGATTGTACTGGCTTTGTATTTAACTTAGGCTGACAGAGCTGCCAGGGGAAAAAATGGTTAAAAAGTCTAAGTTTTTGTTATAAAAGCTAGAGGAGGAAATATTTCAGCTAAACCTTGAAAACTGTTGTTCCTTGTATTACCCTAGCAGCTAGTAACATGGGAAGGGAGGAAAGCTAGACATAGACCAGAAGTGCTTCAAAGACTATGTGTGAATGGGTGCAGGCAGACCCACGCTCTTCTGCTTTGAGCTGGTCACGAGGCTGCCACGGTAAGGAGACGTAAGGCTGCACTAGTAGGGGCCTGTGCCTCCACAGGGCACAGGGTTGTTGCAGTAGGGCCATGTAATATCCAAACCAGTTCAGCACAGTGATTTCCCAGTGGGAGTCAGCATCCATGCTGGAGCACCACCACGTGCAAAGCCTTTGGGAAGCCATGTTCTTCTTATGTGGCTGCCTCAGTTGATTTTGAGAGCCTGCGTCATGAGTGATATTGGCTGATGTAGATGGTCTGTGCCACATAAAGAGGATGTAGGGACATGAGGCAGCTTCACAGGGTGAAGGTATTGACAGGTAGAAATACTTCAGGCTTCAGATTAAACATAGCAAGAGTCAGACATGTGTTAATTTTCCTTTTTATTGAAACTATGACTTTTCTACGATACGGATTCTCCACACACAGAAATGTTTAATGTAAATCACTGTTTTTCTCCTCTTGCAAAAATGCTAGAGGTTCCAGGAAAAAAGACAGGTCTGAGCATTGGTTCCTACCAGGCTGAAGAGCCCAAGTTATTGGGTACAGGTTGTGGCTAAGCGGGTGACGAAGAATGACAAAAAGGTTGTGTCAGATCATTATGAAAAATGAGATCATTATGAGCTGCCTCCTAGGTAAAGAGCTTGAATTCAAAAGTGTTAATGTTATGCTTGGCTCTGCAACGTTAACTTCCTTTTCTTATTAGTTTACTTGATGATGTATATGTATTTATAAATAGAGCCCTAACAGATTCACACATCATGCAAATATTTCATCTGGCAAGTACACTTTAAACTAAATTTCAGTCTGACTCTGCACTTGATGAATTATATCAAAAATATACTGTGGGCTGTATCTGTGAATTTTGATGTAGAGCTTTTTAAATATTCTAAACTGTTACTTAGTTCATATTTTCTGAAAACCTGTACTTTGTTGCAGAATTTCTGTTCTGACTTTCAGACTGCAAGACACATTCTGTCTCTATTTTCTACAGTCTAAGATTTTCCTGCCAACTCCTTGTAGAGCTCCACTTTCAATCTGTCCTCAGGGAAACCACTATGAGATAGAGGGATTGTTTATTTTTAAGCTTTTGAAACTTACCTTTTGCTTAGTACTCGAACCAGTGAAAATTAAATCAGCAGAAGGCCTTCCTTTTGCTGCTATAGATTTCAGACCAGGTTCTAAGTGCTATTTCATTCCTATAAAGTTTGTGCCCTTTTCCCCTTCAGATGTCTTGACCAAAATGAAAATCCAAATAACAATGAAATTACTTTTAGTGCTTCTCCTCTCCCTGCCTTACTCCCCCTTTTGCCCAATATCAAAAGGTTAATGAACCAAGTCCACAGTGTTTAGATTTTGTACCAAGTACAAAGAAATATGTTGTGAATAGCTGATAAGTGGCATGATCAATAATAGGGAAACATCTTCCAGCTGGTGTTATATAAAGGAAAAATTATCAACAAAGACCCTGGCATTGTCAACGTTGGTTTGTAATATATTGATAAGTTACAGATTAGTCACTGCATTTTAAACAATTGTAATGTTGACCACTGAACCATGTATATTTGGATCATCAAACATGCTAAAACTCCATTTCTGAGTGTAATGGCAGACCTTTAAGTTGTGTCTAATGAACTTCTCCATAGCATAAACTTAGTAGCTTTCTAACAGACCTTTTTCAAACATTGCTTGCCATTATGAACCTAGTTCAAAACAGTAAGTACAAAAGCAAAGAGATGTTTCAGCTTAAAAGCAGGCATTTCCTAGGTAACTGAGGTATGGTTATTTTTAAATAAATTTGCTTATTATCCCTGAAGACTAAATGCTATTTGGCGATCATGAATAAAACTCTTGAGTGGTAGCTCTGGAAGTTCTAGTGTAACTCCTGTGGCACTATATTTTGATTAAGAAACTAGCTATCTGATGTTCTCTAAAAATTCTGGTGCTGTGGGCATTTAATGGACCCTAAGAACATTTGCAAAATGTAAACTTATTAGAAGTATTTTGAGGAAGAAGCAATATCTTAGAGGAGATCCTATGGGTATAACACTGACATTTATTATGGAACTGTGTGGAATTTCTTTTGCAACAGCTTTTTACCTGTAATTTGTGCAGACAAAAGGCTAAGCATAAACACATGCTTTCATATGCTCAACTTTACTCTGTATTGATTAATTGCCCAGGAGGATTCATGCCTTCTAGACAATGAGTAAAATCTTGGTCCTATAAAAGTCAATGAGAATTTTGTTATGGACTTGCAGAGAGTCAGGATTTTATAAAAACAGAAGTAAAAAAGGTTGTTGGATATAGGCTGATTCTCCAAAATCCATTTGCAGTTTCAGCTTTCCAACTTTATTTTAACTAATAGTGAATAAATTACTTGAAAAAATGCCTTTATAGGGAAGAAAATGAAGTTCTGATTTTGAGCAAAATTATCTGACAGAGAGATAAGATATATCTTTTAAACTACTGCCATTTCCCTAACAAAAGTTGTCAACTCCTCAAAGACAAACTACTGTCTGAGACCTTAATGAACTTTTCTGTCAACAAAATAACTGTTGTTTTGAGATGAGTGGGGAGAAAAAGAGCATAGATAGTGAAAAAAACATTTGCTTTAGTTATTTTTTCAGATCACTTTGTTTTAGAAGTAGCTAATATTTTTGCCAAATATTTGTTTTGCCAAATATTTTTGCTTAGGTAAGGGCTTGTAGGGATCTAAAAATAGCAATGAGGGCAAATTTAAAAGCTCATTAAGGATTAACACTTCTTCTGTATATAAAAAAATAGGAAACATGTTAGAATATGTAATACATCTAGAAAGAGTGGGATTTTAAAACTGTCCCTGTGTTTAAAAGCATCAGGAGTATTTTAAACATCTCTGGAATCTGTAGCATTTATAAGAGCTATTTATTAGCTGCCACAAGCACAACACTTCTAAGAATGAATAAAACCATTTAAACATTTCCCAGGACTCCTGAGACCGAGGTGTGTGCTTTGCATGTATATGTAAAGCATAAATATGAATGTGTGTAAGTGCATGGGAGGGAAGAACAATTTTCCCTTCTTCCTCTCAAGAGAATGCCTGAAATTTAATTGAGGTAAAATAAATGTTCTTATCAGAAGGCACAATGGACCTTCCCAGTTTTGTTTGTGGCAGAGTTCAGGAGCCCTCCCCATGGCTTACTCTACCTTCCCCCACTTCAGATATTAACCTGGACATCATGCCTTCCAAACATTAAATGAGCTGTGCGATGTTTTATTACATTTCTCATGTGGCTAAGCTTAGTGTGGCTTTTAAGTGTTCCTCGGTATGCCGTGCTTACGCAAGTTATTTTCTGCTGTGGATTGTTGATGCTGCAGCAGCAGATAGAGTGATGTGCCTTGAATTCCAATGAGGAGAAGGCGTTGGTTTATTTTGGTTTTTTGAGTACAGAGTGAGTATTTTGAAAAGATTTGTAACTCAGATTTTTCTCTATTTCAGGCTTAAAGCATTAGAAATGAATTGTTTTAAGTGCTGCTGGGAAATAATTATATGTCTTTAGAAAGTAATTTAAAATGTCATTGTTTGTAAATGTTATTTATGAAAATGTTTTAGCTGGTGACTTATATTACATTCAGTGTGGATCTCCACAAAACGCAAATGAACAAACAGAAACCCTAGAGCACTGAGAAGCTAATTTTTATGAAACTAATTTTTATGAAAATGGACAAAAGCAATGGGGAGAAAGTTTGCTGTTGAGAACCTCAATTGTAACTAAATTAGACTTTCTTTCATTGTACTAAGTTGTTTCTGATCTTGTCCTGACAATTAGGGAAAATTTATAAGCAATGAGGTGGGCAATTGAAGTGATGTGTACATTTTCTCAAACTCCTTTAGGAGATTAAAACCTTTCAGTGTGTTCTATCCATCTGCTTATTTAGTGCTTGTATTATTGGAAGCAATCCTCTCCTCTTCCAGCAGTGATGCTTAGATCCCTAGTTCTTAAGGGTTGTGTATGAAACAGATTTTAAGGGATCCAGCCCTGATTAGAACAGTTAGCCTGTTAACGTCCTATGTATTTACAGTGGATTATTTGAAGGGAAGCAGGGGTTAAGTCAGCAGGTCTCTCGGCTTCCCCAGGGGTTAACCTGGCAGCCTGTTTGGCACACACAGGAGGGCTGACAGGTAGCAGGATTTGTCTAAGCAGTGTGCATGAGAGCCAACAAGGAAAACTGAATGCTCTGGATTAGTTTTGGATTATGTTGTCAGAGTGAAGCCTGACGGACAAACTGCAGAGGAATAAAATGCAATCTGTTTGGGGAAAAAGACAGCGTGCATAGCTTTCATTTTTCAAGAAATGACAAGAAAAATCATTAATAATTTGTAAATCCATGTCCATTAACTTTTCTCTTTGTTATCCCAAGGCAGTCTTTTTAACATGATTTTGCCACTGTTCTATATCTGTTCTTTCTTGTGACAGATGGCAAGATAAATATAAAATTGCAATAATACAGTACAAACCAAAGGGAAAAATATCTAGAAATCATAACACCTGGAATTGCTTAATGTGGAATATTGGGGGTGGGGAGGGGTGGTGGGTTTTTTCCATCTTTTTGTGGTGAAAGATAAAGTTTAATATCATTTATATACTTTTCCTATTCTATAGTTTAATTCATGTGATCATCATTTACTTCAAAATATTGGAAGAAACATTTCATTATTATTTCCATTAAAGCAATTGAATTACCAATATTACTAGTACAGCTGATTTCCTGTTTTTCTTCATCTGGTTATTTCATTATTTTACTCCTCAAGTACTTACTGTTTTACAAGAGGGGAAGAACATTTAGGAAAAAAAATTTAAAAACCCAATAAAAAACTTTTTTTTTTTCACCAGAAAGAATTGTATTAATTTTCATTGAAATGGTGTTTGTCCTTGTAAATGTCACTTAGTTTGTTAACAGTGACTTCTTCAGCTATAGAAGAATAGTTCCTGCTCATGAACTTCAGTCAGATTTGATTTTCAGAAGGTTACGGGGCGGGGGGGGAGGGAGGGAGAGCAGTCAAGGGGAGGAGGGGGTTTGTACAATTACTTTTTTATGATAAAGAAAGGAACACACTAAATGGAAACTGGCAAATAAACCTACTTAAGGACCAAGTAAAGTCAGGGGAAGACTGTAAAAATTATTGTGGCCTTGATCTTTGTTAGTCAGGTTTATACCAGATTTCTTCATATTTACTAAAATGCCAGAACTGTTTTATGGCTTAATTCAAGAAAAAATGATTCATCAGTTACAGCATTTTGGATTATGTTGTTGCTGAGGTATTAGCAGAGTAAAACAATTCATAAATGTATTAGAACTAGAATTGTATTAGTACAGCCAAATAATTTGCATGAATACATTTATATTATAGATTTTAATTTTTTTTTCTGCTTATGAATTATCCAAATGTAGAATCAATGCATTTGGTTTTGGAGGAGTACAGTAAACACTGTCTATGAATTAATCTTGGTCTATTTACATCTGTATGCAGATTTTGTGGCTATTCTGTATATCTGATTTGAGGTGAGTTGGGTTCATTTTCAGTGAGCGTGTGAAATGTACATTAAATTTCTGTCTCCTAATTAGTGATGTAAGAAAGATTTTGCTGCTAACATTCCCAGTTTTATTATATTTCCCTAAAATGTGTTCTATCTGAAAGCAGTCTTGCTAGCTATTTTGTTTACTCAATTATTCTTGAAAAGTAAGTAGAAGAGTATGAGGAATTGCTATAGCCAACTTTTACTTACAGTGTAGAATTTGCTTTTGGTTATTAAATCAGCTTTGGGTAAATGTAATGTTTAGCTATGTGGAGTGTGAGTAAGCGAGTAGTAAACATATCTCCAATAGAGTAAAATGTTTATGCCCAAACTCATTCTGACTGAGTCCCTGCACCTCATATATGCTGTTGGCTGACTCTCTAGATCTTTAGAACTGCTTCCTTAATAGGAAACAACAGCATAGAGTAGAACATCAAATTTAAAAACATTAAAAATTCTTTTAATATTAAGCATGTGCTTCATTGCTGATTCACGGTGGCTAGATTTGGTCCTGAAAGCACTGTTGTTGGTGCATTTTATTCTTTTTTTGCACTGAATGGATAGAAGTATTGTAAAAGCCATGTCATCTCTCTGGGCTTCTCTTTCCCCTTGAAAATAGTAATACTATTTCACGAACATTGTAGACACTGAAAATTATGCTTTAGGATTTTTTTTCTGGATAAAAGCTCAACAATTTAATTGTACATAGTTGTCAGCGCTTATAACTAACCAAGCTTTTCAAAAGTAGTCATATTGTACTTCCATCTCCAAAATTTCAATCCAGATGAAGATTTTACTGGCATTATAAATCTTTGTTCTAGTTATGGTTATTCATCAAGAAGTCTTCTACATGTGCTTTTTCAACTATTTTGAAATGACCAATTAGATTAGGACAGCAATGCAATTTTGTTTGTGTCACCTTAAAGGTAAAAGTACCTGGAGGAGAGTTCTAGAGTAGCAAAGGATATGTTTAAAAGGCAAACAAAAGTTAAATGGTTTGCTACAGATATATTCAATTTTGTGACTAATTGTCCACAGTTAGGAACATTTATTTTCTTAAATTTTTCCACTAAGATAAGTATTACAGATTCAGCGTCTTAAATTCAGCTTTTTAAATAATGTATATCAGCACCTTTGTTTATACACAAAAGAACTAAGATAATTAATTTGTTTATTAATGTCTTTTTGTGGACATTCACAATATCCATATTCACAAGCTTAAGTATTTGAACCAGTGAACAGGCCTGGGGCATTTTTCATCCTGCATGTTTCAAAAATAGCTTATCAACATCTCCATAATCTGTAGCTGTCAAGTCGTTATTTCATTTACTGCTGAACTAGAGTGAAAACTCAGCAAATGTACACAATAATTGGGGCTAAGGGTCTAAGAAAACTGCAGAAATATATAGGCATAAGTGCAGTATAACTTATGTGAGGAATTTAATTAACAGCTGCTCACAGTAATATAGAACAATATCTAATGGTGAATGATAGTCCAGACTTCAATATTAGTCTACAGAGAAAAGCCATTGGCTCTATTAGCACAGCATTTTGCAGTATCTTTTAAATTAGTCTTTTAAGCTCTTCCAGGAAAGACTACCTAGGTAATGGCCAGCAGGAGCTACATGTTGCTGTAGCTTGTCCTTCCTGAAGACAGGTCTATTCCAGGCTTGCATAACTTTTCAGAACTGATGGGAATCACATCACAGTTTGCTGTGGCTGCAAATCATTATTCCATGGGAATAAAAACAAGAGAAATGCTGTTAATTCTGTTACTCAGCTTTTAAGCCTGACCACTTTGGGCCAAGTTGTCTGACCAAACTTGGATTAGTCATTGATTTCTTTGTCATGAATTTATGGGAAGTGACAGAGTACAAGAAAAAACTTCAGAATGCTTCTCTTTGTGACATTAGTAATAGCAGCTTTAGGAAAACTTTAATATCCTGTTCCCTTTTTCATATAGAAAAAGTTAGACAATAACACATAGAAATAACTGAAGCAGTAAATTATCAAGGGGCATACAGTTTTAATAGAAATAAATCCATAAAACTATTGCATATATCCTCCTGTTCTAGGGGAATAAAAGTCTGCATGACTTATTTATATGAAAGCATTTGCTAGGTATGCACACCAAAAAAACCTTCCAAGCTACTGAAAGAATATGACTTCACTATTGTTAACACTGCTTTAACAAGTTGTGATGCAAAGAGTAAGGAAAAAAAAAAGTTTGCCCTTAGTTGATTACTTGTATATCATATTTTATTCTGCAGTGTATCATCCTTGATTCTGCGAGGTTTAAATTACATTGTTGGTTCCAAACCTCACCTCAAAAGAAAGATCTCTTCCATCATTCAGTTCACGCTGTCTTTAACTCAGTCTTCTGCTGACTTCTGGTATTGCACTTTAGGGAATTCTTAGGCATAAGAACTTATTTCAGAGCTAGAACTATAGTTCTACTCTCTTCTGTTTCAGGTTGCATGCAAAGGCTCTTTATATCTCTACATGCATATAATAAATAGGGTGATCAAGTATTCTGGTTTGTCTAGCAATGCAGGCTCTGTCCTGGTATTTCAAGGACTGATTTCTGGATGCTGTTTTGACCTGGATTATCATTAGGGATATTGACTTTTACCAGTTTGTTGTCCCCTCTCATGCTGTCTCTACTAGGTTCCGTGGCCTAACATGAAAGATGAGTTTTTAGTATGTAACACCAAAACCTTGTGCTCCATTTTTTTTTTAAATTTTAATTTTAATCTGACCACCCTAAGCAAAAGCCAGAGACACTCCCTCAGTAGACACCTCAGAATTTTGTAGTCTCAAAATTAGGGCTAAGAGCCAAGTGAAAGTGGAAGAGTATTTTGTGTGTATGTGATGGTGGCACAGGTTCTGAGTCCTGTTTGTGGGAAGAACCACAGCATAACAATGATGTGAGCTGAAAAGGGCCTAGCTCATCTTTGAGACTCCAGCACTTTGCAAGGTGGTAAGTGAGACATAGCACAGTTTTATCTTTGAATAGAGCAGATATGAAATTGTTAAGAGACAAAAATAGCTTAAGCTAAAAGAGTCACTTCTTACAGAAGTGAGTTTCTGTCTCTCTCCTTCTCTCTTATTTCCCCACGTTTTTTCAAAAGAAAAGAATGATCACCAAAATACTTTTCACAAGTTCACAAATTTTTCTGACTCAACTCAGAAGAAAACCCTTTGTAATACAAGCTTGAAATATCACACCTAAACATGTATGGAAAGAGATCACTGTTCACACACAGATCAGTTCTTCCAGTCTCCTCTGGGCTACAGTTGACAGTGCTTTTCTGGTTCTGAATTTTTCTGCATCTAAGTCTTGCACCTCCCAGATTTCTCAAAGACATTTTCATCTTCATTATCCTCTTAATGATACAAATTCATATTGCGCTTCCTTCCAACCTTCCAATTTCTACATCTAAACATAAACACACAGTATATATTTAGTTTGTAGAAGTTGTAAGCATGCGTGGATGATGCATCTCTACCTCGTCCCTTAGCTTTGAGATATTTCTCAGTATATGCAGGCCTGTGAAACTCTGAATGAGACCAGTGCTTCAGTATTAGCTTTTTTAATATATAGCAGCCTTCCTGCATTTACAGGTCATCCAAACTCTACTTAAGTAGTGACATCCAGTGCACAGGTTTGAGAGGCTTGCAGGGTTAATTCTGTCATTACTGTGTTGACATGAGGCATGTTACAGCTTTCAGTTGAAAATGTTACTTGTAATCTTTTAATCCCAAATTAGGTCAACATTTTATCAAGTTAATCTAACATGAAGATTAATTAGGCTAGTTAACACGCGCACAGAGGTTATTTGTTTTGAGTCTACATTTAATCAAGGAGTTAGTCCTTAATACAATAGACAGCCTCCCCCCTGCCCCCTAACCCTAGCTACAGTTCATTCCATCATTTTGATATCATGTGCTGTTTAGGACATAAAATTAGGAAAAGGCCAAATTGAATTTCTTATTCAATCGACCCACAAGCCCAGCTGAAACAAAACCAATCCCTTGTACTAGAAGAGATGGATTTTCAAAAATTGTATAATTTGCAAAATTAAATCTATCATAGATTAATTTAAATTTTTTTTAGGAAAAAAAATGCCATTAATATTAAACTGCCCCGAAATTTATTTTGAAATAATTCCATAGCATTCCAAGACAATTCTTCATGTAAAAATTATCACCTTTTGAAATGCGGAAGATGCATGATGTTTTCTAAAGTAAGATTGATACTACCATTAAATTCTTAAGGCTACAAAATGCAGAACAGTGGAAAAAAACTGTTGAGAGAAATGTGCCAGGCAAAGTGGAAATTTTATAAAGAGAGTTTCTCAGGTCTGCACTGAAGTTTCCCTCAAAATTAGACTGTCTCAACAGCTAATGCTATGCCTGCTAGATCACTCACCTGAGACGTAAGAACCTTGTTTTGGACTAGAGCTACTGCAGCAGGTCTTTGGCTCAGTTTCTCAATCTCATAAATTTTAGTAACCAGCAGGAACTATAAGGGAAAGGAACTTTGTACACTTTTTAGAGTATTTACCATTCTGAAAACTGTTTCCCAGCACAGAGGAAAGCACCTTTCAGTTTTGCAGGTATACTTTTACAGCCGAGGAAAACTGTTCTTGATAGTAGTGAAAGAAAGTAGTTTTTTCCCTAGGGCAGGATGTCTTTTAATAAGAAATTTTGGTTCTACTAGGACCCTTGAAATTACCTGCTGCATTCATGCTGTCTTTTATTTTTCTCTTTGTTACCCACAAAACTTGTTGCTCTTGTGGTGTTTTGAAGAGTAAGAACAATGGGATAAACAGAATGGAAAAAGAACTTGTCTGGTTTCTTTCTTTACCATTTTCATGCCATATCCCTTCTGAAAAAATACTATTCAATATAGTTACTCTCAAATTAAATATCCAAAAGGAGGAGAAAGAAGACAGTTTGTATAGAGGGAGGTGGCATAAATCTGCTAACAGGGGTCATTAGACCGGACAAATGCCTTTCTCCCCTGAGTTTCCTAGATAAGGAGAACCTATCTAGTAGTTAAAAATTCCAAGAGTCATTCTGGATAGCATTACCGACCCCCCTGGGTGTTGCTGCAGAGTTCATGCCCTGTTTCATCAAATACCCAGTGACATTCACCAGGGGCCATGCTAATTATAGGGATTTAGCAGACAATGTCTAAGAACATTTCATCACAAAATAGCATGTCTTTGTCTCAAGTATTGGTTTGTTGATGTGCTAAGTTAGCAAAAAACTGGAGGTAAAATGATCCTGCAGTTTGTTAGTGTATCTTTACAGCAACATTAATCAACATATTGAAATGTTAAGATACAATCTCTCCTGCCTGTAGTGCCCGCAATAGTGTGCTGTTTTGCAATTACGTGGAGGAGAAAGGTTCAAGGTAGCTTAAAAATTAATGGATTATACATTAGTTCAATGTCATCTAACCCAGCTGTTTTAATGAGATACATGGTTTATTCACTATAAAACATATTTCTTAGGCAAGAGTTAGACAACCCTTGCGTTTTACTTATGCCAGACCTAGTCCGTAGTCTCTTTACTGAAGTCAGGGGGGAGGGGAGGGTGTGTAAGGATAAGGGAGGCAAATCAGACTCCCATTTTGCTTCACTGCCAGTTGAATTGTTGTTTGATTCTCAGAGAGCAAAGCTTGTGATTATGGAGTGAAATCCCTTCCTCAGAGCTAAGTGCAGAAACAGACATAAGCAATGCTACAATTTAGCTTTACCAGAGTGCAATCCATCGGCTTTCCTTGTGCAGTACATGGAGGCTGGGTACCTCAGAAAGCTGTAAAATAGCCAGCTTCTGAATGGTGAACAGCCTACTCCAACCATCTGAAAAAGCTATGAAGAATAATACATTTTATAACCCTCCAGGCAGAGAGAGGCTTAGTCCCAGAGGTCACATTGCCATTGTCACTGAAAGTCTTTCTCAGAGATAGACACATGACTCCTTACTATTTAAAAAGAAATAGAGTACAACCCATCCATTACTTGCAAGATGTTGCCAGTGACTGTGTGATATCTTCAGTGTTTGGGTCCCACTCTGGCCCAGTCACCGCATTGCAGTCCATACTCACAATTAACTCTATTTTTGAAAGGGAATAATTCCAGCAGAAAATATGCATTGCCCTACTCACAGTGGCCTATAGCATGGTGCTTCCTGTACTATCTAGGGAGCTGATGCACAGGAGGGTCAAATCAGTACCACTCTGATTCTAAGAATACCCTAAGTGGTGTGTCCTGTCCAAAATGTGCACCTACACATGACTACTAGGCATGCCAAAAATATATTTTCTCCATCAGATCCGTAAGGGGATTTATAGAAGGGAGTTTATCAACATAATTCAAAGGATTGTAGAGATTATACAAAGCCTATTCTAATTTTCTGTTCCCAGTATACTTTATGTAGTTTGTACACTGTGGAATAACTTGAAATTAACAGTCAGTCTCTCTCTCTGACACATACGTTTCTACTTATACATGAAATTTATTCTTTTTTATTCATCAATTTACAGTACTTTTATGTTTTATTAAGCATTTATGTGTGGAGGTGACAACTGACAGCCAGGTTGGACTCAGTTGCACAGGCACAGTACAGACATTATAAAATGATCATACCTGCCTTTTAATGGGAGCAATCAAAAACATTTACTTGGTTAATAAAAATTCTGAAGTGAACTTTTAAGTGGAGTTAAAATTAACTGCTATAAAAGCATATGGACATTCAGGACTCCTGGAAATTAACTCAGCTACTTAAGAACCTTAGGAGAGTAACTTCTGGCTGGCAAAAATCTGCCAGATGTATTAATGATGATGGAAAGAGTAATGAGATAAATAGGCACAAATGATGAAGCAGAAGACTTTGAATTGACAAATAGCTAGTGGCATAGCAACAAAAATGGCATACAGCATAGAAATCACCTATCATTGAATTTCAAGAATGTTTGACATTGCTAGTAAATACGTCATGATCATTAGGAGGCTATAGCTGTTTCCCTCTCCTCCCCCCATCCCCGTCTCTTCCTTCACCTTTTTCCTGTTATCACCTTTTCTAGACTGAGGTTCATCTCCTTTTCATTTTTATATTTTCTGAGAACAGTTTCTAAGAGGTACATCTGCATCACTCTCTGCAGTGTAGCATTTGTTTGCAGAGCTACAAGGGCACAGGCAACACTATTGTCCAAGAGATGACTCTCAACTGGGGTGCACAAAGTGTTTCAAGCCATTATGGCACTGCCTGTATCCTAGTTGCAGCTTACCTAAAGGGTTTAGGTGAGAACAGACTTTATGTCCTCCTCATTCTCCAAAGCAAAGGACCTGTGATTAGTTCTGGTCACATGATAGGGCATATAAGTGGGAAGAGGATTTGTGGTGGACAGTAAGGAGAGCTTCTGGAACCAGCTCTAACTCCTCTGCATTCACAGAGGGTATAACCCACAAACAGCATTTATTTATTTAGTGCTGTTTTATGATGGCTGACACATGCAAGTTTAAGTTATGTAACTGTACCATTTTTGTAAGTATCTTCTAAATTTTTATCCTTTTGATTAAATGATTGGAAATATATTTAGCTCCATGACAACTGAACTCCCCACAGTATTTATTTCTCTAAGAATTTAGCCTCCTTTTTAAAATCTTCTTGCAATATCCTATTATTGCAATTTCTTTTCTTTTTAACTGTGGGGAAAAGGTCTGCAGAACATTTCTAGTGAGCTCACTGAAAGCTGTCAAATAAATGCACTAGCAGATATGTTCATGTTTTAATGACTCCAGGAAGTGTTACTGACAATTCTAATCATAAAAGTTTTTACAGATACACTCAAACCCAGAGTATGCATGGTCAGTTCACATAATCACACCAGGTCTCACCTTCCATGGTGTTTGGTTTTGGGTTTTTTTTTTGTTAAAAAAAAAAAAAAAAGCTAATGAGCTTATTTGGAGATGTAAAGGCTTATTACAAGTTAATGTGATTTTTTTTAAATGCAAAAGATCATGCAATGAAAATGCCAAGAGCCTGAGGTGAGGAGGTGATTTCTAAATTATGGTGCTGAGAAGTCATTGCTTTAGTTAATAAATCAGAGAGCGGTTTGAAGGCATACAGGTTTAAATTATTTGTATTTCCTCCTAAAATATTTCAGGATTGTTGTCATCAGAGAGCAGAGACTTTGATCAATTTGTAAGTCATTATTTTCCTACGTTTCTGGTGAGAAATGGACATTGTATATAAAGCTTTATTCCTGGAGGTGGCCCTAAGCAGAACACTCATCTTGTTGTGAGAGTCCAAGGGAGACTGCACTCTATTATACTCTAATACAAATAGCCTGGTACACAGCACTCTGTGTAAAGGGAATGTATACAATTTTATGAACGGGATTTTTCTAAAGCTCTCTGAAGTTAAAAGGAGACCAAGACAAGTATTTAGAAAGATAAGGAGAGGAAAAATTATAAAAAGAAAAAAAGATAATCTCAAAAGCCTTTTTCCTGTGTTTGTAAAGGATAGAACCTTGTCAAATGCTTATTACTGTGCTCACCTATAGGATGTACATTTATTTTTTCCAAACAAATTTATTGCTTTGGTACACATTTAGTTAATGGGCTTCTGTGACATGGAAGTGCTACAGGGACTCATTGTCTTCATCTCTTCCTGCTGTCCTTTAAGTCAATATTAGTTTATAGAGAAGTGCCACAGTGCAATTAATTTGTCCTTCGAAGAATTCAGATTCATAAATCAGCCTCTTTCTCCCTCTCTTTCTCTCTTTTTCTGCACGCTTCATGGTGAGGTAAACATTTGCAACAGCCAAACCTCAAAAGGTTGAAAGGTCTAATTCAAAAAGGGCTCCCCAAACAGGATGCTTATCTTAAACATACAAATTTATCCAAACCTTTGCAAGCTTACCTTTTTCCATGTGCCATTATTTTCTTTCCAACTTACTCAGGCTATACTCCTTACCCTCATACTGTTGTTCTGATGGTTCTTTTTGTTTGATATGAATGAAATAATTTTTTTAAAATCTACTCAAATTTTCATTGTAGTGAACAGAATGCAAACTATTTCTGGATTCATTAAAGCTCAGATAAATACTTTCCTGCCTCTCTGACTTCCAGTAGTCTTTAACCCTCTGTCTTGCTGAAATCCTTCCCACGTATCAGAGAGGCTGGAAATCTCCTCTGCACAGGCTACTGTCTTCAGATCTTGTTGGTTCTTGGGAAACACAGGGAGACCCCAAGTGTTAGGATGTGAATGAAGTAGGCTACCAGAGAAGGTGACAGGTCGGAGACGTGCACCTCATCAGTCACATCACACTTTAAGACTGGGGCATATATCAGGTCAGGTAACTCACTAGGTCAGGTTGGGGGGCGTGGGGAGTGGAGTCTCTTGAGGTTTATAAGGTAGAAAGGAGAAGAATGAAATGAAAGTGACAAAAGAAAGTTTTGGGGAAAAAGAACAGATGAATCTCAAAGGACAGAGGCAAAAGATCTTAAAACAGAAAGAAGCCAAATTTCTCAGAAATTTTTCAGAAATTCTTCACTCCTTCACTGATCTCTACCTTCATCTGTAATCCTTATTTATCAGACTCCTTCAGCTCTCTCCCATGACTCCAGAGAAACTTGCATCCTGTTTTAAATCCAGTTCTCATTCTACAATGGTGGAAGCTAACAACAGAAAGAAGGTCTTGCCATTACTTCTTCTCTCCTACTTGATTTAGAAATGAAGTATTTTTTTCATGCCTTTTATTCTTCCTGCCCCTTCTACCAGGACTACAAACAGAATTTTCTTCAGAGAGTAGCAAATAAGACATAAGTAACATACTACTGAGTTAAATTTCTAGGTCCAGGGTTCTCAGGTTTTCTTTGCTTTTATTTTGTTTTCTTTTGCCGCTCTTTTTGAGGACTAGATTGCCAGCATTTCTGGGTGCAGATATGGAAGTTATTCCAGTTGAATCCACTTCTTGGGCTGTTCCTTAGTTACTATGGAATAAGTAGTAAGTGATAATAGCAGCAAGTATTTCTAATGCTCTGCAGTTGATACTGCATCCTGATGAAATATACTTGATGAAACTTCCCACTCCACCAAATAACTTTTTGGCATGTGTCATTATTACCAGACTGGAGTGTTTTTCAGCCTTTGATACAAGGGATTCTATATATAATGGAAGGGGAATAAAACCTCTCTCTAATAAAATATTGCAAGCTCATTACCGCAGTGTCCTGATGATAGGGATTCAAACCCCTCTGGGAAGAAGGCAAACAAAATTCAGGTTCCCACATCTTTAACAAAGCTGTACCAACAGCACTAGAGAAAACCCAGAAGCACAAGGACTCTGCTTTGTAAGTACAAATAGAACTCATCCCCTTTAAAAGAAGCAATTACTGTATGACCAGTCCTGAAACTTTTGAAAGCTTTTTATTTTTGTAGAGCCTTTGCACCTATAGTGGAAAGATTACGGTTCAGTGATTGCTTGCAAAGCAAAGGACGTGGACAATCCAAAAGCCACAAGCCATGCTGCCAGCTAATCAGTTTCCTGCATGACAGTACTCAGGAAACTTAAATTTAGATCTTCAAAGAGTTCTTGAAGACTCCCACTGCAAAGGGTGATGTTCAAGCACGACTGCACCCTATTCACTCCCTGAATCAAACAACCTCCATTATTCATAGAATAATCGAATCGTTTAGGTTGGAAAAGACCTTTAAGATCATCAGGTCCAACTGTTAACCTAGCACTGCCAAGTCTGCCACTAAACCATGTCCCTAAGCACCGTATCTACACGTCTTTTAAATATCTTCAGGGATGGTGACTCAACCACTTCCCTGGGTAGCCTGTTCCAATGCCTGAGAACCCTTCCAGTGAAGAAATTTTTCCTAATATGAAATTCATTCATCCTAAACTGAGATACTACATCTCTGAACACAGGCCTCTTCAAAAGCGCTGCGCTTGTAGCCTCATGCCTTTTGCACTATTCCTGAAATAACAGAAATAGAGCAATTACAAAGGGGAATGGAGAGCATTACAAATCAAAATATTAACCTAGAAACTAAAACTCTCCTGCTAAAAATTAAAAATATGTAACAGGAAAAATATAAAAGGGAGAAAATGTAACAAGGTTCTCTTTCCATTAACTCTGCAAAATATGTAATCCTTAAAAAGAGAAGCTTATATATTTACTAACACATTTCTCTTTGTAAATACAAAACCAGTTAATAGCCTCATAGCTCAGTTTTGTCAAAGTGCTAAAGTCCTAATTTTTTTATAATCTCTGCTCAAAGTGAATAGAAAATTGTAGGACATAGAAATCCATAAAATCACATCCATATCCCTTTACATATGTGTCAGCCCCTAAAACAAAGAGAAATTAAGTCGTTGTTATAGGAATATTTCCTACAGGTATTAACATTCATATATGTAAAGTGAGTAAAGTGTATATAAATTATGAGTGAATGTCTCAGTCCCACTGTCATGTTTTAGTCCAGGTCTTAAGCTTCTGAGGGGAGAGAAATAGTCTCTCACCTACATAGATGACATTGCAATATATGCCCTCCTGAGCACTCGGGAAAAAAAAAAAAAAAAAAGGGGGGTTACTGTTAGAAAGTTAACTAGAAAAGTTTAAAAATTGCTTGCCATTTTCTTCAGAATAAGTTTGTGTACAAATGCTGTTACAGCAAAACAAAAATTCTCTGCAGGTTCACACCTCCTCTAATTTTATGGTAGCTTGTTTATAAATTCATATTGTGAAACACCAGTTACTCAAAGTACCATGTTTTATTTTAATTATGCTTTAAAAAGAAATGAGGGAATCAGAAACACTTCCCCAAAATTAGATCTATGAAGGAGGCAAATAAGAAATTGAAGTGGAAGAGGAAGGAGACGAAAAAATGTAGTGCAAGTTCAAAGTGAGCTTGGGGCAACCTATCAGGACGGGGACTTAGGAATAAGAAATGTGTAGCTGAACTTGCTACTCGGGCTGGCTGAAAGCTGAAATTTCATTCCTTAGATAATGCTGCTATCATGTTGGGTTTTTTCTCTGAGCTAAGATGAGAAAGCAAAACAACTAACCTTTTTTCACAAAGCAAAGTTCAAAAAAAATTCAAATTATTTCCTTTTTTTGTCTGTCTGTCATGAGTTGTTGCACTGTCCCCCTCTTTCTCTACATAAAAGCGCTTATTTTACAATTGTCAAAAACATCTCGACAAAGTTCTACAACCAGCATTCAGAACTGAACATCCTTTGGGATTGTGGGAATTGTCTCTCTCTTCAGTATTTAAGGCATTTTAGAAGTGTAATATAGGTGGGAAAATGTGTTGATCCATTGTATGCAACCGTAAAAGAAAATCACACAACTCTGGTAGTCTCATATTAGTTACTATTAATGATACCATGTAAGTTAGTGCTAAAGTATAGACATCTGATTTTGAAAGAGAGAATTTGTTTACCCATGTTTAAAAGCTAGGTATCCCCCTAATTGATACAACGTTGTTTAAAAACTCAGTTAAAGGGGATTATCTGAGTGGAAGTTGTTGTTATCCTCATTGGTGAGACAATTCCTGCAGCAAATGGGGTAATTTTTTCCTAGCTGCATGTTCCAGTCAAGCTGACATCAAACATCCTGATTATTTTTGGCAAAAGAATCTCTGAAGGTTATTGACCTATTCTGCAATAATACTTACTGTTTGGCTTCTTGCGACTTTACACTGTTTCTACTCAGTACTTAGCTGGAACTACTTTCCAGGAATTTCACAGGAAGATTTTACTGCCAGTTTAAACTCTATTTGTTTCCTTTTTCTTGTTTCCCCGTGATCCTATTTTCCACAATAGTTAATAAATTATTTATTTATTTTAAAATTTGTATAACATATTCTATGACCAATCAGAAGCACCATGGTTGATCTTTGTATAGGGATCTACCTGTCTCTTAGGGATGCATAGTAATGTGATGACTTGAAGTAGATTTATGTTTAGAATTTACTCCTTTATGAATTTGGCTGTACGATACCAAAGGAGAAATGATTGCGTCTACTTATACATAGCCTTACCTAATGCCTAATGATTAAAGCAAATGCCTTCTCTTTTTCTTTCCATTTGCCATTCCTTTTCTTTCCATTTTAAATCCACAGTATCTGTTATATAGCTTTTTTGTTGCAGATGTTAATTATTTTCTCCTCTGATAATAGAAAGTAAGAACCTGAGCTTAATTCCTTGGTTGAGCTATGTTTACAGTTTGTCTGTAGCACCAAAATAAAAAAAACCCTGTAATTATAACCTGGAGGAACTGCAGGTAGAATAAAGTTGGGTGACTTAACATACCGTTTTGATAGTGGACAGTATTTGGTGAAGTGCTCTATATGAGGCAGGTGGGACAGACTGCTATTTTGCAGCCTACCACATCAAAGTGTAGGGCCTTTCCTCTCTACTGTTAAAAGGAACTGATGGGAATTGGAGAATGATAGACAATCTTCTTAATTCAGGCATTTGAAAGTTAGATAGTCTCAACCTATTAATAAAAGAAGAATATTGTGACCATATGTCTCATCTGTCCCATATTTGGCTACAAAATCATGTGATGGTACATGCATACACACAGACTGCATTCATGTATCTGGGAATTGCCAGTGGTCATAAAGTACTAACATTTTTCATACTCTAAAATGCCACATCAGAAGAAGCTGACTACAGCTTGACAATAACTTATTTATTTGTTTGTTCTTACCAAAAGTTTTGGCTATTGTGAGTGAGGTAGCTGTACCTTCAGTTCTTTCAAAATGGATTTTTCTATCATCTATATTTACTTTGCTACAACACTAGCCTGTAGCGCTACTGAAATATGTCCAATTACAATAGTGAATAATAATTTATCAGTGTCTCATTCCAGAATAAATGAATAGTCAGATAAAATCCCAAAGGTCGGGGAACAAAGTGAAGCAGACCACCTGGTCCTGGTGCTGCATGGGAGAAATGGGCTCTCAGTCAGAGACATTTAAGGTGGGAAAAAGGTGTTCCTGAATTGATCATCAGTAGGATGTCATGCTGTTGTGAGGCTTATGATGTACATACTGCTAAGACAGGAGATGAAAATGAGTCGAGTTCTGCAAACATGAGTTGGTGAATCTGGATAGATTTGTATGAATACCAAAGAATCTGAACACAATCCAAGTTTCAGACAGTTTCTGTGCAAATTTACAGCATCTGCTGGAGTTGGTGCAAATCCAAAGGCTGAGTTTGATTCTAGTCTGGTGCCCATTTCATGAACGAAATGAGATGGGATTGACAACAGAAATCTGACTTGGAGGGGAAAAGGGTATCTTCTGCCATTAAGTTGTACATTTTGTACTAGAGCTGAGCAGATATACAGGACTGCATTCCACCTTTACAGCCCCTCTACCCTGATTCCAAAATGATGAGGAAATTTTTCCAGTCTCTGATGTAAACTAATGCAGATTAACTACAGTTCTGCCTTTTGGTTTTGTTTCTCACTCAGAAGGTTATTCAGTGGCCAAGCATTAGCTAAACAGGTTCTTTAAATACACCCATTCCCTGACCCTACTCTGAGCTGACTTGCTATGCCACTTAAGTGAGCCTTGTGCTGGGACAAATCCCTAGTATCTTTATTCTCCTTCCTAATTTACTGCAGTCAGCGGCATGCATGGCAAAAAATAGTGCTTCTGATTTGGGCACAGAGTGCACTTGATTTGAAATTTCAGAGAGCACCTCACTCCAAGATGTGCATTTCAAGTATCACTTGTTCTTGGAAGGTGCATGTGCTGTTCATTGACCAGAGCATGATTCAGATATGAAGTCAACGTGTTTACCTTCTCACAGGGCTGGACATACTGGGGTACATGCTGCTGGTTATTACCTGTAATCTAAATCAGACTTCAGTTGTGTGACTACAAACAGGAAAGTGACATTTCCTTACAAACCTTTCTAGCTTTACAGTTACTGCATTAACCTTGCAAAACAATGATTAGCCTGTCTGACCTTACAAGCCACATACCAAATATTCATATGGCTGAGCTGTATTTGACTGAGTACATACTCTAGGAGTGTGGCAAAGGGTGATGGGTGCCCCACAGCCCATTTCACGTGTGCCACACTTGGGAATTTGGCTGAGTCCAAGTCTGACCCAGTGATAGTAGTGTCTGCTGGCACTTGCTGGTGAAGACTGAGGCAAAAAAGTCATTGAGTACCTCAGCCTTCTCCATATCCCAGGTGACCAGGTCTCCTGTATCCTTCTGGAGAGGGCCACATTTTCTCTAGTCCTTTTATCACTGATGTTCCTATAGAAGCTTTTCTTGATGCTCTTGAACATCCCTGGCCAGTTTTAATTCTAACGGTGCTTTGGCCTTCCTAACCTGATCCCTGGCTACTCGGGCAGTTTCTCTGTACTCCTCCCAGGCTACCTGTCCTTGCTTCTACCCTCTGTAGGCTTCCTTTTCATGTTTGAGCTTGTCCAGGAGCTTCTTGTTCATCCATTCAGGCCTCCTGGCATTCCTACCTGACTCCCTCTTTGTCAGGATACATCAGTCCTGAGCTTGGAGGAGGTGATCCTTGAATATTAACCAGCGTTCTTGGGTCCCTCTTCCCACCAGGGCTTTATCCCATGTTACCCTGCCAAGCAGATCCCTCAAGAGGCTGCTCTCCTGAAGTCCAGGGTAGCAAGCTTGCTGTTTGCCCTCCTTGCTGCCCTAAGGATCCTGAACTCCACCATTTCATGGTCGTTGTAGCCAAGGCTGTCCTTGAGCTTCACACTCCCCACCAGCCTCTCCTTGTTGGTGAGAACAAGGTCCTCTCCTTGTTTGCTCCTCTATCGCTTGGAGAAGGAAGGTATCATCAACGTATTCCAGGAACCTCCTGGATTGCTTATGCCCTGCTGTGTTGTCCCACCAACAGATATCAAAGTGGTTGAAGTCCCCCATGAGGACCAGGGCTTATGCATGTGGGGCTGCTCCTATCTGTCTATAGAGGGCCTCATCCACTCAGTCTTCCTGGTTGTGTGGCCTGTAGCAGCTCCCCACTATGACATCTCCTGTCCCTGCCTTCCATTTTATCCTGACCCACAAGCTTATTGATTAGGAAGCTGAAGGAATTTAACATTATAGATGAACTCCATAAAGAGGAATAGTAGCTATAAGAAAATTCAAAATGGCAACAGATATAGTCAGCAAACAGACTGGAAGATAAGATGTTGTCTGTGATACAGAGGTAATAGAACACATACTGTGTAATGCTCAAAGCTAAGTTTTATCCAGATCATCCTTCACCTTCACATACTTGTCTTACTGTAGAGGAGGATAGTTATAGGTCGATTGATAGATATGTGCATATGCACACACATGAAAAAACATAATTTTTTTTTCATATATATAAAATAGAAAGATATCACTAATTGTATGCTGAGTTCCAACAACAAGAAAAATCCACTTTTCAGTCACACACACACACAAAAGCAGTCATAAATGCAGTAGCCATTATGTAATTTAGTTTATTCTTGAAAGATATGTGCTGGAAGTATACATGTTAACTATCTCTACTCTGCAAATTGCAATGTATTCACAAATTATTGCTATATACATTTTTATTTACATTGATGAACACTACTTCCAAAGAGAAAAATAAAATAAACTTTCTTGTTATATACAGGAATTAATAAGCGGGCACGACCTTCTTTAATTAGCATTTACAGCAATTTCAACACAGAGTTCAAAGGTGAAGTAGGCTTTGTTTCATATACATTGGATCTTAGAGTTAGTAAAGACTGTAAAACTAAAATTCAGAGGCTGAATATTTAAAGTAGAAGGAAACTGCATTTGATTTGATTTAGATGTCTGTAAAGCCTACTATAGCCACATCTATCTTGGGAATTGAATGTGAAATATTTTCATTACTAATCTGGTGTTGGTGGAAATGTGTTATGATTTTGGCATGCCTACTATCAGATTAAAATGCAACAAGATAGTAACAAGAATGGGTTTATTATTCTTTTCTATTTCACTGCCTGTCTCTCTGTCTCTGTGTAACTATTCTATTAATATCATGACAGTGTAACTGGGTAACCAAAGACGTCTTCCTGGTTTTAAAAACTCTCTAATAATCAAGGTGAGGCCAAATTGCCAATTGTTTTGCCCACAGGTGCTTTGAGGCACAAAATTGAAAAATTGAAAATGTGAAATCCATATGTTGTATTAGATTAAACAATCAGCATTGATATGCAATGAAATGTCTGGTCTAGTACACACATAAATTGTGGATTTGGCAGCAGATCTTGTAAAGAGCATGAAATTTATCTGACTGAAGATCCTTTGTTATCAGAACAGCAACCAGTATCTAGACAGGACACTGGATGTTTAATTCTGGTCATTTCCATATTTACCAGTCATCTTACCCTGTCTGTTGGTACTCCCACAATGACAATTTCCCAGAAGCAGTGTTTTTCCAGACTATCAAGCATTTACTCATTTATCATACATAAAGCAGAGGTTCTCTTTCCAGCAGTTTATGGTAATAATGAGGAAATGTGGAGATATTCTCACTTAATAGGATATAGTGGAAGTACCTAAAATGTTCTAAACCAGTCTTATCTGTGGCTCTACAAGCAGCAGATGACTACTTGACAGCATTACAGTTGACAGCCATTGCAGGACTTAGCATGTGATCACTGTGTTTTTCATGGAAACTTGGCAGAATGTGGCAAATTCTCTCTCATTCTCTTACTCTCCCTTCCTTTTTTCCATACTTTCCTGCTGTATATTCTGTATCCCATTTCAGAACAGCAGTGAGTGACTTCAGACATTTCTCAGGGATTATTGCACTTCATGGGCAGTGATATATCCAAGGCATCTAAAAACACCCCAGAAATGCTTTGCTTGGAGTATCTTACTGCTAAAATGGGGCTAGCAGTACTCCATCTCACCTCCTACCTGCTGAAACAGGCAGATACTGAAAAGAGGCAAGATAACAGAGTTCTTGTACACAGTAGAGAATCAAAGAAGCACACACTACCTCAAAAATAAATGAATCTGAATCAGGAAGACTGAATCAGTCTGCCTGAGTTCCTGTTGACTTTGATGGGGAGTAATATTCATCCACACTTCACAGTGTAGAGTCAGCTTCTTTCAGAAACCAGCTGTCACAGACTAGCTATAGTTTGCTGTTTTGCTCTATAGTTGATGTTAAGAGAAATACAAATCCCCATTTTTACCTGCTGCTGAGAAACAATGAAGGGGCCATTTAAAGACACTAATTTAAACAATTCAGTTTTAGGTCATATCCATTTATCAGAAGTCCATTGTAGAGGAAAAGACTTCCCCTACTGTGTTGTTTTCCTGAGATTTATTGAGATAGGCCTAAAACACCAGGATGTACTTTAGAGGTCACTTCTCTATTAGTGAACCAGGCTGACTTCAGATGTAGATGAGATGTGGCATGTTGCCTAGGCAAGAGCTACAGCTTTCTGTGGGCAGTTTCCAGCATGAGCAGTCACCAGCCAGAACCCCTGCATCTACAGCTTTGCATCACAGTGGTTAGTCTGAGTTAACTCCTCTACTGGTTTCCTTCCTTAAATTTGTCCTTTCCCATCATGAGGGCATGATGTGGGAAAATCACAAAAAATGATTGCCACTCAATGGGCACACCCTTTTGCTGCCATGCTCAAATTGAGAATTCTAGTGATGAGAATTGTAGTGATGCTATAAACAATGTTGCTTAATATGTTTATTAATTATTATCTCAAACTGTAAAGCCAAGCTGACTAGTTGTATTATATCCTCCATCTGCAAAGTGATGGGCTTGTGTGAATATAAGTGGGTGCAGAATTTGGCCCTAAATCCAGAAAGTTGTATGACCCAGTAAAAGAAAACTACCTGCCTGAAAGTATTCAGTTACTTGCAGCGAACTGCCTTGACTTTTGTAAACATAATGGAAAAAACAGCCTTTTTTTCTGGTTATTCCTTGAGCTATTTTACTACACTGGCCCTTTCTCACCTTAATTTCACCCCTCTCCTAGTATAAATCCGATTTTCTTGCTCAGGCACCATCTTATCTTTGGCTTAAAAATTCAATTCATACCACTGACTTTGTATAGCTTATGCCATACAAGCCTCTCACAAACTTCACCGCTACATGCTGAAGATATGGTAAGACTGGAAAAGTAGAAAAACATTCCTGCTTGACACAGATGGGAAAATAAAAACCTAGGTTTTCATCCCCCAGCATGTTTTTATGAAGTGACCCAGACTTTTGTTATGTTTCCCTTTTTTGCATTTCAAAACTATCCAGAAATTGTCAAGACATTGGCACGATATTTCCCCTTTTTTGCCTAGGAAGAACAGTCAAAGGATGCAGCAATAGCTTTTACGTTCCATAATAATGCTCTTGCTAGAGTGGGTTTTAATAATTTCCATGCCTATAGAGGCCTGCTTTAGACTATATATCATGAAAACAATTTGAGTTAAAGGCAAGGGTGAATTTTCCCCTTGTGAATAGGCATTTGCTGTAGAGAGTCTCAGTGCACCCGAAAGTCTGCACTCCCCTGCTGGAACATGTAGCAGAGAAATGTGGATGCAAGGAAAGCGATAAACAAAAGAGACTGAAGACCAGTGCAGAAAAGGGCAAAAGGAGCAGAGAGAGCTCACAGAGCTTCTCTTCTCTGTTGAACTATTTAGTGTCTCATAGTTAGAAATGCCTCCTCATCTTCTGGACAATTACGCTGGAAAATAGCCTGCTGTCACCAGCTCTATGTGGGAAAAGACCAATAATTCATCTTTTTAAAAGTTCAATTTTTCCACACTGCTGGACTTTAAGAGATCACTAACTTGGAGATTTAAAGTCAACGTAAACTTTCCTGACCTTCTCCAGCAAATCACACTCTTCAGATGTCCATCTGCATTTTGTGCTCCTTCAGAGCTCCCCTGAAGGAATTTCTTACCTGGGCAGCTTGGTATGTGATCAGCAGAAGGGCATGGCCTAAGAAACTGTAAAATTCATTTATATTTTAATGAAAACCCTGAAACTTAAAATAGGAACTCAATGAGCAGACCATGACTCATAGAAGGAGGTTTCAGTTTACCATTAAATCCTGTACATTTTAACTACTAGAGTAACTCATTCTTCTCAATTGATTGAAGCCACCATGGATCGTGGGAAGTGATTATTTGTCAGGGAGACCTCTAGAACCACAGCAGGGCAAAAAACTCAAGTTGCCAAAGTGACCTCCTGGATCACTTGCTTGTGTTAGGCAACAAGGAGCATGTCACTCCTTCTGTGGCCCACAAAGCCCAAGGGACTGCTGGGATATGGACAATGCAAGACCATTTATCTTAATATTTATGGGTAAAGGGATTGGAGTTGTCTTCCCTTATGGAGTATTGGGCCTCTCCTTTAACATCATCAGGAAACAGCCACCAGCGTATAACAATTTGGGGTGGGGGTGTGGTATATTCTTTTACAGTTTTATTGGTTCTTCAGACTGCTATGCAAAACCATACCATAGCATGCATGGAAGCTCATTTAGAAGCAGGATGGCCCACCTGGACCTATACTGAAACACTATGCGGTGGAGACGAGAACCTATCTTTCCAGAGATGGGAGGCTACCGAGCAAGGTCAATGTCCTTCCAGAGAGAGGTGCGGATGTTGCCTTCAGGTGAGCTGCTAAGCCACCTGGTGGATTGGGAGCACAAAGACAGCCAGCCCGTTTTCTTGGCAACCTTTGTGTCTTAGCTCCACGAGGAGCTGAAGTATTTCTGGCATAGGCTATTAATGGATAAAAAGCATGTGAACTCCAGCGATCGGTCTGCTGCATAATGTCCCAGGGCAAAGATGAGCAAGGAGCACTTTAGAAAAGAAAAGGGGCGGGGGGGGAAGATGAATTGAGCCAAGTGGGGTCTGTACTTTGTTCTTATATTTTTACTGGCAGAAATGCTGCTACAGTCTTTTGCAAAGATTCAGAGTTCTCAATTTACTCTGAATAACTCTTGGATCAAGCTATCAAAATGCAGTTTTAAAAAACTCAAGAGATTCAGAATATGGAAATTATTATGGCATATACTAGACAATCCCAAGATTTGTTTTAAAACTTCAGGGTCTTATAAACAGACTCTTCTGCCTTCTTAATATTTGTACTCTATAATTAAGTCTCCACAAAGGATATGGGACATGACTCTACTGTTTATCTGTCTAATTTCTTATTCTGCTTATGTGATTTCAATATCACTTGATCACTACAGTTATTAGTAAGCTCATGTTTTTGCGTAATCATACATTCCAATTTTTGCTGTACTAAGTTCCCTGTATTGAAAACAATTTTTTAGAGGAGAAGGAAGAGGGCTGCTGAAAAGCAGTAATCTTTTTGTAAAATAATCAAGAATTACTTGATGTATTCATTTTATTTTTCCTGTTTTGTTAAGTGAAAAGTAGAGAGGGGGGAAGAAGAAAACCTTTTTTGGCCTTAAGGAACAAATAAGTGTGGTGTATAAGTACTTTAATAGATATGTACAGTAGAAGTCAGAAGTATTTGTTACTGGTAAAGAAAAGTATCAAACAGGAAACAACCCAACTCTATGTTTGCACTCTGTTAAGTCTAAGGAATTTCTTTTTCCATATTATTTTTTTAAAAAAAACACAAATATTTGATATAATTTTCTTTTAGTTTGACATAGTGTAATTGTTTTAAAAGACCTGAACTAGAAAATTAAACTAAATGAAAAGATACATGCATTTAATATATTTCAACCTGAGAGCCAAGTAACTATCTCACATATACCTATTCACAGTGGTTCCATTTCAGCCAGCGGGAATACAATGGTGTAGGATCAGTTCTTGCTCTGTCAAGGTCAGTCATCTAAACAATATCTAAAAACCATACATTTGCAAAGAAAGACAATCCTTTAATTGCTAGTGGAGGCTGGTGACATCTGAAAGTGAAGAGGCAAAACTGTCATAGGTCCAAGACCAGAGCCAGTTCAGACCATCTGGTAAAGATCACAGAGTGTTAAACTCGCATCTGCCTGTGACGCAGAGCCTTGTCTGCTAACTGCAATCCTGTGTATCAAGCTGCACAAACAAATGCAGATTTTAAGATCGCTCATTAGGTGGCTACTTTGCGAACTCTCTTCTCTGTCTTCAGCTTTAGTGCAGTATCAAACATTCCAGGGGATAGATGGTTTATTCTGGAGCACTTTTATTTCATGGTGTAAGAGCAAAAATATTACTTGGACTTTCTCCTTTATGCTTTTCTTTATATGTATATGCATATATTGTTCAGCTGCATGCAAAGATCATCTGTTTTGTGTATCTGTAAACAGTAAGGATAGTGTTGAACAAGTAATTGTGTATTTATATAATAACAGTTGTCACAGTGTTGCAATAAATATGAGTAATTAAAGCTCTTGGAAGGACTGGCAAGCAAAATTATGATGCTATGCAAAACACCCTTTTTAGTTTTTTGAAAAATTCAATTTAGTAAAGCAAGATATGGATACAGCTAACTGATTGTAATGACTTTAAAAAAAACTTTCTTACATGTGAAGTCGCTCAGGAAATTCATAGCTTAGTAATATAACCTGCATTGTATGTGTGAATCAGTTTGGCTAATATTCTTCTGACTAGCTGACATAGCACTCCTTCAGGTGCAATATATAGCCCCTTTGACACTGCACAGTAAACTGATGCCAAATTGAAAATTAGGCCCTAAAGTTGTGTACCAACAGTTACATCCAGTAATAGGTAACAGCCATTCAAAATGCCACATTGCAACGTTCTCCTTAGCAAGCAAGCAAGGTATAAGCACACAAACAGTGCATGCAGTAAAATAACTTCACTAAGTAAAGCCTTTAACAGAGTTTCTGCTGAAAGTCTTTTCTGACTGCCTACTAATATACCACGGTAGGGTTTCAGCAATTAAACATCTGAAGAGAGGACTCCAGGTTTTATGGGGCTTTGTGCAGGTACGTGTGCTGCAGCTCTCCTGATGCCTGGCTGAGCCCACAGAAGTAGGCAGAACCTGTGCAGCTTCTGTCCTCCCTCCAACTTTTGGGGTTCCCTTTTGGTGTCATAAACTTAGGAGATGAATGTGAGACAATCTAATATTACTCTCAGCTCAGATTGAGGAGGTTTACTGGGCAAAGGCTGAGGCATGACAAAACCTGTAAATCAGGACATTCGCTTAGTTACGAACGGAATGAAATGCAATAGTAGAATATAGTTAAGGCAAGAGCACACCTCTGCCTCCCATGGTGTGAGAAGTGGTGGTAACACAGACAAAATTGGGCAGGCATGGGATCAGACAGTGCTTAGTCTGATTAACTTATTTTATCATATGACCTGGTCCTGATTAATTCAGCCACTAAGAATCAGGATGGCTGCCTGTCACTAACTGCCACTGCAGCCTGCCCTCATGGTCTGCTTGTGCCCTTTGCTCAGATGCACAGATACCTTCTGCTCACTCCTGCGGATCATCTGTGCTGCAGGCGTCCGGTGAGGTGGAGAGAAGGGGGACTAGGAGTTGAGCTGTTGCTCAGTTTAAAGTGTCAGACGAAGTACTGAGGAGCAGAGGAGGCTTTGGGTAGAGTGGCAAGCGAAAGAGAGAGCTTCATCTCTAAGGGGATCGTATATAACAGAAGCTATTTGTGGCCTTGATTTTTAGAAGCTAAAAGCTGCTTGGACTTGAACTTACACTGAAGCTGCTTACTGAAAAGCTGAAAGGCCCTGTCTAATCCTTTTGCTTTATCACGTTGTTCTGGGAAAACAATTGCTTAATATGTTATATGGAGATCAGTTTTGACAGTATTATGTTAATGCAGGTCTCAGGGCAGATAACAGCTGAGGCAAAAATGTTGCATAGGAAAAGTTACCTCATAACAAAGTCCTACACAGTAAGTTTTGTAGTTAGATTTATATGCTGAGAAACCAAGTAATCACTGATGTTTCATGCAAGTGTCTCCAAAGCTTGGATTTAACTGGATCATATCAACTGAGGGAGAAGAAACAGAAACAGCTTTCTAAAGCTGGAAAAAACAGGACAGGGCAGGAGTACAGTACAGGAAGAAATGATGTGTGATGCACATGGCATCTGATTTCAATATGATGACTTTTTCCGCCCTCTTTGAAAATGTATCTGGAGTATGCCATTTGTTTTAACGTCCACGGATTGCTTATTAAATTAAACATGACCTCTCTGTTCCTATCAACTTAAGAAAGAACTGCTGCTTTTGTAACTTTATAGATGGTTTTGTCAAGTTGATTTATAACCCATTTATTCAAAGAATTCTTACTACCTTCAAAAGTTATTCCAACAAGTCTGGCACCTTGCAGTAGCTTTGTACCTTTGCTGTAATTTAAGTGAAGAGTTTGAAGATGATTGTTTCTTTTCCTCACTCTGAGATACAATCTTTCTGTCCTTTCTCCTGTCTATTTCTCCCCTGGTATTCTCACTGCCAGTTTTAGTTCCTTGGACAGCACTATGGTCTTTGAAGTCAGAAGAAGAATGTATCTTTCCACATGATCAATAGGCATTTGGCCACCAAGTCTCCACAACGCTATTTTTAAAAACAATTACAGAATTTTTTTCAGAGAGAGAGAGGAGAATAAATTCTTGAATGGCTAGGCATTCATCAGACGGGACTGAGATAAGTAGATAAAATAGGGAGGCTGGATCAAACTGCTACAGCATTAAATTTTTATGCTTTTACTTTAAATTTTTTTGCTAGAGGAGTTAACACTTGGCCCATTTGTACTGTATATTTAGGGGTTTTTTATTGTAACATATTCTTCCTTTTCTCAGTTGTTACTAACAAGTAGTGAAATGCCAACATCTCCCCTTAAAGTTGTAGCCTTTTAAGACGTATTCCAATTGAGACTGGCATACAGAACTTAAGCAGGCCCATCTTCTCCAGTGAAATTCCATGGATGTGACAGCCAAGGATCCATGGGCTCAGCCTGCCAGCCCAGGTCAAACACTAATAGTCAAGAAGTTTCAGGGGACTGAGATTCAAATGTAAACTAGGAGGACAGGAGGAGAGGAAGTATGAAAAAAATGAAGAAATGAATAAATATGGTAGTCTACCTGACAATTGAATGCAGTAGAATATTTTCAGCTGGAAGGGATCTACAATGATCATCTAGTCCAACTGCCTGACCAATTCAGGGCTGACCAAAAGTTAAAGCACGTTATTAAGGGCATTGTTCAAATGCCCCTTAAACACTGATTGGCATGGGCATCAACTACCTCTCTAGGAAGCCTGTTCAGGTGTTTGACCACCCTCTTGGTAAAGAAAAGATTCCTAATGTCCAGTCTAAACCTCCCCTATTCAACTTTGACCCGTTCCCACATGACCTGTCACTGGATCCCAGGGAGAAGAGATCACCATTTCCCTCTCCACTCCCCCTCTTCAGGAAGCTGTAGAGAGCAATGAGGCCGCCCCTCTGCCTCCTTTTCCTCAAACTAGACAAGCCCAAATTCCTTAGCAGCTCCTCACAGGACACTCCTTCCAGCCCTTTCACCAGCTTTGTTGCTCTCCTCTGGAGCATTCGAGTACCTTCACATCCTTCTTAAATTGTGGGGCCCAGAACTACACACAGTACTCAAGGTGAAGCCACACCAATGCTGAATACAGTGGGATGATCACCTCTTTTCACTGGCTGCTTATGCTGTGTTTAATGCACCCCAACAATGTAGATTATGTCTCTTAATTAAGTCTCCTTGCCTGCAGTCAGACATCTCTGTTTAGTTCCTGTAAATCAATGAGGCTATGCAACTGGACCGAGATCCTCCCCTAAATATATGGAGTAGGAGATCAGGGTTTTAGCAAATGGCAAACACCAAATGATTCAAAGTTTGCTTTTAAAATGTGAAGGTGTGTTCATCCTTAGAAATAAGTCTTTTATAAATCTGCCTCTTCCAAGGGTCTATATGGAAACCAGGAATGTGCGAGAACAGTATTTTTCAGTATACTGAATTATACCAAATATACAGAGTTCAGAAATTGAAAGCAAAACTAGCCCAACTGTTTGCAGACTTTAAACATTGTCTCAGATGTGTTTGGAATGGGGGGGGAAGTTTTCAACTCATTAATTTTAATCCATGTCAATTTAACATCTTTTGCTTACTCTGTGCATGTTGTTATTCTGTTAATTGAACTCCAACTATATTTTGATTTCATACACGCAATTGCACTGGGGCACTTAGCTTTTAACTGTTTGTGCTAAAACAACTTCAGTTATTGATGTGAAGGGTTATGCATGCTCCCAAAAAAAAACCTCAGCAAAAGAAACAGTGAAAAGTAAGAAAATCAAACCAAAACAAATGGCAAAGAATTTCTGGTCCCTGACAGTATTTTTCTTGAGCCGTTATTGTTACTCCTGTATAAGAAATGTTCATCTAGAGGGAAGTCCTTAAGGCAAATGCTGCCATCTAGAGAGAAACAAAAAGAAAGTGCATGATTTACTTAGTGATACAATTTTTATTTCCAGGGAGCCCCAGAAGAAGCTGGACAAGACTCCACAGACTGGACTGCAGTGTCAGAGATGGAAACCATTGGGATGCCTTTCCAGCAGCTGCTGACTGAAAATAGCCAGGTAATTCCCACAGATGTTGAGGAAAAAAAACACTCAGAAAATCCTGAAAAAGGGTCTTGAGTATGTATCAAAGATACCGAATGCTGCTTCTTAGCCAGTTATTTCACATTGCACATTTTTTCCTTAACATTTCCTTCTTTCTGAGAAAAGCTTTTACTCTGAATTGATTTTGTTTAATGGAAGAAATACAAAAGAAACTTGCATTATTTGCTGTTTATTGTTCATCTGCCTCTTTTTTTCACATCACAAAGTCTGTTTACTCTTCAGCTGGTTTTGAGAATTAGGGTTGCAAAATTCAAATAGAATGACAAACACAAAGAAACCACTGAAAATACCTGAAAGACAAGAAAGAAAAGTGGGGATTTACCTTGTCTCAGTGTATTATGTGTGCAGCTATATAAACATCCCAGTGTGTTCAAAGACTGAGCTATGCATGTTGAGCCTGAATGGCAAAAATGAATCCTTGTAGGTACTTTCAAAACTCTGCTAGCAATAGCATTTCTCTGGGTATAATGAAGATGATTCATTATGAACTAGTGACTTAGAAGAACCTGCAAGTAATGCTACACATGCTCAACCTCGTTATGCCCATTTATTTCACTGAAATTTTTTGTACAGCATTAACCATGAGTGATTCAGAGTTCCAGTTTGAAATGTTCAAATGAATAAGCACAGTAAAAACAAGTGTACTTTTTTTGTTTCACATAGACAAATATGTTTCAATGTTGGTGTGTAAAACAATGTCATGAGTTGGCAAGTTGTCTCTGGGGTCTATTTTTAATGACCAGCTTTTTTTAACATGCTGTGTTGTAAATGGTGAACTGTATGTTGTCTTGGTAAAGATGTAGGTAGGCAGCATGTGAGAAGGAAAATAAGGCGACTTCTGTGTCTGTCCTCTGAAGTACCCAAATAACATTTGCAGTCTGAGACTTTAGGATAGCTTAGCTGCTTCTCCCTAAGTGGTGTCCTGGAAGTGGAAAAGAAGTATGGGAGAACCCTAATTTTTTCAAAGTATATGCGTATTTGCTGAGAAGTGTGCTTACAGTGTGATGAGTCTGTAATTTCATCTGAATACTGTGGAGGAGCTGGAGGTACTTTGAAGTACTAAGAATTATTCCTGTATTTTATGTATATTTATAACATATATAATGCTAGCAGGTTCTCTGTGACTTAGGAATTTGCTGAGATTGAGGGAAAGATGTTTCTCTTTATTTTTTATGCAAACTAAAAATGTAGAGATCTTCAGATCTCTGTAATGAACCCAAAGAAGATCATTTTACAAAGCAATACTGTTTTTAAATATTAGTTGATAAGTGGGACATTTTCATAGCAGTTGTAATGCATATTGGCATCGGTAATATTTTCCACCTGGAAACATTTTCATCCTTCATATTTCATATCCAAAACCCTTTCTGCAGAATGATTATATTGTAAATTTCTCAAGTATAACCTATACACAACACAATGGAGTACGCCATAAAATATTCTGAAATCTCAGAACAGATTCTTTTTTTTTCCACACTTCTTCCTGGATTTTTGATACTGACATTTGTATCCAAAAGCCTAGATAGATTAAACTTACTATTCCTTTTTTCTTTCAGTTATGATGTTATCTGGGTTTTAAGCACCAGACATGGTAACTTTCATAGCCCAAAAGCAGCACTTACCAGCCATTTTTCTTTCATTGATGAGGAGGCTTCAAGTTTGAAGTTGCAACACAGGAAGCTCAAGCTATCCCTTTAACTACACAACAAATACAGTATGTTTTTAAATATATTTTCTCTCTGGCTGCCGTAGAGGATTAGAGAAATGAAATATACATTTCACAGTGATGCAAGGGCATATTTTGAAGTGACAGTTCCATATGTTACCAAAAAAAAAGAAAGAAAATCACAGATGCCTGAAAATGATGGGAAGCTTGTGAGTTTCCACAAACACATGAAAACTTCCCAAAGGCAAATTCCCTGCTTTCATAAAAATGCCCATGAGTGTCTTCTATTCTCTAGCATATGGTACTGCCTATAAAACACTTCAGCCTTCCAGAATGCCAGTGATACAAATAGAATCCTGCATTCCTGCAGTGGGACATTTTTGCTCTTATTTAAGTTTATTTATTTACTTTTCCAGGTCTTCTCACAGTTCTTTGGTTCAGTATGGTCACTTGTTTATTATGACTAGGGAGGTTGATGTCTTAGAAAAAACAGAGATTAACAGAATAGTTAAAATAAATTAAGAATGGGTTTGAAGCACAACAAACCTCAAATTATTTATGAGATTTTGAAAAATCAGGTGGGATCTTTTGTCGCCCTCTTCATTTTTGGTTCTATGTGTTTGGATTTTCTGCTTTTTCCAAGATTTGCTGAACTTAGTAATGAGATTGTTTGGAAAAGGATGATTATAAAACATCTCAGCACAACCTCATATTGCAATTACTAACGTAGCAAGATTCAGAACTATAATTTGAGTTCATAAAAACAACAAATCCAGCACCTGTAGTAAGATTTCCAAACCATGGATTTAATTGGGAGTTTGGGGTTTCTCATTTAGCTAACAAATTTGGCCTTCTACGACTAGAAGCCCATCCTAAGGCATGTGCTTTTTTGTTTTGGTTTGGTGTTTGTTTGGGTTTTTGTTTGATCAGGGTGTTTTGTGTCTCTTAGCGTGTTATTCGAATGGTTAGAATTAGGTTTATTACTTTAAGGTGAAAATTCCCTGCTTTTTGCTAATAGCATTTTTGTTAGGGGCAAGATGAGGAGCATGCTGAAGCAGGAGGGAAGGAGCTGGACACAGAACTAGGTTTGGGTCTGTGAGCCACTCCTAGTTGCATGTGGTAGAATTGTCCAGGGGAGGCTGCAATCCAGGGCAGGCTTGAGAGACAAGAAAGAAACAGTGTCTGTTAATATATGTGTGCATCTGTATTTGCTGAAAAGTCTATTTAGCTGAAAACTGCACAATATACGCTACAGATACATTTTCTTTTTAATGCAAATACAAGGAGACCAAAGTTGCACAGATTTTGAATGCCTAAGATTCATTCAATTACAGGAAAAAACTTGTTATCACAAGATGTCGGTGGAAAATTTGCCACAGATTTAGTAAACTGCAGCTTCATTATCCAGTGAGTTTTTGTCTTACCATGTTTTCAAACATATTTTAAAGCAGGTTTCCAGACAAGCCAGTATCACTGGAATCCAGTTTATGTGAAAACTCTCCAACATGAAATGTCTTATTTCTGACATCTCTGTACTATTGATAGACTGGAGATGGCTCTAGATTCAGTACAAATTCAGGACTAAATTTGATTTAATTGAAGTTTTCCATAAATTAGGATCTTGGAATTAAATTAATAGTACATTCCAATTTAGATAACCATAGGACAGTATTAAAAAAAAATACATATTTTTTTACCATACTCACTAGGCATATCTTTGACTTTTAAGCGACCTTTTGCTTGAAACAGCTGGAATATATGCAGTGCCAATAAACAGACATAGGCATGCACAAATGCATGCATCAACTAGACAGTGTGCAACTGTCAAATGTGTCTGACATAGCTGGCATCAACATCAGTAAGTTTTCTCTTTTACCTGTTCCATTCTTTTCTTTTCTTTACAAGTTAAAGGACAGTACATTCAGTTTATTCCTACAAATGTCTGTTTAGACTTAGTAAGTGTGGTTGTCTCTTATATCAGCAGTCTTAGGTTCTGATCCTGTTGGGGTTTTATTTTCATTCACTAGTATATTACAGTGGTAATACTCTTCCCTTTTTTCCATTGAAGAATCCATGCTAGCTACATAAACTTGGTCTGTTCATAAACATAAAACATTTAAAACCAGATTAAAGAGATCAGAAGATCCTTTGTAAATGGTCATTTTAGAAGAATATACTTCTAGTAGCCAAACTGTGTCCTACAGCACCCTTCTTTGTGAATGTGTTACAAAATACAACTCTATGCATATTCAGTGTTACTAAACAGTGGTGCAGTGCCACAAGAGCAGTGGTAGTTTGTAACCACTTTTTGATACACAAAGTAACTGGACTGTAATGTAGATATGAAGATCCAAGTGAAACTGCAGTGAGAACTAAGTTATGACAGGGTCTGGGATCTGTTGAAGACCAGAGATAAAAGCACTTCATTTTGGAACAAGCAGTAAAAAATTCTGACTAGTTGGGACATTGATTTTATTTTGTCTAAAAGATGGCATCCCCAGGATATAAATTCCTAACTCTATTCCAAAGTGCTTGGTTCAATACTGACATATAGGGAAATCTTCCAAGAAATCAAGGCCAAGAACATCTATCTTATTTGACATAAGCATGCATTGGTTTATAACCATTTTCAGTGACATGGCTTGAGCCTAGTTTTTCAGCTGTTGTGTTCTTCTTTGTCTATTGACCTTTTCTGTCTGTACTAGATTCTTTGGGGCTTTTATAACCCTACGCCATTGTGTAACATGATTATTCCATCCCATCAGATACTGATTATCACGGAGTGACCTACCACAAAGGTTTGTGATAGGAGTTCTCCACCTCTCTCTAGAAAATGTGACAAGAGGAATGAATTGTTGACAGGTTTCAAAAGACTCCTCAACTCTTCCTTCTGCAAAAAGATTAATCAGTAAAATTCAAAAGAATATTCTACTTTCTGCAAACCAATGGGTTTGTCCTGTGTGTTGAACTATGCCCCCAGTCACTCCTAAACCATTGTTGTTGCCTGATTTGATTGTCCAGTGACCTATGCTTGGCTTCTGTTTGTGCTGTCTGTGCTTAATGTTTGGTTTCCATCTATCATGATACTACCTTTCTCCTGAATGATAAACTCTGCATTCAGCTAATAGAAAGAGCTATAAAAATTAACCTAGTTAACTTTTATTAGCTTGTTTTGGTCAACTACAAACAGGGTGCGACAAGACGCACCCCTGACCTGAGCACCTTCATCATCAACTTCTGGCATGTGACATGCCTGCCATATGCCAGATATGTATAGCTGATTTCTAAATGCCATTTTCAAAAATACATGTATTAGGCAGTCTCTCACTTTACTTGGAAGTGAATGAGCTATGATTTCCATAGCCTACAAAGCAGACCATATAGTATAGAAGCTACTATAGCTTCCTATACAGAGTGGAAGGGTACTTTTACAAACCTCAACAAAAAACTTATTTCTCTTTAGACTTGCTGTCCATTCTAGTCTGGAAGACATCTGGACTCATCTGGACATATTCAGGTATCTACATCTAAACTGGTTGCTGCTGGCAGTCTGTATGCTTAGAGGAAAGTGCAGTGCAGGACATCTCAGTCTGAAATACCTGTTGAGATACATCAGATGAATAACACATGAAAATTGTCTATAACTCTTTATGGACCATAAGGAGGAAATAGGTAATCTGCTGGGACTCCAATCTCCAGTGTGGACATCTTAAGTTAGGTGAGTGGATCCCATTCATTAAACCTTTGTTAGGCCTATTAATTCATCCCTCAAGATATGTGGCCACAGTGAAAATACCTCTAGAGTCTGCTGCTTTTCCCTTAATTAAGCTAAGCTGCCTTTTCTTCAGAACATATACCATTATTTTTTGTTTTATTCTTTTCTAGATACAGTTGCCATATTTTTAAATATGTAAATTAGAAGTGCTTTCAGGTTCCTCTAAATATGGTCCCAGTGTTTTAAAACATGTAAATTAGCAGTGCTTTCAGGTCCCTGTAAATTTGCAGAGCAGGGCTGGTATGCAAAGAACAGCTTGTGTTCTGTGGATCATTAAACTACCTGCACATACCTTAATGTCTGGGCAGTAAAACCTAATCTCAGAGTCTGGCCTGTAATATAGGCACTGTTTCTCATGCTTGAGAATACGAAGATTTCCCTTCAATTTATAGGTTAAATCCTTGCCACAGATACTCTCTGCTGGATTAAGGGAAACACTAGAGGCAGGAAACCTATTTTCCCAAAGTGCAGACAAACTGCCAATCCCTTCCTACTCACTTCTTTCTGAGGCAAGAATCACATTGCTGAAAAAAAAAAAGGGTGTTGCTTAAATACTGTGTTTCAGGATTTCGTCTTGGATTGTTCTAATATTTGCATGTATAAATTTAGAGATGGATACATCTGGATCTAAAGAGTGAGAAACAGAAATACAACTTAAATTTGTGAGGTGGTAGAAAATGATGAATCTCATTAAAGAGATTTTGATATGACACCTGCAAATCAGATGATTTGTTGCTTCTGAAAAAGCAACTAAAAGCAGCAAAAATGATTAAGCAATTAGAGAAGCAATCTCAGCATAAAAGATTGTTACTGCATCAGTGGAAATAAATGCATAACACGTTAACAGAAAAAAACTATGCTGGATTTAAGTGAGAGGGTTTTGCAGCTTTCAGAAATTCTAGGAGATTGATTTAAAAATTATTTCAAAAGAAATTTGAAAAGTGCTGTAACTACTTTTCTCATCCATGTGAACGGAAATTAGATAACTTTAACTTAACAGTGATTTTTATCTACTGCAGTTTTCTTAGACATTTTGCTGGTCTGTTCTGCAGTGAACTAATGTGTAACTGAAAGCAGGTTAAACAGCAAAGGCTGTTTTAGGCTGTCTCAGAAATAAGAATTAGCTCTTTTCTCCTCTGTTAAACAGGCAAATGTATGTAATTCTTAGCATTTTGTAAAGTGGAGGCTTCAATTACTAAATGAGCATATGCATGTGCAAAATCAGTTTGGAGTTTTCTAAGGCTTTGTCTCAATGTCCTGGCATTAATGCATAGAGCATCTCACTTTTCTCACTGAATAACCCTATTCTCTCATTCCCCTCTCCTCCCCCAGCATTGCCAAATGCGTCTGTAGTTTGATGGCATCTTTCCAGAGAGCGATGAACAGGTCAGATCAGCAACCAACTTTTTATCCATTGACATACAGACTGACTGATGGAAACTTCTAACAACCTTAAGACTTTAAGCCTCAGTACAAGAGTTTACATCAGACCCTTCACAGAAGGGGAAAGCCGTTTAATCCCAGAAACTGTTAAAACTTCCCACAAGACAAAATAAACTACCGTGGTATAGGGTTTGTGTATTCTATTTATTATTTCTAAACAATTCAGTATGAAAGATAATAAACTTAGATCTCTGTGTGTTTTTTCTGTTTAATCTGGCATTGGTACTTGAGTGATCTGCTTCAGATGGCAAGACCTTTATCCTCTGCCACTCACAGCTTTTGCTCTGAGTGCCTTCACTTGTCAGGTAGTGCTGGGAATCTTGCTCCCTCATTTCACTGCAAAAGGAAAATTTTTAAACCTTGAGTAATTTTGTGTTACAAGTTCAATTTCCAGCTGTCACTTAATTCTGAAATAATTTCAGAGCATATTTCCTGTATTATTACCCAAGTACAATACAAATTGCAGTATGAGATTTCAAACTGCAGTGTATTCAATTGAATAATTTTACAGTACAACCTATGAAATCTAAGAAGCCTAAATGCAAACCTACTTGGGCAGGACCTATTGTCCATCTCTAGTAACAGATGCAAGAATTATCTTGCATTCTGCTTGCCAGTCAGCAGCTACAGCCACACTGCTGCCAGCCTACATTTGGTCCCTGCCTACATGGACATGATTTCCTTCTGAAAACAAGAAGGGTTTTCAGTACTGTTTGTGTAGTGTGTAGCCCTAGAGATTAGATGACAGCATACAGTTTCCTGCAAGGTACAGCCATTAACATAGGAATGTAACTTCTGCTAAAAATTTCATCAGAAGACAGTGACACACTGTTGAGGAGTTCATCAATAAATTCAGATTGTTCAGACATTTTTAAAGCCAACAAATGTGTACGAACTAACAAAACTTTTCAAATTTTTCATTAAAACCTGTAATTTTTAGTCATTCAAAAATTACACAGCACCAAACCCTCTGCACATTATTTACATTAGCTTGCAGTTTAATATGTAGTCGTATGTCATCATTTGAAATCTAAGCAGGCATACATCATCATTTTGAGACAAATTTAACAGAACTGTCCAACTCCTGTTGTCTTAATTCTCACTCTGAAGAAATAAAAATATGCCTTAAAGAATTTGCTGTCCATTTTTAAAGCTTTTTGTTTGTTCATTTTCACTCAGCCTAGGCCTCATTTACCACAGGATTTGTGTGGGATCCTTCTGGAGTGCCTCGGAGTTGTTAAGTGACAATCTAAAAGCCGATTTAGGATTAGCTAGCTTAACCAGGTGAACTGAGGGTTTCACTTTGATTGGGTAGAAAAGCTGTAGCTGTGCTTGGAAGTCCATATTGTGATACTGAAGGGCTTTATCAACATCCTGAGAGGAGTGCATTCAGAATAGGTGATGATGCGAATCTCACTAATCAGTGAAGGATTATCTGAGGCTCAAAGCTATACTGCTTCTAATTCCTTCTTCATGACGCTGTTCATGCACTGCAAAATGATCTAGTGCAACACCAGAAGTATAAATATTAGATGAGACTCTTCAGTATCTTAATTAGCACTTTCTAAGGGAGCAGTTCTTCAATAGTCAGGGGTAATCAGATGTTTTTAAAAACCCCACAAAATCAGAAACAGCAGAAATCTATGATGATTTCAAATGCACAGTGACAGACATCATGTCATGCGTATACCACTTACTAATTTGAAAAACAGTGCCAGCATCAACTCTGATGACAAATTATTGACAGGATTTAGTATTTCTAATCACACCATTACTGTGTGGAAGGCAGCGATTCTGCATAATTCTTTACTCTTACTGAAGTATGTTAAATTCTCCATTGCCAGACAGCTCCTATATGGATTAGGATTGTGCTAACACCCCATACAGTCATTTAAAATAATTTTGCCTATATGTGTTTGTTCATCTGGAAAAAAAAAAAAGAGAAAATTAATGAAACACTGAATATGAGGGATTTTCGTTTGTTTGTACTGATTCTTTTTCTTTTCCCAATGCATTTAGCAGAGGGTAACAGGCTATGAAAGATGGGACTGATAACAAAACAAAATTACCATTTCCTACCACAACTCTGTTGAAATCTTATTCTTGCCCTTACAGTTTTTCTGAATTGGAAAAGTTATGTATGTATTTTAATGGAGTATATATTGGTAAAAGAAGAGCTTCCCTATTTTGCTTCACTACACACATTGTCAAAATGACAGAACAAGATATCTTTAATTCCTAACATTCAGTTAGGTCCAGTATCTACAAGACCACCAACAGAGTGAGGGATTGCTTCCCGGAACTTCTTGTATTGTTTTATATTCTTTAGTCTCTGTCATTTCTTACCATCCTCATTTTAGTCTTCTGGCCTTCAAGAAAAGTATTTACAAGACATTGACAATTGTTAAAATATGTTGTTTATTAGACCCTTTCTCCCCACCATAATTTTAAGTAAGATATAGAGGAAAGATGGGCTGTGAATAAAACCACAGATTTGAGGAATCCAAGGCACTAAAGAAACATGTTCTGATTTTGCAGTATAGGATCATTCATGGGATATCTTTACGTAATAAAAATCTTTAGATGAGTAGTTCAGGCTTTTCATATTACAAATTTTTAGTTGAATTCACTTTTTATGTAAATGAAGCTTAACAAAAAATCAATTTTGTGGTTTTACCGCACAAGTGTCATTACTTATTATCAGAAACATCTATTTAAAATTCAGAGAAAGTAAAAATAAAAACTGTCTCTCTCAAAGGGTAGGTTAATTTAAGATTAAATTGTATTGCTGTACTTAAAATTGTGTTCCTATAGGTATACTTCTGCTCATCATGGAAAGTACATACTTTAAAGTTGGCTTGCAATATTTCTATGAAAAGCAATAAAATAAACATCTTAGAAGGCAGACATTATAAACACAAGTAATGTATTTCATTTTAATACTGTTTTCAAAACCAGATAGCAAGGTTTTATCTCTACTTTCTATGATACCAAGAAAACATACATCCAGGTAGACTTCAGATATTGTGTCAGAGGGCTTCCATTTCTATCACTCATTAATGATGAATGAGGTGGTTCTTCTAAACAAATAAGCACTTCAGAGAGTTACCCTTGACAGGGCTGTTAATCCTGGGAGTCTGCCTTATCATTGTAGAATTCAAGGGCTGAAGCTGTACAGTATCCCTGTACTGCCTGTCTCTTACACTGCCGCTCTGGCTGAAAGTTGGGACAGGACTATTTCACATCTTGGATGTAAAGCCATGCTCAGTGCTTCTGTTCTGGTGTGCTCGCAGATAGAGAGGCTTATCATCTTTGTAGGCACTGGCCCTCTTAATATATGGCTGAGTTTCTCATTCAGATGGATGTGTTATTGGCCTGCTTCCAGTGGTGTATTGTTTCCTTTGCTGTCTTTCTTCACTGAATGCAATGAATTTTGGACTGTAATACAAAGCTTACCTTGAGCACTACAGAGCATTAAGGCAAGTCAGATCACACTCTCGTCACAAATGAATTAGATATGGCCCTTAAACACAGTAAGACTTCAAAAAATGGCAGTTTTGAAGAAATACAGAAAACCATTGTCTTATGATTTTGCATACCTAACAGCAGCTCTTGTGCTTAATATCACTATTAAAACTGTAAAGCCTTTAAAAAGCAGCAGGTAATGGTGTTATTCTAGTGATTAAGGGAAGAATCTAGACCCATTTTTACAGAATTGAAAACTGTTTTCAAGCATCCTTCCAAATGTCTTTCATCCTCTCTCTCCACCACCTCCCAAATCCCTTCCATACCACCTACCATAGAAATTTGGAACACTACCAGGACCATCTGAAAATAACAAGTGAATATTTTTTTATCTCCACCAGTTTCCTTATCCCTTAGAATGTTTAGAACAGGGATGTGACTTCAGCTGCTGTTTGAAAATCAAAGCATAATGTGTTTCCAGTTTATAAATTATAAAATATTCAAAAGCACAGACCAACTTCAAGGAATTGGTTACACTGCTTGATATCTAGAGCTGTTTGTTCCTTTTATCTCTGTTACTTTCCCCTCCTACTCCCTCCCTCCTTTCCTTCTTAAGGATAGAATGCAAAGAAAATGTAAATTTTGATGCCTTGGGCCTTGGAAAGATAGGAAGGAAAAAGATAATGCCAAAAAATAAATAAGGAAGATGGGGTGAATAGAGGGTCTCTTTTGATGTGACACCAGTAGTTCCATTCACTAGTTTCATTCCTTGTCCATCAGAAAGATCCCTAATGCAAAATATTAGCTTTGTAAGGCTTTTCTGAACAGTAGGAACAGAACCAGGCATTTATACTGTACTAACTTTCATTCTAGTCTATCAAAGCTCAGCATAAGTATTGTCATTGATGCCATGTGAGATAGATATTTTAACACCCACTTTACAGATAGGATACTGGGAGGTGCAAATAGTTAAGAAGCCGAAGAAAACAGGAGAGCATTCCAGGAATACTGAACAGAAAATGAATGTTTGGGTCTGATCTTCAGAAGCTGTTTTCTTTAGGGACAGGGAAAGCCCTGCACTCATAGCTGATAGAAAATACGCATACCATCACCCTCAGCTGCCTTCGCTGAAAAAGACAAATTCTGTTAGATGTAAAAGGTGAAATCTTCACTGAAGTGATGAGTAACTCCCTGACTTAAGCAGAGCCGAGCTTTTCTTTACATGTTTATTTCTGCTTAGTACGTAGTTTGTCAAAGCAAAAAAGCAGACTTAGGTTGTAGTTTATTTTCATGGGCTTGATAGTGGCAAAGCCACTATGAAAAGTTCTCTGTCCTTCTTTACTCTAGCTTCATAATCCCACATCACAGTTTGTGCCCTCCTCGGCTGTGCTGAGGTAACTGTCTGGAGAGCCAAGCTATAAACCAGGCCACTGAAATGATCCTGATTATGTTTTAAATCCTCAGACTTTTTTAGGTGAGATGAGGGGAGAGGAAGATTTAGTTGGGAGTGTTTTGTTTTTTCTAAACCTAGATAATTTTCCTGGTCTGGGTTACAGCAGATTCATCAGACAGTTGCAACAAGTGTTAGAGGTAGAGGTAAACTGAACTGGAGTGGTATTGCTGCCTGGGGAAATACATTTAAAAATGCCCTGAGAATCAAAAGCATTTGGTTGTTTCTGTACTGCCAGTTCACAGCAAGCCTATGTATTTGTATAGGTCCTAGCGCAATGAAAGCTTGATGCTGATTCCGGTGTGAAAATCTCCCTTATAAGCCTTTATTAATACAATTTTTTTGAATGAAATAATGGCATAAAAGTGTTAGCTTTTAGAATTCGCTCTATCTGCTGTCAATGAGAAAAAATCTTGTGAAGAACCAGGCATTTAAGAGACTCTCCATAAACCCTTGTGCAATGGAGGACATGTTACTTCTTTCCTACATGTCTTGAAGAAAGGTGACCTGCAGTTTTGAGTATACTATGCTAAACCTCGTTTTCTGTGTCATATCTCAGTTGGCTTTATAGCCCTTTATCTTTTAGCTAAGCAAATGCTTGAATATTTGCCATATCCCTGACATTATGTTTCTAAAAGCTATAAATCAGAAGAAAAACTGCAAATTAGACTCAAAGTAGTTTTTGCTGATGAGAATTCTATTTGCTTTCAATAGATTTGTACCAATAGGGAGGCAAATACACCTCTGTCAATTACTCTTATTTTGTCTTCATGTATCTATTGATTAGGACATTTATCTAAAGAATAAACAGCAGCATCTTGGACAGTGTTATCAAATGTGATGTAATCATGGCATACAGAGATTTAGTTGTATGTTTTCCTAACTTTGTTATCTAGCAAACCACATCATTTTCTGTTTAATTCTAGTCTGAACTCTGCAATAATTAACAATCTCTATTTTATAATAGGGTAGATGTAACTTATTTTGCTCCAATTAGCTTTTATGTGTAATTGATTGGGGCAAATGATGCTACTTAACTGTCATTTAGTGATTTGGAACCTGTGGGAAAGCATTATATTGACTGAATTTTATTATAGGATGAGTATATAAAATTGATTTTGAGTGATATGAGGTTCTTGCTCTCCATGTAGCACTTTTTATTATAAATGCCTGTTAGTGCTGGTTTACATTTTCTTCCATCAACCAGGCAGAAAATACATTCTTTTTCTCTTTTGTATTTTACAAAACCAAAGGTTTGACCTGTAGTTAGAGTAGGCAGGAGGCTAAACCATCACATGTCTGGTCTTTGAAAGCCCCAGGGTCTGCTGCAGCTCCTATTGAAGTTGCTGGGAGTTTTGCCATAGATTTCAGTGGGACTGGGAGGAGAGCCTATGTTTATTGTTAACTGAGATATACTGAAGCTCTGTTCACAGTGAATTAGAATGATGGGTCTGAATTGTTTCAGAGGTTTATTATGTGCAGGCTGCAATTCCAGAGAACCTCTGTTTACAGGAGGAAAAAAATTCTGCATTCCTTGTACAGTCAGAATTTCCACTGAAGTAAGTGAAATCTTTGCCTGAGTAAGGATAAACACTTGCAACCAAAGTAAATGATTTAGTGAAAAATAAGCACATTACTGCAGTGCCTGTTGGCTACCTTCCTGTATTTTCTGTCATTTAGATTTGAAAAGTTATCCATACTAGTAGGTTGTGGTTACTTATGCCCACTTACTGATGGTCACTTTACAGCAACTACACACTACTGCCTGTCTTACGAAGAGTGTTTATGTGAAAAGAAAGAGCACAAGTTCTTTAACTGGATTCTCAGACAAATACTGGCTGATTCAAAAGATGCTGTCATGTGCTTACTTCATTTCTCGTCGCTTTCTGCTGAGAACCTGATGGTTGTACAAGATCCACAATGTACTTGCAAATCTGTGCATGCCAGGACTCCAAGCTTCCTGAACAGTGAGGACTTCAGGGAATTTTTAGTGCCTTTGAACACCCAAGTTAAGTCAGCCATAGCCTGGTCCCAAGCACTTTTCATGTATAAACACACTGAACCCTTGATGTCTGAACAGTTATATCATCACAAATTAACTTCTCAGTGGTCTTCCAGGATCAGTGCTTTGTGACATGTGTGCTGAGCACTGCAAAACTGGGTTGCCACAAATTGCCAATCAAAATTTGAGAGTTTGTGAGTAATTTTCTACTGAAACAGAAAATAAAAATAGGTGCCTTAAATGAAGAAGAGTAGAATCAGAGATGTCTTCCCTACTAACTCTAAATCTTCAGAGGAAGTATAAAATCCCAGTTTCCCCCATATATGTATACAATAGAGTTTTGAGTACCTTCTTGGTCAGGGGCTTAGCAGCAGTGATCCCTCTATGCCTTCACTGTGCAATGGGAGCCAGTCAAATTCTGCAGCAATAGTAGTACAGTAGGGACCTCCACAGGAGGTGAGGAGTGGGGTGGAATTACTCCCATGTGTTTCAGACTGTTTCAAGCTTACTGGTCTGATGTAAAAGAGAAATGATGTTCCTAAGATACATGTTAACTCTGGGTTTGAAGGCAAAAGAAAGTGCTTAGAATTTGCAGAGAGGAGCTGTTTTTAAAAAAATAACAAAATCAAAAAAGTAATTTCAAATTGGAGATGATATACTGCACACTGAGAATAAGAGATGCTAAGAAAACAAAAGACTTAATTTGAAATCATTAATTTTTCCACAGCCTGTATTATTCTCTGTCAAATGTACTGGGAACACAAATCTGCATCTGCATTGATTGGATGAATTTCAAAGACCTTTTACCTGCTCTCTGTTTGTGTTGCCTCATATCTTTATGACATGGAATGAACTGCTTGGCGCCGTGTTGCTGTTATCCATTAACCATTCCTGTTTTCCTAATCATCTTAGACTCCATCTTTCTCTGTCCTATCTGTTATTGTCTTCTGCAAAGAGATGTGATGTTCCTGTAGCCTGTTCTGGTTTGCATGACATGATTTGTGTTTCTGCCTACAAGGGTTTCTCTACTGAACCCTGTACATTATCTTCCCCCAGCCCCCCCCTCCTCTGTAACCAGGAGAAGAGGGTCATACATCTGTAAAATGACAGCACTTATGAAAAATGGGAGTTTGGTACAGATGGCTCTCATCAGACACAGACTCATCTTCCATGCCACAGACACTACTTGTTTCCTTGCAATGCAGACTGTAGCTGGAAACACAGGAAACACCTAATAAATTGCTTGACCTATCAAATTAACAAGTCATCAAGAAACTATTTTGGTAATCAATGAGCAAAGCAGAATTGTTTGCTTTCTGGCCAAGCAAGAAGAATGCATGGAGATGGAGCAATTTCTTTTCTTCATCCCTCTTCTATAAACAGCTTTTAACTGGATTGTAAATTTGCTGCAATACAGGAAAAAATGTGAAGAATCTATTTTTAGAATTAGAACTCTTAGACCTAGAGGCGTGCAGTGGCCTAAGTTTATGGCTGAATACAGAACTCAAAGAAACTCAGATACGCTCAATATATTACATTGTAATTATGTCATCACTGTTTCTAGTGAAGGTGGTTTAGTGCTGATTATAATAAATACGTAACAGAAATTAAATTTTCTGGTTTTAAACATGTTACGAGTTGAAGTAAATCTCAGTGCAGTCCCTACTCCTGCAGACTAGCAGAAAAACTACAAAGTGTAAAATTTTCAGCCCTCATCTAAAGCACCTTATTAAAATTACAATGAGTAATTAATAATAAATGAAGAAGCAGACATTTTCTTCTTCTGCCTGATATGGCTGAGATGCAGAAACAGACTGGCTTTTACTTCTGGTTAGAAACGGCAGATGCTTGGAACTGCTGGAAATAAGTCATGGTGGTGGTTGTGAAGGCAGCTGCCAAAGGATAGTTGGAGCATTTACTGCCCAGTTGGCCTAATGCAGCAAAGAGCTGTTCCTGTGAAATGAGACCAGCGTATGAACACATGAGACAGACTGGAAACTTGTGATTAAGTTATACCGGTAACTGCCAAGGATGTTCTGCCCAGTGAAGCTCGTACAGACAGCAAGGTGCCAAAGCAGGTGTCACTTATGTTGTGGGCTTAGTAGCAGATATCTGCTTGAGTACTCTGTCAAATTGTGGTCTCAAAAATAATTAAAATATTTGGAAATTTATAGAACACCAGTAATCTTGCTACCACTGTGACATCCTTTTGCCTTTCTTGGCCATTTCGGTGGCGCTGAACTTTCTGTTTTAATAGCAGACCTTTAGCAAGTCTCCATCACATTTGTAGAGGCCCCTGAAAGATTATGCATCATTCCAACTGATCATTTACTTCAAGCATAATTTTTTTTCTTTATTAAATAGAAAGTCACAAAGTTGAAATCCTGATGGTATGGAATAGAGCTCTGTAGATTTTCAGGGTTTTATCTAGGAATACAATTTTCTCTCCCTTGCCCTTCTGACAATGAGAGGATGGAAAGATTGCTATTGAGGAGTAAATGGGATAATGCAGAAGTCCTTCTGACAAGATTATAAATACACGTTGTTGTAGAAATCTGTGACATGCTCGTTGCAAATTCTTATTTATTAAAAAAAAAATGTTTTCTTTGATATTATGTGTACTTTTTTCTGTCTAAACTCAGTTCCTTGTCTGTAGTCCCAGTTCAGTAAGATGTTTAAGCATATGAACTTCAGTAGCCTTACTTATGTTTTAGATCTTTTTTAAATAATTGTGGGGAAGTTTTGTTGTTATACTCCTGTGAAGGGATGAGGGGTGGAGTGTGTGTAAATTGTCCACCTCTGTCAGTGTTGTGATGATGTTATTTTGACTTTGGTGTGCAGAATTCTTTTTGTTGGCATAAGTGAAGTTTGCGAAGACTGTGTGATGAATGTATATTTTAACAATAATTCTTATGCATACACATAAGTACTTTTTCAATGCCAAAACCAGATTATAGGGTTCTTCTCCCTCTATCTTTATGTAAACCATGGTCAAACAGAAGAAATTATACCTTATGTGCTTATTATAATAATTAAAATTGGCCAGAATTAGGATTGTGAAATTTGGCACTAAATCACAGATGGGATAAGAGGATGGGTTACACTGATGCTCATTTACACCTGTCTAAACCTAGAAGTACAGCAGAGTCAGTGACTCATGGCCTCATCCCACATGTGCTGAGCAATGTCTCCAATCTGTGTGTTTTCCCCATTGATGTAAATTCTAGATTAGAATATTATTTGTCAGTAATTCTGCCTTTTCTTTAGATTAAAAGTATGAGAATTTAAAGCAGAATGCTTAAAATAAAATAACAGTACAACACACTCCCATTTCATCCTCAAGACAAAATGTCTAGTATATCAGAAATTATCCACGTTATGTATTGCAATAACATAAACTTGGACTTAATCGGGGAGAACTTTAAAATTGTACTGTTGCAAGACATGCAAAGAGAAAAATTAAAATTTCTGGGTATTAATGAATTATTTAGTTTTTAAGAGGAAGAAGCAGTGAATAAAACAGAACTAATTGGCTAACTATAGCATTTAATTAACTTTTTAAATAAGAAAAGTTTTTGTGAGTAAGCACTGAGTTATGGTTATTAAGTTTCTATTTTCCAAAATATCCTAACCAGAAATTGTATCTGATATACATCAAGACATGAGAAAGGACACAAATTACCAGAATATTTGTTGAAGGCAGCATGCCTTCATGTAAGATGAATTAATAAATTTTAAAAATACTTGCATCACATAAATGCTAAAAGATTCTTGTGTCCATCCTCAAACCCTGATTGAAAGACAACAGAAATCATTCAGTTTGCAACATTAAAAGTCCAGGCTGACCATATAAATAGCTGATAGGAGAGCAATGAAAATGTTAATTTGAGTTTACTTTTATTTAATAGTAACTCTACCAGTCAGTTGTTTTGCTTTTTGCATTGTCATCATTTTGCTAAGTTTAATGCTCCTTGGTATGGGACTGTTCAGTTCATGGGAGTTATGCATTTCTAAATTCAACTCCTGGTTTAACAGATGTTTGTTTTAAAAGAGTTCCTTAGCAGTATAAATTATAGTAGACTAAATTGCTCATTTAAGGGCATGACAAAGTGACTCTCAGAGCATGCTCTGGTATGTGAAGCAAGTGGGGTAAGTGCAAAAAGCAGTGCGTGAGTCTCCATGAAAAAAGTCCTCTTTCCTATGTTTTAGAAAGGACTCTGTCATACAAAAGTTATGCCTCCTGCTAAAGTAGTTGAACCAGCTGCATCCCATGTGCTGAAAACACTCTTGTCTCTTATTTCTCTTGTTCAATTATTGTGTCTATAAATTGCAGTGGGCCACCTGTGCAATGCACTCATCCAGAATAGCCCCAGAGGAAGCATTAACATATCAAGGCTCATAAAGCACAAATCCTTAAATGTAAAAACTGACACTTTCATCCTACTCCAGCCTACATCTATATAGACATTAAAACAGAAAGGAATAAAGAATATTTTACTATGCAATTTGAAGGCCATGCTCTCCTCTTGCAGAGGTCAGCAGCAAAACTTCTCTTGATTTTTAGTTGGAAACAGGATGAAGCTATAAAAAGCATGAATTCTAGTTACATATTTTAGAAACTTATTCTGACTTGTGCCATCTATCAAATTTGATGCACCTATTAAAAAAAAAAAAAAAGAGAGGAAGTCTTCTGTTCTTGACATTAACCATATTTTTATTATTCCCAATCTAAAATAATTAAATCAGATCTCTCTGGGAAAGGGGTCTGTGGGTTTGGACTGGGTAGAGGAAGATCTCCAAATTACAAAACTGATTCTTCCAGCTCTAATACTCCCTCTTTAGAAAAGATTTAAGAATGATTATTCTTTTCTTGACATGTCAAGGATAAACCAACAAATGCTGAGACTGTTTTTTCAACCTCTGGGCAGAGCCACTGGCCAAAGTGAGTATCAAGATGGCAGTTTTCCAATTACTGTAATCTGCAGCACAGGTAACTCTCAACGGGGACAGATTAAGCTGAGACCAGCCATTTTCAATCAACTCGAGCAATTCTTGAGCAACATTCTTAAGAAAAGCAGCTCTCTGGAGAAGCAACCATCCTCTTTAAGTGTCCAAATGCATATGTGTGTCTTTTTTTTTTCACTCTCCTTATACAGTTATCTCCAATGCACACATAGTACCACTGATCAGTAAATAACAGTAATAATTGTATTATGGGGACTGCATTTCTGTGTTCTTGGCATAGATTGATAAGGTGACCTTCTGTAGCACTCCATTCCCATCTCTAAATTTATGTATACTTTCAGTTAAGCTTTGCTACAGGACAGTGCATACACATGTATATTCTTAAGGACCTCTTACGAGAAGCGTGCTACCACATGCACATACCACGTGTTGTGCTTTGAAGGAAATGGGTTTGGATATAGAAGCTGCAGAACATGACTGTGTTTACAGAAGGAAGAAAATCAAGGCAAGAGTCTCAGAAGGTCATCAAAGAACTGGGTGATGCAGACCTTCAGAAATAAAAGAAGACTCAAGGCAAATTCCTAATGCTAATAGCAAATAGGGGGGTTTTTGGAGCTGGCCATAAGGATTGCATACCTAAGAACACACACTCACCTTAATCTCAGTTTGAGATTCTGTCTAAACCAGTTGCACATCTCTGACCTCAGACCTGTCTTTCTATCAAAATGACATCTTTCCCTGGCAGTATATTCACATTTCCATGTCTTGTACATTTGACATGTATTGAAGTGGCTGTCTGTTTGCCTCAGCCCTTCATAAACAACACTGTCCTTCATTACCTTGTTGTTTAACTGTTTGGTTCTCTTTCTTTTTTTTACTAATTCCCTAGCTCCAACTCTTAAAACAGTTCCTAACACATGCCCACATTGCAAAGCTTTTCCTCTCTGCAGCACAATTAGACCCCTGACCTTCTATTCCCCAAAGCTAAAGAAATGCCAAATTGCTGCAAGCACTTCATTATGTTTATATATTGGTCCTGTGAGACTTGAATTTTCTCTGGCTATCCACATCCTTCTTTTTATTTCCTATTTACTAGCATCATACAACTTTTTGTGATATCCAGTGTTCTTGGAATAGGATATATTTTATCAGGTAAGGTTATTAGCACTTAGTGATTTTCTCTTTTCTCCAAAATTGTATCTTGAATATTAACCAATGTGCATTAGTGACTATTACAAAACCTAAGGAAAGGAGAAGGAAAGTAAAAATCCAATAGTCTTAAGCATAGTACAAGAAGATTTCATGGTCTTGGATCAAGATCCAGCATATGTGTGCTCAGTATTACTCACATGAGTAGACTCTGTCTTCAGGGCATTACTGAACCCTTATTTTTCAAGTGCACTCTTGCAAAAGGTTCCACATTAAACCTTCCTAATTGCAGATAGAAAACTACCCACAAATGAATACATTTTCCCCTGAAGAAGAGAGGTCAGTGAAAGTCATTCAATAAAGGATTCAAAGCACGTTTTATCAACTTTAATACATATTGTTACATCTTCTGCTAAATCAAGTCATGAGCAATTACTGTGGCTGTGAAGCATGTGAGATTACCTGTGAGCCGTGATCATGATCTTTATCCTTAACTCTGCCCTGAGAAAAAAAAAAATCCTTTCTTATCCTCATAATATATTAATCCTTATGCTTGCTTCATGGTATAAAAAAAAGGTGGCCTCATCTATTGATGTTAGCAGGAATTCTGGCATTCGTTCAGTGAATAAACTCTGTTTTAAGATAGCATTACATAGCCTCTGAGAGGAAATGCTTCTGTAGGTTAGCTTCTAACATCCTGCTCAGATCCATTTTTCTGTTGTCATTCTAGCTTCTGCTCTTGGTATTCACCCTTCCATATATTCCCAACAGACTCTGGTAGCAGGCTCTGGTAGCTTTTTTCACTGTGCACTTCTTCTTTCAATTTTTTACCTAGTTAAGAACAGCATATGTAACCAAGCAAGATTGTCCATCTTTATGCAAGATATGCTGCAGTTCAAATGCCATTTTTTGGGCACAAAACTGAGTAATATCCTGTGACCCTTATTAGAATGCTAGGTCAGGCTAAAATTATGATGATGGTCACTTCTGGGCTTAAAATTTATTAATCTATTTTCATTATTTGTAACTGCATGACATCAGAGGTATGTGGGCAGACATGGCAGTAGAATAATAACACCCTGTTAGCTCATGCCTATAGGCATCTTGAACCAGTGGATAATTCAGCCTTGACCTGCCTCGGAGGTAAGTGCCAATATGCAGAGACTGTTCTTGATGGACAGCTCTTCAGCAGAGGGGTTTTCCCACCACACTGATTCTTTACTCCTTTCTTTTAAAATTCAGCCTGTTTTTCATAGCTTATTCATAATTATAAGAGTGAACACTGGCCTTGGTGAGTGAGCCCTACAGGTGGGATTTGAAATTACCAGTACAGAGTGATCAGTGAAAATGTGCACCTTTCTGGGGCTTTCCTCTGTGTTGAGTCAGTGGTTGTTAATTTGTAATATAATAAAAACCCAGTTTGAGATTCTGAACTTCTCTGAAATTAGGTTTGGAAGAGAACTGCTGCCTTTCTTTGTCTATAAAAAGTTTAGATTTTGCTTATGAATATCTTGATCATGTTTGAAAAATATGTTGCTTAGCTGAGCAGAGCTGCCTTTCTCCTTGAGCAGATAGCATACATCATTTGCAAAACATTTGTATTTATCTACTTTATGGAGATTCAGAACTCAAAACAGGCTGAAAATTATCAACACGCTCAATGTATTGCATGGAAATTGCTGTGGAACTACTAACAGAAAGATTACAGTCCAGTTCCATGAGATCCTGCTTAGGCAGATGCAGAGGGAAAGGAAGGGTTTGACACATGGCAGAAAAGATGTGTGGTATGAATAGATGCATTTTCAAGGGGAAAGGTGTAAAAGGTATTTGTCTCTTTTATAGAAAAAAAATATCCCAGAGAAACAGTGAGCCATATTCTCATTTCTGGTATTTGTTCTGTTCTTCAAGTCTGCTTTTTTTTGTCTTTTCTGGGAATAAATAATGCCAGCGGATGGGTGGAGAATATCTAAGCAACCTTCTTGATGATTGCCTCTTAACTGCAACTCCTTTTAAGCAAGCAGTTGCCCTATTTCTCTTAGTTTCTTCTCTTCCCATAGTTTGGCAATGGTGTAATGGGAAATGACAAACATTTCATGTAGACTTTTTCCAATCTGAATTTGCATTTTTTGTTGGTAACTACTAAAGGAGTATTTATGCAAATGAAAGCAGCTGCCCTCTTTTTCCCTAGCCTACAGAAATGGGGAAAATGGATAATGTGCTGTCAAAAATGGGGTCAGTTCAATGGTGCCATCTGCCAGACTGTTTTACAGCTTAGTGTCTCAAAGTCAGACACTTTTTTCCCAAAATTGCCGGTCATGACAGGGCTGCATGTTTTAAGTCAGCTGCATTTTTCCCTCATGCCAGGAAAGAGGAGCATTGTGGGCAGTCATTCTTCAGCACAGTTATCCACTGACAGAGAACAATGAAACCACATGGCAAGCCTAAGCCATTTGGTCAGCTGGCTTCTGCTCGGCGCCCCGGAATGGTACTGCACAGTCTGCAGTGAACAATCTCATATAAAAAGTAATCATAAATGGAGGACAGAGTTTCATGAAAGAAATCATGACCTGTGATAGAGGGCAATGCCAAACAGAGGCGATTCTGTGAGTGTAGAGCACACCAAATGTGCCTGCTGGCCCTCTTTCAGCAGCCTGTGAGTACCTGTTTAAGCCACACGCATGCTGCTCACAGCGTTTTCTCTGCAGCTGCAGGTGTTTGGAAGGACAGCAAGGAGACAAACAAAAAAGGAGCGATACAAATACAAGTGTCCTTGTCCTTCCAATAACAGAACACAATGTGGGTATCGAAAATGTATACAAGCTACCTGTAGCTTGTATGTTAAATCAGAAAGGGTAATGACAAAAACCTGACAAACTGAAAACCTGGAGGTGTCGTTCTGAAGTTACTTACAGAAAGAACTTCACTGAAAATTGTAAAATAACACTGCTGTAAGATAGTATATGATAAGATAGGTCCTCAGGTTTTGACTCTGAAAATACTGCCTTTCACTCTTTTGTGCAAGAGATGCTAGCTGATGTAATGAGAGGACTGTATGGCTTGATTATAATATCCTGGAATTGCTGGATCCCTGGCAAGATTGATGATACTGTGCACTAGGGAATTTGTATGCAAGTGCCATAATTTTTGTCAGAATGGTGTTACATTGTGCTTACCAAAAAATAAGGTAATATCCTTGGTGGTTGGAATCTGTTCCTGGTGAATCTTTACGCTACCAAGATGGCCTGAAGAATTCATTGAAATGATATTGACTGGTATTTGAAGAAATCTGGGGCAGATGCAGATACAAATAGTAATAAAGCCAATTCTCACTCAACCTGTCCAGTGCACTCTGCACATGTATTTCAAATGTCGGGTATTTGAAACCCGGATATAGTTCTAAAATTTATATGTAAGACTTCAAAAGACCTTGAGTGACAAATTTTGAGAGTTACATAAAAGTAACACGGAGCAATCTCAACCTAATTCACTCCAAATATAGTCTTTCTACTTCAGTGAAATTACAAACTGGATGTAAAGTCAAACCAGGATGAAGGCAGGAGATTTTTGGATTTGTACAAGTGAAAACTCAGTTGCAAAAGACTCATAGCCAAGTCAAACATTTCAGAACAAGTAGAAGGACTGAACTCTGATTAGTTTGAGAGATACATATGGAGATACAGTAATTATCTACATAGTAACAAAAAGGTAACTTCAATTAATATCATCACTTAAATCCAGGTTCAGATTTTCAGTACTCATAAGCCTTTGGAGTTATCTAGCGCTTGGGCTATGACTTGGCCCCACTTAATACATTTCAGTGTTTTTCCATTGTTTCCAAGGGATTTTTCTGTATGCTATTTTAATAGGTTTATAATCCCAATCTTCCTTAGAACTGAAAGATAGTTTTCTTTGGTAAATAGTACACAATGTATATTGTTTATTTGTCCAATAATTATTGCCACTTTCTACTTTTTGGTGTATGTCAGCTGGCACTGAACTGATCATTCTCCCTGCCCTGGGATACAACCATGGGATAGCAAGGAGATTGTCCTTGGGAAGATTAAAGAAAATGACAACGTTTCTTCATAAGTCACTATAAACACTGAGCTGTCCCACTGTGACCTCTAGCTGCTCTTAGTCACACATGTGCATGGAGATGAAGTTTGAGACAGAAATCCTCTTTTGTAGCAGAGTGCACCTGCCATTTCCATCATGCAGCAGCAGCAGCTCTGCAGCAAGCAGTAAATCTGTCAGTGGGATCAAGTAGTGGATGGCACCACTGGTTTCTCATCCAGCTATTTTGAGTCAATCAGCCGAGTGATTTTTTTCCCTCTGAGTTGACATAATGCTATGCTAAGAAAACAAATTCCTTTAGTATTTCTCTTGTTCTGTCCTGACCCCAGTAGGCTTTGCATTCTAATTCTTTCCATTTGAGATTCCCAGATTTCATAAAATCAGATTTTTAAATACAGGTTTCCTGTTTCCCAGCACAATGCTCAAGAAGTAGATGCCCATTAGACTTCTTTTTCAAACACCTCTTGGTTACTGAAGACTGGCATAGAAACCAGTGAATTTAAATGCAGTTCACTTAGTAGACATATAAAATACCAGTATTTCAGAGAATCCAAAAAAATCCAAGACAGAGACCAGACAAGTCCAGATCCAATGAGGAATCTCAGAAACACAAGTCTTATGTGACTTCTTCCATCAGACTCCAGGGGCCTCCTTTACTCATCTAAAACCTGCCCCGCTATGGCAGCAGTCTTAAACCTTGCAACATATGATTTAAGAAACAAAACCAAAACACAGAAAAACCTGAGAAAAGCATGTCTAAATGATAATAAGTGATGATCACGTCAAGATACAAAATTTACCACAGTATCAAGACAGAAATTGTAAATCTAAGCTGCATAAGGAAACAATCATGTTTTCATGCAGATAGCATGATAAAAAGGCAGGCTTTAATAGAGGCACTTTATAGATGCTTTTCAAAATACAAAAAAAAAAAAAAAAAAAAAGCAGAAGTGTCAATTTAACTTAGTGGCTTTTCTACTGTAATTCTTCTCTGCTTCCATTTCTCCAAGAGACATCACATCTAGGCTCCCTTATGCTACTACAAATATGATTTGCTTTTTTAAAAAAATGTTAAAAGGTAAACTGGATAAATACAGAGATAAATACAGCCTCTGTATTATCATTAAAAGAACTTAATTTGTATTTACACAAAGAATCATAAGCATTTCTCATTTACACAGGAATAAATGTGATTTATATTCACTACTGCAAGACTTTAAATTGTGAGAATAGTAAAGATGTTGGCTAAATGGACCTTCCCTTTGTATGAAAGGATAATGTAGTATTTGCATCCTCATCAGTTCTTACCTAACCAGAGCTTCACATGATACCTGCTGAATGGCTGCCTTAGTTAAATGAGTACTTGTCCACTAGGCACTGAGTTCATCTTTTTTAATCAGAAGGGTCCGCTGGGAGTGTAGAGTCACTAGGAAATCTTCAGATAGGAGGGGGAAAAAAAACCCACAGATTTTTCAATCTTGCCAATAAATGTGCATTAAGGTAGAACTAAACAATATAGCGAGCATGTTGAAAGTATTTAAATGTATTTACTGCTCTAAGCAAAGAAAGCTCCCTGCCAAAGAAAGAATAACAGAAAGAGTAAAGGACAAGTTGAAGAATAAACAAATTTGCTTAGTGTTTTTTAGCTTATATTTCATACTTACTGCTTGTGGTGTCTCTTTACACTACATTCAGAGATCTCTGATGGAGGCTCCTTACCTAAGGTTGCACTGAGATGGTTTAAACTCTTTTTTCAAACCTGTTCTGGCTTTTGTCTGGAGAAGGCAATATGTCTAGAAACAGATGAAATGAAACTGTTTAGGAAAATACACTATTTTGCTGATAGCCTCTAATATGATAGCAATCCAAAATTTGTTGTGTTTTAAATACTGTATCTGATTTTTCAGTCATAGAAAACATTGTGAAGTCTGTATTTTATGGAGTTGCACTGACTTCTGTGCAGAAACAGAGAAGATTTGGGCTGCTTAAATTTGTACTCTTGCTTTTTATACAAGAGGAGAAAGTATATTAAGGGTGTTGAAAACAGTCGTCACTGTACATACAAGAAATTTTCCCAGTCCTTTCTTACATGATATCAGAGTAAATGAGCTTCCCTAGAATCAGAAGGTAGCAAATTTAGAGCCAGTAAATTTGGGGTTTTTTTGTAATTCAAGACTATAATTAACCTATGAAACTCCTTTCCACAAGACAGAAGGGTTGTGAAAGAAAGTGAATAATTATTTGTATTGAAAATACTTATGTCTGTAATAGTAAACGTTTTTAAAAGACAAGAGAAAAAAAAGAGAGAAAACAAGAGTTTAGACATAACCTACTTGCAGAGGGTATGAGGCAATTTTCTAAGGCAGAGGCTTATCTGTGACCACCAGTTGGTCCTTCCTTAGAAAGATCTGGTATTGACCACTGAGGGCAAGGCTCTGGGCAGAAGGGACTGCTGCTCTGATTCAGAATGGGAGCTCCTATGTTGTGTATCACACTTATAATTTTCTACAAAGGGGGGGGGGGGGGGGGCAGTAAAACCTGTAGGAACTGGATTGTCTCTGCTTTTGGACTCAAGTTTGGATTTAAAAAAGCCTTTCCATTGAATTCCTCAGAAATTTGTTTTGAACTTGTTTTGACTGGGAACAGGGTTTGACACCACTTGATGCTTAAGTTTTCAAGAATTATGGGTTTGCAACATAATTTGCAAGCTGAACTGTGGCAAAATGCAGTGCAATGTCCAGGCTTTGAATTCTTAAAGTTCTTTCTGTGTTCTGATTGGAACTATCTCAGTTTAGCTGTGTGAAAAGCAGTGAAAAGTCCCTGGCAAGCTTCAAAGACAGGCTATTCCTGGCCCCCACAGAATGTCATGTAGAATCTGCCTCTTTTATATAGGCAGTAAGCCTTCCTCCTGGTCCTCAGCAGGACTGAAGAAGAGAAATTTGAGGAATATTATGAGGCCTGTCTCTAAAAACACTGAATATAAAATCAGGAGGTTTAAAAAGCCTGAGTGTCACAGCAGTTGGTAACAGTGTGAGGAAAGAAGGCAAGAGGTGAAGTCCTATAACTGAGTGCATGCTGAGTCTTCATAGCATCATAGAAAGGTTTGGGTTGGAAGGGACCTTTAAACATCATCTAGTCCAGCCCCCCTGAGATAAGCAGGGACACCTTCCACTAGATCAGCCTCATCCAACCTGACCTTGAATGCTACCAGGGATGGGGCATCTACCACCTCTCTGGGCAACCTGTTTCAGTGTTTCACCACCCTCATTGTAAGAACTTAATCCTAAAAGGGCAGGAAGGCAGAAAGCCATCAGTAAGAAATACAAAGAAGGTACTGGGTAAGTATTGTCTGAGTACAACTTCTCTACACACTCCAAATCTGGGGATAGACCTCCCATGTGATGCTGATTTGTATTCAAAACTGAAAGGATACAGCTAATTTTGGACACCCCATCCCTATATGTAAATTGAAAAAAAGAGTGGAAGTTCATACATAGGGTAGGAGGCTGAACCCACAGCTAATAAGAACCAATGACAAAGAGATAATAAACTTCTCTTATGAAACCTACTATCATCATGTTAATAATTGTATGCACATTTCATCCAGGAAGCTGAATCTTAATCATATAATGTGTATCCTCTTTGAAATGCCTCTTCATTTTGCTTTGAAGTGCCAGACTGCAACCAGAAGAGTATTTTTGCATTTTTTACTTGACATGCTCCCATCTGCTACCATCCAAAACTGTCTCTCTCTCCCTCGCTTTTTTTCGCCTCCTCCCTTCCTGCTCTCCCCAAATATATTTTTAAGATGAAGACTAAATGTTTCTGCACCTCATAGGGCAAAAACATGTCAACTGCATCAAGCTTCATGTAAACAGTGCTGCCTCATGGATAAGAAATTTGAAAAGTGGCAAGAAAGATAATCTCCCTTTTATTGGCTTCATTCATATTGAAATGTATGATCAGAGTCAAAGTCTTAATCTTCACCTCACTTTCACAGCTGCTCAACTAACCTTAGTGTGTATCCCAGCCCTCTGTGAGAAAGCAAGGCCCCTCTGATTGGATTAAAAGGCAAAGAAAGGGAATGTCGTGTTACCCCTTTAGGCAGCCCAGGCTCTCAGGAGGAAACTCAAATAACAAAAGGCGAGGAATCTGACCCAGCAAAAGCATGGCAGGCTCCAGCAGACTTCAGCCGGCTGCACCAGCTACAACGAGGTCACTTTTGACACTCTGTATGAGGTGACTTCTCAATTTGTACTAAATCTTCTTTTTTCTCCACAAGGCAGGAGGAGGTTTCTCCACATCTTCCTACTGGGACAAGCCAATCAGTAGCCCAGAAAGATAAGCCAGAGCATGGAATCTTCCCTTGTAAGGCCTCCTGTTAACTATTATCAGCTCCTGAAATGCTAAAGAAAAATATTGACTGCAGTTCACAACATGTATTTATCCAACAGAGTGTACAAAGCAACCTTTTCTCTTTTTCTACTGCCTGAGCCTAGCAGTGAAGCTAAGCCCAAGCTTTGGTAGCTTCCCCATTACATTTATTTACCTCCTTACATCAGAAGTTACTAATAATTAGCTTGTTTGGATTTAAGAGTATGCCCATTCCCAGCCAAAAAAAAGCTGGAAATTTGCCATTGTTCTTGATGAAGACATGCAAAGGGAAAAAGACTCTATGGTAACAAAGCCCCATCAAAAATCATTTCTTTTAAATAATTACTGTACTTCCACAAGTGTAAACTGCCCTCTCTTAGCAGTAAGGCTCTGGAGGAGTCCTCAGTTAACCCACACTGTCTCAGAGGCTGCTCTGCTTTCAGTCAGATCAGAGCTGGGGAAGGGCAGTCAAAGAGAGGCAGGTTATGGAGAATCAGTGTTAAGGGGATATTAGAGAAGAAAAAGCTGTGGGGTAATGCCACAGACTTGAATACCTGACTCCAGTATTGATTCATACATTTTTTGAGAGGAGTCTTTTAGTCAGACTTGCGAAAACATAATGGGAACAGCTATAAACCACAAAAAAAATACCCTCTGAACTGAACTGCAGGTGCTTGCAGCACCAGCATACCTTTTTTAAAAAGATAATTTTCTAAATTAAAAGAAAACTTGAGCAAAATAAAGAATGTCTGAAACATCACAAAACATGCAAATAGCAGTCATTTTAGAGAGCGGCCTCACCTCAGTACATGACAGAACTCTGCAGTGAGAGTTTGGTGAACTTCTACATCCATCAAGCTGGGGCTTGGACCTACCCTGGCACTCAGCGTGCCTAGGGTATGGCAGACAGAACTTCAGTAATTAGCAAATGTTAAATCTCATTCCCCAGAATTAATCCTTGACTCAAGCACCTACAAACACTTGATACTGCAGGCCTATCATTACAAACACAGCTTTGGCAGACAGAGATGCTGCTTTGAATTAATTGTGTTCAGTCCAGGCCCTTGGACAGACTCCAATGGCTAACTCCGTTTTAACCAGCCATTTGTAAACCTATCCTTTGTTAGAGCAATCCTCAAAGGATGCAGAGTCACTTCTATTTCAAGTCACCTTGATTTCTGTTGTAGGTCAAGTCTAGGTAGTACCATGGTTACAGTGTCCTGTGAATCCCTCTGTGTTCAACACCCGAAGCAGGATCAGGGTCACATTGCTGTAGATTAGAGCTATCCCCCAGGTGCTTTGTTTTGTTGGCAGTTATTGCTTTGATAGTCCAGGATTTGCAAAAGTAGTTTAAAAATGCCTTTACCCTCCATTTCCTGATCTCGAATCAAATGTTGGTCAGCTGGACTGAGGGATATAAGTATCAAAGTCTGCTTTTTACATTCAGCAGACTTGACTTTATGCAAAACCTTTTTTCAGTGCTACTGGAAAGACGTGCAATCTCTCCTCCTCCAGACCTGCACTTCAGGACTGTAAGTAGACAAAATATCTAAATTCAGCAGCATGGCTTCCAGGATCCTGCTGCTGTGGCAGCAGTAATGGAGATGTAGTTAGTGACATGTCGATCAGCTCCCTGCTGCTCTTTTGACAAAAGAGACGAAGAGCCAGTGTTTATTTTCAAATAACATTTTTGCTGAGGTTCTAGAAAGATGGATGAACTGAAACTGACTTTGATTTGGAGCTAATGGCCCAAATCAATCACTATAAGAGGCCACTGCCTTACCTCAGGTGGAGGCATAAGCCGATGCTGTTTGGGCAACATACAAGCTGACAGCCTTATATTTGCTGATGTGTTTACCTCAGCCATAAACAAACCTTTAAGAGATTGGCCTATTGATAGCTGGATTCTCAGTTTACATTTGTTATGATAGTATATGTGTGAATAACCGGGGAAGATATTTTAAACCTAAAAAGTTATGATAGAATGTAAAGAAACAGGGATCATATATTTTATACAGTGGAGGAAAAAAAGGCTTGTAGTCGACCACATACAAATTTGTACCCTTTGCCTTGTGCTAAGCTATAATATTGGCTTTCGTGCAGAAATGAATAATAGCTTTATTCACCCTCTCTAGATTGCCCTAACATGCTGCAACTTGATTAAGGGCATGAATTCAGGGCATGAATCTTCCTGATATAGTGAGATTATTGAAATTATCCCAAAAGAGCATGTTTGCTGCTCTGCATGCAAAGATCTTCCATTGTCTCCTTAAGAATACACAAGATAGGTCAAGAGAAGCTTAATTAATATGGAATTAGCACAAGTCAATTTTGGTTTTTTATATTGTCTTGCCCTTTGTGGCCTTAGGGCAGCTGGCAGTTGGAGGAGATCATGCTCATATAAGTGTATTGATCAAACATTATTAGTTAAAGCTTATTTGTGTGCTATCTTTAGGGTAGCAGAACAGGAATTCTATATAGCACATAGTGCTAGGCAGAAACAACCAACAGGTTTCTCCATTTTGGCAAGTCTGATTTAGAGCTAAAAAGTAGCTGAGCTTTTCAGCAGAGAAAAGGCAACAAAACAAGGTTTTGGATTAACTCTGAAGCTACGTGAGGCATTTCTTGCCTTAACAGTGCAAACAGCTCCCCCTTCCAAACTAGCATGTCTATGAAGGATCATTTAATATCCTTCAGTCATCTGCCAGGTTCCAGTACCTAGTTTGCAGAAATAATTGGGTTTCTTTAATGTCATTTGTTCTCAGATTTATTGGACAAGGACAAGCAAAAAGAGGCTATTCATCTAATTGACTGAGCACTGTACTCTTCAAATATCATATTACCATTATGTCTAAGCTCTCAGGAGCCAAACTTAGCATTTGCCAAGAACTTATTTCTCATTATTTATCCATGTTGCATGACGGCACAGGGATTCAGAAAAGATCATTCTGTCATCTTCACTATTCATTTCTCTTCATAGTTGTACCAAGTTCATAGGGAGGGAACTGAATTAATCCTTGGATATTTAATGATGCTGTGCCATGCAAAATTCTCATTGAATCAGAATCACAGAATCATCTAGGTTGGAAAAGACCTTGAAGATCATCTAGTCCAACCATTAACCTAACACTGACAGTTCCCGACTACACCATATCCCGAAGTGCTATGTCAGCCCGACTCTTAAACACCTCCAGGGATGGGGACTCAGTGGATTCACTGTGGAAGGTACTTCACAGCAGAAGGAATCTATTCTGGAATATGCCTTCTCAGCAGTCCTTCTCCATAGCAGTAAAAACACAGCACAGCCAAGTGCCTTGGAGACAATGGATCCATGCTAATAAAGTCCCTGAACAACTACTGCAGTTCATTCGTGCGTGTGGAACATTTCCACAAAGTTTGTGATGGATGCATAGAGCATATTCTTACATGGCACTGGCTGCCCTGCATACAACTTGATATTCCTCAGGACTTGTATCTTTCCTCACTTGTTTCATTCTTAGATTTGTAAATGTGCTAATCATACTTTTTTTATTTAACTTTAGGGAAAATATCGTCTCTGGGTCATCAGTTCTTTGCAATGAGTTTATTCCTATCACCAGAATCACAATGCTTCATGGTTTAAAAACAAAGTTACTTTTTTTTACACAATTCTTAAGTCAGAAGGGAATATTCACCCACAAAACCTCAAGAGTATTTTAGGCTTCCTGCCATGTGCCTGTTCAGTTGTGCCTGTGTCAGTCCAGGTCTTGTGTCTCACCCAGATTTGGATTTTGGAGTTTTTGGAGAATTTGTGGGAAGAAGGAGAGAGGAGAAGATGACAGTTGGGGCATTTATGATCTTTTTTGGGGGGATAGTATAACTGTGACAGCTATCACATGACTTTCACCAGCTGAGAAAACAAACCTGGACAGGTTAAGTCCCCTTAACACACATGAACAGATATAAATACACAGATGCAAGCACATGCTTCATCTTTTGCTCTTGCTCTCAGTTCTGCTCTTTACATCAGTGGAATTAACATTATTAGCAATAACTGAATTAATTTGACAGTAAGCCCAAGCTTAACAATGAACTTCACATCTAAATCAGTTCCGTGTCTCTGTTAGTATATGAAATGCACATGCGGAGCTGAGAACTGCCAGGAGCAAACCCCCCCCCCAACTGAAAATTAATACCCCTCCCTGCCCTCATATTCTCATATAGATTATTTCTCTACATTCTTTTTGTCATGGCTGGACAGATCTTGTTTTGTAAACTGGAAATTTGGTCACTGTACATTAGAACAGTTACCTCCATCTATTGTTATGCAGAACCAGCAAGAAGCAGTATTTAAAACAAAACAGAAGTAATTAAACCTCAGTGAAGAAGTGGAGCTAGGTGAAAATACTAAGAATAATCTTTTATGTAAATTATATAAATTATGTCAGCATCAATGTCTAGACATTTGAGTCTGGGTTCTGCAAGTGTAGTGCTTTACTAACACCCACTTCAGAAGGCATTGGTTAAAAACCTCGTACACTCCCTGCAAACTAAGGTCAGTCATTTTCAAATGTGGTAGGAACAACAAATTTTCACACACATTTTTATTGTCATTAAAGATTTTGTTGCTGTTTATGATGCTGTGGAAGATGGTTCCTTTATTTCGTGTCATAGCTGCTCAGAAACATTACTTGGGGTTTTTTCCTACTTTTCAAAGCAATTGACTTCATAATCAGAGCAAAACTACTTATTCCAAAAAGATCTTTTAACAAAAGAGCTGCAGTACCTAGAGTGAAACAGAGTAAAGTCTGAGCCTGAACATACTAAAGTAATTGGTTTGGGTCATCATTGGGATACTGGTTTATATCATAAAATGTTCTGATTCATTTTCAGGAAACATGGCTTATTTTTATGTTAATGTTTTTCTTTTCTCCAAAGAGGCTCTATGAATTATCCCAAATAGATTAACGTGCTGACCCTTGATCCCTAGAAACCAGAGGCTGGATTACAGCTGTGCACGCCTTGAAAAGCTTAAATTTTACCGTTTGGTTAAGATGTGAGCTGCAAAGTTTAGGGATGCCTGAACTTGACCTTCTAAGGAAATAGCAAAATTAGCACAAGATTTTTCCAGGACTATTTATACATCTTCTGAAATACAGAATACAGCTGATCATTGCCTTTGAAGAGTATTCACAGAAGAGGCAGATCCACTGCTGTAGAAGAATAAAATCTTGCAGTCATTCTTTAGGCTTAGTGAAAGTAAAACTCTTATAGATTTTCCTATATGTGCTCAATCCAGCAGTATTTTTGAAAAGACCCTAGTAGCAACTGCAAGTCATCTTTGCTTATAATACCCGTACTAAGTTGGTGCTTTTTCAACAAATTAGGTTGTCCTGTCTCTGTGAGACACCTTGTCCTCATCAATACTCAGCCATACATACTTTGGTTAATAAGGTCTTTATCTGGTCAATGTTTGGAAAACAAATTAAACATCTAAAGAGGAGGACTGTAGTTTATTGTAACTCAGCTAACATAGACATGATAATTCCCCTTGCATTCACACAAGCTCTCCCAATCCTGGACATGAATGCAAAGGGAAAAATGGTTCCTTTGTCTCTGGAGCAGAAAGTAGCATGTAGGTGAGCAGCCTGCGGAAATTAAGGAAGGAATAAGGTAAAATTTAGCCATTTTAGTTTGAGAGTGACAAACTACAATACTTCCAGAAAAACAGGATGAGGAGGGTTGGGAGGAAGAAGTGACAGGTCTGATAGTTATGTTTCCCAGGAATACAGTCCAGCAGGTATGGCAAATGCCATACATAAGGTTTTAGACAAGACTGAAGATAAAACTTGACTGCTTATGAGCAAAACATATGGACAATTTTTGCAGCAAAGGTAGGTGTGATTGTCCACTTCTCTTGGCAATTTTTTTTTTAAAGTTTCCACAATACGGTACAAAATTGTGAGCTTCACTGAAACCAAAATTTCTCAACTGCACGGGATTTCAATCCCACAAGCCAAATTAAACGTCAGCCATCAAAGCCAGTTTGCATTGCTTGCATCCCTGCATAACTTGAGATAAATATGGTGAACTCTAGTGTGTTGGTAAATGAGTAATTTCCAATAAAATACAAATCAGAACACACCAGTTCTAAGACTCTTCTCATGGCATTTTCAACTTGTCTGAAACCAGGTAGTGTCAAAAGTGTTACCAGAAAACCTGTTCATAACACATTTGATTTATAGACTCAAAGAGGTTGGGCTGTGTTGAGATAATTTCATTTTCTGGAAGGTGATCAAAACAAAACTTTCAAACATTCTGAGGTTCACCCAGTGCTGGAGGGTTGAGTGGTTGCCATTTCTACCATATGCACTATATCAGAGTTATTCATCAGCTGTCTTTTTGATATATAGAGTTCATATGATACAGGGAGTTTTAGTCTTTGGTAAAGTCCACATTCATTCGTTTCATTTTACAGTACTAAATATTCTTCAAGCATTAGAGCTAATTGCAAAAAAACCCCAACTTTAAAGTATCACTTAAAAGAAGTTGTACTTATCAATTTCACTGAAAAATCCAAACTCCATTATCAGAATTTCATTGCCATTGTGTAATTGTACAACAGCAGTAAATGTAAAACATTTCTAGCAGATAAAACTTCAGCAGTTTTTTATATTTTCTTTCATTTACCAGTAACTCAGTGTGTGCATTAGATGCCACAATTTATGCTAACAGTAGAGAGTGAGAGCAGTCCTACCTACAGAAAAAGCATCGTAAAGCTGCCTTTCTGAGGTGTTTATTCATGGATGACTCTGTATGACTGCAGATAGAATTAAGCTATTTTCCTTCCAAACTACAAAGTATATACATAGAAGTAGGCCTGACAAGAGAGCTCATGTTCTGCTTGTTTTCATAAACGCTAGGAATCCATTTTTATGTGAATCTCATGGCTAAGGTACAAACTCAGTATCTCATTCTTTGTGTTGTGCTTTTTTAAGGCATTTTCTCTCACAATAAATATTTTGCTTCATTTTGATTTGACAAAACACATAATTAACATCAGGTTTGCTTTGGAGAACTGTAGGTCTGGTATGATTATCAGGTAGATCATGCTGACTGAAGAATTATAATGGCTCACACAGAGAACTAAACCAAGATTTGGAGGTGGATTTGAGAGTCTCACACCCAGGTCCAGGGCCAATTTCTGAGTAATATGTGTTTTTTAATTAAGGATTTCACTTTTTCAGTAGGTTACCTGAAATTGTGATGAATTCTTCATGTGCAATCTTTCTTTCAGGCTTGTGTGTACTGTCAAACAGATCTGATGGCTTGCTCAATCAGAAATCAGAAAAATCATGCTGTGTAGGTAACCAGGGGTCAATGTCGTGCCTCTTGGTCTGAAGCTTTATGAAGGTCTGTTGTTACATTACCATGCTATTTGCTGACCAGAGATCTCAGTCTAAGCAAACAACTGATTGCATTGCAAAGCTTACCATCATGTCAGGTAGACGTGATGACAGTATCAAGGGAAACTATAGGGCTAAAAGACTAACTGGCAGTAGGAGGGAGTTAAAGTTTTTCTAAGTAAGCTGTGTGGTGCATTGGCTGTGTGTACAGTAGGCTTCTTAGAATAAACAGAGGCCCAGGAGCCCAGAACTTTAACTTTGCTATCTTTTTCAGTGTAGCAAATTCACAGTATAACTGGTGAGTGGTCAAAGTGATGCTTCAACAAATCAAAGTTAAGACAAAAACTGAGCTCTAGGCATCTCTAGATGTGATTTTGAACAGTAGCATAGCTTTGGGATTTGTTTAGAATGTAGTTTATTTGCTTGCTTGTTTGCTTTTAGAGGGGTGAGTCTTACAAGGATTTGTTGGCTTTGTACTGTTCAAGCACCTCAAAGATACAAAACATCGAAACATTGTCAGTTGACTTCCCATTGGGAAAAACTTCTAGTTGTCACAAATCACTAGAGCCTGCTCATACAGCCACCGTCTCTTATCCTGCTTGGCACAACAAAGGGAACAGGAAAGTTCTGTGTTTGCCAGCCTGTTTCTTCTCAGACCTGTATCAAGGGTGAGCAAAGCAGTGAAGGGGAGGAGGGAGCAAGAGAGGTAGGAAGGGAGACCTTCAGTTCTTCAAGTCTGAAGCCATGATGCCGCCTTTGTGTGTCTCAGTGTGTTAGAATTCAAATCCAAGTATTTCGTATTTGTACAGTCATTCATTTGGTTTTTTGGAACAGTAAAATATTTAAATCATACAAAACCTTCCCTAAGCTTCTTTATTTTATGAATCAATTGTAAATAACCTTTGAAATGCATTAGGTTGATGGAAACCATTTGTTTGTTTGGAAAAGGTAATTTTCCCAAGCTCAGAGAGGAACAGGCAGTCCTTTCTAGCAAATCCTTTGAAACGCTGGGAGAAATTGTGGTACAGATAGCTGGAGTGACCTCTCGTGGTCTTCAAAGGAACTAAGGCAATTCATTTCCCCACTTCCTTGCCCTCTTTTTAGCAGATGCGGGTCAACGATGCTGGTGCTAACTGAAATAAGGATCTAGAAGCACAGCTCCATCAGGAGTGTGCAGGACAGATACATGATAAGCTGTAGCTCGCACAATGCTCCCAACTTAATTGATATCCTGAAAATATTATTTCAGCCCTTGACTGTCACTCATCTGTTCTCAGCTGCACCAAGAAGGAAATATTTTCCAGATATGGCAAGCTGGCTCACTACTAGCAGGTCTCATCTGTATTTTTTTAATGTTGGCTAACAGAAGTACAAGTCTTCTAAAAAAGGAGGTTGTCATCTTCCTCAGGCACTGGAGATGGGAGCAATCGACCCTTCGTGAAGAGTCAGTCAGTAGTGGAGTAAGTAGCTGAAATATTTGTAACAGATGCCTGTGTTACCTTTCACTGCCATCTTGCTTTTATTTCACCATTCCTGTGAATCAGCTTCCAGCTGGTTCTAGATAATGGTGAGAAGTTTCTATTGTATGTTTACAGACTGGGAAGACCAGTGCAAATTTTCACTGCAGTAGCTTCATCTTATCAGCCAAGGAATTCTTTTTGTTTACTTTGAGTTTTTTGAGGGGGAGGAGAGGGAGGGTTAGGACTGTTGCTTAAAATGTCATAAAAGTATATAAGTAAAGAGGGTTTTTCTTAACTTGAATTAATTCCATTTGTTAAAACCCAAACATTTCGGACCAGATGGCCCCCATCACTTCAGGCTGTCATATGCCATGTATTGACCAGTGCAGTAGATGCCTGGGAGAGTATTTATGATATGTATGATCCATTTCTTGAGAGGGACAGCTATTGCACTAGGATTCCTCTGTCTCTTCTTCATGTTGTACCTACATTCTCTAATTTTAAAAAATAATCAAGATAAATACTTTATGAACTGGTTTATATTGTTACTGAGTAGAGAAGTAGGAACCAAACTACAAGTGTACACCACCTATTTACTCCCCAAACACTACAGTGTTCAGAGTCCAAAGCCAGATTCAAGTTTCACACTTTGCCCATGCATCTCTATATCCACTGATATCCATGCATCACTGAATAGAAAAATCCCCCTCCCAACCATAGTTTAAGTGTTGAACATTTGAAATCCAGATCATGATCTTAATCAGTTATTGATAGCTCTGCTTAGGTGGTAGAGAAGAAGACAAAATTGCTAGAGCAGTAACAGATTACCCCTCTCCCTACCCTTCTCAGTGGTAGGGGATAAGGAAAAAATTAACAATAGTCTCTAGAGGCACAAATAAGTGTATATTGAATGGCTGTTGGATTCATTCTCACTGCCATCTGTTCTTTCAGTCTTCCATATGAATATCGCATACTGAAACAGCATCAGTGCAATTGTCAGTTCTTTTAAATTTCTATTTTCCCTTATTTTTATTATTTTAGTGCTGTCAGACTGACTTTTCACATATTTCTTCTTTAAGTTTCTTTTCCATACGATTCTTTCTGTGGTTTTTGTAATGTCTTAGCTTTCTCTTAGATGGAGTTCAGCATCAGGATAGTGAAAATTGATGGATATATTGTTTAATAATAAAGATCAGATCGTTTCATTTCATTATTTATAACAAGATCTATCCAGCTATTTTCCAGACTTCAGACACACGTAGTATATACCAGAAAAGATCAATTATTTTCTCTCCATCTCCTACAAAAAGTAGAAAAGTGTCCTACATTCTTCTGACACTAATAAGCTAGCTTTTGAGATATGAGTCCAGACATGTCAGATATCTTAGTGCAGAGAACAGGATGTGCTCCTCAGTACAACACAGACTGTCTGAACTTACTGCCAAAGCCCATCTGACTTTTTGTATAAGAACTTAAGTTAGCAGGATATGTTATTTAAGTGAGCAAGTTCTCTTAAAAATTCTCATCTCTTCAGCCAAATCCAGCTCTCAGGGGAAAAAAAAAAAAACAACAAAACAAAACAAAAAACCCACACACACACAAAAACCCTCCCCAAAAAACCAAACCAAAACAAAAAATACACAACTCTGCCTGCAACTCTAAAAGCAAAAGTTCTTTGACTTATCTCTATGGGCTTCGTTGCTGTTCAATAGGGTGTACAATAGGGCAAAACCCTCTCATTGAGGTCTGTGAAGTTTCAGCTAGTATAATTGAGGAGTTACATGATAGCTGTTTTCTACAGCTCTACATATGGTCAAAAGACAGGACTCTAAAGTCGTCTTAGAATGCATGAAAGGAACATTTGTTAATATCTTTAATTCATTATTTTCAGTATTATCAATATAACCTGTTTCTAGGAAGGTAGCAATTTTAGCCTGCAGTGCTCTCCTACAAGCTGATAACACGAGCAGGTGATTCAGGTGTCCTTTGTTATTTGGGGTGTGGAATAAGGGTAGTAGTAGCAATTAAGATTCAATGCATTCTTGCTATTAACATCCACTGTAGATCACAGGTGAAAACACATGTATGTATGCATGCATGAGATGTCTCTCTGTGGTTGGATTCTGTAGGGTTTTGTTGTTATTATTCTTACCAGTATAAATATTTACAATATTTGTCTACCTGGCGAAATAGTCTCATTTCCATGCTTATTTAAATGGACCAGCTTGGCTGCTTTTGTGGTGCTTATTTTTACAGTGAATAGAAGCCTCCAAGAATTTGTTAACTGAAAGTGCCATCCAAATGTTTAGCATATAGATGAGAGAAGATATTTTAGGGTCATTGCTTTGCTAATACAAGTCTTCCATTTCATGTTATTGCTCTATTTTGACTTCCCTCTTATTTCTTCCATTCTCCTCACTACTGAGTGGGATTTTATGGCAGAAGATGTGCCAAGTTGAACATCACCACAGATTTCTGTCGCAGGTACTGGAAAAGGATGCAGAGTTAAAAAGCAGTTGATGGCAACTTTATTGGGTTTTTTTTAGGGAAAGGACATAGAAAATAATGTGGTTTTGAAGCTGCCTCATGGAAGACAAAAATAAGCCCCAGACTGCAACAGAAGGTGGAAACATAAACATAAAAGACTTGTTTACCAGTATGTTGCTGTTGCAACAAAGTTGGCTATACTTTCCACAATGAAGAAAATACATAAAATCTAGTGTGAAAATAATAAAGTTGGCAGGGGAAAAAAAAAAAAAAGCCAAAAGTGATATTCTGCGTGAGTAAAATAATTTCAAATTCAATATCTTTCCTTCAGGCAATGTTTTACTGTCATTGCTCTCTAAGTCAAACATGATTACTAAGTTTTGCAGGGATCACACCATGTACATACATGCAGGTAATTATTAATGCAAATGAAATCTTAGTGTTTAAAATAGCAGTATAACAACTTAATTATCTTCAATTGTTTCAAAACATACCTTTGTGTACATAGAAAGAATGAGTAGCAGTAGTGTAAGAATTTCCATTCTAAAAGTCCTTTTCCATTTCTTGCATTGTCAAATCTCCAAGGCCTTGTTCCTCCCTCCCCTGCAGAAACTGCACTTTTAATTCTGAGCTAATGTGTCTAAGCTTTTCCTCAATATGAACTAGACAGTAGCAATGTCTAGTGGTCAGAGCTACAGAAAGGGATCTAATAAACCTGAATTCTATTCCCACTTTTGAGTTTACTAAATGAGTTTGTAGTCACTTTGCCTGTTTCCCCAACTATGAAATATTGCTGTCCTGTCCAAAGCAATTTAAGATCTCCTGATTTAAAAAGTAAGCAAACAGAAAACTCCCAACTCACTGTTGCTTTTGATTAACAAAAGAGTTAACACACACATTTTGTGGTTACAAAAAATGTTTGCAACTTTTGTTTGGGGTTTTTCAATAAATCTGGTATCTCAAAGTGTGAAAAGTGTGAAAAGTATCTCAAAGTGTGAAGAGTATCTCAAAGTGTGAATATAAGGCAAAAATGAGGTTGTATTACTTTAGTTGGTGTTCTGGTGAAATCCATTGAAGTTTATAAAGATTTTAGTACTCTGGACCCATGCCATGAGTTTTAAATTTTTAAAAAATATATGTATATTTGAAAGTTATTTCCCACTACTCTTGTATTATGAAGTATGAATACTAAAAGTTCAGTGCTCACAGAATGAGCTCTAGAGACCTTTGGAGTCAGTAGACTCGTTCCCATCACATTTGGTGGACTTTGAATCAACCCCTCTATGAGCAACAGAAGGTGCGCTAGTGCTCTGTCTTCAGAGCTAATCAGTAGAATTTTTAGTGGCTGTTTCTATTCCTAAGACACAGACCAGTGTCATCTTTTCAAGTTTCACTTATCTTTTTCAATTCAAAAACCTAGGAAATTAATGACTCTACAGAAGATTGTAAGGTGAAAATTTAAGAAATGCTAGAGTTAAGGCAGTCTGCAAAACCTTACTTCCATTCTCTAGTACATTTTGCCACTCTATTCTCCTATTTACTTTCTGTCTTTGATTAGAACTCTCACTGCAAGTCTGATGCTGCAAAATGAAAAGTGTGGGATATCTAGCAAACTACATGAGATCTGGAGTTCGGACCCTAGCTGGCTGCAGTTTCTGAGTCCACGTGCAGAATGTCTGTGTAGTTATCCATGGACTTCAAACTTGTATGGGCTGCAGTAACTGATAAGAATAGTCAAGATCAAGACTAGGTAGAGTTACATTCTGTATGTCAAGAGTGAAGACTGCCGTGCAGTGGTGTAGATACTCTGTCACCTAAATATGACTGCTATACCTATAGGTGCCTATCACCTTCTTAAAGTGCATCTCTACCTCCTCTCTTCATCCCCACAGTAACTGGAAATGTGGCATGTCAGATTCCACTAGGCAGCCTTTGAACTTGAGGGCAAAACTTTCTTTCACTTCAGTTCTTCAAAGCCAGAAACATTTTTCATTTCAAATAAAGTCAACCACAGAAAATGAGGCATTCCGGAAACAGCTTTGCTCCCGCTGGAATTAATGGCAATAATCCATCTACTGAAAAGTCTGGCTAGTAAAATTCACAGCTGCAAGAAAAACTGAGTAAGATCAGACTTTGTTGTCCCATTTTTTCCTCAATGATTTTCATTTCCTTTCTTTTCCAAAGAAACAAAAAGCAATAAGCAGCTGGATGGACAGATAGACACTTGCTTGAAGTTAAACTTACTTAAATAGATTAAGTGCTAATCTTTTAAGAGTATTGCCAAACATACCACAATAAGATTTGAAATGGCTCTGGAGTGCAAAAAGCTGATGAGATGTGGTAACAGCACACCTCAAACTGTTTCTAAGTGAGCCTAAGATTTAAAAACGTTACTTTCATCTTACTGAAGAGTGCATGAAATCTCAAAAGGTTTAAAGCTTTCTTCTTATTAAATGTTTCCTCTTTTCTTTCAACTGAAGGCTTTTAATACTAGAATTTTTTTATCTTGATGAAGAAATTACTGCTTCCTCAAAGCAAATAGGGGAAAAAATCCATCTCTAATCGACATGAATTTAAATAAAACACTTCAGACTGAATCTTTCATGAATTTACAAACCAAATTGTCTGCATTTCGCATGAGGTATTTCTCTTAGCTTTAGGAATTGATAGCTTCTCCTAGGCATGGAACTCAGCAGAAGGAGGTAAAAAGTCTTCCTAGAAATGCTGATATCACTTTTAAAACATAACTGCTCTCATTCTGTGGACAGTTCTATTTTCAGCCTGCCTTTATTGACATCCCAACAGGAATTGAAGTGTAGCACAGGTTCAAAATACCTGTCAATGTGAATTAGAAAAATCACTTGAACATCACCGACATCTAGATGTCAGGGCTGCTTTTGATACTTCCATAAAGTAACTTGAATTATATTTTCAGTCAGCCAGCCTCACTCAAATATAAAGCAGTCAAATTCAGGGATGAGTTTACTCTTGATCTTTGCTGCTGTGCCATCCATAGTGTTATTATTCACTCAGCTCCCTAAATCAGTCAGAGTCCATTCTGTTCCTGTACCTTGAGGACACCTGCTGACATGTAATTTCTGTTTTGTCTAGAAGTCTCTAGATGGCTGTAGTGTATAGGCTGACAGACTGAAGGAAAAAAAATGAGCTATACCAACCTAGAATTACCTAGAATCACTCCTGATTTTATTCATAAGGGCATGCCTTAGGAAATATTAAGCATTTTAGAAAGGGCTGAAAGAGACAGGCTTTTTGGAATTACCATGATTCCTTTATTGCCTTCTGGAGAGTAGAAAGAAATATTTCATTCCCCTTCTACTTCACTTTAAGTGAAGGTATAATCAACTTTCCCCATATTTGAATACATAAAACCACTACTTACAGACAGCACCACTGATTTCTTATATTATTTTTTGGTTTACTTGATGTTCTGAGAAATGAGAGGGGAACTCTGTCAAATATTACAGCCATGGTTCCTGCCCTATTTTTCACCTCTCTGTGACAACCTCTAGCCCAGGAAAGCCAGCTGAGCTGAAGTACCTCAGCACAAATTACAGCCCTCCAGCCAAAAGCCATTTTCCTTGACAGTCTGCGCTGAAATACCAAAATGAGCTGAGCACTCTCCCTTCTGCTGCCTGAGCTATGGAAATATAGTAGATTGCTGAGGATGTTTACTTCTTAAACTCATAAAAATTCAGCAGTTTGTTCATTAATGTCCTATATCTCACAGTTACCTATTTGCATTGAACATGCCTCTTGTTTTTCCTTCCATTGTTTACCTCTGTCTTCTTTTCTTTACCACAGTGAATGACCTCAAAGCCTTAGCAGTCTAATGACAGTGATGTCCACAGTGAACAAAGGATAAAATCATCCCTTTTATTACCCAAGTCATTATCTGAATATTTCTGCTAATATTCCAGGAATGCTGTGCTTATTGCTGTTGTAAATCAGAAAAAAAATGTGAGATATACAGCGTACCCTGAGGTATTTTCACACTGTACCACGCAAAAAAAAAAAAAAAAAAAAAAAAAAAGGCACTCTGAAATAGTTTCCACAAATGCCAGGCACAGGACACATTCCCACTCCCTCTCTCTGATGGAGCATAGTTGTCTTCAAAATTATAAGTCAGTTCATTATTGCAAGGTACAGGCTATAACATGGACAACCTTGAGCATTTGAAATTGCCAACAACCTATAGAGGACTTAATTTGATTTACTTAAATTAGCAACAAAAAACCTAACATGGAACTTTCTACCGGAGTCAGAAATAACATAGGAGAAACCCAGTATAACCATTCATGTAGACATGGGTCTGATTTCACTACAATTTATGTAGTGGGAATGTATCCCCAGTTAGCTGTAAATTTCATCTTTATAGCAGTCAACTTGTTACATGAGCCCTATCAAGATTCCTGGCTGTTCAAAAAAAAGGAAGCAGCTGAATTTTCCCATTTCAAGTTATAAATGCTCTCTAATACTTTACATTTTGTCGTACCAACTCCAGTATGACACAACCAAGTGTCTGAGGAAAAATCGGAATGATTACTCTATTTAGTAGCTCAGCTTGCTGAAGTCTAGAATAATTCTGTGTGGATTTCTGGGGTGTGATGATAGCAGGCATTGAAGCCTAGTGCTTAGAGCACAGAACAAGCAAGAGGACTTTGAGAGATCAAAACATCAGAAAACAGTTTTGTTTGCTAGGAAATGTGGGCTCTAGTTCTTGCCTCATCACTGGTTGGCTATGAAACCTTAGGGCAAGGCTTAAGCAGAGTTTTGTGTATTTGGCTGCAAAAACTGAATCCAGAAGCCCGGATTATGCCACCAGATATGGATGGTGCCCCCAGAGGGGACCAGAGACACTGATACACTGAGCAGGGAGCAACCCTCCCTAGAGAGATGGAAAGGTTGAGTCTCTCTCAGCAATGGAACTGAATCTCCTCAGGCAACAGCGGGAAATGATCCTGGATTGTCTGCAATCTGCACAAGGGGTCTGCTTATTAAACCAATTTTGGTAAGAAATAGATAATGCTGCACTCTGTTGACATGCTTTCTACAAAAGGGCCTACTGTCTCAATGCTTTCAGAAATTACAGGTTAAAAATTAGTAAATTGTGCCAATTAACCAGCAGCTCACAAAGATTTTGATCCTATTTACTTAACTTTTATTTAACACCTACTTTCAGCATCAAAATGCTATTCTGCATTAAGCTTTTAACTCTCCTACATACTCTCATCTGTAAAATATGAAAAAACTTCCCAGGTGAAAGAGTCCAGAGGCTATATTCATGTTTGCAAATCACTGTAAGACCTTCTGCCTGGGTATGAATGCCCCAGGATTTGGGGATGGTTTCATTCTGAGAGGGAAATTCACATTCCAATCCCAGAGAAATGAGTGATAAGATTCCCATGGATTTTAATTGTGCTGTTACTTGTTCAGAATCATAAATATGCTATTAATTTACATTTGTTGTTGATAAAGCCTAAGCTGTTTTCCTAAGATTCAGAAGCAGTCTTTCTGGATATAGACTGGAGCATATTTTCCAGTGTCTGTTGTGTGAATCAATAAAATCTTGGGAAAGGAGTTGTGTGCTGCCTACATACCATTTGGAAGCCTTCATTTTGAGAGAACTGTCACATTATTCTGGCCTGAAAGTGTTGTCAGGTTAAAATAACTGAAAAATACCACTCCTTTAACCAGGCCAAGCCAATGCCCCTTCTTATCTAGGAATGTGTTATGGTTATGTCTAATAAGCCAATTCAATAAGTACAGGATAAATTCAGTTTGTCAGTTTAATAGAGTTATAGCTTTTTGAATGTTTAAGTAATTGTAGATGCATGTTGATATAGTTGAGAGGAACCCTCTATTTCAGACAACATGTGCAAAATGGATTTATATGTAAGTATGAACATACAGGAAAAATACCTGTTTACAGACATGTGAATGAAATATGATTGAATTCAAGAAAATCTTAAGGTAGTTTGCACTGGCCTGGGAGACATTAGTTTGAACAGATTTGTTTCTTAAACTGGAAAGCGTGATATGAATTGTTGTCTTTTATCAGATGGAAAGAAAGATAATAGATTCTGCTTTAATTCCATCCTTTCTCTTTGTTTAATAGGGTCCTATCAAAATGTAACCTAGGTAGTGTGCATCATCAGAAAAAGGGGAACATTTTACAGTTGCCTAGATTGTTTGATTTGGAAGGGATTCAAAGATTCCGTGAACTGCACTCATCCTGTTAGTTTGTGGCTTAGACACTACTAAGCACAGATGAAACACAATTGAGTTGAGTGAGCTTTGTTTTCTGTGCCATGTGCAGAGACCATACTCATTTGACCCTGAAATCCTGCAGTATTTATTTATACAATGCAAAATATGGATTTGAGGTCAAATAACAGAGTTCCCAAGAAAATGCACAATCTGGGCTGAGTATGACATCACATTCCACAAAACAATTTTGGTGAAGAATGCTCTCATTCTGAAATAGCTCCACTTTTCAGTTCACGTGGATATGATTGCCTCGAATTAAAAGTAGAGTGAATAGTTATAACACTGGGATTTATCTATTATTTCTTAAGAATTTTTGAGAGAAACTGTTACTTTAACTCTTCAATAAGTTAGTAAATCTTATAGAGCAGGTGTAAGGGCCAAGGCCAGTAGAGTCTCAAAAGGGAGAAAGGCAGTATGAGAATGAATTCTCCCATGCTGCCTGAGGTGCTCTATGTCTCTTTCTGGATAATGAAGTAATTTTCACAGTTTCTGTGTCAGAATTGTGACTATCAAATTGGGAGGGGCAGGGGGATTGTGTTGTGAAATGAGAACTACAACTGATCATGTACAGGCCTGTTCAGTACCTCAGTTTGGAATAACGGTAGTTGACCATTTATTACAACCTGAGGCTTATGCACAGCATTAGCAGTCATCATAAAATAAAGGAAGCTTGTAAAACTGGAAAACTATTTACAGACACTTTGAGAGAGGAAAGAAACAATCTGTCATATAAAAAATCTGCAGTTGTGTTTTTTACAAAAGTTGCATGATACTACATTTTGTACCTCAATTGGGTATATCCAGATAGCATTAGGAGTTCTGTAATGACTGACCAAGATAATTTATGAACCTTGTAGGTCTGCATTTTCAAACTTTTGTCCTGAAGCCAGAGGGTAATAACTTACATTTTAAAGTGAGACCTAAGGTTTTCTCATGTTGAGATAGGGCTCTAAAAAATGACAGATGTTGCAAGAGAAACTTGAGAAAGTTGGCAGTACCATGCCTAACTGATACTGCTCATACAATTACCTGTTCCTAACTTGATACTGCCACTGTCTAGTCATAAGGGATCCATGCTGTAGTGTTTAGGAGAAGGCCTGATGATGCTCACAGTTACTGCAGTGAGAAAGTGTTCTGAAGTCTTCACCAAAACCTGGTTACTGTTTCTACTGGAAATTACATGAAAATATAAATTTGCACCCTGTTAAAATGAGATGTCTAAATTTGTCTGTTAATCTAGACAAATAGAAACATTTTCAGTTTTATCTTGTAGATGAACCAGATCCAAGAAAAAAATTCTTTGTGCTAAAAGTAAAATATTTCACCTACCATGTCTGGGTTACTGCTGGTGAGCAAAATGTTTGCAGGAACAGGGGAGCTACTCAGTGAATTGGAGAAAATATTTTTAAGCCCGGTCTTCCTAAGTATTAAAATAATAGATTCAGTCATCACAGACTAAAATTATTAATAGCCACATTTCCTTCAGGTAGTGAGACACAACATAAGTGTTGTTGTAATAGCTGTCATCCACCCTTACTATTAATTAGTCTAATTAGTGGTTAGCAGTTCACATTGCCCTTCAATCACTTTCAGATGTCTCTTTAGACAAATGTGGGTTGCACACAGATTTTCTCACGGCCCAGTATGTGACTTGGCTGCTAGAGACAGGGGCTGAAAAATAACACTGTTTGATTTGCCACCATGCTGAAACAGCCACTGTCAGAAAACAGAGCTCACATTTGCCACCCACTGATTCTGGGCTTTTCTGTCAGGAGCCAACACACAATTTGTTGGCCATTGATACAGCTGAACATCTTATTATCTCTTCATTTCACCAGCTAGGTGGTCGAGGGTGTGCTTCCCCTCAGGGGAAATGTACCTGTTAAAGCAATATTTCTTTTGGCTCCGGTTCTAAGCCATAGGCAGAAGGATTAGTGATTCAGCTTTTAATTGTGCTTGTCTTTTTCTTTTGCAGATGGCAATCATTCCATAGCACCTCTTATGATATGAAATTGAAAATTGGATTAAAGCATATTTTTGATTCTTGACCAACCTTTCCAGTCAGAAAGGCACCTTGTTTAAGCCAGTGGGTGTACTTATCAGCCAGTGCAGGCTTTGGCAGCTGTGTAGTGTTGGCAAATATTGAGTAATTTCAAAGCAATCCAGGCTTCACCTTCTAGAGAAGAACAGTAAGACTTGTTTTGTGTTTTTGTAGACAACATGAAGAATTATTTAGCATTGTTCATTTATTTATCAGCTTCAAATCTTTAAAGTTTTGACAGATTAATAACTTCCTTCAGGAGTTTTAAATAAACATGATGTATTAACAAACAGACCAAGAGCCTACTTAAATTGTACAAACATATAAAGCAGGCTGCCTTGTCTAATGAAAACCTGATAAGAAAAATATCTTTAAAAAAAAAAAGGTTGTGTCTCAATTTCCGAGAAAATAATTTATCTTTATATATCCACTGGAATAACAGATGAATGGAGTCAATCACAGTTTAAATAAACCCCAATTATGTTTTGCTTGATAATTTGATTTTATCGACACTGTATGTATTTACTTTATAGCTTCAATTATTTAATATTATAAATATGGTGTGTTTTGACAAACTGGGGTTAGGTTTGTCCTTTTTTAATTTCAGCATAACTTCTGTAGATGAATATAATAAAGAGGAAATATTCCATGCAGAGGGGTTTAGAATTATAGCTTCAGCAAACCTTATTAGTACTGCAGCTTTGCTAGAGTCTCAGCGTCAGAGGTTGTATATTTATGTAAGTTTAATTGGTGTTTAAGAACAAGCTGAATTCATCCAGCCATAGTCACTTAGCACAATTCATATGTGGAACTGGTGTGGATTTGGGGTCAAATGACCCAATTCTCCACAACAAAGATTGTTGTTTAGACCAACAGTATGCTGTGGTGGTAGAGCTGGTGATTTTAAACTCCGATTTTTCAGAGGCAGGAACATGGTTGAAAGACCCATGTGCACACGATTCCCTGCTGACAGGGTAACAGGGTGAGCAAAATGTCACCATTAAAATACAGTTGTAAATCTTCCAAACTTGTGCTCTGCATATGTAGGGTACAGCTAACTTTAGCATTTCTAAAGGGAAAATGAGCAGTGAATTCTTGTTCACGCCTTCAACTTATAACCTCTGAAATAGCTCTGGAGCTTTGCAGTGCAGGAGAGGAAGCCACGGCTACTGTGGCAGTTTGGGGTGCCAGCAAGACTGGCCTGGCAGAGCTCATCACTGCATTTTGCAGGTAACCCCCAAGTCCCAGGTCATCCTCTCTCCTGCTGGGACAGTGCAGGAAGCCCAGCTCCGGCCACTCACCTTCAGCTCTCTCTGAGTTCAGGTCTTCATCAGATATAACTTGGGTTTTATTGATAGTGTTCTGTTTGCACTGATCATTATAATATAAAAAAAATGACATGGGCTTATAAACATCCTGTAAGAAAAAATTATGAGATTTTGAAATGTCTTAACAGGTTTAAGAGGAGAGTTTCATAGGAGCAAAACCAGAAGGTGCAAACCACAGAAACGTAATGGCCAACAAAGCCAATGCCAAAACAAATGCCAGTAAATACAGAAGGACCATCTTGTACAAGTACAAAGGTAAAAATGATTCAAGAGGCTCTCAAGGGTCAAACAGCAGAATGAAATGTCTTTTCATTTTATTTGTCAGAACTGTTTAGCACTTAATGAAATAAATATTCTTTTAGAAAGACCACAAGAAAAATTACAGGTAGTGCTTGTTAGTGGGAGGCATTGCAATTTGGCCCAACCAAGACAGAATGCTTCATGTAAAGATATACATCCCTGGCATTGAACTGCTTTTGAAAATTAGATCATTTCTTTTCACTGTGATTTTTTTGTGTAAAAGCTTCTGGTCTCGTAAAACTACTGAGTCATATGTCGCTGAATAAATCTTTGTTTAGAGGAGACATTTTGTAGTTTTGAAAACTTTGTCATAGAAATACTGGAGCGCTGTAACTTTAAAATATATTTTTCAGGCAAACAGTAAAGCCCCATGCAATTAATTTTATACTGAATTAATAATCCTGCTGTTTAAGCAGTAACACTATGTTTATATCAACATTATGGAAGGAACATAAAAGACATTAACATTTTATTCTTTAAAATTATTGCATTAGAACTCTAGAAGATGCAGCGATAGTGCATGTGGGGCTTGGGGTAAGGGCCTAAGTAGAGTGAAATTTGGCTACCAACATTAATTTGAACAATATTTTTTAGTCTAATAGCTGTGTTGTTTTCTAGAGTCAAACCAGTCTGCTTCTATTTTTATTCAGTCTGTTTCATAGGGACACTATTTCTTTTGGAAGAAGAAATTATAATTATAAGCATGTGAAGGATTTTCAATTATTTAATTCCTCCTCAGAGTGGAAAGCCTTCAACAATGATTTGTTCCTTTCTTAAAAAATGTACCTGTTACCATTCAACACACTACTAAAACCATAGCATACATTTTGGTTTATATGTTTCATTCAGGATCTGACTTGCATCATTTTCTGGGAAATTTAGCTGAGAGGTTTTTTAACAGATTGGACCAAAAGTTCTGCAGGGGACAGTGGGAGAAGACGCGGGGATACCCACCCTACACAAAAATTAACACATCAGCAAGGAGCTTAGAGGAATGAGAAATTTCAGAGACATGACAAAACACACTTACACCAAGGGAGTTTTTAGCTGTGTGCTTCCTTCTGAGAATCTCTGTGGCTTGTTTTGTCTGTTGCTGTTTCTATTAGATTTGTCATTTAAAGTTCTCTCCAAATGGAATTTCATGAAATCCCAGAAGACGAGGAGATTGGTAAACCTGCTCTAACTGCTCTAACAATATCATGAAACAGGGTTTGAATTACCAATACACCCGGGAATTCTAATGCAATTATGAGTGTTTACTTACACCATGTGTTTCTCACTGAGCCTCGGCTGTATCAGGATAAACCAAAGGGAGCTAATGTTTTATAGATGGTAAGACTCTGTTTGTTTTCAGTAGGGCTAAGTCTCCCAAAGCACTCAGACACACTAATTAAAGTAAACTGCAGAGGCCCATAATAAAATATATGTGTTTGGAGACTGTGAGATGAACTCCACTGGCTTATTAAAAGTCAAAAGAAAAATATACATTATTTATGACTTCAAAGGGACACATTGTGAGCTCCGGTTTATTTAAAGGATTAACTAAGCATTGGTTATTGGTGACCATCTGAACAGCTTTCCTTTCACAGTTCATTAGTTATGTCATATATGTGGGAAGTCATAATTTGGGTTTAGATCAAATATTATTAATCAAATAAATTATGGAGGGTACACCAACATTATTAAATGTAATCTTTAGGAAAATAACACCTCACAAATCCACTTTTCTCCAGTTGCCCAATTACATTTCAATACATAAACAAAAATCCAACAGATGTGTGGCAAGTTTTATAGAACTGCCTATCTCTGGAGGGGGTTTTTTGTCAATACATACAGCACACTCAAAATACAAATGGAATTGAAAAGGAAGCGCTTGGTAGGCCATCAAGGGCTTAGTGACGTATCAGAAGTACAAATTATCCTACTGTGAGTACTTTTGTAAATTACCTAAAATGTTTAGTTTTTTTAAAAATTGCCTGATATATGGGAATGAGGGGGAAACTGGGGGTTCCCTTTCACACACATACACACACACACACACTCACTCTTAAAGTGTTCACCAGTGTTCACAAGCCTGGGAAGAGATTTATTTTCATTTCACTCTTCTGTCTTTCCATCTTTCTTGCTAAGTTTAGTACAACTCAGGTTTTAAGGGAGATGAAAGGAAAAGATTCAGGATGCTAGCAATAAAGTTTAAATCAAAGATTTCAATAAATTTTGTATGGGCAGTTAGGTAGAGTTTACTGATAATTTAATTGTCTCTAGAAAAGTGTTGAAGTTTCATTTTTTAAAGTAGCTGTTTAAATAACTTAAACTCACTTAAGTCAAGGTTAGGAAAACACTTATTCTTATGCTAAGTATTAATTCACAAGAGTATTTTTAGGACTGTTTGTATTTTCACTGACATGACTTAAGAGAGCAAATGGAAGCTGCAGTCCCTTTTGTTTCAAATATTATGGGCTGAGGTATGTTTTTTTAATATTGCATTGTCATCTTTGGATCAGCTAAACAAATATGCCAGCATTGGTACTGCCTCAAGCTTTGTTTTTATATAAACTTTGGGGGGAAGGAGAATGGTTGCAACATGCTCTACTGCCCAAATGAGCATTGTTCTGCCATCCCACCTGTGAAAACTGTAAAATCCTGAAATCGGTGGAGACTTAGCTATCATTCTTATTTTTCACTCAGTGAATCAGCAGGCAGTCTGTGTTTCTGCAGGTAACATCTCTTATGAATTAACAATAAAATATTCAGCATGAGGGTCTATTTGTTGTTGCTTTCAGTTCAGTCCTTTTGCCCAAGCTGCCTACAGGCAGTAGAAGTCACTTAATTTAGAAAGAAATTCCAAGATAGCAAAGCTTTGCCAAAATGTGTACAAAACTAATATCCTGCTGAGCAACCAGAATTCACAAATGTGAAGTATGTATTAAAATATATTATGTATAATATATATTTGAATATTTGACATATATTTTTATATATATAAGAATTTCTATTTCTAAAAAATATAAAAACTGTTCCATAAGCCACATGGTCCCATCATGTACCTGATCCATTTTACAAATAAAGATGAGAGGAAGGGCACCTTACAGTGCTGGTTCTCATCTTTTCTGTTTCTGGGGTGGTTTTTCCCATGCCACCTTTCCCAATCATCTGACATACTGAGTGAAGGTGATCATGACTCCAGATCCCACATTGGGCATTCATGGGCAAGTAACCATTTTGTAGCACACAACTTGCATGTCTTGGGTGGAGGTGTGCCTGACACTTCAGTGCCCCTTCACCGATGATTCTTCCCAGGCTTGTGGGGAAATCTGGATTTTTTGCCAAATGTCTTCTCTTTCTGCATCATACATAAACAAATGTTCTCTCAGTTTTCTCCGGGATCATATTTTTATGAAATCTTTAGATTTAAATGCCCTGTAACAGCAGGGTTTTGTTTTAAAAGCTGACCTACATTTGGAAAAAAATAAAAGAAAAAAAAAGAGGGGAAAATCCTTTGAAAGGATTGAAGCTGAAATACAGTAAAATTTTTAAAAAGTTTATTGCAGATGAGTGATACTTTGTTTTATTAAACTGTTTGGGAAGAATTTATGGTTTAACATAAGCTGATAATTTATCTCAGCCAATAAACCAAAGACTTTGTCTTTCACATAATTCTATCATTCATATTTTGTTCAGCATGAAACAGAATTTTGGAGGTTGGACAAAGACACTTTTCAAAACATTGCCCCAGTTCTTCATCTTCTGCTATGGACTAGTATACAATGAGAATTACTATGCTCTTCCCCCCTTCATAGCACTCTAAGTGATGGTGCAAATGATGAGACAAGCAGCCCTAGTAAATTGATAAAGAAATTCATTTACACCCAAGCAACATCTCACAGGAGACTCAACTTTGTGGACCTTGTTATGAAAAATACTTCATTCAAATTAACTTCTAAACTTCAGGAGTTCAGAGTAATCCTGTATATATATTTTGAATTAAAGCAGTTAATGTGCTAGGAAAAGTAGAATAAGGAAGAACTGATTTCACTATGCAATACTTTGTCACCTAATAGTGCATAATTTATACAGATACATTGTAAAATTATGAACAATTAATTTTGAAATGGTCATTGAACTTAGAAACAACAGTACATTTCAGAACGTGGCCTTCAATAGATTAATGATTGCTCCTGCCCTTTTCTATCTCTGTAGCCTAATTTTTCTGAGGAAGGGTTGTCTTTGAAGTCAGGTTTAATTTACTACCTATGAGTCCTTTAATGGATGTCTCCACAGTAGATATGCTTAAATGGAAAATCTTACATAGAACAGGTTCATACCTAATAGCTAGAAAGAATGCATTATATATACCCTTATCATAAAATTGATAACTGCAGTGTTAAGAGGTTTGCATTCTGACTTCCTTAATAGTATGCAGAGGCAAAAGATCAAGGTCAACAGCTAATACAAGTTTCTTAAGTTGTTGTTAATTGATAATTAAGTTGCAATAAAAGTAATCCAAGTAAGCAGATGTCCTCATCCATTTGTCTTTATGTTTCCCCTTTTGCACCAAATAGTATAAGCATAGCAAATTCCAGTGGCAGCAAATTATACACTGCATTTTTTCTAATGCTGAATTACATTATTTTCCTGCTAGTCTTTTTTTTCATTCTGGAGTATAGTAGATAGATAAAACAAGTTTCTTAAGAGAAGGCTATTGAAGAGAAAATTATGTTGACTAATTAATTTAATTACTGGTTTAAGAACATAGTGTGACTTTCTCTCCTTGGAAAGATAATATAAAAATACTCTTAGAATTGCTAAATGAATGCAATGTTAACTTACTTGGGCAACTGTAGAATGCTCAAACACAGAGAGGAAAAAATGGTACTCGGGTACAGCAACTAAGTCGCTGTGAATAGATGCTGGACAGTGTGTATGATAAGACTTTGATTACATCAAATCCTTTTCCATCCATTGAAGACAAAGGGAAAAACTAGTCCTAATTACCATGTTTTTCACTTATTATTCCTTCAAATAAGAAATTTAGCTTCTGCTTATAATTAAGGTATTATAGGTGATAATTAGTAATGCCGATCGCTGCTCATGTATGTTATATATATGCTGGTGGAACATCTGGGCTAATGTTGGGAAATTTGCCCTGATCACAGGAGCTGAAAAGGAAAAAGTGGTCTTAAGATACAACACTAAAATGAAGATTAAGAACTCTTTCCAAGCTATTATTTGCTCCAGATTATTTTATCTGGAAGTCCAATTACAGAACCCGGCTGGAGAGTGGTTATAAAGTAGAAAACCTGACTCCACAAAGACACATGGGCAAGCAGACAGCAGAAAAGAGTAAAGCTTATTTGCTTTCCAAATCCAGGAGTATTTGGGAGCATGTAACTATACTCTCAAAACAGAGCAAGCCCTCTGCTGAATCAGTAGCTGAAGCCAGTTATCAAAACAGAATCTGGCAGAACAGCCTAGCCATGAGAACTGAAGATTAGCAGAGGTGAGCAACTTTGCCCCTATCTTCTCTGAGAGATGGCTTGACATGAGAGTATAATTTCGGGGAAGTGAGATTTGGGCAAGATGTGTCATAGTGGAAACTGGGGGACATACTGCTGTATACCTTCTGGGTTGCCATTTCCTATTTGCACAAATATGCTTACATACAGAGGTCTCACATGTTACTTTGGAGTACATTTCTTTCCCCTCTGAAAAGATTTTTTTGTGCAATACCTTTCCCAAAGAGCTTTCCCAAAGAGCTTGGAAATAAGAAAATGAAAAAATCGGCTGAAAGGTTACTAATTTATTTTTGAGGACCAGAATTAAAAGCATTTGTTTACTTCAGAACACAACTATCAGAGGTAAGCAATGACATCTTGACATTAAGCCTGGTTTGCTTCAGATGTATGCTTGTAGAGCCTATTAAAGTGAGAAACTTTACTCAGGTAAAACCACAGTGATATTCCTGTCTGAAAAGACATCAAATCTTTAAGCTGATTGGGATTTATACAGGCAAACTTTATCCATTTAAAGAATACTCAGTAAATATACAAATAGAAATGTGTTCATTTTTCTTAGACTAAGTCAAAATGTGGATGGGAGTCTACATCACCTTTGAAGATAAGGCTGCAAACCCAGGAGTGCCTTCTGGAAATTAATGGTAATGTTTCTTAGAGAAATACACAGAATACTTCTGTATTCCTAAAAATCCAAATTTAGGCTTTTTGCAGTTTCCAGAAAAACAGTGATATGTAGGATTAAGGCATGTAAAATAAGAAGCACAGGCTTTAGAATTCAGTTTAGGCAGGAGAGCCTGTCAATCCTGAAAAGCATCATCTTGTGTACCTTGTGTAGTTTCTCCCAAAGTTACATGAAGGAATAGTATTGGGGGACTCCCAGTATCTGGTGCTGGATACTTCTGAGACAATCCAGAATTACTTAGGGCATGAATAATGCTCTGCCGGTCCGTGTGTCCTGGGCCTGCTCTTTGCAAATCCCCATTTTGCACCCTGCTCAATGAAAGGTCTGCTTAGCCAGCCAAAGACTGCCATGGCAGACATTTTATTTTTGTTTCTATATGAGATAATCCTATCTTTCTCCTAGATAATTTCTGAGAATAAATAGTTGTTAACTGTGATGATTTTTCACCTTACAGATTCTTTACATATCCTTCTAGTTATTCCCTCAGGCTTTCCCATTACTAAGAATGTAAAGGGATTTACTCATCTCCAGTGTACTGATATTTCTACCAAATGCCTGGGAGAGAAATTGTTAACTTTGTTGAATTTGGTTTGTTCATAATTAATGATAAACCTCACATTTCTTTAAATATTAGAGTTTTTGATCATTTGTCTGATGATTGTTACTTATAGAAGGTATGTTGCCAGCTAAAATCTAAGCATTTTGACATACTGCTTAAGCTTTTCTCTTTTATCCATATACAGCTTCTCTAACAATAAGGTCAATGGCAATGCCAAACAGGAGGAGTGAGAGATTGCATCCTGATTAACTCCTAATTTAGCATTCCAGGATCGTTGTGTTCCAATAGAACAGGGTGAATAATTCATTATGAACAATTGACCACTATTTGCCTGTTTTTCTAAATGGTCCATGAGCTGATCATGTTTTAACAAACCATTTCTTTGACCGCATTAGCTCTGCACCCCTTCTCAATTTTTCCTGTTCTCTAAATTGGAGATCCCCAGCTTTACTGTTGCCATTCCCCTTCAGAAATAATTTTGTTTACTCCATACCCTTTCTAGATGCATATTCCTCCTTCTAATTCACAAACAATAGCCAAATGAAAATAGGTCTTGAAAGAGAGAGACTAAATGGCATTTCATGGTGTGACAAATGCAGTGCCAGGTCCAACAAGGCCAAGTGCCTGAGTTGCTTTTTGGCAACACGGATGTTCCTATCCCTGGAAGATCTTTAAAAGATCCAGGAGTACCAGCCTGTCACGGTTATGTCCATTATCTTGCCTTTCTGTGAGATGTTTCACTCACTTAATTTTGAGTCATGTCCATGCTTTTTCCCTCTGTACTGTCATACTAAACACAGGATACAATGATGTACCTTGTTTGAGAGGTCAAAGGACACTTTACCACCCAAATATTGGCAATTGTTGTGCCTCCCAGTTGGGTACAGCCATCTATTCTCTATTAAGAAAACTCTACTCCAGATAATCTAAAAATTCATTTAGTGTGTTTGACACTGGGCACACAGAAAAGATTTCGTCAATTTCTTCCCTGGTTAAACAATCAAAACTTTTAGAATTAGCTGTAAAAAAAAAATGAAGATTTGCAGGAATCTTGTCACTACTAGCAGTACCTTTTTTTTAGATCAATTATAGAAATGAATTGTAGAATATATAAGCTGCAATAGAAGTTTTACTCTTTTAATTAATATTCATTGATGTCAATGTGAAACCATTTCTACCTTCCAAAATTGCCTTATATTGCAGAAATTTCTATGGATCTTTATCCTAAATTGATTTCTACCAGGAACAGAGAAAATATATTAGCAGAAATATAATAGTATGAGAGGAAAATAACTTAGAATTAAAAATCCTGGGGATGAGGAATGAGGTTTTCTCCAGTAGAGAGAACTTTTCCCACTCAGTCCTGAGCATATGCTTCTTCCCTGTCCTAAGCAAAATTCAGTGTTATGTTGCTCTTTTTTGATCTAAATGTCATTCACTCTTGAAGTTATTAGAGCTGTTTCTAGTGTTTGAGTGGATAACTACAGAACCACACAACCTTATTTTCTTTGAATGTTGTATCTCTATAAATTCATCCCTTGCCAGTCAGCCCAGGTACTGAGCAATTTAGATTAGGAGTAAATGGTCTTTCCTTGCATGACCATGGAGTATAATTCTTAATATGCAGAAAAACTAAACAGCACATACTTATTTCTCTACATCCATCAAATATTTGAGTGAGACTACATCGTTTGAGGACACCAGGAAATAAAGATTATGTAAACCTTGAGCTAACAAAGAGCTGGTTTTGAACCTAGACAATAGGGTTTCACAGGCGCCATGGCAAGTTTACCACTATGCCAACAAATATAGAGATGTAATAGTTTAGGATCTTGCCCCAAGCTTTCTAAATCACTTCCTCTGGAAAATCTTCCCAGCTTGAAACAAAAGTCACAATCAGGGATGAATGAAGGAAGACATTCAATTTGTGAGGAAGGAAACAAGGCTAAGTTTGGGCTTTATTCAGCAGTTCTTTCTGGCAGCTGTTCATTGCACGTGTGGCATTAGAAGGACTGTGGATTCACACAAGTGTTTTGTCATGCTTACATGTTTCATGTGACTGAACATTTGGCAGATTTATTTAATTGCAAGCTTTTGCTTTGAACTTGTAGATCAAGTAAGAAAACATTTCTGAAAATTGGACTTAGAATCCAAGATTTCTCCTATCTCATTCAAAACTGGCAAGGTTCACAAACACTGCCTGACTCCACCTGTACTCCAGCTTCAGTTTTGGATCAAATGTGAACTGAAGCAAAACCCTGCCCCAGAGCACCCACCTGCATCACAAGCATCCAGGTCTTGTACCTTGAGCCCTCTCTAAATAAATCTTCCAGTAAAGCCATTTTGCTTTCTTTTTAGAGTTTGTAACAGGTGTTTCTCACTCTTCTAGTACAAACAACCTCAGCCTAGGAATGAAGTATGCTAGAGTTTTATTTTCAGAGGTGCAGTAAGTCTCTTCCACTGTCAACAGCAACTGTTGTTTCAGAATGACAAATACACAAAGTACTACAGTCATGTATCAACCCTGTGGCTGTCTTGGGGTGTGTAGTCCTTGAAGTGTGTCATAAAGATGAGTAACTCTTACTACCTCTTTTATGGTGGAGACAGCAGAAGAAAGTTAAGTGATTTGACCAGGTTGTCTGAAGAGATGGAGACAGGCAGTGCCTGGCTGAACTTGCCATTCTGTGCTGGTATTTGTGACCATGCTGCCTAACTTCGCATACAGCAAGTTGGTTCACATTTCCTGATACAGATAGTCAGAAGCAGCATTCAGGTATAAACAGTGAAACAACTGTGATTTCTGTTCAACCTTAATTTTTCTGACAACCTTCCCTTTTATCTCACAATTTTCCACAAAATATCCTGATATTTAAAATGTCATTCAGTGTCTCTGGAAATGTGGAAAACAAGCAAATGGACTTATTTTTTCTTTTCCCACAGAGAAACACATAGTTTCCCCAACCATATATTAGGCCATTTCTAAGGTAATACACATAATTCAGTGACAAATCCACTTCAGCCTTCATAATGCCCTTCGTTTTTACTTCAAAACATTCACTGACTCTCGTGGATTTGTACTATTTAACACCCAGATAAAGGTAAGCTGTCTTTTTTAATAACGATGGATTACATTTTCTCGTTACATGCTCTGATTCAATCAGATTTCTCACTGTGAGCCCATCAATTCCAGAGAAAACAGTAATGCCAGTGTGAGAATAATTGTAGTTATTAGAAAGGTAAACAAGATGAAACAAAAACTAACATAAACGCAAGTTAAATTACTGCTTTAAAGGCCCACTTTTCCTTCCTTTTGCAGAAGTATCTCTACATTTTCCTTTTCTTTACAAGTATATTATTAGAAACAATAGAGACAGACTACTTGATGAGACCTTTTCTACTAGACTGGGGCACTGCCAAAACTCTCCCACAGAGGTGGCTGGCAGTGCAGAGGAGAGCTTCCATGCCCTTCAGAATAGGGCTGTTCCTTGCTAGTACCCCAAGAAGGATGAAGTCATGATGAGATAATATCCCAAAATCCTCTCTGAAGATGACAAGACAACCCTCTTCAGAGGGATACTGCGGCGAATGTAATTCTGCACATAGGAAAACTGCAAAGGTTCCAGTGACTTTCTGGCCCTCACAAGTTCAGTGCATAAAGTGAAATTTGATGAGTGGAGTCCTGTCCACCTAGCTGCACCTAGCTTTAAACACCCTGCAGTGCTGGGGACTAATGCATCAAAAGCCTTAAATATGCACTAAATCTTAAGTATGTGAGTACATTCTTTCCCATTTAGGAAAGCTTTTGACCATATAGCTAAGTCCTACTGGAGTAAACAGGAGTTAAATGTGCACCAAATTAGTGAGTTGCTTAAATGCTTTGGCTGAACTGGGGCCTTAGACAGTCATTGTTTCTTCATATGGTCAAAAAAAGTCAACCCATTAAAATGTGTACTTTAAATGTCTTCTCCACTGAAATTCATCCAAGAAGATTTACACACTCGAATATATTTGGAGATGTTCCTTTGGGCAGAATACCAGGCAGGCTGCACACCTGTCCTGCTGGACAGATGATCTCCAGGGCAGAAGAGCTAGTAAAGATCTAGATATTTGTTTAGCCACCCCGTCTCAGCCCTATGGAATTATATAACCTTGTTTTTGTAGGATTACTTTGCTAAAATAATATGAATATCACTTTTTTTCCTCTAAAACATATCACAATATAATGTTGCCCTGAGAGAGAAAAGGGGAAGATGTGCAGCTCCTCCTGTTTCATTTCCTGCTTTCACGGATTGTTGTGTTACTAAAATATTTTTATTACAGAAGAACTTGAAGCAATATACAATGTTTGTCAGAGGATTATTTATAGTCCCTTTAAGCTGAATTTCTGTAATGAAATCCATTTACAGACATTCCAGAGTGCCCTATGGTTACTTGCTTATGCAAATGAAATGTGACCCTTGAAATAAGCCTCTTGCCCTTGCTGTCACCCTCCTTGGCTTCAAAGGTTCACAGACAATCACTTCTTAAGTGAATGGGGGTTTTTTATTTGGTTTTGAGTGGGGAAGGAAGAAAATGAAAAAAGAAAAACCTTTCCCTTGCATGGTATTCTTGCAGAGATTCATAGTGACTGACTGGTTGTACATTTATTTGAGATAATGCTCATTTATTTTAGATGTTAACATAGGAATCCTTTGCTCATAAACATGCTTCTAGATTATACTCTTTAAAAAGTGAGATTTTGCATAAAAATTTCAGAAATGTCCAAGTGATTTAAGTGCCTGGATTTAAGTTCATTTCTTCTTCACTTGTGCTTTGGATTCCTAATTCAGATATCTGGTTTCAAAGGTCTTACTTCTGGGCTCACAGATGTGCAGTTTCACCCTGGCATACCTGCAGAGCTAATTCTACAGTGGTCCATGAAAATAGGGGTGTAAAATTCTGCCCTGTAAAAATGGTCTTATTCTATGGCTATGCTTGCAGTAATCACACATACAAATGAATGAGTAAATAAATATATAAGATACAGAAAAGAGATGAAGACCCAACTATTTCAGAGAGGTAGAGAGGATAACTTTTAACAAAATGAGTTATTCTACATCTTTAATTATTATAGTATGCTGTCAGAAAAATCAAGAAAATGGACTATACCACAGTAATAAGGACTACATTTCTCTTTACCTCCTGTGCAACATCTGCTTTAAAAAAAAAAAAAAAAAAAAATCATAGAAGCTTTAGGATCATGACTTTTTTGTTCAGCTCTTTACAGAGACAGTTTTGGTACAACAATTTCTGTCCCATTTAGGAATCTCTACAGTGTATGCTGTGATATTATGACTGAGAGCTGTCAGTGCAAACAAATTTACAGTTGATTGCAGGTCCCAAGCCACCTCTTTACTTGTGTTTCAGATGTTTCTTCAACACTGGCATCATGTTAAAATTTAGCATGCAACATCCAACAATACTAGTTTTATACTTTTTGAAAATATTTCTAATAGCTCATCAAAATGGTCATACAAATAATGAGACTTTCTGGATGCAGAGAGTTCTGTAGGGGGAGAAGGATGAAGAGAAATGTACCTTGAGGTGGTTAGTTATGTTTTTTTCAAAGAAGAAAATTTCAACAAAAGCTGGTGGCAAAACCAGTTCTTTCCCATTTTGATGTATGACATCTGTAAATGAAAGAAACTAACTTCAAATGAACCAGGCTATCCATAATGATGATATGTCAGCTATAGTACCTGTCAGGAGCACAGCGGACTTCCTTAAGTTTCTTTTTCTTTCACAGTTTCACTGTAAGTGGAAGTTGACTACCTGGACTTATAGTCCACTTATGGCAATTATAGATACTTCATTTACTTCAACATTATCAGAATACCAGTACATGAGAGTATAGACAGCTTTTGCTGGATCTTATTATTTATAGCTGATTCCAGTTGGTTTTTATTACAAACTATTTGTATCTTAAGGCCATGTTGAAGATAAATAGCCATGTCCCCACATTATCCTGGGGACTTCCGTGGTAAGTGATGCTCCCAAAAGATGTGAGGCAACTGCTGAGTTTATCTGAATAGAGGACTGCAGCCCTGCATATATTTTATGACCTGCCCAAGAACATGTGGGAGAGGTTCTGTGACTCCATAGACTCAGTGCTTCTCATCCCTTCCTGGGCTCCTTCCAGTCAGCACAAGAAATTCAGTGCTGTTCCCCTGGGAGGGTGAACTCTGTGGGACAGAGAAAATGGTGGGTGACTACCTAAGGAGCATGGGTTTTCTCCTCGGGACAGGTTCTCCAATCCCTAACTGCCCTTTTGAAAAAAGCCTTTTTAACACTTAGGAAGGATGTTTGGTTCTGTTATGGTAACATGGGCTGCTTGCAATTTCTTATTATAAGACCTATTTTTACATGGTTTTATCTTTTTCTGCCACAATCTGAATATTTGTTTTTTCCTTTTTTATTTTTAGTCAAAATGATTAACCTGTTTCTGATTATGAGGATTCAAAAAGAAACTAAAATCAGGCTATTTGTTTTAAGCAGAAGAACATCTTCTATATTGCTGGCATGGAACATGACACTTATCAGGAGAATTATTTTTGTGTTAGACATGTGCCTTTTTTCCCCAGGAAGACCTCCCAATTCTTGATCAAGCTTTTGAAAAATGTGTCATTTATATTGACCAACTGAGCATATTCAGTCACCTCTCAGCCCCTTCCTATGTCTGGACAATGCAGGTGCCCGTCTGACAGTGTGCTTGCGAAAGTGTGGGTCTGGGACACCAAGGCTTTTGCTGCAGGATCTGCATCAGATGGAGGAAAACTTATGTGGGAGAGCTAAGCAGTATAGTCTGTCATCCTTATGGTCTCAGTAGCTTCACTTCTGAAGCACTGTGGTTGAATACCTATCTGAATCAGAGGAACAAATATTAGATGGGTTTTCTGCTGAGGCTGTGGGGAGAAGAGAAACCTAGGGCAAGAGGTTTGGACCAGAATGGTAAAATCAAGGACTTGTTGGAAAGGGGTAACAAGCTAGGAAGAAGCTGGGATGGGAGATTTTGAGAAGGGGCCTGGGAGCTGGTGGGGAACAGGAAGCCAACAGCTGTGGAGGAATAGGAAAGTGTGGAGACAGGAGAGGGAACAATGAAGGATGACGTGAATGGCTGAGCTAAAAGACAGGAAACCACTGGAAGAGGTTGAAAGGAATTGGTAAGGAAGAAGGGGCAAAAGAAACAAGGGAAAAGGAGAGGAACAAGTGATAAGGAGCTATGGGAAGAGAACTGAGCAAAGAGGTGCAGAGAACAGGCCAGAAAAAGTGGATAAGTGAATACTGGGAGTAGAAACCAACAGAACTGGGACTGGCTGAGCAAGGACAGAAAGAGTGGATTTGGGAGCAAGTAAATGGGAATTTAAAAGAGAGTGAAGCCCTGAGTTCCTAGAGAGACTATGAGTGTAAATGACTGGCGAGGCTATTCAGGTGATTTTGTCCAAGACCATTTAGCTGCAAGGTGCCTGCTAGCCCCATTTTTTTCCAGGTCAGCCCATAGTTTAGCGCATGGGATTAGCTTGTGAGGGATTAAGAGAATGGTATGAAACACAGGATTTCCCTTGACATTGCAGGGAGGATCATATGGCTGGAGCAGTCCATGCAAAATTTTTTCATGATCCAAATGCAGACCAAATTCAGCTATTTGAGTAGACCTTCTCGAGGAAATGAGACAGTGACTAGCCAAAGGTGAAGGAAAGATAAAACTGGAGTAAGGATTGAAGATTGGAAGAGAACAGAATGAGAAAGGCTGAAGCAGAAAGGACCCAGGATACTAAATGTAGCAAAATTATATGTACAGAGGAAGGTTTGTACCCAACGAAGAACATTGTCCACGGACCAGAATGGAGCCTTAGGTCCCAGTATTTCACCATTCTTCTGCTTTCTGCAAATGTCAGCAAAATGGGCCTCCCAACCCACTCTAATGTTTGTTACCCTGGTCTGGAATTGGGTCTGAACAGAGGATCTAAAGTTCCATCTCTGTGACAAGCCACAGAAGCACTGACAGAAAAGGCAGTTAGACAACTAGAGAGTAGGGAAAGAGGGACTTGGTTTTTTTGGTCCATTGCATATATGAAATTACTTCAAAGAAGGAAGAAACAAGATGGGAGAATAAAGGTGGCTTTGAATGAACCTTTGGTTCTGTTCTGTTTTAGGACTTAAAAAAAGTGCAGTAACTGAAGCATGGACTAGCAAGAAGAGGAAGGAATGTTAACCTAATTATTATAGGGAAATGCTTCCTTGGACAAATGACCTTTATTTTTGCATCTTCCATAGAATTCTTCTGAGGCAATGTAATAGGAAAGCCCTTTTAAAAGCAGGTTTTTCTACTTTTTCATTCACTTTCTTGAAATGACTATAAAAGAGGGAAGACAACTGAAGTGCACTGTGAAATCAAGAGTCAGTGCCTCTCAGTCTGGATAAATGGATAAGCACGTGAATTAATATTTTTACTCCCCATTCACCTCCCTTTGCAATGACAGGTCAATATTTGTGGTACGGCTGGACACTGTATGGGTAGGACTATGAGGAAATGAATCATTCAGAATACATAGCAGATCAAGAATAACATTCAGTAAATAATGCCTAGAGCTATTCACTGAACAGTGACACTAGGACTAATATGACTTTGCTGTAAAGTGAGTATCGTCTATCCTATGGCCCCTGGAACACACAGGGTAAGTAAATACTGTACACCATATTGTATGGCTACAGGAGGGCTGAAGTAAAGTTGTACAGATTTTCCACAGCTATGGAAGCTTTTGTGTCAAGACAAGGCCTCAACTTCCTTGGCATATAAAATTTGTGTAAATACTTCCTGGTGAGTGAGTTGGCAGAGTATACTTTTGAAGTCCTGCAGAGTGAGAATGCATGAAGACATAGATCCTGATGAGCTCAGTTATCTTCTCCCTTTGACATTTACAGGGGTTAGAGTTGGCGGTACCTATGTCAATAAAAGCATGATCTCCTACTGTTTATGGACAGATCTCACTGAAATTACTTGTCATTTTAGTATGATTCCAGTTTTAGGCATTGTTTTCTTCCATTAAAAGTAGACACCTCACTGATTAAGAAATGCTTCTTTCTTTTAGTTGCTTGCTGAAGTATCATGTCTCTTTTACCTGACTTTTTTTCATCCAGGATTATTTGCTTGCAATGAAGTGTATCAATATATCCCCCAGAGTACAAATGCTTCCATTTTAGGAACAGTACACATGATATCAGTGTTCATTCTCCTGGATGTTCATCAGTCTTAAGTGGAGAGTTGAGATGCAAGCTCTTAATTCACATAAATATCCTGGTGTTCCCACTTGAGTTAGCTAGCTGGCTAGATGCAATAAAAATTAAGAGTACAAATGCTGTGCATACTTCAGCTGGCAGCCACCTGCTTTACCACAGAGAAACAGGCTAATCCTTTTGTCTGATGAAAGTCCTCCACCACTTTCCCACAGTTCCTTTTGTGTTCCATAGAAGCCAACAAGTTGTCCTGCAGTCCTCTGAGAAAAAAAAATACAGAGCTTCACTATACCGCTGAACAAAAGCTGGAATCTACCCCACAAAAGCTATAGTTCCCCACCAGGGTGCTCTGAGTCCCAGTGGGAGGCAGTATGTACGTACAGCTTTATACAGCCATCTTCACACCGGTGAACCTGCTGTCCAACATTCCATGCAATGAAGACTAAATCAGGAATTTTTCCTGTCCATCTTCTTCAGGGATTGCTACTTCTAATCAAAGAATGCCTATCAAGAATAAAGAATGGCTTAAACCAGCCTTTTTGGCATCTGTTTTTTGCCCTCACCAAATGTTATAAAACCTGTCACTGAATGACGTGCCAGACAGATCTGAAATTCCTTTTTTAATATGTGGCTTGGGAAGAGGAGAAAGAAAGCAAGAATAGAGTTCACATTGACAGAGCTCTAAGAGGCTCTCAGAATTACTTTTTCTTCTTGTTTTCAGCACTCATTTGTTTTTAACATTAAGCAGAGAGATGGAGTGTAAAACCAGCTGTGCTTATTTCTGTCCTGCAAAGTTAGGTTAGATTTGAATTCTTTGTACTGAAACCTACTCATCTTTCAAACATATGTTACTCTTTTTTTCAAAGTCTACGATCTCACCCTAGCAAAATACCACTTGCGTGGATCAGTGAGGTTTGTCACCTCGGTAAGGACTACTGTGTCTTTGTTACAGAGAATCCAGCGGAGCTATTTATGCAAGCAAGGACTATTGCAAGTAATTTTCAGGATACAGCTGCACTGTGAAAAGAACTGTATAGTCTATAAAAATAGTGGGTATGCCTTGTAATCTTAAAGTCCTGGTATGTTTGCATGGAAACTTCACTAACATCCTTACATGGTTTCTTATGACCTCACAGAGGAGCAATGTATTTTCAGGAGGGCTATTCCCAGAGCTTGCCAGGGTCTGACATTTTAATCATGAAAAGCAATTCATCTTGTTTTCAATATTAACTTAAGGGTGACTTAATCAAATCTCAAAAATATACCTAATGGCACTTGATTACATGACTTGAACGAAGGAAAAAAGATATATCTGATAAAATATAACTAAACTGTGAAAATCATTGTAACGTTAGAATTATTCCGTTATCATTGAACTAATTGGGAGGTTTAAGATTGACCTCTTGGGAAGGCATGATTTTTCAGTGAAATACAGCTTAGATACTTAATATCTCACCTTTTTAAATGTTTTATTCCCAGTCTGAGTTTACCTTAAAGAATATCATATTAATTAACTACAGTTATATGGAACTATGAAGTTATATTTCTATGCCATAGTTCCAAGGCAAACCAAATAATTTTTAAAGATCTTGCTCCCCTATTTTGCTGATGTTTTGGGGTCATATTCTTTAAAAATCAGGTATTCCCAGTGCTCCTTCAGTGATCATTTCCAAATTCTCCTGAGTGGAAAATATGTCTAGAACATTAAATAACACTACACGCATAATCTGTAGATCAGTGTAAAAATATATCCCGTAAGTACCTTCGATTAAGGAAAAAATCACTTGGCTTCCACATATAGTCTTACTAAAAGCTAATGAAATGATATATGCAATGGGTTTTGCATAACAATCTGTGCAGTGTCCTGACTATACTAGTATGGTATTAGGACAGTGAACGCTTCCACAGAGAAAAACTGAGAACTAGTCAAAAAAATTACAAACCTTTGACTATTTATTTCTTTACTAATAAGATTAAAAGGAAAAAGTAAGGTGTTTTTACATATACACCAAGAAAAAACATATCACTTACTATGTTGTCTCCCAGCACAGAGAGGTATGTTTTGCGATACAGGCAGTCAAGGATATTACCAGATTTGGGGCACGGCTCTTTCTGGCTGAAAAACATCAAGGGTGCCTTGTTTATAAGAGAACTACATCAGTTTATGTTGTGTCAGCATCTGATGTGCTTGCAGATCTTGCAGACTTCATTTCAGCAGTTACACCTCCCGGGAAGTTCTATTCTTGGTCTGAGAAAGACCATACTGGTAGGAGGGCATTTTGAGCACATGATACTCTTAATTTATCATTTAGGGTGATTGATTATGCACTATATTTATTAAAAAGGATATTATTTGCCTGCTGGACAACTTCAGACTTAGCACACATTTCCTAGGTGACTGTACTATTGTAAAACATTGATTTCACCGTTGGTTTTGCTGTATTTGGAGTTGTCTACGATATGAAATTATTTTCCAGATTACAATAATGTTATCTACTACTAGTATATGATGTTAGTGAGAGAGGGAGCAAAGGAGAGATGAGAAAAAATAATACTAGGACAAAATGGGCTATAGATAAAGCTCTGAGAAGCTAAACACATCTCTAAATCAAAGATAGAGGGTTCTTCAAGTGCTGAGCTACTTCTGTAATGCTCAAGTTTGTCTTTTTCAACCTTACATGTCTGCAATATGAGAAGCTGCATGAAAGAGGCAGTGTCGAGAACCCTTCCTCTGCACTCAACTAGGTGAGAGGATGTGTTGATTTCCTCCTTGAAAACCCTACTGCATTGCCCCAGTTTCCCTTGGGTCTCCCTTCCCAACAACAGTGTCATGGTCACACCCTAGCACCCACTTTATCACCAACCCTGGCATGTGAACAGCCCTTCACCATATTCTCTTAGTCACCAGATAATCACAACCCTGCCCTGAATTCATGCTCTCCCCTCTAATGGAGAAAGCGCATCCTCCTCCTGCTCTTTAGCACCTAGTTGATCAAACCCTTGGCCCTTTCTGGCATTACAAAATCCTGTGTCACTGAATGGAGAAAAGGCTGCCTGGCACACACCTGGTCCTGTACTAATAGTTAAGCAGATTTTAGTTCTGAGTTGTAGAGCTGCATCCCTAGCCCAGGTTATCTTATAAGAGAACAGTATTAATAACAAAACACACAGCAGAAAAGGAAGTTTTCAGGATTCAGGTAGCTCTGTAATGAGTGAAATGTTTGTGCTTTAGTTGTCTTTATATTTTCCAATGACTATTACCAGTAGTAATCAATGAGTTACAGAGGGTTCCTCGGGTAAGACTATATAATAATACACTTATTTAAATGTAATCTTCAAATTACTGGGTAGATGTATGTGAAAATATTTTTGTTAAGCACTAATTTTGTAGCCATTCCTTTCCAAAGGACTATTGACAGTTGCTTTTCAGTTGCTTGTCATCAGCTTGGTATTTGATTATGATTTTTATCACAATACAGTGTGAATAAGAAGCTAGCCAGCACTGTGTAGCTGGTAATCAAGGAGAGCTTATGCACTGTCCTGGCTGAAATTCAATATTTCTCTATGCATTTTGTCAGTGTAATATTTCTACAGCTTCCAGCTTCATAGATGTTTCACAGAAAGATGTAGACCTTAATGTTAACGTTTCTAAATAGGAAATAGTCAAACGAAAGTGCAATAGACAAACAAAATGGGCAGATTGTTGTCCCACAAGACAGATATTGCGACTGTTCAGAATAGCAAAGGGAATAATTCTATGAAATTATATTAATTATAATTACTATCAATTCTTAACAAATATGGCTAATTAGTGACTTACTATTCCTTGCTAAAAATAGGGAGAATCTATAATTAAGTACATATTTCATTGTACATCACAAACAAATACCACTGCATGTATTGTAAAAGTAGCTCTCTCAAATTGTACCAAGACAGGGCAAATATGTGTACTTTAACAATTTTCAAGGGTTAAAATATCATGGCACATTATATATACATTTATGCCAAAGGCCAGAGGGGTAGTAGTCCCATTTCATAATCACTGTGGCATTTTATGGAACTTCTGCCTCTTTATGGTTCTGTGACTTCCCTCATTCAGGGAGGCCAGAATGAGAAAAGGTCAAAATAGATGTCAGCCCAAGCAATTATGAAAGAGAGAACTTGGACATGACCCTGAGATTAGAAATGCTGACCTGTCACAGTAACAGGGGAAAACCTGCCATGCTGCCTTTTTGTCAAATACAAACTACCATGGCAGTCTTAAAATGTACTGTCATTTATTTGCATTTTAATCTCTTTCAATTCTAATATTGGGCTTTCCTTCTCATCTTCTCTCTCCTGCCATAAGCAGATGGCTCAGATGGCAGAAAATAGGCACATAGTTTAGAATATCCACATCTGCAAAGAAAGATCTTGAGAAAATGGATCAAAACCGTGTTTGTCTGTACATGAGGAGCAGAAATAACACAATAAGCAAAATGTGACCTGATTCTGGATAATATAAGAAATATTCTAGGGTTCCTTTAAGGTCAATGAGAGATTCATTTCAGATACAAAACATGCTCAAAAACTATGTAAATAGGAATGGAAGAAGAACCTGAACAGAACAGGATTTGGAAGTGAAACTTTCCCTGTATTTTTTATTTTTTACATATCTAGGGTTTAATCATAGTACCAACAAAAATTCTTGCTATTTTTGTTTATTCACAAAGGAGGTATTTTTCAGTTTGTTTGGTTTTTAACATGCCTGATTTGAATTAACCATGTCAGTCTTTGGAATTAATTCTTTTCATAAAGAAGCATTGTCTCTGCACTACATCTTTTATTTCACAGTTGACCATCTGTGGAAGGAATACTGTGGGAGAGATATAGTTCATTTTCACTGATAAAGCATGAGAGCCATGCAAGCAAAACGCAGGGATGGAGTGTTTAACTGGGCTGTGAATCAAGGATCTAGCAGCAAAATGGCCAGTTCTTACTAGGGAATGGGATTCTGCTTGCCATTCTTTAGTTTGCGACTCTTTAGCCAGAGAAAAGGGCATGTTCTCGAACATCATCAGCCCAGCCCCCAAAATTCAATATGCAAAGTAGCAATGCCTTCATATTATAGAGTTGTTCTTTTTCACCAGGACAAAAGTTTTAATTTCTTTACTATTCAGCAAATTAAAATGTTTAGTAATTGCTGCTCTTTCTATGCAGCCTTTTTAATAGGTTTTATGGTGGTTGCACCTCAAAAGTTTCTTTTTTTCCTCCAGGCTATTCCTATGGCAACCTTTCTTTCCTGTCTCAACAGTAGAAAAGTTCCTTTTGACATCTGTAGATGCTTTCTGTAAACAACCCATATTCACTATTCAGAATGGCAGATGGTTCATTATAACTTTTTTACGTTCTGCAAATTAATACAATAATGTTCACATTGTGTCGCTAAATCTAATCTCCTAACAACTACCTTATCATCAAAGCTATGAGTGAGTAAGATTAGATCTGCCCCCTCCTGCCTTGCTGTGACAAGTTTGTGGTTATTCCAAAAGGTGTGGCTTGGTTACAGAAGTCCTGTTTGCTGAAAAACAAATGTCTGGAGATCAGACATCTAGGAGTGGTATTCTTGATAAATTTAAACTTTGCCCTCTCAAGTCTGAACCTCAGATGTATGTGACTGCCTGGGATCAGTATCTTTTTTTTGCCCCACTCTTGAATAGCTGCTATACCAGGAGTAAGAAGTGGAGGAAAAGCTACCCGCTGTAACACAACACAAACTTGAAAATACGAGCTAGGTCGAATGAAATATTAGAGAAAAACATGAAGGGAAAAATTATACTTGTTACATTAATTATTAATTAATTAATAAATATACGTAATTAATTATTGTCAGTGTTCTGCCATTTTCCTGTGTTCTCCTCTAACTTTTACTGTGGTAAACCTTAGGATGACTATTAAAGGTAAAGGGCCTTTTTGCTGTGGAACACTGTCAGCAAGGAGTCAGTCTTCTTTTTCTGTCTATGTATCTACTGCTTGCGAGGCTTCACGTATGAAAACACACTGCTATATGAATAATAGGACAAATCCTGCTACTGTTATTAAAGGAAAGAAAGGCTGTTACTTTTAAAAACAAAAAACCCCCACTTAATTCTGTCCTCAATTTTTTTCTGTTGCTACCTTTTCCCAGACCCTGAAATCTTGTCCAATGCACATATCTAGTGAGAATATTAAAAATTATGTCAAGACAGCTCCCTGTATCTGTATCAAAATAGCTGCCTAGTTGCTCATATGCTTCACAAATATAGTTACTTCCTGTTTGTACCTGCTGTACTTTCAAATGCAGCCGCATTTCTTCAGCATGTCACTGAAATGTTGGCTAGGAAATGTCTGCTGATCCTGGTTTGGGACAAACTCTTCTTACATTTACTATCATGTAAAGACACAGAAATAAGTATTTATGTCAGTAACATTTGAACCTCCATTTGACAGTGTGGATATTGCATGTGGAAAGTAGCTCAGATTCAGAGTATATCTGTTTTACTCTTTTCTTTTTCCAGAATTCAAAATTAAGAAATTATAAGGTCAAAGGATATGTAGAGACCATCTCAAAATTGCTGCCCTTACAAAGTGCTTCTAAACTTTGACAGGAGCATGCAGTGTATAGGTATCTTTCCCAGTTGCATTGTCAGTCTGAATGTACGTACGGAACATCCACTATGATTTTTGGCAGATGTTCAGTGGATCACGAGATGCTCCCATCACACAAGAGTAGAAACAGAAGTATGCTGTATCCTTCCAAACCTGCTGTGAACAAAGTATCGCTGTTGAAAATATGTGTGTGACCATGTAGGTAAAGACCGAAGCATAATTTGCATAAAAGTGAATAAATGCTGTAAGTAATCATTCTGATAATTTTATTTTGCACCTAATATTCTTTCAAAATGTGTATTTTTGTGTGGACTTTTGTAAAGATATGGCATTTAAAAGCTCTTGTGAGGTTCCGCTAGTTTGACTCCTATCCCTTATTTTAATATTAGGAAAAACGCTGAAAAAGAAATACATACACATGCAATTAAAGACTCTCTGATAATTGAATAACTACAAGGCAGGTAAATTTATAGTGTGTGGGCAGTTGGTTTTAAACTGGAGAAACTGATCTTGCAGTTTCTTGGGTGGTATAAATATAATAACTTATTCTTTTACCCTAAGAGAAGTTGTGATTGCTTTTAAGAAATCAGACAAATAGGTGCAATTTTTCTTGAAAATGTCTGATTTTTATTACTCAACCACATTTTTTAAAGTAAACCTTCTACTCCAAATACCAAGTTAGCTGTTGTTCCAGGATGAGATTCACCCATGCTGATGTGAAACCCATCTTTTCAAAGTATGTATTTGTATTATCACTAGGGGAACAGAAAGAAACAATGAATGTAGTAATCCTATATTCATAAGGTCTTAAATTAAATATACAATGGTTCGTTACAACCAACTTTTTACAACCACCATAACTTTTCAGTTTCAGCCTTTGCGAAACAACACAAACTCCTGTGAAATAGCAAATAATTACAGTGTGTGGAGAGAAATAGCCATATACCTTTCATACATAAGGCATGTAGTAATAACTCAATAGAATATCTTATTTCACAATGCAAATAAATTATAAATGTCAAGAGCAGTACCAGCACAATAATAAGAAGTGGTGAAGCAGCTCTTCAAAGTAGTGTAGCTGAGGCACCTATCATTAGGTTTTGATAGCCAGTGGTCAAGACCAAGCCCACAGACTCCTTCATTCCTGTATTATTGGGGGTTTAAGGCTTATTGTCATCTTCACAGCAGAAAGGATGACAAGCCTGTGTGTTCCTCTAAAGATTTGATCACAGGAGATTTCTAGTATGACACAACCATGGACCTAGTACCAACCTCTCAGTGTGAAAGTGCAAGCAAAATCTGCTTCTTTATTTATTGCTTTCTATTGAGTGTCATTCAACTCCGTGCCCATGCCCCAAGGCCTTTGTAAAGAAGGTGGCCCTCCCTGGACCTCAGCACACACAAACATGAAAGAGTATTAAAGATATCAAGAAGGGAGCTAGTCACTGCCTGGGAAACATTTATTTGAGCAGACACATATCTGGGAGCAGGTAAAAGCTGAAATGAGTTATCTGAAGAAGCTACTTTGGATTTGGTGGGAGGTTGTTACAGAAAGGTAAAAGAAACCAAGAAAGATGTGTCTGTGGCCCTAGCTGGGCTGACTGAGGAAGTTAAGACCAAAGAGAACATCAGATTGGCTTGCTGATTTAGCCTTGCTTGGGATGATGAAGGCTGCAGAGGGTGAGGGCAGAATGCCTGAACAGAGCCTTGATACTGTCTTTTCCTGAGCATGTCCATGCAGATTGTTTTGTCAATGACATTAATGTTGGTTGGGAGTGCAGAAAAAGGAATCACACAGCTTGTCAGACATGACTGTCAGCAAAATGTTTGATGAAGACTTAGCCATGCTGAAGAGAATTGCCTTGTTGCCTTAGCCTATGCTCTCTTGCAAATCTGATGGAAGGAAGAAAAAAAAAACCCTTGATGTCTGTATGATGTCTACAATGGCTTCGTGATAAGTCTGTCAGAAGCTCTGTAGTGGATATGTGAACTGCACCAGACAGCTTCAACGGATGTGGGTGAGAGCTGGAGGGAAAGAGAGGGGCTATTGTGTCAATATTCAATGATTGCTATATTCGATTCTCTCAGCTGGTCCCAGATGCACATGGAGAATCAGAAAGGAGCTAGTCCAATAATCAATGCAGAGAAATAAAAAGTAAGAGAGTCTATGAAGAGCATGTTAAGAAGATAAGGGAAGGAGTCTACCTGGAAGTACAGGAGTGGCTGGTTGAATGTATGGATGGAAAAAGAGCTCTGGAAAGGCATAAGAAAGAGACAGTTGAGTACTGATATTCTGTCTGGGACTTCTGAGTATTTGCACAGTGAGAGTACACTGTGAGAAAATGCCTCTTTCTGTAGCACAGCACTCAACTGGGGAAGGAGAGAAAAAGGCAGACTTGGTCCCAAAGTAGATGAAATAATTTTGACTTCAAACTATATTCTGGCAAGTGCCAATTATATCTGTCTTTAAAAATACAAAATTTAAGTCCACCGAGAGTAGACTTTCATGAATCATCCTAACTGCATTCTGTTTAAAGAATGAGACATTTTACTCAACATACTGCAGTACTTCATAGACCAGAAAGAAGTGTACAATATTGCATTTATTTTTGTCTGTGGTACATGGAAACTTCATACATTAGTCCAGAACTCAGCAATTCTTTGCAACTGATGAAGATTTATTTGAGTTTAACTAATTTTCTCTGTCATAGCCTTCCTCTCTCTGATCTTCTGTAATGATATATGGATATACGTTTTAATACATTGCAAGCTCAAACAACTCTACCTAAATGTGATTAGAACAAGTTTTGGATAGACACATGGAAAACAACTGCAGTAGTTGCTGATGAGCACACAGGGAGGGATAGGTTTTGTGGTGTACAGGGCATTGGGTTTTGCACTGGAATGTCTCCCCTCAGAAGCTTTCACATATGCATGTCAAAATTGTTCATAAATTCTTCAGGAGTAGAACATCGGAAGGATAATTGCTCGGGCCTTGGCTTATGGCTCAGGATTCCTGAAGTCAGTTCTCAGCTTGACTGCAGACACCACCACAAAAAGCAACTGACAAAATGGGTTCGGGAACTTTGTAAGTTTAAGGAAGGCTTTTGGTCAAGAGAAATCTAGACTTTTCTCTCTGGAAATCACTTGGCTCTTCAGCCTTTCTTTACCAGTAAAGCAGATTTAAATTGACAAGGGAAATTCACCTACTACCAGCTTTGGCAAACTACTTTTCTCTTTTTCTTGAATGCAGTATATTGCTGTGCAGTGCACAGTTTGCTTTCTTGTTAACACTGCTTGGTTTTTTTCTGCAAATATTCTTCTTTCACTTTATAATGACTCTTCAAAAATACTATTTCCTGAAATTTTTTTGCTAGCATCAAAGTGCTTAATGAAATCAATTAAACATGCATTTGTTTAATCCAACTATTAATAACAAAACAATAAGAACTAATATAATGCATGTGAGAATGTCACTTGTAATTGTTCTGCTAGACAAAAATTTTGCTTTACAAATTTTTAAATTTTCCAGTTGTAATTAAATCCATCAAAGATTCTTCCTCTTATGCATTTAAACTTTGAAAAGGCATGACTTCTTTCTTCAGTGAGTGCTGAAAAATATAAATCATGATGAGGTTTCAGCATTGGATATGGGAGATATTGTCCATCAGACAGAGTAAGTTGTCCAGAATAGTTGTCTAATTCTGATTAAAGTACTTTCATTAAACTAAGTATTTTCTGAAAAATTAGCAACAAACTGATGTCCATATCTGGCTTGCTTGCTTTTATTCGTATCTAGAGCCTCAATATTTGTTTCTAGATAAGATTAAGTTTTAAATTGAAAACTGATCATTGTAGCATAAGAACTTTTTTTTTTTTTTTTCTGATACTGTAAAATAAATGCCAAATAGTCTGGTTTGCAGCAAGTAAAAAGCTCCCTAAAGGTGTAACAACAGATATGCTTCTACATACAGTGCAGGTAAGGAGGCAGTTTTGTAAGCCTGGAACTGCTTTTTTCTTCAGGTGAAATCCAGCAATAGCATTGACAGTTGCCGTACACCTGGGGAATCTGTGAGCAATAAATTAAAACATAACATAATTGGCTAGGTAATTCAATCCTCATTTTGTCTGAGGTCTTTCCTAATAATAAAACTGAATCATGTCAGATAATGGGTCTTGGTTTTGAACTATGGATCCAAATATTTTTCCAAAGATAATTTTGTTAGAGACCTCTATGTGTGAATTGCAACATAAAGCTTGCAAGGAGGGAGTCTGTACCATATGGCATCAATTTAAAAACCTCCAGATGAAATTTTCAGTTGATCTTTTGGTTTTAGTGCATTCTAATGCATATCATGAACCCACTGAAACTACCTATTGCTTGCTTTTAAAAAAAAGGAAGAAGCAAAGTAGAAAAGTTACCAGTGGCTATTATATGTCATAAGTCTGAATACAGGTTTGCCAATGATGTTGGATGACACCACACGATTTTCTTTAGTGGTTCATTCAGCTAACAACAATCTTTGCCTACAGTAATGCCATTGACCTTGACCCTATTAGAAGGTTCACCTTTGGCTCATAACACACAATTCAACTTGCAATCAATTACACCCAAGCAAGCGTCAGCAGCTGAGAGTGTTGCACAAATTGTTTATCTTAATGTTTATCTGATAAATATTCACAAAGGCAGAGAATGGAAATCACATGCAGTCAAGATAAACAGTTGGTCAGAGATTCTGAGTACTGTAGCATTTGTTTTCTCTTTATAATTACCTGAAAACCTTACAGTTCTGTTGAACATATGACCAAGGAAATCTATGGAAATATTTTCAATTACTCAGATTTCTGGTATGCTATGAACAGTCATTTCTTCCTTTTCCCTTTTCTCTCTTACCACCTATAATCTCTCAGGGACAATAGTTAGTCAAACCTCAAGATGCTAGTAACTGAAGAGGTTTTGCAGAATTACAAAAAATATGATGATGGAGCAAATGAGATTTTTCAGGACTATTTTGAAATAGGAAAATGTACAAAAATGAAAAACAAAGAAAAAAAAGAACAAGCCAGAAAGAGCCACAGTAGATTGCTGATGTTCTCTCTTCAGTAAATCCAAACAACCATCAATTCACTCATTAACTGAATGAATCAGAGCAAACTATCTCAGTGGTGAGAAGCCAAGAGCAAAAATCTGCAAGACATATTAAAACATGCAGAGAAATGATCTCATTGCCTCCACCCAAAGGTAAAGCTTGTAAACTTCCTTGAGAATGTTGGGCATGACAGGGAAGAAGATGAAGTGAAACATTTCCTTTCAGACATAGATCTTGCTGCTGTGTTCTGTATATTCATTGTCTTTGAGAATGGATTTCCACAGTTTGCGCTGCATGACTCTACCTCAGCTCTATGTGCAGTATTGAGACACCATGGAAAACAAGGAGGCTGCTGCTCAATGCTGCTGTAGAATGTGGTACCAGCTTTCTGATTTCTGTATTGTCTGTCTTCTGTCAATAGACCCTAAGCAGTTAATTGTGTTCTATCCAGCAGTCATTCCTGTCGCTGTACTACAGCATCTCTATTGTTGTTATACATCTTGGTGCTGACAAATTAAATGAGAGTAGGGAACTGCTGCCAGATTTTTTATGAAGGGCATTGGCCTGGAAAGGGCAAGGGTACAATGGGAAACCTTTAATAAACTTAGTCTATGTGGTCTCACATGGATCTGAATTCAGAATTTTCTTTGTGAATGCTGACAATCCTTTGACCAAATTAACCTTTTATATCCACTGGCTATTCCAAATGTCAGTAATGACCGCTGGGCTTTCTTCATTCTGTGTACAAAAGATAGGGCTGTGCTCTAAAACAAAAAGTATTTGTAGGTATGTTTGATGCTAGTTACCCTAAAGAGTAAAGTACACCCTGGGTATTGTTTCTGCTTTTGTTTTTGTTTTGAGACTTGATGAAGCTTTAGGATTTAAGTCTGGTAATTAGACAAGGTGTAGATGGTATTTTGAATTATTTATGCAGTGCTCTTTAAAAAGTTAGATAAAAAATTAGCTGACAGCTTGCTTATATTCAGATAGGTGGGTAAGATTAATTTTTTTGATGACAGCACTGGAGCTTGATTAAAATCTCTTAATTAAACTGGTGCAACTGAAAGAAAAAGGCAGCGTGTGATTGTGTGTGTATGTATGCTTCTGTGAGAATAGTACAGTTTATGACAAAGCCAAAACTTTGTCCAACAGCACAACAAAACATAGTAATTGTACATCAGCTAGGTAAATAATCCTGGTAGATAATCCATTTAAAGTAAGTAATGGATTGAGCACCTTCAGGCAGTGCTTACATTGCATGTTTTGTGGAAGGAAGGTGAAAGCCACATGAAAAGCTAAGGTTATAATAATGGCTGTCAGTGAAGCAAACACAGCGACCCGGACAAACCCTTTTTCAAGTTTCTAGGAAGATATGTGTGTTCTTTCAGATACTGTAAACCATAGTAGAGACTATATATATGTTGAATATGCATATAACATGTTTATATGTGTACTTGGACAGCTTTTATGATTACTTAGGCCCTGATTCTTCCAGTATTTATGCACTGCTTAACTTCAGCATGTGAATCATTTTTGCACACTGAAGGATTATGAAAATCCACCAAAAAAGAGTGTAAGTGTTGCACCAGTGGCCATGCTGAAAAAAGAAATCCTATACAAGCATACTGCTTTCTGGCTACATTGAACCGGCTTTGAAAATTCTCCCTCATGGGGATAAACTTGGATTTGCAGAAGGCAAGAAGATTGACATCTGTAGCTGCGCATAACAGCTTTTCTGGCATGATTAATGGGAAAAGGTCAACAATGAATATGACATGATGACAAAATCTGATCAGTATGACCACACTAGGCATAAAATATGAAAAAATAAAGAACTCAGATTGGAGACATTGAGCACTATTAGAAAGCATACATAAATACTATATTGGTAAAAATGCAAGCCTCTTGTCAGTTAACATGCATTTAATGTTTCATTGACTTCACTCCTGGAATGAAAAATTTTGTAAGTACTTGTGGAAAAAATACATGTAAAAATTTTGTAAGTACTTGTGGAAAAAATGGTATATTCCTACCTTTTAAATTTATTATAGTGTTTAGGAAATCAGCAGCTCTATTTATATATAATAAAAGTAACTACAGTGCTTGTTGCAGTGAAGTTTGTGTTGCAGAGAGGTATGTTCCCTTTTGTCCTACAGAAGTTTGTAAACAGCTCCATCTTCAGGCATCATTCCCTGTTCTAAAAAAGAATAAGGCAACAATTGTAACACAAGTTTTCAAAGACCTGTTAGCATTTTACCACTTACACCAATTTTTATGACTTAAACCAATGTAATTGTCTCATATAACCACTTCCCACATATATTAAGTTGAAAGAAAATCATTGGGATTGAACCAAGCATCTAATGAATCCTGGTAGGTCAATGGCAAAGTAGATGTATGACAAGAGTACTTTACGTATATCTAAATTAGACTGAAACTGTATTGCAACCACTATAATGTCTTTCTGTCAGCAGACAGACCCCAAAGTGCTCAAGTCAAACCAATTTTTAAAATGTGTGTGTGGCTAAACAAAAATGAACGAAGTGAGAGAGGCAGCACTGAGAAAATGTTAACTTGCAGGAGATGAAATATCTAAAAATCTTGGGGAGGGTACATCTCCCAAAATGAGGCTTGCAGAATGGCCTTTTGACTATCACTCGGTGTGAGAATGAAAGATGCAGTTTCATATGCCAGCAAGATTGTAAATGCGGTATTTCTTAGATACTGAGGGGAGTGTAATTCTAATGTCCAATGGGTGTTTTTCTTCCCAGTGGCAGTGCCTAAATAAACCAGTGAAATGGATCTGGGAATAGATTATTTTTTTTTTTCTGCAATATGTTTGAAATAATTGATTTTTTAATTTGAAAACACTTTGGAATGCAGTTTGCCTATAGAGTGTCCAGAAGGGATCTCTCTTTACATAACAGGATATTTGGTAGTAAATAATACGATCAAATCTGGAATTATAAACTAAATTGAATATATTAGTCTGCCAAATATCAGTATGTTTGGCGTTTTAAAATACAGTCATTTGTCTTCACAATTATTTTCTATTAATCCTGCTGATCAGATCACTGTTACTCTGAAGTACTGTATGTGTGTTTGTGTATTCAATAGGTGCATATGATCTGCTTCTGTCTGTGTGTGTGTAGGTATACATGAAAGGTCCTTTTGTATAAATTGTCATTTTCTCCACCAATCAGATAGATACAAATCTTTTCAATAAATCTATCACTAGTCCTTTTAGAACATATAAGTAGGTGTCATTTTCTTACTTGGTTAAAAGTTGGGGTTTTTTTCTTGTTCAGTTGTAAGATTTAGACCTAAAAACTACCAGTAAAGTTTTCCAAATGCTTGTTAATACAACAAATATAGCAAGCATTCATCCAACAATTTGTTTGACAAGTAGCTGTAACTCTGCTAATATATACACCTTGAAATTATACACATTGAGTAAATTTGGCCAAATTTGACAGCAACCTAATTCGGCCAGAGCTTTTGTACTCGGGCAAGTTTTTGGTGTCTCTTTCCTATCCATTTGAAAATTAGCTATCTAAGAACTTCAAAGTATTTGATGCTTTTCTGAACTGGTCATAATTCTACTGGGTTTACCTGAAGTAAGTGGGGTTTTTTATTTTAACCCTCCAGCTCTCTGTGCCCAGAGATACAAAGAGGTAGCAAAGACCTAATTAGCTGTAGGTTTGAAAATCGAGTTGTCTTAAGCCTTTAGTCTGAGCAATATGGAGGAAATCCATGTGAGTGTGAATTTATTCATAACTGTACATTTATTCAGTTGAACACTGTGATAATATGCAGCCTTTAATGGGAAGAGGAAGAGAAAGGGGGAGAAGCAGACTTGTTAAAGTACATTCAATTCATCCACTTTATCTCCCACTGCATGAAAAGGAATGCTAATTTTTATATTATTATTTTGGTATGGTGATAGAAGTTGTGTGCAAAAACATAGTATGGAATCTTGAATTTTATAGAGAACATCTATTAATGGAATTAACTGAGTAGAAAGCATACCATCATTGCTACAGAAACGCTTCACAGAAATAAGTGCAAGGTCTTTGTTGACATTTTTAACTAATTCAGAAAAGTCCAAATCTGATTTAGGGTCCAGTCCTTTACCTTTAGATTCCAGTGGAGCTTGATTAAACTCTTCAGTAACTGAGAACACAAAAGATACATGCATTGCTTCTCTAAAAACAGTGATGCACAAAGAAACATTTTAGTTCATTTCATATAGGTTCTAATTTCACCATCTCTATACATACAGAGCCAGTCCTATCAAATTAATGGGACTATTTCTAATCTGAAAATAGGAGCATGTTTGTATAGCTTAGTAAACAAATGTACTATATTTCCCACACACACCACACCCCAGAATACTTCTTGTGCCAAAAGCCAAGGAAACCGAGAGTTTATAGGACAGTACTATAGAAGGTACAGGATGTGGACCCAACAATCTGTATGCAAATTTAATACATGCCTAGAGATGTTATTCCAAAACCTAGTATGGTAAAATCCTGGCTTCACTGAAGCCTGTAAATTTCCATTGACTTAAATGGAGCCTGGATTTCCTACGCGTCATTTTCTTGCTGTATTATAGAAATGCTAGCCAAAGCTATTGAATTCCAGAGGATGAAAGTACTTCTATAACTACATCAATGGGATAACAGCATTTCTTTGAAAGGTGGGGTGGGTTTTTTTTACAAAAAGCTTTTATTTCTTTCTCTATAGACCCTACAGGACTTTTACCAAAGGTAATGGTAGAATTATATTATTTTTTATCAAAACAAATATTTGATAATTATTGGAGTTTAGTTAAGTTAAAATGTTGGAGTTTAATTAAGTTAGCTCAATAAGAAAAGAGAATTCATTTTAGTCATTAGAAAAGGATACCAGTAGTATGAGTTTCTGATTATACATCTAACTACCACTGAATTGTTCTTTTGGGGAATATCCCCTAGCCTCTCCTTGACTGATCTGCTTTAGTTGCACGGACAAATAAAAACCATTCTGGTAGGGTTGCTAAACTGGTTAGTTAATTCTTTGTAGAGTGTTTCAAATATAGCATTGCAGGCATGCATTGTAATATTTTTGTCAAAAAATAGGATGAGTTCCCCAGCAAACCAGCTGTCACATACCAGAAATACTTCTGCAGTGCCATACAAATCTGTGGCCTTCATGATCATTTAGGAAGCTGTGCTCATCAGCAGAAGCAACAAAGAAATTAATTATGGGTGACAAAACTTTTTCAGATGTGAAGTCAGCTCCTCAAGCAATCTGTCTTTTTTTTAAAAAAAGTCAAAAACTTTTTGTGAGATGATTATCTAACTTGTATACAGTTTCTGTAATTTTTATATCTATGTGTCACTGAAATTATTGTCCTAATCATATATTTCTAAGTAATAAAAGTTGTGGGTTTGGTGAGTAAAATACTTCTAAAATCATCTGAATAGTCTTCCATATATTTGAATTTTTAAATATAGTAAATGGCATATAACTCTTCTCTGAGACCTTCACAAGAGAATCTGAAAAAATGAAATCACTGAAGTGGCTTTTGTCTATCTCAAACCAGTAGTTGCTAATCCTAAACTGGACTTCCATAAGTAACTATGGAAAGATTTTGACCCAAGTCAGCGTAAATCTTGGATTTATTTGAAAATCCTTAATTTAGAATATTCTGACTGAAGGAATTGCTTAGATCACAGGGGCTGGGTTGGACACAGCTCTAATTCAGATTATTGCTTAGAAGGACTCAGAGTTACTGAGGACCTGAAGTCTCTAGCAGGAGATATATTTAATTCCATATTTTTTCAGATATATTTTCGTATCCTGCTGTTTTGCTTGCTTGCTCTCTCTTTTCTTCTCATTAATAAAGTCAGGGGTAGAAACTCCCTCGGACATTCTCTCCATAGGCTTTCACAGTTGACAGTATTTCTTTATAAATCACCTCCCTGTGTAAGCTTTCATTCTGGTTCCTTGAAAGGGGTTTTCCAGCCTGTCTGGTGACGCATGTGGTGCGTTGCCAAGCAATAATGGAAATGAACCCATCAACTCATGGTTCCCTTCCCAGGATAATCTGCCGCCCCATCTGCGCGTTTGCAGCAACTTCTGCTATTGCAACATCTGCCCAATGGTTATTATACGATCCATTTAATATATTCTAGAGGAGCCATAACCACCGCTGTGCCTAGATGGGATACCAATAAGGCCTCAGCAGACATGCCAGAGCAGCCTCTCCAGGGGATTGAATTGGAGCCAGATTCACCATAGTCAGTTAAGTACACATTCCTTTGGTACATGTGTGGCTAATCTACTTTTAATTGAGCTCCATTGTTTTCATATATTTAGTAAACAAACGTGCATAGGTACAAAAGCTGCTGCTTGTTGACAACACAAACAGTATGCAGCTTGCTGGAGCTTTGGACAGGCACCCTTGGCAGTAGATGTGGTAGAGCGTATTTAATGCGCAGACATATTTCTTTGTGCTTTTTGCCTTTTTCTTTTTTTTTTTTTAACATTTCCTGGATTTTTGTGTCCCAGCGGCCTATTCTGTGTGATTATCACAGCTGAGTGTAGGTGCAAACACAAGGTCTTGCTCCACACAGAGACATCTATGTGCCAGCATTGTTAGAGGGTATGAACTGGGTTTTGTTTTGGTTTGCTCTCCCTTTTTTGATTAATATTAAGCCTCTTTAGACTGGGCTAAAAAGGCAGGGTTTTGCCACTGTGATGACTCTTTTATTGCCTTACTGGGAACAGGAACATGTCATTCACTTTTCACCTGCCTTTAAAAGAACAAGCATGCTATATTTTACTTTCCCTATTGTTATTCAATATTCAGCATATGATATTTTGAGAAACCTTGACATCCTTTGTTTGGTGTATTAAGTAACAGTTGACTGCCAAAAGAATAGGGCAGTTCCAAAACAAGGTTCTGTCACCTACTTCCCTTGTTTGGAGATGGTTTCCATTTTTTTCATATTGCCTGTAAGGTTCTCTGGGAAGAAATGTCTGCATCAGGGCCAATACCTTGTTCCTGTTGCTGGGAGATGAGAGATGTTTGGGGCAGTTGCTGGATCAGCGCTTAGCTTGGATCCATCAAATCTCCTGTGGAAGCAAAGGGGACCTGCCCAAGAGGCATCCCTCTTCCTACCAAGCCTGACCCTGTTCCTGCTGTTGCCACTGCAGGGAGGACAGAGTGGACTGTTGGCAAAACCAGTGGTCTCCTCACTCCTTCCCTTGAGAGCAGCGCAAAAAGTTTCTACTGGCTGGATCATCTTTGCTAGTACACATTTCTAGATGGCAGCTCTTCTCCTGGCAGGTGGTTATGTATCTGTAATCAGCTTCATTTTGCTTAGTATACCCCAGTATTACATTCCTGACTAGAGACTCCTGCTGCAAGACAGCTCTCGGCCCATCCTCTTTGCAGTGGGGTATGCTACATCTGTTCATCAGGATGCTGCCCTTCATCTTAGCAAAGTCTCAAAGTGACATCTAGTGGAATACCTAGTCTCTGTGGGGAAATTTAATTAAACCACAGTCCCTTTATACCAGCACAAATATTGTGAAGGAAAACAACTCAACTCCTTTGACATTTTTACAAATAGGTTCAGTGGAAACTGCTGTGTTTACTTTAACTGACATTTGTTTTTTCAGTCAATTATCCCTCAGTCTTTTTTTCTTCCATAATTTATTACATGCAGCTCAGCCATAATAATAAATACAAAGTTGTTTCCCCTTTCTGTTGTTGTCTTGCAGAATGTGTTATGAACAAATGAAATAAAAATGAGTCCCCCTAATCTCCCTTGCTTTCCCATCTCTGTGGTAGCCTCTAGCTATTTATTATGGACCTTAGCAGTCTCAGATGGAGCAAAGTTTAATCCCAAATGTGAACAGAAGATTAGTCTGCAACTCTAGTATTTTTTCCTCATGCTTGGGTCCTGCTCCAGACTGTACTAAAGACACTAAGAGGTTTTTTTTTTTTACTTCAGTGGTCTTTGGAGTCCTTTAACCATGACACTTAAACACAGCTTTTAGCCAGATGACATCTTTCTGACTTCATTGCTCTATCCGAACTAAAAGACAAACACTCCACCTTGATGCGTTCTTCACTTCTCACTTTTAAATTTGTTCAAGAATTTCAGGAAATCTTTAGAACTCTCCAAAGAAAATCTACCCAAAACCCCAATTTGTAAAAGGAGGGCCCTTATAATGGGGGGTGGAATCACAGGCTGGACTTCTGCGAGTGTTTCCATTGACTTCAATGCTTGGGTTGTAGCCAAAGCTGCAATGACAAATTATTTTTCTAGCTCTTCAATCAAAAGCTGCTGGGATAGAGAAGAAACATGATTTTTTTTTTCCTTGCTGTTTAAGAATGAAAATAATATGTTTGCAAGGGCAGAGCATGTTTCTCACAACTCTTAGGCATGCAGCAGCTGTGCTTTAAGTGATTTAAGAAAAAGCAGTGAAATAACAGAGCATATTATGCACTCATTTAATCCATCAGGTACTGTCATGCTGCTACTTTTCTTTGTGCACAAAAATAGTCTGATCTTTAATTAAAAACTTTCGTCAAAGCAAACCAATTATTTTACAGCCAAAAATCTTCAGCTGGTCAGTTTGTCTGAAAATACTTCCATTTTCTGAACAGTTATTTTTCATAAAATCCTTCCAGTTGAAAGCTATTTTCTTCCTTTATTCTTCATAAATAGCAAAAGGAGCATCTCAAGAGCTACATAAAGTTTTATATTCCATCTGGGAAGCTCATCAGCCATCCACAGAAATGAAGCTATTTAAAGTAACAGTAAATAGAGATGTGAACATTTGGAATTTGGAAAGCTGAATCCACTGGAAAAGAGTTATTTTTCAAAGTTCTTTGCAATATGGCTTTTGCCAATAACACAGTGAATCTGTGACATAGCCGATGATTCTATAAAAATCCTTTATGTTCAGTCTCCCAAATAATTAGGAAAACAGGAGGACAAAGAAAAGAGGAGGAAAGAAAAGAGATAGGAAATCAATATAAAAATCAGTGGTATTTTATAAGGATATAACAGTGGTTTTTTTTTTAATTCCTTGTGCTTAAAAGTTTACATGCATTTAGCTTAGAAATGCTTCCTTGACATAAAATGCTTTGCAAAGAAATATTTAGAAAATCAAGTAGGAAGAGGGATTTCCTTTCATCAGCTTGACATAATAAGGTTTGGAGAACTGTTAAGTTCGCAGATCTGTTAATTGGGATATGCTGGAAAATACCCTTCAGATGACAGTTGTCCTTGTGGGCGATAGATTTACTTTGATTTCTGCAATAAGTTCCACAGATGTCAATGGAAGGGCTTGGTATGGCTCTTAGAGGAGCTGGAAGAAGGCACAAAAAGGAAAACCAAAACTAAAACTGAAAACGCATTATGGATTTACTTCACTGTCTGTCCTATGAGTCTGTTTTCCCTTGTCTAATACAAAACCTGTTTGAAGAGCTTAACTCCTCTTACTCTTGACTGACTCTGGTGGAACTTCAAAGAAATCCTCTGACTTACATTAATGTAAAAGCAAAGCAAAAGACTAATTAGGACATGTATATTTAAGTATGCCACACAGAATACATGCAGTCATGCCTTTGCTAATGTAAATTCCAAAACCAACTTTTTAACTGGAGAGGTAGGCAAATGATGTGACTGCAACCCAACACACAGTTGAAAGCTTGAGCGGATAGTCCTGCTCAGAGGAAAGAGGGGAGGCAGCCCAAAGGCTCAGGTTGTCATCCAGGGTAGAACACTGAAGTAGAGCAGCCATAAGAGAAGAGGAAGAGAACTAGAGTCTGCATTACCATGTTTCATTTCACATTTAAACACTTCTCAAACAAGCTTATCTTTTTTTCTTTCTCTTTTTTTTCCCCCCACTTTAATTTGGAAAAAAGTGGGCCAGCTTTTTAAAGGTTGATTTCATTCGAAATTAAGCATTTGAACAGCTCTAAAAATCTGACCCAGAAAGATCATCTCCAGTGACATTGCAAGCACACCAAAATAGCTGAGCTATCCTACTGCAGCTTTTGTGAAAAGATGAGTTCAAACTTTGAGATTGAATTGCTAATTCTGTACCAAAATACGTACAATGATATAACCTTTTTTTATGAGATACTATTTGATAAGGATAATTTTATTAGTTCTAAGGTAATTTGATTGAATGTATTCATTGAGACAGGATTTTAAAATTGTCATTCCACATTTCAGGTTACCTACAGAAATAAAGGAATGAATGATCATCACTTCAAACAGGGACATTTGTCCTAGAATAAGGGCCAGATCCTGCCAGTTCAGCCCAAGCTAGAGACTAGTAACAACCTTCTGCATATGCTTCTGGCCCTGATATCAAAAAAAAAAAAATGACCACACAAGAGAGAACTACACCTGTGCTTGTCAGTAAGAAGTTTCTTCAGAGAATTTAGACAAGCATGTGACACAGACACTACTGCATATAATTTCTAATTTCCTGAGTACCAGTTTACTTTTGACCACCAGCAGGGTTTCTTTGTTTTTCATTAGCACATGGCTAAAGCTCTCTGTGTAACCATATCCAGATTGCTAATGAAAAAATATTGTCTGGAGTCACATATGTAATCTGGAGACTACGGGTATAATGAGGGTAGGGAGCAGTGTATCAACCTGTGCATGTACTGAGTGTCTTTGTTACCCATGCCACTGCCACAACTGAGCCTATATTGTGCTGCTTTTTTTGGCAGTAATGTGTGAACATCTGCCTCTAGGTGGAGTTCCCATAGGCTAGTGCTTTTGTAGACTTCAAGCCCTTTCATCTTTCCTTTCTTCTTTTATTTTTTTTTTTAATCAGTGCCCTATCCTCACTAGTGAAAATTTTATTGAATTCTAATTAACTTAATAGAAATAACACAGATCCTTACATTCTGTGAAAAGTGATGCATCGCAACAAAATTGCCTCCCATTTTTCACATCTTGCTCCAATCACAAATGATGCTCATCATGTACTGTAATAATTTTTGGTGAGGACTGTCAGATTTTCTGACATGGTTCTGTGCAATAAAAGCTATATGATAAGGCAGGCTGGGCTGCAGATAGTAACAAATGTTCTTTCACAGCATGTACAGCCAGAAAAGCACAGACTCCTGCATGACTACAAAACCAGTGTGGTGCAAACTTAGGACAGATTCCTTCTTGAAACCAGAACAAAACTGATTCTGATGATCTGAGGCCCTCTGAACTCACTGTCCATTTTACCATGAAACACCAGTAAGGCTGTTGCTGTTGTGAGATACACCATGTGCTTTTGGGGTGCTCTCCTGTCTTCTTTTTAGTCTCTGCTCTCCCATGTATTTCAGTCGAGGTTTTATCTACAAATACCCCCTTGCAGATCAGACTGCACCTCATTCTTATGGTGGTGTGAAGTTGATGCTCGGGGCACAAAGGAAGAAGAGCAGAAGAGGGAAGCAATTATTCTCCTCATCCATAGACACTTCCTCCTTCTGTTCCACGCCTTAGATATACAGGAAGTTCATCCTCAAACCATATGGTACCTAGAGATATGCTGTGAGTCTTGGGGGAATGCCAGGGCCCAGCAGTACCCTCGGGGGCCAGGGGGCCCTTCGTCTCACCTCCTCTCCCCAACTTTCTATGGCACGGTTTCCTTCACGAGTTTCCTTACCACACTTCTGCCAGCACGTCTCCTTCCTGGCCTGCAACACCTGTGCTGCATTACAGTGCAGAAAACAATACCCACACAGAGACAGGCAAACTGTATTTCATTTGTCAGCCTCGCTCAAGTCCAGAAAACCCAGTGGAGTTAATCCACTATGCAGCCTTTGATAGTCTGTTACCGAGAGGCTGGGTGGAGGTACTGGGGGCACTCCAGGAAGGGTTACCTCAAGGCCTTTATATGGAGGTTTGAGAGCACCAAGTTATGTTTGAACTGAGCAGCAGTAATTGTTTCATTACTGTGATGTGCTGTTTCTCTCTAAGCTATCCACTTGCAATGATGTAATCAAAGTCACTTGACGTGGAATTGGCGGACACACAATGGTTTGTCTGCTTTGGCATTTGTGATCCACTTTGTTAGTAGGACCTGCTTATAATTTAAAATATATTATTTCCTTCAAAGTGGCATAGTTTTGAAAAATAGCATGTGATGCACTAATAAATTATTCAGTCTTCTGAACAGGCTACATGAAAAGCACATTTTTCTGTCTGCATCTGGCTAGGCATTCGCAACTGTTTCTCTTGGATCTGTACCGCAGCACACTTAGCCATGATTTTGTGACCTCCAGAAAGGATTAATGCAATATGTTGTGCACGGGGCTGCTAGTGAAGGTCACTTGGAAATGTAGGCTAGCGCGACATGTGGCTGCCCACCTGCTCAGTGCTGTTAGCTGCGGGGAGCGTGTTATTCTGTGTCTCCAAACCGTAGTGAGCTCATGGGCTGCAAACAGCGGGCAGAGGGCCCAGTTCCCTTCTAGCCTTACTCTAGTTAAGTGCCACAGTGCTCAGTGCTGCTGGGTTTCCTGGGGTTATTTCTCACAGGACCAGTAATAGGAGACTACCTACAGTTATTGCAATGCCACTTACAAAACTCAGAACTTGAGACCAGACCCTTAAAACCTCTTTTGGTGGACAAAAAGGAGAACCTGCTGTAACTGCTGGCAATAGGGAGGTCCTTTATTATCCCCATCAAACTTACACAAGGGGTTGGTACTATTCACTCATTAACAAAAGCTCATCCTTTGTGCTTTGATTCACTCTCTAGAAGTTGGTTTGAATTAGACATTACTTTTTATTGGGAGAAAGATGAGATCAGCTGCAGTGCTCAGAACCCCAGTCTAAACCCAAGATGTTCTTAGAGGAGAGGCATCAGGATGGTGTTAGACCAAGGGAACCAAAACCTGTTGGCAGCTCAAGACACCTTTTCACTTTCTCTTTTGCCTGGGAAATGGTGGTGTGCAGTCAGATCTGCGATGGGAAGAGTTATATGGAGACTTTCTTTTTAGAATTTTTTTTAGTTTATTTTTATTTATTAATTAATTTTTGTTTTTATTGTGTACCTGCCTTCCACATTCAGAGCTATATTTCATCAGTCAAATAAGTAGCATTTGTACATGAAATGAGTACTGGAATAGTTTGCAACAACCTGCAGAAAGCTAAAATGGTCTCTGTACCCTTAAGCATACTGAGTTTCATAGGCGGGTATACTCTGTTGTTAGGTACTAGATAAACAATGATGATACAGACTGAAAATAGAGCCACACAAAACATTTTATTTTTGTGACAAAAGCTGCTCAGTGTGCCAGAAACATAACCATGGTCACATTCAGCTAAAATATATCAGGATTTGAATGCCCTGGGCCTTAATTTTGATGAAAGACTTTTGCATACCACCAAAAAGAGAAATAATCAGTACTGCCTAGGGTCTGGCATCAGTCAGGCTCAAAACGGTTTCTTTGCCAAGGTAAATACATCTTTTATATCTTGGGATAGGCTGGATGTCTAATGTGTTGGTACTAGAAAAAAAAATTGGGCATGTTTAGACTAAGATGAGAAGCTTGAGTCCTGCATGACAAAAAAATGTGCATATTCTTGTTAACTCTGACAAATCTGAGAAATCAGAATTCTCATTAAATGTAAGAAAAAAATAATAACAATGAGGAAAAAAATTAACCACATTTTGCACTCCTATTATTTTCATGCACAGTTTAGTAGAAGGAATATTAACACGAACAAATATGATATATTGCACTTTGGCTAGATACATCAGGCACAGATTTAAAAGAAGAAAGGTGAGGGAGTGTGTCACCTCTCCCTCCCCACCACCTGCATCATCACACTGGGGGAAACACAGACAGTGCCATCAAGATCATGCTGTTACCTCCCAGCTCAGGCAATTGGTCCTCAGCACTTGCTCTCCTACAGCCTTCACCTCCCTCCATCCCAGCACAGCACTGCCAAGCGTTTGCTGCTTCAGCTCCACATCCACAGTACAGAAAGGTTTTATCAGTCCCTTCCATAATGGCACCCCAGTTTAAAAAAAAAAAAAATCCAGAAAGGCATAATTACCCAGATGTCATTAGCACTACTCTTTTTCCCTGTTATGAGGCCCACCTGTGTATGGATTGATATGCAGGATCTCACACACAGAGAAAGAACAATGTGAGCCACTTGGTCATATGTTCTCCTGTACTCTTCTGCTGCTCCTCCTGGCTTGCATCCATCCCTACACAAAACAGGCCACATAGACAAGAGGTCTTTGTGTATGCTAGAGCCTGACAAGAAGCATACATTCGTGATAGAGGTAACTGAAACCAGGGAGACTGGGAGTGAAGAAAACTCATGGGATCAAGGCTGAGAAAGGGTCTTACCATTCAGAAGCAGTTACTGCCCTAATAATTTGGGGGTTGGGGTACACAACTTTTTGTCATCTTCTGAGCAATGAAGCTTGTGTTGCCCATATCACATAACCCAGCCCTTGACTGTTTCAGCAGATAGCCAAAGGATGATATTTCACAGCTCTGCAGTAGCTAGGTTGACCTTCTGCAAGGCTTTTAACCTTGAGCTAATAAGTATTGTCCTTCAAGGGGTAAAACATTTAACTGCAGCTGTTTACTATTTACACAAAGGGACTGACATGTGAGCCTTCCCATCATGCAGTTTGGCCCATGTGAACTTTGTTCCAAAGAAAAGAGGAAAAAGGTTCAGATTTTATTACATTTGCAACTTAGAGGGCAGACTGTCCTCAGCTGTCGCTCATGAGCTCTTTCTTGAGGTTTGCTCATTGTCAGAGACAATATTAATTATTTCAGTCATTTTCTTTTCCATTTATTGTTCAACACCACACCATGAAAAATGAACACTGACGTAATGATTGATCATGAAGCTGGGGGTTGAAAGTGAAGGCTAGAACTGTTGGGCTGTATATGAAAAGGGTTTGGGGTTTTTCCTTTTTTTTAGATGATAATATATTGTTTGTGAATGGGTTATTTATTAGAGCCATGTGTAGTCTAAAAGGTTTGTAAAGATGATTACTAAAGCATATCCATATGTGGAATGTGTGTGCATATTTGTAAACTTGGCAAATTGTCCAGAATTTTTTTTTAAGGTTTGTAGGAAAAAGGTCTCTGAAATTGTGTAGGATTATTCTTTTTCTTAATAGTAGGCAATATATTTTCAAAGCTATTGTGCTTTGCATAACTTATACTTTAGTTCTGACATCAAATGCATATGTACTGTTGTATACTTCTAAAATTATTAATAATCTAAGTATTTGATAGCCTGGCATCTGTCTTAGCAGAAAATTGCTTCTTTGCCAGCATATAATATTCTCCAAATATTGTATCAGATCAGATACAGGCCTCTTAATGCATCTGTGTTGGAAGGTAACAAAAACTGGGCATGACCAAACTACTGTTGGAGATCTGAGCACTTTATCACAATGAAAATTGTCACATTTTTGTTAGATTTTGGAATCCTAGGGTACCAGATTTTTCTTAAAGAAACTTTTGGCAAGATCACACTCTCCTGTGAGTTTTGGAAATAGAAATGGTGGAGACTCAGACAGCAAACAAATACTCTTCTTTCCTGCTCTTAACTAGTGGGTCTAAATACCGAATTCTTGAGCTACAGTAAGCAGAGAAGTTCGGCAAGAGCACTGGTGGGGCTGAGAACAGGACTTTTTCCATCATATGTTCCCCGACACTGCAAATGTTAACAGGAGTGGGTTCTGTTGGGTTTGACAGCATTAAATCAGGCTTTTACAAGATCTAAGCATTGTACAAAGATGAACATCCTGCAGCGCACCTCAGAGGCAGGCTGCTATCTATTAGTCTCATTTTAAAGGAAATGAGGGAAGCGGCACAGACAGGTGCTCCCTAGCAAGGCACTACAAACATAAAAGGAAATCCATGAGCTGATACTGCAGAGAGGAAACGGGCTTGTAACTCAACATTGACAATAGTCAACCAGTGGAAAGAAACTCAAGTACTTTTGTATGGAGTTAAATTCAGGCCCAGGGCTTGGTTGCTACTCCCCAGTCTGGGGAGATGTGCAATTATCTGCAGTAATCTTCTCTCGCTGCTGTTCAGAGCTGCGCAAATGCACTAGACTTGTCTCTTCAAAATGTCCATAGCAGCACTATGCTGTCACTCTGTGGATCACCCTGTGAAGTCCATGTGTTGAACTTTTTTTGAATGTTTTCCATATTCGTTGCATAAATGTCAAAGTAACAAAACAGGTAAAAACGACTTGGGGAAGCAGTCTCAGATCCTTTCCATGTAGTTGAGAGTTCAGATTTCAGGAAATAGGGATGTGATTAAATTAGACATCTAGTTAAGTGCCTTGTTTTATCAAAGCATAAATATTTATTTACAATACTCATATAAATGAAGGCAAGGATCATTTAAATTTATTTTCAGGTTGCTGGCATGCCTCACTGATTTGGACTGGAATTAAGAAAGATCAGAAGGTCATGTCACAAACACACCAAATATATAAAATACAGGTTTACTAGAGAAAAAGATCTAGTTAAACAGGCCAATCTGAAACTCAATGAGAAACTTAAAAGGGATTTGGGAAGTCAAACACTGGAAGCTATGATTTGCTTCTCATGTTAAAAATAGCACCTCCTTCACATCTCCTTAGGATCAGGCTTATTTCAAACAATTCTAGTTTATGGAGACTATTCTATGGAAAAATATTTAATATATTAATTTTCCTTTAGGCAGACACTTCAGTTGCAGTAATAAACCATACCTGAATTTTATGAACGAATTAATTTTACATCAAAGCTACGCTTTATGCCCATATAGAGTTTTGTGTTACAGTTCAATGTGGAAAAAATATTTAGAAACAGGGAAGCATTTGATTCCTAAAATATTCGATAAATGTCCTTGAAAAAGGTATACAGTATCTTGTCAGTGATGCTGTTATTTATCTTCAGGTAACTGTTATTTTGGGGAGCAATTTAAGTATTTAAAATGAGTAACAGCAGTGAATGGGTACATGGAATAATTTCAGATTTTAATAGCTGAAAGTTATGAAAACATATAACTAGGTTCTGATTTTTCAGCTTGGTCGTAGCTAGTATCTAATTTTGTACCAACAATTTTATGGAGGAGGGTTGAGGAGGGCATTGCAGTAATTGTGGGTGTGACTGATGCCAGTTTAAAAATCTTCAGAGCTGGCTTGTTTCATTTTAGTCAAAGATCAGCAATGGTTACACAGGGTTTAAACCATTACTGAGTACTTAAAAATTTCTCACCAGATGTCTGTATGATTATGTTTTCTAGCCTGATGTTTAATTGGGCATCTAAGCAGTATCAGTGGCCCTATAATTCTTTGTGTTCACAGAAATAGAAAGTAAATCCTTACTAAATTCATCAAATTAAATCCTTAATACATCCCATTGCTTGGTATCTTGCAATGTGGAAAATTTACCATTCTGTTTCTGTCTTAGATTATTCTTTTATCCATCACCATTTACTTTCATAACTTTTTGCTTTGTGACTGTCTAGGGCTTCATTAAATTCTTTAAATGAATTTGGCCTCATTTGTATTAAATTATTGCAGCTTGTCCTTTGTACGCTGTGATGTGGATGTGTACAAGACATATCGGTGGCTACTACACTGTAATACTTGATCAACTGCTCCTCCCCCAGGGCATTTGTACCTTCTGTCTGAACTTTTACTACTGGCTGTTAAATTATAGCAATCCCATTAATGCCCAACAAATGTCTTTGTTCTGGAATTGTCACTATATATTGGTCTTCTTCCAGCTGCTGGTTATGTGGTTCCCAATTACCTCAGATGCAGGTCTGGCTTTACTTTGGATAGATGGAGCACCAGAAGTTCTCCAGCATTATATCAAGATACTTCCCTGTCTCTTCTACGCTGTGTATTGAGTCTCCAGTTTTGCTCTTGGCTAGCTGGCCTTGTATGCTGGGAGAGAAGTGTAACAAAGAAGATTACTTTAGAAATGTTTTCACAAATTCTGTTAGTCATCCATCCGGATTTACCATTGTTTCCAGTATGAACTATAATCACTATATCCATTTCTCCCTTACATACCACTCCTCCAGAATGCATGGGTGATTTATTTTACTTGCTTTGCTGACAGTTGAAGGTTCTTGGCATTTGAGAAAGTAAGTGTTGGCATTCCCAGTCCTGTGATCGTCAAATACAGATACGTATTCCCCTGCAGATATTCAGGGAGAGTTATGTTTCTTGCTACCTGAGCTGATAGGGTTGCAAATATAAATTCAGTATAAATACGGGTTTGGAAAGCAAGGATGAGTAATTTCTTCCCTTTTCCATTTCAAATTGTATGTGAGAATGTCTGTCCCATTACCAGTAGTTTTTGCACAACAAACATCAGATTTTTTCCAGGCAGAAATGATGTATCATTTGGTTGTAACTATCTCTATTAAAGAATGGTATCAGGTAAGAAAGAGCATTGGGTAGTGTCATAATCTAAGAGTGCTTGCAAAAGCATCATATTTGATATTTCGTGGAAGAATGTGACATAGTTATAAGGTCATCTTTCAGTATCTATTACTGGTAGGCCACCTATCCTCTTGGTGTGTCAGTAGGCATTCCTTTTTTAAAGAACTGCATCTTCAGCAGAGTGATAAACACCAAAAGCAATGAAATTCAAAACACATGAGATACAAAGGGTCTTCCCGGTGAATTGCTTTAATTTCTGTGACTATGGTCTGTACTGCAGGTTTGAAACAAAGTCATGTGGCCAGGCTTTTTCCCATATCCTGGAATGATGACAGACCACTGGAGAAGCTAAAAAGCTTGCAATTTCAATTCCTGGTTACTACATTGTGATTATTTGCTATGTCTAGTTTTGTGATGGTCTTGGTAGCCAGTGTAGGACTTGTTTGACTGAGTATTAATGTCTAAATTTTAGGGCCATTGGAGAGCTGGGGATAAGAGAGACAGAGGAAAGGAGGAATCATCCTAAATCTGTAAAAGATGTATAGTCATCAACAAAGTGAGGAGAAAGGAATGAACAATTTAATAATATCTAAAAAGAAATATTTGGATGAAAGCAGAGGAGGATAAGAAGCTTCTCCCTTCCCCAAGGTGTTTCTGTGAGATCACACCAATGGTTTGATAAAAAATGCACTTTCCATATTTACTGATTGACTGTTTCGCAGTTGCCTTCTAAATAACCACAGTGTGAAGTCGTACTTGGGCTGCACCCCGCTATGCTAGGACACCAGTGTGGGCCACACTTCATAAGGGATTTGCTTGCTGGAAAGGCCTAGTGCTTTGCCTGTGTATATATGCAGACTAACTGGCCTGAGAAGCTATTGTTTACTGAATAAATGGCTAATAAACACAAGATATTACTGATCAAAACCAAAATCTAATTGTATTTAGTAACTTGGTAACAGTTCCAAAGGTGTCTGTGAAGCAGGACGCTAACATATGCAGCTTTGTATTGTATCAGTGAAGAACATCAACATCATCTTCTGTCTCTAACAAATAGCATACTTTTCAGAGAATCATAGAATAATCTAGGTAGCAGGGACCTCTAGAGTGACCTCATCAAATCTACTATTCAAAGCAGAACAGACTAGCTCAAGTTACTCGGGGCCTTGTTCAGTATTTTGTTCAAGTTGAGGTTTCTTTTAAATGTAAATTGTTCCATGTCACACCAGCTGGTCCGCTTCTTGTGTGCCTGTTTTGCTCCTGGATAGCTCCATCCATGTCAGTCAAGTTATTTCTCTTCTACATTGCTTCAAGAAGAGAATGGCTTTGGACAATTTGCTGCAATAGTGCACAGTACTCTCAAAGAACACAAGAATTTATGAAACTCACACATCAGGGAACTTCAGATTGGGTTTTTTAGAGCTTTTTCAGCTGAATGCTTATCCCAAGAAATGGTTATTTCCAAAGCAAATCTGAGGGAGCCCACAAATTTAACGGCAATATGCCTTAAGTAAGCCAAATTCTTGTCTGCACTAGGTGTGTCTTGTAATTATATGAAAGAAAATAAGGCTACAAACAACGCTTATCAGTAGGAGGAGGACATAAAAGAAGGGAACAGCTTTGGCTGTGGATGGTCTGCACTTGCGTCCGCGCCATCCCTAGTTTAGTTCTGTCCTCTACCTATGGCACATCATGGTCATATGTTTCTCAAGAAAAATTATGATCTTTCTAATAGACTGAATCTCTGAAATCAGTGCATAATGCAGAAAACATTACCAGCATTTAATGCAACAAATGGACAAAGTGAACATGTCACCAGCCTTCCTGAGAAGCAAAATATTAACCCTTTTATTTTTTCACAAATTCTAGTGCTAGTCCAAACCTCTCTTCTACTCCACTTCCATAGCAATAATTATTAAATCCTAGATAGGACAAGAGTGTATCAGGCCCAAGCACAGTTCATATGGTCTGTGCAAATGCTGGAGGGAAAACTGAAGAACACCTGCATAACTATTTTATTACTGAACAGGACTCTTTGTCTAACCTGTCAACCACCCTGCTGGGAATCTCTCATCTTGACACAATAACGAGAGAACCAGTTTTACAAATGAATGTTCAGATGCTGAAAAAAGCAAGTCCCAACTCATGTGCTCCACATGTCACCTTTCTGCTTAATAAGGTGTAATTTAGATGCCAGTTCAGTGGAGATTTCACCCCTTTTTCACTTCCAGTTAAGCACGTCAGTGGGTTGAGATGTACATGCCCTGCAGCTGTGGCACTCTTCCCTGACAACAGTGTAGAAGGGATTAACCACAAACACATTTTAAAATAATTCCTCCTCTTGGTTGCTTAGTTTTCCTTTTAAAGTTCTCATTGTAATCATTTGACTTGCTCGCCTGGTTTAACACTGCAGTGAAGACATAAAAGTTGTTCCTCTGGAAAACATAATAATGTAACTCTCACCATTCCAACAACACTGTCCCAAGTTATATTTGCCCAGGCTCTGTCCCTTCATTTTCAGGAAGTCAGGCAACAAACTGCAAATCTTTTCTTCTAAGTCTGATGAACCCTGTGCATGTGTCAGATGCCTGCCAGGTTGCTATGTTCAAGTCTGTAGGATTTGTAGTCTCCTCCAGAAAAATGATCTCACTTGTTCTGTCTGAGGTGCCTTTTACGCCCACCGTTGGAGTACGTGTGCACGTGCAATCCCGGCAATTGTAACTGTCAAAGAAGAGAGCTGTTGGATGTGGGCCCAGCTTTAGAAAAATTAGCTCTTCAGTAATTTGTGATTGCAACACTTATGAAGGTTTGATGACTCTGCAGCCAGAGATCAGGTTGTGGCCACTATACACAGAGGTGAATGATTCAAGAAGCCTCCGTTGCCCCTGTCTGAGGCATTGAACAGTGCCTCTATACAGTGGCAGTCCCCAAGAGCTTTGAAATCAGGCAGTGCTTCTCCCTTAAAGCATCAGTTCTCTATCAACAAAATGAGTGGAGGTACAGAGGGACTAAGTAAAATTTGGAGAACAAAAAAATGGTGCTGAGCATAGTGTCAGTCTCAATGTTATTGAATGAAATGTGTCAAGAAAAAGGAGACAGTTAACAGTGGCTTGAATCAGCAGTGGGAGTCCAGACAAAAAGAGGCACAAGGAGAGGGTGACAGGGAAGGGACACTAGCAGATATTGTGTCCTGAAAGGACCAAAAGTTCAGCATGGCCAGTGGGAAGAAACACCAGCCGTGTAGGAGACAGAGAAGAGAGATTTAGTGGAATAAGAGAGGAAATCCCAACCCTCTGAGAATGACAGACTCTTGGTGATAGACGTGTTTTTCCTGAGTGATTAGTTGATCAATTAGGTAGCTTTACTGCAGCTTTTGTGTAGATGGATGAAGCACTAGCCCAAGGTAAATCAGTTGCTGACAGAATCTTTGTCCTTCCTTAGATGTTGGCAGACACAGCTGTGCCTCCACAGGGAAGGAGACTTTGTCAGCATTTGGATGAAGCCAGTGGCCACCTGCATCACATAGTTTCACTGTCCAAGACCTTTTTTGGTTTCAAATACGGCCTTTATTCAGTTTTATTCCTGTCTCTTAAACTTTGTTCCTTGCTCTTCCACTGGCCTGTTGGTTGATCTTAGGCATTTTTTTAAATCTACATACCTCAGTTTCTACATCTGAATAATAAGTATAAAATAACTTGTCAAAGGATGCTCTATTAACCAATATGTGGGAGCTCTGAACTTAGAAGAGAGAAAAAAATATTAAAGTACCTTTTAAAAATCAAAACATTCTTTAAAGTATTTCCATTTGAAATGCTTTTTAACAACTGTTGCGTATAATTCATTGGATGTGACTTGTGTCTTACCTACCTTAATTTAGTTTTTACTTTATTTGACTACAGAACAATTTGAATAGAATCCAGAGAATACCAAACATTTGGTTCATCTGTCTCTGATATTGAACAGCCACATTACGGTGGTTGTGCCTAGCCAACTAGGAGATGTCTATAATAATGACAGATCCTGACTCTTTCTGAAAAACAAGGTTTGCTTATCTGACACTAAAATCTCTGGCTCTGACACCCAACATTGAGAAGCACACTGAACGTCTGAGAAGCATATGTTCTAAATCAGCTGTCAGTAAATGACCGAGCAAATGCATGGAACAACACAGACATTCTTCACACATTGCAAATGCATAGTTGCTTTCTCTAATTTTTAAGTTTTTCCTTTAACTCATGTTCAGATGGAAACCTCTCCAAAAGCCAGGTACTGTGGTACACAATGAGAAAATAGCACCAGGAGTGATGGATTGCAAAAAATGGAAGATGTATTGTGTAATCGTATGCCGGGAGAAGGAGCAGGCAACATGACTTGGTTTCCATTTCAAATAAATAGACAGTGGAACAATCAAGAAACTGCCAAAGTAAATGAATTCAGCATGGTTGGAACACCAGCACATCGCTGCTTCAGAGAAGGTTTCTGTCACAAGTTACAACATCAATGGTGAAAGACACAGGTCTTCTGTTTTATTTTTCACTTCCTGAGCCACGCTCTGCTCTCTGTTATTCTAACTGACATCTGGAGGAATGCCAGTGAGTTCACTGAAATTAGTCTGGTTCTAAATTATTGTAACACAGATCAGATTCCTGCCCACTGTCCTTGAACCCCCGAGATATGCAAAATGTGTGATGGACTCTTTTCTCATGGGGATTTATACACAGATTTAACTGTTCCCAACAGCTTATTTACCACATTATGAGCTTTAGGGGAGAAAGAAAAATATCTTTTAACTATGAAAAAGTGACAGAAATAAAGAAAAATTAGCTACTCTCATGGAAATTGTAAGGGGTCCCAAGGCCATATCAGAGCACATTATTTAAATTCTTTTAGCTATCATCAGCAGTGCAGAACTTCTCTTCCAACATGTCCAAATCTGCATTTGATCTTGTAATTTGAGATATGTTAAATTAAAGGTTATCACATTCCTTTACTTTGAAATCTGTCACAGGGCTTCTTGTAAAAGGCTTTCATTTTGCATAAGCTGGATATAACATGCACACCCTTGACTTGCACCAAACACTGTAGCTTGACATACTTCAGCAGTGTTGCATATGTGTGTAAGCAAGGATTTACCAACATACTAGGTCATACACAGCTTGTGTCAGAAGGACGGAGTGCTCAAACAGTATCATGATCTAATACCTGACATGCTTTATGTGAAAGCAGGGTGCTCCTTCATTAGCTGAAGGTCATAGATTATAATAATGCTTGGCACTTACAATCCTGAAGGTGTTGTACTCCATCTAATTAAAATTTTCAGATATGTAGGCTTTTATGCATAGGGAAAGTAAAGTAGAGATTTCCCTAAAGGCATAGATAGAAGAGGAAGCAAGTTATAGGCACAGAATCCTAATTCTAATTTAGTTCCTGTGCAGGAGTCCTTCCTCAGATTCCTGGCCACACTTTCTAATAATAAGGGAAGAACTGGAATTTCATCCAAAAAAAGACAAAATGAGCAATGAGTAATAAATCTATCACTCATGCTAAACCATGGCACAATATTTTGAATACCAAAGAGTATTTTCAGGTTTTTTCAGGTTGGTTTTTTTTTTTTAGAGTAGAAGAGAAAAGCATAACACCCACTGGTGTTAGAATTTACAGGATTATTGCAAGTCCAAAGTGATCCCTTATTTCTCTTACTAGTTCACCTCTTCTTTCCCAGATAAAATTCATAGAATATGTACAAGCAGCTTTAAAGAATATTCACCCTGCTGCGTATAAGAACATGTAACACATTGATCTTACACAGGCTTTGCATGTCAATGCATTTATTAAGGTGAAAACTGTAACATTACTCTTTAGCTTACATTAACTATGAAAGTAGAAGGGAAACCCGAATCTGACCAATTCCATTTTTATATTTAAGAGTTTTTATTCCTTTTCTACCAAGTTTTACTAATAAATGCATACTCCATAATGAAATATTCAATACTTCAGAAATCGCAGTTGCATGAAGCTCACTTCACCTGGGAGTACAAGTACCTGTCATTCTTCACACTTGACTATGTGATGTGAAAGGCATTCACAAAAGCCAACTCCTTTGGCTCTTTCCATGCTTATTTGAGGTTGGCTGTTACTAGTGTTTGGAGCAGCTATGGTCATATCATATTGAGTCGCCAACTGAAGGGATGCAACCCCTTTGCTCAGAAAATTCCCTGACACCTGCAAAGTTAAAGCAAAATAGATTTATTTTCAGAAGCATTTTGGAATTTTTCTGCAAGCATAGACAGACTCAGTAGTAGGAGCCATTCCCAAGTGTTCTCTGTGTTTGGGATGCAACCTTGCAGTGTTTGTTCAAGCAAAATGCCATGGAGCTTGGCTTAAGTAAGAATGTAGGTTAAGGCCTCTGTGTCTTATTAATCAATAAGGAGAGAGGCTGTAAACTGCAGAGTACATGCAGTTGACTGGCTGTAGCTTGCATAGAAAGTCTCCTTTCCTGTTATCCCATAGGGCAACATCATTAACTAGAAACATTTAAATAATCACATATATTTTAGTGTGTCTACTCTGCCCTTAAAACTGAATACATCTACAACTCTTCTAAAGAAAGAGTTTCTCCATTTCATTGATACTATCTTAGAGAAGGTCTTAGCACTTAATAAATACTATCAACTTTTCAAACCATACTTTGCACTCTTAAAACACTGTGCAAGCATTGTCTAGTGACATCTGAAAAGTATGCAGATATCAACGTTCAGTAAGTGCATTACATATAGCTTTTTACTCTTATTTAGTGGCCATAATTTCAATTCTTCTATAAGGAACAGACAGAGCAGGCTGTCACCATCTCTGTGATATTTTGTGGCTACCATCTTGACTTTTTAATGTCAAACTGGAGAACTCGTGAAGGTCATTCTTAAAAGCAACAACTATGGACAAGATGATTGTATTAAATAATTAATTTTTCAAGAAAGCAGAATGTTCTCTCACTGTTTCTCCTTGTGATTTAAAACAGAGCAATACATTGGAATAACTTTTCTTAATAGGCTACATTTGTTTTTGATAAATTGAAAACAGTGAAAATGATAGTGTGGAAAGTCGAGAAGTTTTCCTCCTCAAAGCACTAGCTAGAGAAGATTTCGTGTAAGAGTGTGGAAGACATTTTCAGGAGTTGAATAAACAGGCTCAGTTATTTATACTGAAAAATTCCTAAGATTAGGCTTCTGCTTTTTAATGTCTCAGCCCTAAAAGGTATATGATATATGTGTTTGGTTTGTTATTTTCACATTTGCTCTTGAAGTGCAGAGCCCATTGATAGCCATTTAGAAAGCACCCAGGACTTGAGTGCCATGTGTTTTAGCAAACCTAACAAGAAAGAGATTTTAGATATAAGGACTAGTGTTTAAAACAACCCCGTGAAATTGCTGGTTTCTGTACACTGCTGGGAATCATCCTGGGATAGGGGGAAGCAGGGAAGCTTCAGAGGAAGTCTTAAAGAAAAGAGCAGTAGCCAATGCTGTCATCAATGCCAGTGAGAGTCAGACTAGCAGTTTAGTCAGGGTTAAACTACTGTCTGGAATTTGGACACTCCTGAACACAAATTGTTAATGCCAGGGAGCTCTGTAGCTGACTGGCACTTCAGCCAGCCATACAGACATGTAGAGGCTATCCTGCCACGGATGACATGTCTAACCTTGGAGAGAGTAAGGGATCAGATGTACACAGAGATGACAACTAGTTGCTTTTTTCATCCTGTCACATGGGATGGTCAGAATCATATTTATCCTTCTCTAACAGTGGATTTGCACATAATTTTTCATCCATCTTATGCCTGCAAAGAGTTGTTCTTGCTGCTGAACAAGGCAGGAAGCCGCAAAATTATTCAGTACTTCAGAGAGCTGTTTAAAATGTAAGCCACCGGGTTTAATGAGGGAACAGGCCTTTTCCAGAACTCACCACATCTCTGGAACTTTTTCCTTACTTTCTCTGAAGCAATCTGATTTTGCGTGGCCTTGCAAAAGACCTTTTTGGAGAGGGTTGCGTATAATGCAAGAGTTTCTGGAGATGAGTGCAGAGTGTCAAATTTGACCCACTGCTGTGATTTGATTGCAGTATTCATAGTGGCTGAGGATGCCTGAAATGCCTGAAGATGTAGTCATCTTCTGTATTATTATTTGAATTGGACTACCAAAGTCATGAAATTGAGGGTGTGATTTAGTGAGACTTGCCAGAGCTCCTGTCAGCTGCTGAGGAACAGAGTTCCAGAGGGATTGGTGGGAATTGGTGGATCTTGATGTTTCTCAGGATCAGACCTACATCCTTTAGGGATGACAGTTGCCCCATGATTGATACAGCTTTCCCAAATTTAGAATATATTTGCACCCTTTTTTTTTTAACCTAAACTACAATGAGAGCCTTGGTCTAGGGCACTTCAGTGGCATGCAAAGTTGGCAAGAACTGGTGGTCTGGGACAGAAGCTTGGACTACTAACCTCTGACTCCCATTAGTTCTCAAGAAATGCCTAGTGATCAGTGTTGCTTAATTAATTTGTAGTGAACTGACAGGAAGATGTGGACCTGTTTTCTCCTAATTGTGTTACTTTATAAATACATCCTTTAAAAACTTTGTTTGTGTTATTCTTTAGACTTTTGACCTCCCATTCATCTTTCTCTTGCCATACAGCACATGGTCTTGAATCTAGCATGAACGGTGTCAAGTCTTCATCTGGTAGGACCTCTCATCAGTATTGCTCCTAGCTGCTCTGGCTTGCAAACACCCTGTTTCAATAGAAATGAGAAAAATGCCTTTATCCTCATTTCTCTGTGAAATACAATATATTTGGAAGATAAGACTAGACCTTCATGTTAATCATAAATCAATTATGTTTATCCTTAACCTAGAAAGCTTGAAAATTCCTTCTTTCCTTATTGCAAAATCCAGTAGGATATTCACAGTAATTATGCCACTTTTTATACAAATCATAAGTTCATATCGTAATCATTAGAGCTACAACTGAGTAGTTGTCTATCTTAGAATATTTGAAATGTCCATTTCAATTGCAGTGGAGGTTTGGGAATTTATTTATTTTTAATTGCTGAAGTAAATCCTTTTATTAACCAGATTTCCCCTTTTTATTCCTTATGTAGCCTTTTGAGTTTAGTCAGATTTTACACAACAGAATTCTGCATGAAGAAAGTGAGAAGAGAACCACGAGGTTAAGCTTGTAAAATATTAGCTATGTCCAGTACCCTTGACCATTGATTTGGCAGATAAGCGCCCTGCAAGATTGCTCCTTACACCTTGAGTCTGTAAATAGATTATGTCAGTCAAGCTGTCCCCACTGCTTGTTATTACTCTTACTTGAACCATCCAATGTGTTTATCAGATGGAGACCTCCTCTGTGTTAAGGGATGTTTGAGGACAGTGTAAATGTGAGAAGAGGTGGGATGAAAGAAATATCCTTAATTCTGCTATATACATAAGCAGCTGGGATACAGAGAAAGTAAAGATTCTTCACTGTCTTCATGCTCCCAGATTTTTGGGGTTGGGTTTTGGGGGTTTTTTTTGGGTTGTGGGTTTGGTTTTTTTTTTCCCCAGAGGGGGGCAGCAGTATTTACAGCGTTGATCCCACTTGGAACCCAGAGGTTCCAGCTTATAGGAAAATACGTTAATCCACCATCTGTGGCTTGCACATACTATTCTATTTCCAACCATGTCTGAAAACTGGCTAGGTTCATCATGGGCTCTCAACTCCCTTAAACCAACTTACCCCGTGTGATACTGAGGTTCTAGGTTTGGCTCACATTGTGACTAGCAGTGCCAGAAGAATAAGCCCACCACATCTTGTCTCACAGTTTAGTTGGCAATATATCAAATAAGCACACTTCTTCTTATGAGAGTTCACGTTTAATTGTCAATGTCTAGAACTCAAGCACAGAAATATCCCTTTATTCTGTGTGCATTATGAAATAGGTGTCATGGACTCATTTGTCCTGTTCGTCTCGGACACTGTGGAATGTAAGCATGATCTTATGGTCAGGCCCTGCTGCCCTTTCCACATTAAGTACTAAACTGTCAGAATGAGTGGAAACAGGTGGATGCAGAGAAAGAGAGATGGCTATATCTGAAAGAGTGATTTTGATTGTTGCAGCCATGGATGAAATTAAATCTGGCTGAGAAATGCAACCAAAACTTTTCAGGCTCATTTGTGCACCATCATGGCTAGTGATATATGTGCCAGTAAGCATGTTATTAAAAGGGCACTTCAGGAATCCTCCCTTCGTGGTAGTGCCCATTTCAGTTGCATGTTACTACTTCTTGAAGACTCTCCGAAGTATTTTGGCTTTCTAATGTCAAACTTTACAGCTCTCTGTCCCCAGTCTCTATTCTCTCATTTCTGCATTGCTCCCTTAATGGTCAGAAAGCATTTTTTATTAAGATCAGAAAGCCTACTTTATGCTAGCAAAGGGATAAGTGGGAATAGCAACTAGCTTGTCATATTCAGTGGTACAGTAAGTGCTAAAACATGCCCTTTGATTTAACTGGCACCCTAACAAATGACGATGAGTCAGAATAAATATTCTAAGTAGCACTCTGGTGAAGTATCAAAGATGCTAGTTCTGCCCCTGAGATTTCATTTCTTATTTCTTATTCAGATTTTTAAAACTATGTGAAGATGCATGAGCTCAGCCCACATTTTGCACTTTTCTGTGCAGAAATCAAAGCTCCCTAATGGGTAGGCCAAAAGATTTAAATGTACACTTTGTCTTTCTTTCACTTTCCTGAAAATATGTAACTAAAATCAATCCCAGTCAGTTTGCATGTAATTTCCAGTGCTGGAAAACAGGCACCTGAAGTATCCCATCGTTTCCCATGTGCTGTGAGATAGGCAAGGAGGTATCTGCTCTGCTGGGATCAAGCTCTCTAAATGTAAAGCACACTTTGAGATCATGTACTCTTCCTGCAGGCTGAGGCTATCACTTACTACGTCATACATAAAATCAGCTACTATTTGTGTCAAAGTGGTAACTAATTTCACAGGATATATAGCGAATTACCACAGAGGGAGTTAAATTGCCAGTTAAATGGTCTTTTGTCGTTACTTTGGTGGGGAAAGGGGGACATCTGGTGGGAACTCTTTGTAAATACTGAGCAAGGCAATTTCCTACTTGAAACAGTAGGATACAAATCCCTATGGAAGTGGTATATTCTGAGTAACCGTTAGATTTTGCTGAATTTCTAACAAAGAGGGTTGATTAATTAAGGCGTATCAAAACCACACAGCAGAAAGTTTTGCAGTGGCGCATACTGTAAAGCCCTCACTTCCCTTTTATCAAGGTCACAAAGAAGTATAGATAAGCCTGGATGAATGCCCAGTACCCTCTTGTAAAGAGATTTTTACAAAAGGTCTGGGAGAGAAGGGGTGAGAGAAAGTCTGATCCAGAAAAAGCACTTAATACTTTTTGCTGGGGGTTAGAAAATAAATATTAGAAATCTGCAAGCATTGCATGAGTACATAAGAAAGAAAGATGTTGTGGTATTCACTAAGCCTTGAGTAGACATCTTCTCAAGGATTATAACCTGCTTAATCAAGCCTTGGAAATGCAACGAGGCAGGAGGCAAAACATACAGTAATACTTAAGCATGACACTTCAAAATAAATTGCAGCAGATTAAAAGAAGACATAAGAATTTGGCACATCCAGGGTACAATGCCCAGTATACTTTGGCCCATCATGTAAATAATAAGTAATGATTGCATTTATTGATAAAGAGGAGGAGAGCTACAAGTCTTTGTTGTTTCCATCTTCTCTGATCCTTTCCTAGCAACAGTCAGTCTGGAATGTGCAGCTTTGTTCCTTCTGCTGTCATTTCATAGCTTCCGTCCCATTTTGTGATGATCCTCTTCAGAAAGTATCCTGCAAGGAAGCAGCTCCAGGGCGAGAGTTTCCCACAGCAGTCACAGGGTGAGAGCTTCGATCTTGCTGTGGGGGCAGCAATGCCGGGAAGTCATTCCCTGCACAAGCATTGCCGCACGGGGCTTTGAGGAGAAGACAGCCAGCATGATGTGAGATCTTGCCACTGCTGCTCTCTCTGTCAGGCCTTCCTGCATTGTGGCTGAGCTATGTCACCCACTGAAAACTGGGTGAATTTCATTTCCATGAAGTTCTGTGGCAAATAGACAAATTTCTTTTCAGCAAAGCATGCACAAGAGATCTGTTGCAAGCTGAGAATTGAAGTGAGTGTACTTCTTTTTCCCCTACTGCACTGCACACCATATTTCACTTCTTTGTCTGAATCATCTTATATTCTGTGTCCCGTGGCAGCATTGTATACTTTTAGCCCACCACTGTTACAGACTTAGATTTTTTTTTAATATTTCTCAGTTCTCACTAAAACATTGTCTTCGAGCACATTCCAGCTTTATCTGCAGTCTTTAAAGTGCAGTAAGGGACATCAGTGCAGACAATTTATGCTTGCATTTGCATTTAAGTTATCATTAGCATAAGGTCTTAAATCAGATTATGATTAGCTTGCTTTTGCAAAGCTAAAGCAGAACTTTCTAAGATAAACTGTATCTTGCTACTATCCAAAAAGTTATTTCCATATAAAGTATGTTTATTAGATGTGCCGAACTGTTATAAAGTTCCTTTAAATTTATGAAAAGACTAAGAAACTGCTTGGCAAGAATACTTGAAATTACAATATATATCATAAATGCCTTTCATCCTATATAAAGAACAGCATGCAAAAAGAACAACTAAAAAAGTTCAGCTTGTTCACTTATTCTCTGAGTATAACATAAGCCAAGCTGACCTCATTTTATATGAGGCCATTTTATACTCAAATATACCACTAAGCTTTGTTTTATCTGTTGTATTTTCATTATTTTTGGCCAAATCTGAAATGAGAGCATTGAGGCTTCTGAGCCGCCTGATAGAGAGGAATTTAAAAATGGAACAAGGTTCAGAACTGACTCCTCTGACGGATACAGAACTTATTTTAAAAGATAGGCTTCTAAGCTAGCAGAAAGAAGTGATGCTAATGTTGTGGTCCTAACTGGAATGCACATTTTAATTGTTCGAACTTCTACTGCAAATGGAGTTTCAATTCTCTCTTTCAAAAGTGAGTGATCTCGTAGTTTGTTAATTTTGGCAATCACTCTCTGGGTAGTTTAGTTTTGTAACACTACAACTGGCAAGTTAAGCCATTAGGAAAATTATTAGAGCCAAGTGCCCTTTTACTGTCAAACAACAAAGAATAAGATTTCTTGCACTAAATCTTCAGTTCCCATTGGTTCCTGTAGGGTTTTATATCAGTGATGCAAAGCCATTTTTAAAGGCAGGCTCTCACAGTTGATGGTGGACAATGAAGCAGCTCTGTGAAACACCATTACTCAACACAGTTATTGCACTGATGACTCTCCAGCATGGTACTAGTTGTTTGAATAACTTTTCTGTTTAGACGTGTGCCCAAATCAAAATTCTGGATTTGAATGCCCATTAATCAAGGAATAAAGTTTTAGCATCTGAATCTGAATTTGTTTCTTCAATTGATAGGTGAAAAGGGAATGATAGGTCATCTTCACTATTTCTGAGAAAATCTCAGTGAGATTGTTCCCGTGGGGAGTCCACTGGCTAAACTGTATAACAATTTTCAAAAGAATTGACCAATCCCATTTCCTGTAATTAAACAGTTTAGCATGCTTAGAGAAGTAGTCAAAGTTCAGCATTAGTCTGGTATGTTCTTCTAGTTCTATACCATATTAGTCCAATGAGATTTTCTACTTTTCTCTGGAACATTGAATATTTACTACTTGTAAGTGAAAAATACTAGCCTTGATCAAAAAATCATCTGATATGTTGTCTTAGATCCTGCCTTCCTGAGAGCCATGGTAGCTTAACAGCTAGGCTGAGTGCTTGCACTACCAAAAAGCCAGCCGGAGGGCCGGTTAATGCCTGGGCATTGAGAGGCAAAGTATGCAATGGCACCATCCCTGAGGATTGCTGGGGGTTTCCTTGAAGAGTCCAAAAAATAAAAGGTTTGCATGACTCTGTGTGTGTGTGCACATACATATTTTTCAAAACACCTTCAGATCAATTTTGTGAAAGTGTAGCCATCTGTAAACCTGTTCCTTGTCTGACTTGAGCAATTTTAATTGTCCCAGACTCATCCATGAAATGAACAGGTGACTGAGATGCAGTTGCACTAGCGAAAAAACAGGTCCCTTGTGGTAATAGGTGGCATCAATCTTCAGCACAAAAAGTAAGTGGCAAGTGTTTGCAATAGAAAGCTTATGCACATATATAAAAGATATTGTTAGTGATTTGGGTTAAAATGATACTAGAGTTAATGCTTGCCCATTCTGTTCTCAGGAACAGTTCAATGAAAAAGATATATCTATTTTTTAATTGGGGTTTTCTGTCAAATCTTGTATAAACAAATCCAAACTCCTTTGAACTACACAAATAGAATCCATGACAGATTAATTTTGTATGGTTTAGGGTTGCTTTTGTACATCATACAACTGGACTTTCTATAGCAGGCTGGCTCCCCAGCATAAGTCTGTTGACAACAACTTAAATGACCTGTCTCCAGTGTGTACCCAGCTGAAGGTGTATCATACATGCATACATACGTTTCATTATGAACTCTGCATAGGAGTCTTCCATCATCCTGGAAGATTAAGGCTTTTTCTTTGGCTCCAGAGAGGTAAAAGATATTCTGTGGGAGAATTCAGAAAAGGAAGCACTCATTTGAATTGAAAACACAGACGGGGAAATACATGACATTTATAGCACAACAGTTTATTTCTAAGGGATTAGCTGATGAGATTTTAGGAATAAATACAATGTACATTAGGTTTAGAAAAGGCTTTTCCCTAGATTACCATAAGAACATTATGCCATTGATTTCTGACACTGGATTTGTAAACTTAAAATGTAGTGCTGAATCAGTAAGCACAGCTTTCGTGGAAGTTAAAAATCATCTCATGCAGTAATTGTCTCAGCTGTAACTCAGACACCAGCAGAAGTGTGGGAAGTGTGATTTCTGTTCTAACTGTATGATGATTGGGCTAAATTTATTAATTTCAATAGAATTCCACTGAATTAATGAAGCTATGCTAGAAGAAAATTCTTTTCTGATCTAATTTTCAACTGGTTCTTTCTTCTTATTGTTTTAACTAAAGATAATTGTGAGATAGCTGTACTGGTTGCATCTGTAAATGTTCATGCTAACTCAACAACTCTATCATATTGTATAGACCTTGTTTAGGTGATAGAACTATTTATAAGCAGGAGGACAAGTCAAAATACCTTTGAGATAGTCTTATGGTCATCGTTTGTCAGAAAATAGGATTGACACATAAGATTGTTTGTGAGAATGCTGGCACAACTGTTTGTGAAAAACATCACTAAAACTAGTTTGAGATTAAAGCTGGAATAACTTTTTGCAAACACGTCTGCTTAACATATTTTAAGCTATCCTACTTGGCAGAAACTGCCTCTGCTTGGTCTTTGTTCAATTTTTTCTATTTTAATGAAAAGAACAGTCATTTTCACATCTTGTGTAGGAGTAGCAGTAAAAATTAAATATTTTCAGTAATACTAACAGCTAGGCAGATGTTGCTACAGCTACAGGAGTGATGTACTGATACTGAAAACTCTCGAATCTGCTTCTGCTTAGAGTGGTTAGTGGAAAGATAAGGTTGAAAGTAGCACATATTTCTCTTCCTGCATAGAAATACTGACACTCTTTTTACTGGCCTATTTGTCGGGCTTACCTCAGCGTTGGAAGAATATCTAGGAAAATGTGCTATTTAAAATCTCTGAACTCATTCAATGAAACAAAAGCCTGATGTTTCCTGCTACTGCAAAGTCTTCACTGTCATCGAGATAAAGTTGACCTTTGGTAAACCAGAAACTGATCTTTCACCATTCTTTGACACTTTTCTCATCTCTCACATTCTTCCATTATCTCTTCTTCCTATTCCTTCTCCTTTTTCTTTGTCCATTGGAGAACATATACATGTTTAAATTTATGTATAAACATATCTATATATAAGTAACCTTGCAAAAGAAAACAATCATCAGTAGCTAAAATTCATTTCTCTGGATCAACTGTGCTGAGTACCCATGGGGAACAAGAGAACCCCAAAGCACAGGAGAATTAACAGACTCTTTGAAGGCAACTCAGGCAAACCAGGCCATGTGCTCTCTCAGGATCAGCTCCCAGGATACAGAGAGAGAAAATGCTGGAGTGCCTGGGCCTGCCTCAGGGTGCCACCAATGCTCTGAATCATTCTAACTTACCTCTGCATTGTTAGGAAATACTTGTATTACAGTAGTGCACAGGAGCACAGCTCGAGATAAAGCACTACTGTGCATGTTTCTAAAGCAAACTCAGTAATAGCATACCAACTGCCTAGGAAAGCTCGCATCAATTTAGAGAGCCCTCAGCAAAGTCACTCCTGTAACAGAAATTACTCATCCTCTGAAAATCAAATGCCCCGTTAAGCTCTGAGATGTGCAGTAAGACACAGTAATCGCATTTTACCCCGAAGCATTTGGGAGTTAATAGTTCTTGTAGAGAAAATCTACCTCATTCAATTGTCAGAGGAACTCACTGTCCACACAGCCACCAGATGAGTCCGGCTTTTTTCTAGAGGTGTTGCTTCAAAGAGACAGCAAGTATTTCATGCTCTATGCTGGAATGTAATTCTGCATCATTAACTCATAAAAAGATAATAATGAACAGTGATATGTGACAAGAACTGCAGCAGCAATGGATAATACTTGGCCAGTACAAGCTGATAAGTGTGTGTGGGCTTACCGAAATGTTGCTTGGCAGCTCAGGCTTTGAGGATCACACTGGTTTCCATTGTATACAGTGCTGGGTCCCATTTCTGGCACTCTCAGCTGTCCCCCAAGAGAACTAGGGCCAGGCACAAGCTGGGGGCTGCTCACATCTCCCACTCATCTTGCTGCAAGCATGAGGTGCTTTGTCTCACATCCATGGATTTGTAATGGTATAAACCTACTTGAAGGGAGAGGGAAGTCAGGCTTTTACTCTCCCTGTAGCTCAGTTCCTCCTCTTTTAAAATATTGTGAAGGTGCATTTATTTAGTATTGTTTTAAAGTTCAGATGCTTTAGTGACAGAGGCCTTTTACACAAATATTTGGAAGCTGTTCTTATGCAAGCTTTTAAAACTTATCTCCTCTGGAGTACTCCAGGGGTCTAGACAGATTTATTCCCTTCACATATGCTTTCTTTCTCTCTCTCTTTCTCTGTTCCTCCCCTGCCCATGTTCTGTAAAACATATTAACTTCTTTGTCCTGAAAGGTATTTACTTTTAACTTATTCAAGAGATGGTTCCGAAACTCCATAGCTACATGAATTAAACATTATCTAGTCTTTGGAGCTGCAAATGTTGCTGTGGTACCTTGACTCTATAGGGGGTTACAAAAAATATTTTTCCCTCTTTTTCAGTGACTCATTAGGCTTTATTCTGTATTAAATATCTCCATCCACTGACTTGCATATTTCATCTATGGTTATAAATATCCTGAATGGGTACAAGCCAATCAAATAAAAAAATACAGCTGATTCTTGGCTCTTGAATGAGATCAAAGACAACCATAATCAACCACTCTAGAGCAAGAGTAAGTTTATGCAACTGACTCTTAAATTTTTGTCACAATATATTTTTTAAAGGGGAGGAAGTGCTTTTAATTCCTACCTTATGCTGCCCCAGAGTTGTAATTATTGCACCACTTCTTTGGATTTAATCTTTTTATGATTTTTTTGTGTCTCCATGTATCTAGTTCATAAATTCCCAGGCATTTTTTCTCACTTTGGATAACTTTAGCTCATTTTGGAATGGCAGACCTCAGTACCATGGAAATAAAAAATAAGCTGTTGCAGAAGAGACTGAAAGATTGATGAACCACAGGAACTAATAAATTACATGGAGTGAGCATATCCTGCACTTATTTCACATAATTCTTTAAAATTATTATGACGTAATGATTTTTTTGTTCCATAAAGAGGGCTTTTGGCAAGAACTTGCCCAGTGAACACATCCTAGCATTAAGCCTACACCCACTTTTTTTTTCCTGACAGGAACTGGCAAAAAAAAAAAAGCCCTATAACTGGGAGGAGGTCTGCTGGAGGACACCACCACTGCCTGAGCTGCATGTTCCTTTATTGGGTTCATCATCATTCAGGTAACCCACATGCTGTCTAAGAAACCAACCCCTGCAGAATTGTGTTATTTAAGTTACTTCACTCAGGTGACCGTTTCATAGCATTCACCTCGGTAACTTGGTATCTTTCAAGCAGAAATGTGTATCAAAATATATTGTTTTCAGTCACGGAGTAATCTATAATAACAAATTAAGACAATTCAATGCCATTAACAGGTACTAATCAGTGCTACAAATGGTAAGCAAACAGCAGTAGAAACTGAGGCTGACAGCGCTTGTTATTTTCAGTTGCAATTTGTGTAAATGTAGTTCCATATACAGTCCCTCTGATTTCAGGACAACTATCCAAATTCTTGTCAATCATGCGTGCAGGGACTTCGCATTGTTTCTGGTTAAAGAAGCTTCACACATTGTGTCACAAATCTCACCTTTGAAGAAACAATGCATTTAAAGGCAGGCACGAAAGACCTCAACTGCAGAGCTCCAAACAGGAGGTTTACATTGAATTAAGGGTGGAAATGGTTTGGGCCCTTCCAGAAGCACCATCTGTTTCTACGGCTGGTCATTGTTTGGATTATTTATGACCATAATTTCAGATTTATCTGGTTAACCTTTGGATAGCCTCCTAAAATAGCTATTGACTCTTTGAGTTTTCAAGGTAATATATTAAGATGCAAGGGTTTAATGTTATTATTTTACAGAAAGAACCACAAGCCTTTTTATGTAATATATCAATCCCTACAAAATGAGGAAATAGCTATACTATCACATGGCAAAGGGAAGTCCAGCATCGCATATTTGTTGTTCACACCATGACCTATGCTAATTGAAATTTCTTCATGAGAAAAACAGAAAAGCAAAGGGCAGATTTTTGGTTTTTTGAGACTTCCCCTCTCTCGCAGTACTTATTGCAATATCTATCTTCATGTTATAGTTCAACAGAGAGAACGGAGTAGATGGGATGAAGGTCCTCCAAAAATAATAGAAAAGAAAAGAAAATGGTTCTTGAGGATTCATGACTTGCATCAGACTTAAAATGGATGAAAGGAGATGGAAAAAAGTCTTTTCCGTATTAGCCTGTATGATCTCATCCCACTACTAGAGGTGCTGGGAGTCTTTCCATTTTCCTTGAGGGATCAGGTTCTACAATTCAAAATTATTGTGCTAAAACAAAAATAGACAGAACCCTCATTGGTTTTGCATACGTTCATCAAGGATGGTTCAAATTTACATTGAAAATAAGCTAGTAGAAAATAGTATTTGTGGGAAGGGTTTTGTAAGACTGAGGTAGTTTTAGTTGGAGTATAATTACACTTTTCACGCTCACTAGGTTATGCCTACCAATATATAGATTTCAGAATTAAAGAGCATGAACACTGATGAATTTGTTTGTATTTAAAGGGCAGAACTCCAGTCAAATGAGAACATTTATAGAATTTATTCTTCAAAAAGGGTGAGCCCACAATCTCATGTAGCTTTTGACTCCTCTCTGTGTAACAGGCTAAAACAAACCCTGAGATTAAAACACCTTACTGTTTCACTTTGGACTTTATGGCTTATGTCCAGTCTCAGTTTAAAATTCATTTTACAATACTCTGAATCCACACAGCATTCTACAAAATACACATTGATAAGGATGTTGGCGACCATTTAAAAAAAAAAAAACCTTTAGAAAAATATACTGCAAAGGAAAGTTAGTCTTTTCTTAGCAAAATAAGGATAAATTGAGGAAAACTTTTTAGTCTTCCTAATAGTATACTGTATTCCCCTTCCCATCAAAGAAAATATTCTTAAATTATGAAAATCTAAAAACGGCTTTCTTCCTGGTGATCTCCCTGCATTCCCCCATTGATAAAAAGTAAATCCAAGAGAGATACTGCAGTATAGTGCTACAATAAACAATAGCCCCGGGTATTTTAGGAGGAACTAGTCATACCTGGTAGATCAAAAGAACATTAGATGAGGATCTAAAAAAAACATTAATTCAGGTCTTCCAAGTGGTACTGCAGAAAGACCTGATTGTTTCATTTGCATGAAAAAGAGCCAAAATGCTGCATACCTAGACTTTTTTGTTACTTACCCAAATTCACTTTGGCATAACCTTTTTAGTAATCAATGAAGGCAATCAATCACATTATCACATGAGTGTGCTGAAGTCAAACACAGCAGAGGAAGTGAACCAGGCTGACATACTCTATTACAGCTGGGAGCTTCCCAAAATGCGCTCAGTATTGTAACCTGTAGTCATACAATCTTCCTTTTTATGATTCTAACCTATACAATTAATTTCTTGTATTAGACACAGATTGAAATTTCCATATTCATCTGGAACACTAGCAAAAATGAAATCAAATTATATCAGTGTGTTTAAACACCTGTGAGAGGGAATAAAGAAGAGGGAGCCAGGCTCTTTTTCAGTCATTCTTACTGACAGAACAAGAGACATTGGGCACAGGTTAAAAAACATGAAATCTGAACACAAGAAAAGCTCTGAGGGTGGTCAAACACTGGCACAAGTTGCCCAGAGAGGTTGTGGAGTCTCCATCCTTGGAGATACTCAAAACCTAGCTGGACATGGTCCTGGGCAACCTGCTCTAGGTGGCCATGCTTGAGCAGGGGGCATGGACTAGATGACCTCCAGAGGTGTCTTCCAACCTCAGCCATTCTGTGATGCTGTGAAAAGAGGAACTTATCCTATAGCTAGTTCATCTAGTTCAGCTCCAGTGTAAGACTGGTGGCACAGTGTGAAGAAGTTGATCATGTTGTAGTTCTTTAATCTAAATAAGATTCCTCAATGGCTAAACTGCATTTTTTGAACCTTACTGATCACAAACAGATAAGGTAAGGGAAAAAGATAGGGGGGTTTTTTATGTACCCTTTGTCCTTGTGGTTAATTGGCTTCCAATAATGTGGAACCTTACGAGACATGTTTTTGTTCCAAGTGTCTTGCTGATGTAATAAAGAAGCACGAAAATGTTTTACAAAATTTCTTATGGAGCTGTCATGTGTTTTGAAGTTTGCTACAAAATTAATACAAAACTACCGGTTATTTTTGTATTACTTTATCTTATACTACCGCCTAGTGGCTAAGATCTAAATGAGTGTCTGTACAACTTCACTATGTTTTATATATGGCTGAAGATAGTAGTTATAGTGTGTGATATAGATATAGGTATATAGATATAGTAGTTATGTATGTTATAATATTATTTTCATTCATTTTTAGAAACCATATTATGTATCTTATATGTCCACACAGTAACAGTGTTTCCAAATATAGTGAAGACCAGAGAAATTTCCATTTTCAAGGATGCTGATATTCATGTTGAGCACTACTCGTGGTTGAGTGCAGTCTTAATGTCAACATTTTCACATAGTTAACGGTTTGAGATAGAATTACTTTAAAAATGAGCTGTAGTGAAGGACTTCAGCCAACATGTTTGAGGTATCAGTTGTCATTGTTAGAAAGAAATATTTTGGGGGCAGATTTTGTTATAAATGTCCAGTGAGGAGTTTCTTGCATCTTGCCACAAAGCGTTTGTGGCCCAAACGTTCCTGGGCTTGGTGGTGAATAGAGTTTATCTTGCTCAGTGTAACAGATCCAGATACAGTAAGCCTTCAGGTGTCTATTTCCCATTCACTGCTGTAGTTCCTGTACCTGGCTAGGTTCACAAAATCAAGCCATCAAGCCCCTAAGTGTATTGAGCTTGGACATCCTGAAATCATTCAGGAGTTCCAGGATTTCCCATTTCCTCCAAACACCATGCCATGAATCCTAGCAACAATATACAATGTAGGAAAAAAATAAAATAAAAAATCAGGCTCTTTCAGAAGCTTAGAGGAAAACACTAGTAGTAAAAATTACTTCTGCAACTGACAGTGACAACAACTAGTTGGAGGAAAAGACTCCTCCTCAGGGAGGTGCGTTTCCAGCTACTCACACTGTGACTTTTAATTCTTGGCATTTTGTATGCCTGTCACAGAAGCTGCTCTTACTACAACTGTCAGCACTCTTTGTGATGGCAGGAGTTATGGCAGCAAGGAGCAATAGATGTGCACCTGAGTTTTTAAAACCAATGTATCTATATGTAGAGCTAGATATAGATATAGAAATTTAAAATTAATTAAGTCTCTTCCCTAGAGGCTTCTGTAGCTCAGGTCTTGCTGGAAGGAGAAATTTTATTATGCAAAGTTAGGTGTGGAACGGAAAAAAACAATGTCATTTTGTCCACCAGGTGGCACTTTGTCATCGAGCGTCTATGTTCAAAAAAATCACCTGAAGGCAAAACAAACTTTAGGTTATGATTGTACGAGATGTGAAGTATTATTGAGCAAGGATCTGTCTGTTTCTGGAAATGTAATCTGCCCAGACCTCTTCTGGGGAGGGGATTTTGATTTTAATGAAGGGAATGGGACTTCTGTCATTGACGTAAAAGAAAAGCGACATGGCCTCAATTAGGTGGAAGCGTTAGGGAAACAAAATCTATTTGCAGTGTGCAGGACAGACTATTTTTCTTCTCTCTGATTTTTTAGAAGAGCTATATGAGTGATGGTGAGTGATTTATATCTAATGCAACAGAGAAGGGAAATGGAAAAGGAGGCAGTCACTGAGTGGCACAAACTCAGAATTTTGGACGATGAATAAGCCAAACAGGCAGTACAATTCATTCTACAAGAGCTTCCTGCACTGGTAGAAAACATCCTAGTATAGAACTCATAAACCTTTATTTGGATGCCATTTTCATTCAACACACACATTGTCTGATGTTCCTTTTCCACCATACCAACTGGAAGTTAGGCTGCATACATTAGTATAGTGTAAAGACATTTGTACAGTGTAAATGAGGAAAAAAATTATCTCTGGTGGGGCAGCACAGTTTGAGTATTGAAACTGTTCTTCTAACAGCCATCTGCACAAAACTGGTAGTTTAATGTTGGTTTAAAATGTTTTATTCTATTTTGCACAGTTTGCATGATTATGTATGTTTAAGTAAATGTAAGGTGTAGATGATGTGCAATATACTCATGGAAGCTGAAACTCTTTCCCCAGTGAAACAGATCCACCTCATGTGGCAGCAGCCAGTGCACCCCAGTACCCCCAGTCAGTACACTCACAGAAAGACAACTTCAGGGCTTACCTCTAGACCCTTTCAATCCTTCCCTCTCTTTCCATAGCAGCTCTCTTACAGTAACCACTTTCCCAGAAGCAACATAGTGAGATCACAGAGAAGATCTGCCAAGGCCTTTCTGCTAGGACAGGTCTCTGACACTGCCTCAGCTGGTCATTAGGGAATATTGTATTGATGACATGGAACTGGAGAAGAGGTTTCACCACCCAACTAGCCAGCCCACATTTTGGCCTTGTATTTCTGTTCATTTGCATCAAGGGTGATTTAGAACCATTTGTGCTTTGCTACTCTGTTTGCTTTCTAGGCATCTCAGAGGCTGCTGAAAGCACATCTGTTGTATACATTACTTCTTGTTAAAATAATGGAAGTTTCTGTCTCCTTAGTACAATACATGTACAATTCTTGAACATTTCCTGAACCCTGGCTAGTGGTGTTCTGCAGAAGAAGCAGGTTTTAATACCAATAGCTTGTAAGTGAGCTGAAAAAAGGCTTTGAGTGGATGAGTAATGACTGTAAGAGCACCTACAAGAAAACAGTATCCAAGGTATCTAGTTCTCTTTCTTAGAAACAATAAAAGGCTCCACCTTGTCAATGCACAAAACTGGCATAAGAGTCCCATTTACTATGACCAATTTGTTTCTAAGGAGAACTGCTTCCAGGGCATTTGCTTAAATCAGCTTTTCTACAAAGTGCAATTGTGTGCTAATCTACACTATGCAGTAGGAATCTGCCTGACCCCGTAACATCACTGAGAGCAGACACTGAACTAGAAATGATAGGTCCAATTAGTTTACAGTTGTAGAAATAAGCAGCTCAAGTAATAGCAATTCCCAGAAACATAACAGCATCTTTGAATCATACTGTTGCTATTTCTGATGCAAAACACTTTTCTAGTGTTCTCATGATGAATTTTAGCTGAATTAAAAACAAATACTGAAATGAATACCAACACTCGGGTCTCGCATATAGATAGGCTTCTTCTCTTAAAATCTGCTGTATCTGCTATGCCTTAGGGCCTCCAGATGCAGTTGTATTATTCTAATTATCCAGCCACAATTGAAAGTGTTTGAGGGCATCTGCACGGATCTTTGTTATACATCTCAGAGGAACGTCTTCTGATGTAAAACCTGTCTGCAAAGGAACAATTTCTAACCTTCTCTTTGCTGTCATCTCCACTTCCCTTCATCCTGCTAGTTCCACCCTACTTCTGCTTCTCCCTCAACCCAGAATTAATATTGGAATGCTTTACAAAAGGCATTAAAGGGGAAAATTTCCTGCCTTTACCAAATTAACTCCAAAAGGTACTACATGAATGGTACTCTAAAATTGAGAATAAGACTATCATTGTTGCCATGGTGATCAAAACTAGGACAGTAACCTTTTTTCACTTTTCAGCCTGTACTTCTGATATGCTGAAGAACTTGGTCCCTGGACAGGGGTCTGATTAACTGCAGAACACCAAACAAATCTCTGAGCCATGAAAAAGAAAAGAAATAAAATGTTTGAGAGTTTTATGATTGTATCTCCAAAGAGGAAAGAGAAAAAAAGGGCAAGGATGAGAATGTGCTGCTACTGAGGAAGGAGGGATAGGTGACAAAAGAGAGTAAGGATGAGGCTAAGACATGGACATACAGAAGCATTTTAAGTTGACAAGAAGCAGGCAGTCCTCTTAATGTTTGGGACTCCTCTTAATGCAACCCAGTGCCAGGCTTTTGACCCAGGACCTTAAAGGAGGAACACTACTAAGGAGTCATAGAACAATTTCCTTGATATATTGTTCCAGGCACGTATATTCCCTTCCAGACCTCACTTCAAAGGAAAGAGATCAATGAAAATTTGGTTCCACCTCCAATCCTGGAGCTGCAACTGATAATGTATTTTTTCACATTCTCCATGCCAAGGCAAGGACTAAGCTTACACACATTTTTTTACAAGACTAGAAGGGCATCAGTATTGCACATTTGGGAACTCTATACACCAGTAACTCTCATAATGTCTGTATGTTTGGCTGCTTTGATCAGAAGAGGGTTTCTTATAGTGGTATGCACTCTTTGATTGCTATTTTAAAGGATTCAGTGGTGTTTCAAGAATCACATGCACACCATAGCCATTACTAAATAATTGCATAAACCAATGAAAACCATAGTCAAAGTTCAGCTTTTTAGCAGCTTTTTAGCATACAACCTCATCATTTTATACTGTGGTTTGCAGAAAGTTTATAAAGTTATAAAATCTCTTAGCTGACATCAAGAGAAAAAAGCCAATCAGATAGGAAGGGTAAGGGAATTCTAATTGAAAAACTAAGGATCATTTAACTTGATAAGAAATTCAAAATGAAGAAAAGCAGGAAAGGCATTGAATTGAGCAAGTAATTTGAATTTAAATAGGGTTTAGTTTAATTTCACAGCACTTGCCTTTCCAAATGTAAAGATCAGAAGCTTTATTAGGTAATAAATTTAGGAACTTTTCAGCATAACCATTTCTTAAAATTTCTGACATAATTAGACAATAAGTCATCTAGGCATGGTAAGTTTTTCATTGTGTCTAAGTACAACCTCCAATGAAGCCGAACCACGATCCCTGAGTGGCTTTAAAGTCTTAATAGCTGCTTCTCTAATGTGAGTTCATAATAATCTTTTATACTAGCTCTCCAACACTGGTGTGGAAGGAAAAACAAAGTTAAAAAAAACCAGCAATCATTTCAAAGCAGAACTCATTTGGTATTCTCAGTATCTTAATAGATAATATTTAAGCCAATTGGCTCAGGAGATGAGGAACAGAAGGCTTGACAGCCATGAAAAACTCAATTATTTGGGATTTTTTTGGGGGGGATCCCTCATAGTTCTGAGTTTTGTCTTTTCCCACTTAATATGTTTGTATTTCGTTGCCCCAAGGAGAAATTGTAGCAATAGTAGCTTCTTTGCATTTCTTTAATTAAATTCTGAAAGGCACCAGATGCTTCCATTTGCAATTTCCCTTTCTCTTACTAAAGCACAGAGGAGTTAATCATATAGTAGGCTTTAGTTTACTCTGAACCCAGGCTGCAGCAGTGTTAATTAAGTCTTGCCATTTAGTTAAAGTATAGCCTGTCATCACAACAGATCTCTGCTGCATTGCTTTGTATTGTTTTTTTCAGTCCAGCAGAGAGTTCTGAGATTTTAGCTCTCTCTGTAGTTTAAAGACTTCATCTGTAATTGTTTCTTCTTGTCCAAGAACTAAGTGTTATAATTTGGCCTTTAGGAAGTGCCTGGTTCAGTCATACTGAAATGTTGATAGTGAGGGCTTGAAGAAACAGCAGGAAAATTCCAAAGGATGATGGTTCATATTACTTTTGCCCAGATTCAAAGGTTAAGTGCCCAAAGGTACAAGTAGGTGTTCCCTGGCATTTTCACAAACATCTCCAGCCACTTTTAAAAATCCCAGCATTATCTGCATCCTTAGGTGTCCAAACACTCTGACTGTGTTCTTGACTCTTGCATCCTCTTTCCAAGGATACTGCGGTGTTAAGCAAGGCAAATGTTAGGCAGCTATTTTGGCATATACCCCAGAAACAGCCAATGAATTCAGAGTCTCTACCTTTCATAGTGGAAAGTCTATCCAAATAGTCAGTGGTGCAACTGGAGTGCAGATCACTTCCTAGGTACATCCTCAGGATGACAAGTTTTTTATCACTTTATCTTTTTCGTCTCCACATCTGATTCCTCTGGGAAGGAAATGTGGATGCATGAGCCAGAAGAGACTCCCAGAGCACTCTGACTGGGTCCCCACCTGAGGGACTTGGGCACCCAGTAAACAAGAGACCCCAGTCAGGAAAACATATCCTGCTCTACCTTCCTGTCTCACAAGATGACTGTCAGATATTCACAGAGATTTATTCATGGATGAGCTGCAGACCCAGAACTTTATTTAAAGGAAAGACTTAACAAATAATTTTTAATAACAAATACATTTGAGGAAAACTTGCTCTGCTTGAGGACAATTAACAAAGAGAGGTAAAATTCAGCAGATAAATTATCCATTATGAATTATTCACGGAATTTGTGCAAGAAAATTAGTGCAAGATAAAGATCCTAATTTATTACTCCCTTCCTTGAAGCAAATAACTAAGCTTTGTTAAAAAAAAAAGTTTGAAGCATATTGCTGAGGCCCTTCTGAGTCTTTAATAACTCATTTGGATGAACTTTATCAGATTTGTAGTTATGTTAAATTAATTACAGAAGATGAAATGGGGGCCATGTAAACTAAGTCATCACCAAGCACAACCCTGACTCCTCAGGCCTAGCTTGAGTCTTACACACATGCACACACACACACGGAGCTTTCTCACAGGCTGCTATTGTCAGACAATAAAATACTGTCTCTACAGCAGGAAAAAAAAAAAAAAAAAAAGAAAAGCCTAGCCAGCCTAAAAACAAAACATGAATTGTGTGGGGGTTTTGTCAGTCTTCCTCCCAGTGTCTGTTGATCTGCCCACTCTAGGGTGCCAGGAAGCCTTCTCAATGAAGTACTTTGAGTAACGCCATTCCTCTTCATTTTATCCTGTCTACCTTGTGCTCATATAAATTCATGGCTATTTCTTTGAGAATATCATGTTACTGTAATCCCTTTTGCTTGCCTGGATGCTTGGGATTTTAATCAGGAATTAACATAATCTTTCCCCAAAAGATTATACATTATATCTTTAACAAAAAGACCTTTGCTGCTGCCACATATCTAGCATCCCCTTTGTTCCTTCTGTAGTTAAAAGTTTTATATACTCAGAATCACTTAAAAACATAATTCATTTGTCCACATGAGTTTTAACACATACACACACACACAAACCCCCCATAGAGTACCCTACTATTCTGGCCTGTCCTTACTTGTACTTGGACAAATGACAGCACAAGGTGACACATTAAGGAAAGCTTGGGTTTTATTTTAGACTAACAAATTTTACATTACAAGCCCATACTTGTTAAAGTGCCCCTAGCCTAAATATCCTTGTCCTCACTTTTTTTTTTTTTTTAAAAAAAGGCATTTTTTCCATGTAAACACAAAGATCTTCTTGGTGGAGGAGACGAAATATAATTAAACGTTGGGGATATGGTCATAGATCCATAACGCAGAGTGTTCAGCACCAGTGCCTTACTAAGGAGTTTCCCTCTCCCTTCTCTTTTTCATGCCTCAAGCCATTTGTTTCTGTTCCTATGACTCAAAGTGCCATCCTGGTTTAGTGGCAACAAAACTGTTCATGGGACTAAGCTAGGAATGATCACGAGCCCTTTTTAATACTTGACCAATATATTTCTCCCGGGTCCCCAGCACGGACCTCCATGCAGTCTGCAGGAACAGCGGTGGGAGGGCAATGGGCCCCCGGGGTGGGTGAGGAAGGAAGGGAGAGGCAGAGAGGGACTTGTGAAACTGGTATGGCACACTTGTGGGTTTGCACTGTGAAGACCAAGCATCATATTAGTAGCCCATCAGACTTATTTCAGCCTACAGATGAACTGAGACAACAATTTGGTTGCTATTCAACACAGCAAACAGGACTGCAAAAAGAAAAGGCTATGCTACTGCGGAAGCACAAGAGCTTTGTGAGTGCCAGCAAGCAGCAGATTGGACCCACACTTCCAGTGCCCTGAAGTAATAAACAAATAAATAAATACACTGCTGGGAATTTGAACTGTCTATATGTTTTCAAACCATTTTTTTGCCTGCTTTGAGCTTATACTGCAGTGGAGTAAATGCTTACAAAAGCCTCATGGCAAAAAAAAAGTAAGCAAAACTCTCTTTTCAAATGGTAGCCAGGAAGAAAGGTCATAAATTAAGAAATATCAGAGCAATTAAAGTAAGCAAAATTAAGGTTCTGTTTTGCAAACTTACTAATCCTAATAGGGCTAGAGGTAAATATTGATCATGCAAGCAGGCTGTGCAGAAAATCAGGCTTTCTTCAAGGATGATAAATTAACCTAACCTAATAATAGAATGAAATACAAAAGGGGGAATTTAGACTTGATAGCCAGGGGGAAGCCTTTTGTCAGATTTTTTTATACTGTGAAATAATATCAAGGGAAATGGCAGAATTCACTTGAGACATAAAAAAAAAAAAAAAAATTAGACTGGCGAATGCATTAAAAAGATACTGCAGAAAACTATCCTCCAATGCTTGGGAGTGCTCCAGGTGACCTTTCATAATAGAACTTCTCCATTACTGTTTTGTTTCTCTCTTTCTGAGCCCATATATATGAGCCCATGTATATTTTGCTGTGGCCCTTAGATGAGATTGGATGACACATATATCAAGTATTGGAGAATAGGGATTGCTAATGGTTCTGATCTTCAATGTCTTTTTGTCATTATAAATGGAAGAAAATGGAACCAAATTAATTGTTTCATTTCATTTTTATTCAGTATGCTTTAATATATTTTCATGTTTTGAATTCCAATTTCTCCCAGTTCACTTTGTATCCAGTGTTGGAAAAGCCATTTCTTGTGTTTCTTAATATGCTTGAAGGATCTAAGGAAATTACAGAATTTAGCAGCTTTACTTCAAAAATCCATGTAAGAGCTCCAATGACCACCATAAGCTACATGGTCGTACTGGACAAATTGAGAGTTTAGAGAATTTACTTATATTAACATCTGGAATATAAAGTAGATAAATCCCATCAGAGAGTTTGAAACATTCCATTCATCAGTAAATCCATTATACTGTACAAAACCACATTGACCTCTTCCCAGTTATGACAGAAGTTTCCATTACCAGAGGTTTAAAGAACTACTGTTTTTTCCAAGCCTTTTAATATTTAGATGAACTCTGGAGTTTGGAAAGATTCAGGATTAAACTATGCACTCAGCAATCTGAGTAAATCTCACATTGAAGTTAGTTGCATCTGTTAGATGCATATAAAGAGAAAAAAAGTAGTCTTTTTTTTCTTTTTTTTTCCTGAAGTCCTTAACCACATACTTATTAGAGGAAGTAAGTTGAGTTGCCACAGATAGGAAATGGCAGGTAGCAAGCAGGTGAGAACTCAGCACATCCATTGTATCTTGTTCCTGTCCTTTCTGAGTCCCCACAAGGGTAAGTTTTGTGTTGAGAATAAACCCAAAGGCCCAGCTTGGTCTGGAGCAGATGCAGGCACACAGTCGTGTGTCTGTTGAATCGGCCTGATTTTAGGTTGGTGGTAGGTGTCCACACCAGCTTTCTGCCGTCTGAGAGGACACACAGTACCTGCTCTGGCTTAAGACCTGTATACACAGTGCTAAACAATCAAAAATTTTTGACCTGTTTGAACCAGCAAGGTGTCTCTGTGTTACATGGCTATGGCCTTTTCATTCTGGAATTAAATGGCCTAAAACTGGTTTTATCGTATCATCAAAGCACAGCCCGCACTCTGGCACGCTTCCTCTTTGCCTTCATGCCCTCAGGCAGGTAGCTGGAGTGGGGAAGTCCTGAGGGCAGGACCAGCTGACATTCCTGGAGAGGGGGCTCACTGCCCCAGCCATGACAGCAGTCTCAGAAGGCACTAGCGAATGCCAGGGACATTGAAAAAAAAGTGCAGGATGAAAGAGATACATTCCCCTGGGCGACAAGACCAATATAAGCACTCTGCATGACTTGGCCACATGTGATCCATGTGGTAACATGCCTTCCCCTGGCTGCCTTTGATCCCACCGCTGAAATACTGCCCTCACTATCCAACTCGGCGCCTGGGCTCAGGAAGTCTTTGAACCTTGGATTACTGGAAACCAAAAGAATACTCTCAAGAAGTATCACTGCAGCATCTGTTACTGTTTCCCTGGCACCTACTATTGGCTATGGTTAGAGAGCAGATACCCATCTAGAGAGAGTTTTAGTCTCACTTAATCCATCTTTTTCTATGTTTCGCGGTCTAGAGCGGTGTTTCAGAAAGGCCAGTGCGCTCAGCCTGTCCTAGCTCTGAGCAAAGCTGCAGCATTCGGTTTTCCTTCTACTGCAAGCACCTGTTTTTCCAGAAAACCCTTTAATTACAAATTTTATCATGAGGTTCTGACTCTCCTTAGTGACCCTCAAATGACAGAGTTGTGCAAGAGGGCCTCTCTTTACCCCTTGGGAGATAGTTTGTCTACATGTAATACAAGTATTACAAACCAACCACAAGTTGCCCACGCGAAACAATTATTTTGCAGAATATGCCCTTTAACTTGCATCTCTGCAATTTCTTTTGGCACGTGGCCTTTTTGCCTATCAAGTCATGCTGGGATTTATCCTGGCACTCTGAGATTACTGATACTGGGAGAAGGCACCATCATCAGAAGGTCAGCCATGTCCAGAGGGCTTGGGGGGTGGGAAATGACTCAAGATAGTGATCTCAAAAGGAAAGTTGGTAAATTGTGTGGATCTCTTTGGTGACATAGATCCTTCAGCTTGTTCTTGTGATTAGATCCTTATGATGCTGCCACACGCTTGTGAGTTTCTTTCGGAAAGAATCCTGATTTCAGTAAGACAAAGTTGAAACATCAGTCACTCAGCAGTTTTGCAGCAGCTCAGCTACATTCACAGACCTAAACACCAGTGCTCAGAGCACATGCAGCCTAGGAAAGTTGATGATAAGAGCTAGACATTGTGATGCGATTGTGGCACTGCCTTTACTATGAGTGTTTGCTATGAAGGGGATCGGGTTTCTTTGAGGTTACTGAGGTTGCACAGGCTGCGATTGGTGACTGCATTCTAGAAATCTCAGTGAGGGCTTCTGAGTCCCTGTCTTTCCCCTGGACATTGGGGCTATTGCCCCCAGTGGTTCTTCCCCACACAGAGAGTGCCAGGGAGCATGGGGCAGTTCCTGGGCACTGAGCATCGGGCTGTTGCTCAGGGGGTGAAGAGGCAGTCAAAGGCTGAGAGCTGCAGTGGGGAGGTCTGCAGCTTTTTTTTGAAATACAATGAGCTTTTTTTCACTGCAGCAGCTATGGAAGAATCTTCCTCTACAAGGAGATCAACATCAAACCACTAGGACTGCAGATAGGTGAGGAGGAAACCGTAGCACCAAACCAGCCAGCACACAGTATAGTACTCCTGGCACAACCGCCGCTGGTCCCCAGGAGGCAGCAGGGATCAGAGGCTGTGCTGTAAAGAGTAACGGTGTCTCAGCATCAACTTTTTCTACAGAAAAAATACCAATACACATTTCTGTGATCCGCAAACCAGCAAAGGTTTATGGATTCAAGTGTACTAAAAAGCTCACTGAAAGGGACACCTAATCAATGCTTTAAGAACTTTTTTCCAGATAGAGTTTATGAATGTCAGTACTATGCATGACACTTCATTTCTTCACAAATCACCGGAGAAGCAGAGAACCTCAGGGATGTTTTACAGAGCTGCTGCTGAGCAGTAACTTCATGCGCAGAAATATATCACCGCAGCCCTTGGTGGTGAAGCTCACAGGATTTTTCTGGTCACAGACCAGAAGTCTGGGCAAGCAATTAGTCAAGTCATCAGGGCAAACTGCTTTTGGCCACCCTGCACCTCGGGGAGCAGCCAGGGACAGCTGCTCCATCAGGAAAAGGAGCCGCAGCCGGGTGTGGCAAGGTGGGCAGAGCAGCGGCCGCTTGGACAAAACCGAGGGGCCTGGCAATGCCTGTGGCTTGTGTATTGTCCCACATTTTTAAAGAATATTTCCTTGTAGCTTGAAGGTGTGACTATACCAAAATACACGGAGTGTTCGTGATGGTTTTAGGTTTGCTACAGCTATTGATGCTTGTTGCCCAACAATAACAACAGGAAAAGCAAAAAGCTGGTAGAATTCCCTCCAAATAACAGTGGAACCTGCACCCAACCGCCAGAAAGCCATATAAAATTAATCTGAATGTCTGATTTCCACAGAATCCTACTGTCACGCAGCCTGTTAGCACCTCTGCGGAAACAGAACTGAGCCAAGCAGAGGTGCCACCACTAATGCATGAACCGGCTTCTGGATGAGGCGAAAAGCCGCACAAAGGTGCTGCCAGCGGCCCCACCCCCCTTGGGAATGCCACGCGCTGAAACCCAGCTGCCCTTCCAGGCCCACTGCCGGGGCGGACAGCGCGGGGGGCCGTGCGGGGCTGGCAGCGGCGAGGCCTCTCCGCAGCGGGACGGTGGCCCTGGGCCACGGGAGCAGGCGCCTGGCACAGCGCCGAGCACGGCCGCGGGAGCATCGCAGCCCTCCGCACCCCTCCGCGCTCTGCTGGGCACCCCGTCTTGTCTGCTGGGTTTGCTGTTGCGTTTCCTTCTTCCTCGTTTTAAAGAAGAGGAGCAGACTCAGGCGGCGCCAGACGAGCGAGGCCAGCCTTCCCTCCTTCTCTGGGGAGCACAGCCAATGCCACATCTCGGGCTGCCAGCCCGGCGCTCCTCCCCGGAGACACACCGACAAGGAGCGCTGCTAAAATTAACGCTTTATCAACGCCTGGCACTTCCCGCTTCTAATAAAAGCTTGGGAAATGGGGCTTGGGGTGGGGTGGGGTTTTTTTTTGCTTTAATTAGCAGCGAGCGGTTCCCCGCCCGAAGGCCCCGGGCGGCTCTCGCTGGAGGCGGGACCCAGCCGCCGGCGGCCCCGCTCTCCGCCCCGCCTCGGGCCTCGCCGTGGGGTCGGTGCCAGGGGCCGCCCCCTCCCGCCCCTTCCCGCCTCTCCCCGCCTCTCCCCGTGGCGGCCCCGCCCCGCCCGGCGGTGGCGGCGGGCAGCGCGCGGCTCCGCGGGGCGCGGAGGGGCCATGGGCTCGGCAGCGGAGCTGCTGCCGCCACCGCCGCTGTCACCGGCACCGCCGCTCGGGGAGCGCGAGCGGGAAGCGGGGCCCGCGTCCGCCCGGCACCGGCGGCGCCCGGAGGAGCAGGTGGGTGCCCGCGGGAGAGGGGCCGGGCGGGCGGGCCGCCCCCCCTCAACCATCACCCCACACCCCCCCGCTGCCGTCGGACAGGGGAAAACCGTAACCGCCGTTTGGTTCCTCGTCGGTGGGGCCGCCGTTACAGCGGTGTGAGCCGCTGCCGGGCAGCGCTCCATTGCGGCGGGGCTTATGCAACCCAGCCGAGCTGCGTGGGGCTGCCCCCGCGCGATGCTGGAGCGGCCCCCGGGTGCCCCCCGGCCCCCTTCTCCCCTCCGGGACGCTTAGTCCGCGTGGGAGCGGATGGACCGGGGCGGCCCCAGCACAGCGTCCACGTGCGAACATCTCGCTGGAGATAATTGGGGGGCTATTGCCATCCCCGGAGTTCCCCAAATAGTTCAGCTCTCGGTTTATCTTTTAAAGACTTACGCTTCTTCACTTAGATATTTTAAGCTTTTAATCTCTTTATTACTTATGGAATTGAATGTATTGTAATTAGTGAAAAATACCAGCACTTTGACTTGTCTGCTTTCTTCAGGGTGTGCATTTTTATGGCATGGTGGATGGAAGTGAGTTTTCCTCTTGAGCGTTTCCCCATTGTTAATTGTAAAATGGCTTTCCACGAACTCTTTGTTTTGCAGACAGCGTTGTCCCGGTGCGTAGACAAAGGCAGTGTTCCTATTGCATCTTTATTGATGTTTCATTTAAAGGAAAAAAACCGCAGCCTCTTTCATACTCGATATCTAAATGTAATGATCCACTCTGAATACCTTGAGCGGTTAAGTAAGAGAAAAGCAGTAGCACTATAATTGCACAGGGGCAAACAGAGCTGCTGGAGTACATCCCGAAGTAATTTCCAGTGTTGTTTAATTTGTTAATCATTTCTGTTGCAAATTCCTACAAGATGGTTGTGACTGCACTCAGCCGTGAGCCCTTTCATAGCTGGAAAAGCTTCATATTTGAAAGTGTCTGGTAGTACTTGCCTGGCGTGACAGCTAAAAGTGGGCCGCTTCTGAAGGATGCTGATGTTTGAGAATTCACTCGGTGACCATTTATGTAAGTCAGTGCATCTTCCTTGGCCCTTTCTCTAGAAAAATGGGGCAGAGCAGGGCATGTACCTGAATGTATGGTAAGGCCAGATGCACTACGAGAGGCACAGCAGTTCCCCTCTCTGTGTCCACAAGCCCTTCTGCGGGATATCACAGGAGGAGAGTCAGAAATACTTGCTGGTTCTGGCTGCTGTCTTCCCTGAAAAGAGAGGTTAAAAAATTGCATCAGATCATCTCAGATGTTACTGTTCTCAAACTGGTTATAACTCCTCTCTAAGGAGGGAGCTCCCAGCAGGTTACCACTGCTTCTCTCTTCTTAGCGGAGAGTGTGATGGTGTGGTTTCAGGGGACGGTGCAGGCTGAAGAACTGCTTTCCAGTGTTGCTTAAACACATATTAAAATGAAGTTGGTAAAGGTACCGCTTGGGTGGCCACAGGCACATTTGCCTGAGAAACTCTCTTCCCACTTTTCTGAGGTACAGGCAGTGATCGTGGCCCTTTCTGACAAGTTGGGGCGTAACATTAGGATAGCAAGGCAGAAGTTTTAATTAGGCTGTGAGGAAGAAAGAAAAATCCTTCCTGTTTACTGGAAATATTTCACTGTCATAGCATAGAGTATTTTTTCTGTGTATTGAGGTGCCAGTAGCTGGACAAAGAATAGATTTGGAAGTAAGGAATATCAGTTGCCTTTAGTTAATATATATAGAGAATGCAAATCATATAAAATAATGGTAAAAATAATCATAGTTTGATAAATAAAGAGTATTTTCTTTTTATGTGTAGGGCAGACTAAAGCTAGGTGAGGAGTCAGTGGTACATACACTTGCTGCAAACTTTGGCAGAAGGTCCCAGATTCTCTTGTTCAAGAGAATCACAGTCGTGTAGCTTGATTTGGAGGGACTCCTGGGTCATCAAGCCTAGTCACGTGCTGTCACTGTTTTGCTTTCATGAATGTGTCCAGGTTTCTCAAAATAATCGGTTCCCCCTGCCCTTTCTGCTCTCCTGGAGCGGCTGTTGCTGAACCCTGCCATTCCAGCAGGCAGGAATCCCGTTTCCGGGGGGGGTCCTCGCCTGGAGCCCCTCCCTGGTGGAGGCCTAGCGTTATCGCTGTGTTTGCTGAGAGTGTTTGCACTGTTAACGCAACCGCTGCTCCTCAGCCTGTTTCCCTGTTTCAATGGTTCTCCTGAAATATAAATGCACGTACCACCTTGGTGTTACCTGCAATGTGAAAGAAATGGGTCAAAATCTGCTTTGACGATGGTGTAAATTCTTACTTCTCTCAGCTGGTGTAAAGCAAAACCTGCATGAGAGCAAACCCTTTGGCCTTTTTTTGAGAGTTTTTTTTAGGTGAGGATCTGGGGCTGGTAACCTGGGTGTGATTTGCCTTTTCCTGTTTCCTCCGAAATAAACTCAGTTTGTGTCAGATCATACCTAGTAACATAATGCTAAAAGAATACCTTCCTGACAAGCAGGACCTAAATAATAATAATGTATGCACCCTTTAATATGTTTTTTAAAAGGGAGTACTCTGTAGGAAATAAATCTATTTATTTAATGCCAAACCCTCTGGCTTTAATTTTCTGTTGAAGCTTATTATTATATCAGCAAGGACATGCTTAATAAAATTACTAACAGGTGCTGACAGGTGCATTTTTAAAAGAATAGAAGGCTATGTTACTAAATGGTATACATAGCCTTTGGAATTCATTACTGTAATAGGCTGTAGAATTACCTGCTTTAGTGATCAGATTTAAAAGCTGGATGATAATGTGGTTAATATCCTTTGTAGATTTGCATGCAAAGATGAGAATAATTACATTTAACCTTAAGTCTTCGGAGTGCTGCAGAACCTCGGTAGTTACTTCCAGCTCTGCTGTATTGCGTTACTGGTGTTCACAAGTAGTATGTGAAGCCGCTGAAAGATGCAGCTGTGCCTGAAGCCATGGGAGTAGGTTGCTGCTTCACCCTGCAAGTTCACAATTTTTCCTAACTGTTGATAGTTGTTAGTCAGATGCACAAGTTGTCCTGTATTTTCAGTATCTCTAGAGTTAAGGACCTGAAATCTCCTTCCCTAACCCACTTTCTAAAATAGGTTAGCCTTTGTCATATTACTACAGTCTAAATCTCATCAACACCTATAAATTAAACCACAAAATAAGAATGGGAATGTGGAATGAATGCAAGTGTATAATAATAAAAAGTGAGGCAAAAGTCCTGCATTACAGTAGGGCATGAGGTGGTGTTAGCGGGAGACGCAACACCCAGTCCATCCATAAGGACTTTGAAGCCAAGCTGTGTTACACCAGACAGAGTTCCTGAAAGCTCTGGCACTGTGGCTCTCTTCTGTACTGAAAATTATCTGTCTGGCCAGTAATGGGTTTTAGTCTCTTGTAATCTAAATTGAAGGCAACGGCAAAATTCCCCGTTGCTTCAGTGAGGCCAGGATCTCCACCTCACCCTGTTTTAGGATACATAGAATCCAAAGTGCTGTCTGACAGCTAATGCTTCTAGAAAATGTCTAAATGCAGAGTTAATGTGTAATACATGTATTCACAAGTAGATAAATTAGCTTAGAAAATCACCTTTTCATTAACCCGAATTTGTAACCCTTTGGGATGTTTTATTATTATTTCAAGCAGTGTTTTATCTCTGTAAGTGGAGTATTTTCTAATAGGTGGGTTCAGATTTAAAGGAGCTATTACAAAAGGTTTTTGGTGTGTCCTGCTGAGAATTAGGTTGAAGGAATATGGGTGTCTTAACTGAGTTTAAGTCCTGAACTTTTTGAATAAGTTTCCATTATCACTAGTATTTCTCCAGCGTGGAAAGAATGAGCAGAAACAAAATCAGAGGATAATTTCAACACCCTTGTGGCATCCCTCATGTAAATGTTTCATTGTTCATTGTACTGTAGGATGGATGTGTGCTGTGTTGCCTTGAATGGTATCATTTCAGTCATAAGTCAGTAGAGGCCAAGAATGTTTTAAAGTAAACTTGTATGTGTGGAAACTGTGGTGCCTAAGGCTAGAAACCTATTTCTAATTTATTCCACACAGATAATATGAAAATTGTAGGTTTTTCCTGCTTGAAGTTGTTGGGATTTGTTTCAAAACTAAAAATAGTAATACCTGATAGGGAGGGCTTAATCCCAAATTTGTTCTGTCTCTGCAAATAATTTAACTCTGATGCAGAGGTTCATAGCTACAAAATAATACATAATAACTTTTTGAAAAGCATTAGTGGGTTTTCTGAGGCTTCACAGCTTTCAAAGAAAAACAGAAAAACCCCTTCAGACATACCCGTGGCACCTACAGTAGCATGCTCTGCTTGAATAAAGTGAAGATCCAGTTTTCTTAAAGAAAAAAGTATTCTGGAAATAGAAGCGAATAGAAATCTCTTCTCCTTAAAAGGCAAAATTAACAGCTGTTGCTTTTCAGCAAGCCGGCACATTGATACCATGCTGAACGTGTGGTGGATTGCAAGCCTGTTGCTGGGCCAAGCTGACCAGTTTTAGTTGGGGAACCTTGATAAACAAAATCCTATGGAAATAAAGTGTTGCAGGTGTAAGGAAAACATGGATCAGAATTTGCTTTTGATCTAGTCTCTATGTAAAATTGCAGCATGGACAGGATCAAGTTACAGCGACAAGGAAGAGGGAAGCAGCCTAAAATGGGGGAGAAAGGCAGCAGATCTTAACATGGGGACAGGCAGGTTTCCTCTCCCTCGGACCCTCCCATGCTGGTTCTTGTCTGTGACACTTTCTCATCTGGTGCTACGTTAGTGGGGAAATTTACTCCTGATCATGGGCCTCAAACACAGTTTATCAAGGGAAGCGTCTATTGCTCTTGAGCCTTCTCTGCTCTGCACACACACAAGTTCAGTAACTGGAAAAGCCTCTTCATCTCCTTAACACAGAACCGCTCCCAGTATTTTGAAGTTTGTTCCAGCAACTGTTGATCCTGAACTTGAGTTGCCGTAAAAGCTGACTAAAGGGAATCCGGTGCAGTTGCTTTTCTTATGTTGTTGCTTGTTTCTATAGAAACATCTTGTTTCTATTTTATAAATGGTGTCTAGATTCTTGCTGTGAAACGAGCGTTAACCCAATCTTTGTTTCGCATTTCTTCATTCCATCTAATTATGTTGCTTTATAGGTAGCTGTTGTAAAGTACTTCTGGTATTAAGAATTTTTCTAGTTTTCTTGCATTTGCTTTTTTTTTTTCCCAGAGGAACAAGTTAAACTTAGTTTTTCCTCTGTCTTGTTTCTCATCTGTGAGGTATGATTTTTTTCTCATTTCCTAATCTATAAATATTTTCAGATTTAAATTGAGATTAAAATTAGCCTAGAGAAATTAACCTGTTTTGGATTTTTCTCCAGACAGTTGAAATTAATTTTGTTGTTTTAATATCTGTTGGCTGAGTATCAAGGTCTTTTTACTGTTTACATTTACAAGGTCAAATGCTAATAATTAGTTTCATCGTAGCAAAGGATGCGAAGGGAGAGTGTTCTCTTCCTGCAATAGTAGAAGAGGAGAAAAATTAGAAACATTTCCAATAAAATTATTTGCCCTTCTTGGACAAATTTCACTTTCTTTTATTTAAACATAAGAAGTCTTTTGAAGTATGAGAAAGCAGGGTGAAATCCTGGTCACATGCCAGGTGTTACTAGTAACGAAACTGTCTAGTTTGCATATGTGGAGGAGTAGCAGGCAGAAAGCCTGCACCCAGCTGGCCCATGTGTCACAGAGTTTCACCCCTGCAATGGGGTGAAGCTGTGGTTCGGAGAAAGAGGAGGCCGTGACATGGGAATCTGCTGTTCAGTGCAAATCTCCAAAGCCTGTCTGTGGCAATACACTGGGCAGTCAGATGGCTGAGTACCAGCAAGATGGGTAATTCGTTCCTCCGGGACTTACACTGCCAGCTAACTATCAAATATCGGTAGCTGTGTGCTAGCTGGTCCGTGTCCCTGTCTGCACCCAGCAGAAGTTGTTCTCTTATTTTGGAGGGGAGGGAACTTGTGGTTTCTTTCATCCTGGTCTCTGTCATCTGCTCATTTTCTTCTCATATTTTTCTGTAAGATTGAGCTTGAAGTATTTTCAGTTTTAGTTTGCATCCTCTAAAAAGAGATGACTTTGAGGCTGTCTCTTCTGAACATTAATGTTCCAGCTTTCAAAAATACAGGAGTACTTTTCAGTAAGTAAGCATGTTCTTAAAGTCACATCTCAGTGGCTTTTTTGACATTTAGGTGTCTATGGGCTTCAGCTGTCAGACATACCACCTGTTTCTTGGACTAAAAATAACCATGACTGCAGTAAAATAGTGAGCAATTAAATACTGCAGAGGGAACTTTTTACTTGAAGAAAAGGAAAATATGTGAGTAGTATGTAAATGATATCCCTGCGTTTTCTTATCCTTTTTTTAACATCTCATTTAGATGTCATTAAACACGTGTTTGCTGTTAAACTCAAAAGGAGTGTCTTCTCAATCTAATGTGGAAATAATTCTCTTATTTGTCGTCACTTTTTCTTTCTTTTATAACTGTAAATGTGACTGGTTGTGATCTGGGGCATGTCACAAACAATTTGGAGACAATGCTGCTTTTCTGTGTTGGAGATGAACTTTGTGGATACCTTTCTCCTACTCCACTCTCTTTGCTTTGCCCAGCAGCATTTTTCAACTGTAAAATCATAGACTTTTACATGGAGAGCAGTAATTTTCCCAATCCACTGGATTCTTCTTCTCCAGTGCCGGAGTTCACATTTGTGTAATTCTCTTTTGGGCAGTCGATGCAAGAAAAGAGAAGCTAATAGACTTGTACGTGGCCTGGTGCTGTTTTCAAGCTGAGTGTGGGGTGGGAATTTTTCAAGTTGTCTGAGCAACAGAAGACTGTTGGGGTTTCTTCAGTTCATTAGTCATGAAAGATAGGAACGGGAATATTATCTGGTTTGTTTTGAAGGATCTTGTATATTCAGAGTAGTTGAATGGATTTTTTTTTTTAACAACCTGAATCTTTAGGTGGAGCAGGTTCCTTATGTTCATCCACTCCCTCCTCCCACAGAACAAAGGCTGTTGAACTTCATCAAATTATTTCACTCAAGTCAGTTACTTGGGATTTTTTTTCCATACACGCAAAAAAAGTCCCAAACCAAACAAACCATCTCAAGATCCTTAGGCTAAGTGTGGGAAAACTCTGGACCAAGCTGCTGCTTCAGCAGATGAAATGCCTAGAAGGCAAGACCGTAACTAGACCTGTTCTCCTCACGGCTAGTGCAGTGGTGAGGTTACAGGACTGAGAATCATTGCGGTCACTTTAGAGTCGTTCAGTTTGTGGTTCTCCCAGACATTTCACCCAGCCCACTGCTGCCTTTCCTGGTGGCCCTGTAGCACTTCACCCATCACGCTAGCCTTGTGGCAGAGGGGTGTGGGATGAAGCAGGGCTGTCTGTCTTCCAGGAGGCACGGGCTGCATCTGCAGGAGCAGCTTTAGTCACTTCTTTCAGACCACTTTCTTCTTTTCAGAGATGAGCCCTGGGAGACCCAAGTTGTTCTGGCAGGGGTGGCAACCCTGAGCACACAGGGATTCACCTGCCCACAGATGTTGCAGTAGTTTGCCACATGTGATCTGTGCATGGCCAGCAAATCCGCCATGTCCAGCAAGTGGGGGGTGCCCTGAGCGTGGGCACAGGGCTCCGTCCCTTGCAGAGGAAAGTGCTGCAGCAGTGGCCATGCCCCTAAAAGAAGCTGTAGGGGTTTCCAGGCAGAGCTTGTTGGCAACACTGTGTAAGGACATCTAGTCTTTGTGCAAGGACATAACTGATACTGTCCTTCAATGAGCTAACATTGCTGACAGCAGAAAAAAGGAATGCTAAATCTGTGCTTCCATGCTGTCTTTGATGAGCCACAGGAAAACAATTTACAAAGCATGTTGGGTAGGTTTGTGTCCCCTTTGGACCCATTTGTGTTCTGTATCCTCCCAGGGCTTGGCAAAGTTATTTGGTATTATCTGCAAATGGTCTGGGGCAGGAACTGTGTGCTCCCAGCAATTTGAGGGGAAAAGACCTTGAACTGGCTATGTTAGACTTAGGAGGTTGCAGGCAGGGATGAGTCTTAAATGATTGTGAAAAGTTCAGTGCTAACTTTATCCTTCTCAGTGAGTAGCATATGAAGCATTGCAAAGATGGTTTCTTTGAGCGGGGAGTATGTTCTGATGGGATCTCATGTTTCTCTGCATGGTCAAAACAGCCTTGATATAAGGGGGTGAGCAAGAAAAAGTTCCTGCTGTCAGACTGGTATGGAGTGGCCTCTGCTCGTGACTTACCATGTGCTTTCCTGGATTTAGGCAGCAGAGTTGGAGTGAATGTGGTGGAAGTTTGCCATAAGCAAGGGTAGTTAGTGGTCAGAACACACATAATTTTGTGTGTTACGTTGATGACGAACATAACTGGTGAAGCCACAGCCGGATGTTCGTTGGGTTCAGTAGGCTGAGTTGACTTTACCTTCTCTGTTGTTTTAAAGCTAGCCCAGGAAAACATTCAATTACATGGGAGATTTTTCAGAAGCACTTCCCAGGGATGTAGAGCACCAGCTGTCCTGGAAGTGGACAGAACTTGTGTTTAGTGTCTCCTTTGCAACCTCGTTGGAGATTTTCATTCTGAAAAAAGGTACTTCAATGGCATCCTGAGAGGGCACATCATGGTTCCTCTTAAAGCATCCAAGCCCCTAAGCCATTTGGCTGTAACAGCTGGGTAAATTTGGTTACATAGTTTCCATAGTAAAGTTTTTCAGAGTTTGAATCTTCAAGTTCTGACTTCTGCCAGTAAACAGTGTGATGCAGCAGACAACAGCTGATGAAAATATGCCATTTTGAATGGGAAGAGAAATTTTAAAACGCCATACATCTGAAGAGACAAGGGAAAAATGTGTGCTTGATGGGAACCTTCAGGTACTGCAGTAGGCTCGTGAAGAACATTGTGCACACGTGCTAAGCAACAGGACACATCAGACACTTCCTTCTGTTCCATGTAACTCTAATTTTAAATAATTTAAGTCAAAAATAGAAATTTAAGTCAAAAAAAGTATGGAGTACTGCATCCAGCTCTAGAGCACTCAGCACCGGAAAGACATGGACCTGTTGCAGCGGGTCCAGAGGAGTGTCACAAAAACGATCAGGGCAATGGAGCACCTCTCCTCTGAAGAAAGAGCAGCTGTGGCTGCCCCCTCCCTGGAAGTGTTCAAGGCCAGGTTGGATGGGGCTTTGAGCAACCTGGTCTAGTGGAAGGTGTCCCTGCCCCTGGCAGAGGGCTTGGAACTAGATGATCTTTAAGGTCCCTTCCAACCCAAACCATTCTATGATTCTGTGATGAAATGAAGTCTGGGTGTGCCCCCTGCATAGCACATGTTATCTATGAGAAGAGCTGCTGTAAAGGCCTTGAAAGCATGCTTTCTCTGGGGCTAGTGCTAGTAAAGAAACTCCCTACACTCCTCTTGATACACAAAAAATTCTTAGAAGTTATAAAGCCAAAGCTGGGTTGATTTTTAAAACAACTTTGAAATGAACTTCTTTCACTTTTAAATGAGGAAGCTCTGGTTTGTTGAGGAGGGGAGCTGCTCAGAATAGGTACATCTCTCTTGACGCATTTTTCTGTTATGCTAGTGTCTGTCTAGCTTCAGGCTGATTCAGCAAGATTTAGTATGAAAATAGTCCTGTGGAAATTAAGAATTAGCTGGAACTGTGTGCTTGCTGAAGACAGCTGATTTATAAAAAAGTTTAGAAAGTGGTTTTAGGGGGAAAAAGGGTATTTGGTTCTAAGGATATGGTTTGAGCGCTACTGGCACATGTGTGGGACTGTTTGCTGTTTTACTATTGCCCTGAATTAGTGAGAGAATTTCTGGTTGCAAGGTTAAAGTTTATTTAATATTTTTTAGCAATTTGGAGTGTTATAACATCACTGGTGTTTGCCCTAATGGTTCTATTTCAGCTACACCTCTGAAGAAACGTATTTGTCCAGCATGTGAAATATTATGCAATAGCAAAGAAAAATATGCCATCTGAGTTTTACAGATGATCGTCTGTTTTCAGCTTGACTTGTTTTTTGCTGAGTTGCCTGAGGCAAGACATACTCAGCCTGAATTAACTGAAGCAGACTTTGAAATCTTGAGAATTTCCATGATGGTTCTGAAAGGTTTTGTAAGCTCTTGAAAATATTTGGAAAAATACTTGACGCTTGTTTTGTAATTAAACACATGCTTGTCAGTCTCTGTGTCTAGAAGCTTGCTTTGTGTAATCTCTTTAGGGATTCATGCATCTACCCTTTTTGAGAAGGAGAGGGTGAGATAAGATAGTCTTGCTAGCTCTCTGCGAAGGCTTCCAGGATGTTGCTGAGTACCATTCATAATCCAGAGGCAAAGAAGTAATTCATTTATTTTCCCCCTCCTGGTTGCACTGGCCACTGACTCAAAGGCTAAGCTACTTTGCTAGAAAATGTAGTGATTTCTCCTGCACACAATAACTGTTTCTCTCAGAAGCGGTCTCTGAGCTTCTTGATATGATCTGTGCTGTGATCACCTCCACCACCATCCCGTAGACAGATGCTCCCTATGGTCTCTGCATGCAGGAAGCAAATAAATGTATTTTCCCCTCCCAGCACATGGTTTCTCTTTTCCCTAATTGTTGTGATCAAAATACCACTTAGGTTAATAGTTTGTTTGTCTCCCTGTGCTCTTTGGGAATAGTGGGATGAGAGTTCTTGTAATAACATTGTGTTCCCCGCGGTGGCAAGGCCCTGCCCTGCCGAGTCCACAGGGGCTCAAGAGAGGCTCTGCCTTTCTTGAAGAGACTAATTTTGAAATACTGGAATTAAACGAAGAGTCAACATTTATTTGAATTAAATAAAGCACAGTTAAAGCCAAAATGCTGAAAACTGGAGTTTCCATATCCAGTGAGGGGGAGAAAACGACCCAGGCCTGAGAACTGGGCTGAAAAGAGACAAGGCAGTGACTGTCAATATGTAACCTCTGGTACTGCAGTTTTCCATGTTCAGGCTCTTCCATAGAACTGCAGAAAAACTGAACTCAATATTCATTACTATTTAGGCTTCCTGCACCCCTCCCTTTCTGGAAATCAGTACTGAAGCTTAAACTGAAATCTGTATGAATAAGCAAATAAAAAAATACACAAGCACACACAGCTGAGGGACTGTAGAAATTTTGTTGGAGTTTTTATTCAGTAGCTGCTGTGGTGCTTTACCCAGCCTTCATTCAGTCAGAAGGTCCTGCATTGTAGCCTAAAGTCTGGCCTAGAGAAAAAAATATTAGCATCTTTGGATGGCTTTCTGTAGGAATGGGGAATTCGCTTTATTACTTGCTGTCTAATGGAGAACGTGGCACTGCTGTGGGAGGGAATTTCTGTTTCTGCACTGAGACCATGGTGTGTAACCAGGGACTCAGAACAGCTTTCATCCTTGAAGGCAGAACTAAAGATATGTGTTTGCTTTGAATCCAGGTGTAGACTAATTGCACATAGAATTTGCAGGCAATTTGTTGGACCTATTGATCTGAAGAGTACCTGCTGCATGTGTTTTCATTGCTGCCTAATGGAAGGATTAGGAAACTCATGTTCATCACCTTGAAATTGTGTTTGCCCTGTCATACCCAAAGACAAGGTAATAAGGTTTTGTGCAAAGGATCTCTGGGCACTGGGGAAGGAGAGATGGGATTTCAAGCTCTCATCTAGTTACAGTTCACATGCTGAAACAGTTGCATGTTTTCTGCAGTGATGTTTAAACATGGCATCTTCATCTAAAGATGTGCTTCTGCCTTCCTATGCATTTGCCCCATCATTTGTCTTTTTTGGGAAAAGCACAGAACTTGTTTCCACTCCTCTTTGCTTCTTTGTACCAACACCTTGCATCTGTGCAGTCCTTGGGTCAGTCTTCCTTTGCCTGACTTTCACAGCTTTCTACGCCAACATTGGGATGGATGTTTGCCTTCTTCCTGGTTGAATCCAGTGCGCCTCTTTCAGTGGTGGTGGTAGGTCTTCAGTTCCCTGGGCTTTGGTGCAACATACTTTATAGTTCATGCTTAATAGTTTTGTATTGTTCTTGTGGTTCTGAAGATATTCTGGAAATAATTTATAACAAATCTACTTCAGTCAAATCCCCTCCCTGAAATTACAGGCATCTAATTGTATTTGGTTGCCCTGACATCCACATTGCACAGACAGGTAAGATGTGTGACCTGCAGGAGAGCTTTACCCCTCTAGAGTGGCATCTGGAGGGGAGACAGGCCATCTTATGTTTGTGGTATCACTTCAGATGTCTCAAGTTTGAACACATGAGTGTCATCCGTAACATTGTACTGAAGTCACAAGCTATTTAGGAGTAGCTTTATTGCATGTACATCTTATTTTTACGCATTCAAACAGAAACAGCTGAGACTTGCCCAGAATCACAGTAATAAGAAATGATCGTACAACGTATTTTCTAACTTTGTGTTCTGTCCTCAGGTCCAGCAAGAACAAAGAAACCACACCGCAGAACCTGTGGTAGATGACTATAAAAAGATGGGGACTCTCTTTGGTGAACTGAACAAAAGCCTTATCAGAATAGGCTTCACAAGGATGTACTTTGGAGAGCGGATAGTAGAACCTGTAATAATTATATTCTTCTGGGTTATGCTCTGGTTTCTTGGCCTACAAGCTCTTGGACTGGTTGCTGTTCTGTGCCTTGTCATTATTTATGTACAACAGTAGAATTTTATAGATGCTGTTCAGATTATGTGTTTCAGCACTGTCACTGTGTCAGTGGATTTACGTGTTCAAGTAAATGGGTGGCATATCAAACGCTGCAATGCTTCAAATTGCATTTCGCTGAACTTAAGACATTTGGGGTGACGGGGACTAAAATGATGCATTTTAAGCAAAGTCAGCAGTGCTCTACTACATCTTTGAAGGGCAAAAAAGGAGATGTTTGTAATATAATGGTGACCAATGTACTGTTTTCTGCACTCTTGGGGCCTTAGTCCAAGGATTGGCTTTTTGTTCCCTCACTCTCCCCCTATGTTCTTGCTTTGTATAGTGAAAATTTTCTGTCTGGTTTTAAGAGGACACTTGATGTGAGTGTCTTGTTTCATTGCAGGGGGGAGGGGGGCTTGTGTGCTGTTTGTTCCCTGAATCTGCATAATTTGCTATTTTTTTTGCTGAAAAGCTAAATCTGCACCAGGGAAGTTTGCTAACAAATCTACAATGACAAGCATTCATAAGGTGAATACAACTTCTTGACACAAAAGCATCTTGGGTTAGTATAGTTTATAGCAAGCTTTCCCCAGGAAACAAGCTGTGCCAGCAAAATGCTTTTATACTAATATTAGTGACTTCACACGAGGCTTCAGCTGTTGTTTAGGAGGAATCACAGTCCTCTATTGGCCAAATGGTGTAATATAGCTCTGCCTTGGTTTTGGAAATGTACTTGGTTCCTGCTGCTATTATTCTTTCTTTTTTCTTTATACTTGCTCTTTCCCCCAGCCCTCCTTCTGAAGATAAATATTTGGATAATTCATGGACTTTGTAGGTAGTTACAGCTGCAGTATTGGAGAGTTGCCATTTCAGATGGCAATACTAGAATATTGTCTGCTCCCTCTGGGTCTTGTGTGAAGTGTCTGAACAACCAGATAGATACCAGACCAGATCTCAATGCTTCCCTAATTTGCTGCAGTGTGGACCCAACACGAGCTGGAAGCTTTGCATACATAAGCAAATCAAACCTGTTTTCTCATGCAGGGCAAGAACGTAGTTGAAATGAGGTGGTAATTTTATTTCGTAGTCTTAACTGATTCATCTCCATGCTAGGCAACAAAAATACATATCTATAGGTGCATGTCATGGGCAGCATAAATTGGAGAATAGGATATATACATTCAAGAGTAGGTGCAAAATTCACTCTGGCTCCCCAGGAGCAACACCAGGGGTGTATTGAATATTTCCAAGGTGAATGTTCTCATTTAAAGAAAAACAGTAAAATGGGACGGAATCTTTAGTCAATAGGCTACCAATTTAATATTTGTTGTACATTACTTTTAGTAAGAAACTTAATTGCAAAATTGACTTCATGTATAGTAGAGTGAAATTATACATTTACTTAAAGAAATGTAATAGAAGAGTGAAATTTACAGAAAACTACTTAAACTTTTGCAGTGACTTTTTTCCTAGACATTTTTATACTAGTAGAGATCAACAATAGATTAGTTAAAAATGCTGTCTTACCCAGAGACTTCTGAAGTTAAGGGGAACTTGTCCATGATCCCAGTCCTGCAACTGGATTCTCAAGGCTGATTCTGTGCCTACATGGATCATGTTGGTTGCTGGGCTCTATTTCCAGGACCCTTGGACTCAGTCCTTACAGACTTTCCTATTAGTGAAATAATTGTTATTTAGGGCAGTGAACATGAAGGCCCAGCTCCTTAAAGTCTTTATGTGCCTAAATGACATCTGTAGACATGTCACTGTGCTTTCATAATTGAATGCATAGTTACCTTCTGAGGAGCCAGGTCTCCTCTCCAGATCTTCAGATGACCTTGACTGTGGATCGGAGAGGCTTTGCTGAACCATCAGGACTGCAGAGGGATGGGACTGAGGCCTGGCGGTGTGTTTAGATGGCAACCTGTGTTGATTGGCACCTAGTTAAATAGTTGGACTGGTGGCAAGGAAATGTTTGACAACAGAAGGTGATCCTGGATTCAGAGGTTATTCACAGCTGGAAGTCCCAAAGCAAACAGCAAGTACAGGCTGAACTCAGAGGCAGGAGCTCTGTACTCACAAGTGCCTAGGGGGAAAATTTGGTTTTGTTTCAAGTCCCTTAGAAAGCAGAACATCTGTTTACACCTTTGCATATTTGTATAGATATAATGGTGGGTTTATGTGTATCCTTTTCCTGTGTAAGGGCTGTACTACAAAAGCATCTTGTTATTTTATTAAAAAAAAAAAAATAATCCATTCTTCCCACCATCAAGTTATTGTTCAGAGGATCTCATCCAATTCCTTTGGTCCTGTAGGAAGAAGTGTCTCTGTGATATCCTTGTTGCAGTAGTACTCTTGTGTAAAGACACTGTGCTGTGCGATGGCATGTAGTATTCCCTTGAAGTGGTGATTTTGCTCTGTACATAAGGAATGGGGAACAATGAACCAAGGGTGTGACTGACAGGTTCAGTGAGGACACTGTTTATATGCATGTAACCTTTTAGTATGTGCATAACTATGACTGTTTCACTCAAAGTTATTTCAGTTGTTCTTTCAATGTTCATGTTTGTATACATGTACTCTAGGGAAAAGTAGCTTTTGGACTAAGATTGTGTACGGTGAATGTTTATATGATTTCTCTTAAGGGTAACTTACTACGTCTTGTCCTTCATACAAGTTTTTAATCTTTAAAAACCTGAAAAAATAGATGTCCTAATGGAGTTAGGTTGACTGAAAATGAAAAAAGAAAAATAAGGTATTGCATGGAAGATACCACTCACCTGTTTGGTTTCATACATTCCATTGTGTATAAGAATTTGCACCGAATCATCTGTCCTAATTTTGTGCTATTGCTGTACTATCTCCCTGTTGTTGCAGGAAAAGAAAGAGGAGTTAAGGAAAAAAAGGGGACAGGGATAGAATCAGACATAAAGAGTGGAAAATGGAGTGCAGTGAAATGATGCAGATATGTGTCAAAAGAAATCTGATCAGAAACGTGTGCCAAAGGTGAGGAGGGAATGGGTAAACAGTCCTCGCATTGTGTTCTTTCTTCCATCCAGACGTAGTTTCAAGACAGAAGAAGCACCAAGCATTCAAAGGATGTCCGTAGCTAAAAAGCAGAAGGTTAATTTTTTGTAAAAAAGGACACTGTTGTCTATGGTAAAAACTGATAATGTTATTTATATTGGTATATATGATTATTATTCTTGATAGAACTGAAAGCACCTTTATTCATCTGTGTGCAAGACTGTATGAAGGAATTACGTCCCTTAAATCTGTGTTACACAACAAATGATGTAATTCCTGTTGGTCAGTGTAATATATTGAAATCTTTTTACATAACCTCTGTTATTTAAAGGATGGACCCTTCAGTACTGACTGTTTCACACCCACCAAATGCATAAATGTTTGAGCTACTGTGTACAGAGAAGAAACTCTACGTGTAGGAGAATCTTGGAGAACCCTGTTTGCACTGAAAAATCATCACATCAAAACTGTCCATATAAAAAGGAAAAATCATATTTCTTAAAAAATCTGTGTTAAATGAATCCTATGGAAAGCACTTTGTTATTCTTTCTAATAAAAATTACTGCTATCAATGAGAACCGTGAATTCTTTGTGGTGCTTTGTTCAAGGTTACTTGACTTCATTCAGAATTTCATGGTAGGCCTAAATGAAATGGGGCAGCATTCAGATATCCACTGCAACTTGCAGCTAGTTGAGAAATAATTGCAGTACAAGAGCTGAATAAACCGCATCAGGTATCTATGGTTGAGTGTGCAGCAAGTTATGTTGAAAGAAAAAGTAGTAGAGCTAGATGTTAACAAATAATGGCAACTTTATGGTGTAAAGTAACTTTTATTTCACAGCATATCTGTTTTGCATCCAGAGCAGCCTCTGAAGAAACCAGATGTTGTTGGGAGTGTGAAAAGTCCTTTAAAGTGACAATCGCTGTGCCACAGAAAGGTTTGGGAGTTTTCATTTGGTTGGTTGGTTGGGGTTTTTTTTAAATATGCATAGAACAACATATGGTTCAAAACAAATCCACTTCAAACTGTTCATTCTTTTTTTTGTTCTGCAGGTCAGGAGGGCATTAGTTCTGCCAGATCCAACAGACATTTGAATGTATCTGTGTTGCTCAGGATGCACAGTGAGTTAACCAGTATAGGTTTTCTAAAAGTAGCAAAGTATGTTGATCAGGCCTTTTATAGGGTACATGCAAATTCAAGAACAACCTGGCTTTGATACTGATTCTTTCCATCCAGGGCTTTACTCTAGGTTTTGGAAGTTTATTTTGTGGCCTCTCCCCAGATTCAGCCCATTTTTACTTTCCCCCCTTTCATTCTGTAGCATTGCCTTTTCGAGGACCGTTCACTTAGAACAGCCTCTCTTTGTGACAAAGGTTTGGGCTTTTTCATCATTCAGTTTGCTTAATAGCTACCTAGACAGAAAATCTATTTTCAGTTGGATATTTTGTTTGTTTTACTGTGTGCCTGCTTAATGCCAGAGGGGAGGAAATTAGAGGAGTTTTAAAAATATGCATATGTTCGATAGTCACTTTTTTTTTATGGCACTTATCTGTTGTTTTAGATGATGGTTACCAAACTGTGATTTGCAGTTGCCGAAGAGGGTGTTGCAAACACATAGTGTAAAGAAACTGTTGGTAGATTGGCACCAGGATTTTGAGAATAGATGGGTCAAGCAGCATGTGGCTTAGGGTTGTTTAAAGCTTATACAGGCAGGTAGACTGCTGACTTCCCTTAACTCCTGCCAACACCTCAGTTTCTTCCAAGAATGGCTCCAAATGCATATAAAATCATCCATATTCCTTCTGTGCTGACTCTGAAGAAACTGAGCTTTCATCAGCTCTGCTTTACACAGAGTAACCAAAAGGGGATGAGAACGGGAAAGGGGAATTGGACTTGCAATAGTGTTTTTAACTTGTGTGCAAGCTTGTGGTCTTTTTAAATTTTAGTCTTGTACTATCCAGATAATATTCTCATGTCTTGTATGCAGTTGTCAGAAGTCTTTATATCAGCCCCAGCCTATATGTATTTTTCCAATTAGTACAGAAATGAAGCAGCTGAGATAATATATGCTTTTTCCCAAATAATTTATTGAAAACAACTCCCCCCACCCCCAGGTGTCAGGAGGGGTGTGACTGGATAAAGTCCTTTTTATGACAGGAGCTGCTCTTGGTGTAGCCTCGGGTGAACCGGCTCCTTCCCAGGGTACAGCAGGCTACCAGGGTGCCGGGGAAAACATCTTGTCCAGCCCGAGGCATCATTGAAATAGCAGGAGTCCAAGTGGCACAGAAGGGGAAGGACCGTTACACCACAGTCCAAGGGATTTGATCAGACAGTGTTCGAGACAGCTGTTATGGAGTGTGGTGTCTAGGTTTTATGTTCATTAAGTCTAAGTTAATTAAGCCCAATTGTTTCTTGTCTTGTCCTGGCGCATCACCTTGTGTCCAGAATGAACGTTGCTTGCAGCAAATATTTCTGCTTCTGGAACCCATCTGTGTCTTGTCTGGGCATATTTTAGATGTACCATTTACTGTTAATTGCATTTTAAAGCCTTACAAGGGAAAAGGGTTCATCTTCCAGGCCTTATCTGAGTGAGGGTTTAATTAATATATGTGAGAAGGGAGCCAAATTAGCCACTGGCAAACTGTTAAGGGCTTCCTTGTAGAGGAAAAAGCTGCTAACTGATGTGTGGGTGATAAAAGTACAAGCGACATGTTTGCATCCAGAATGGGTGGTGGAAAGTGACCATTTTTCTGTCCTAATTCAGAGATAAATTACCTGTTTTCTAATGTAGTGATTTTCCTCGGGTTAGCTGGAACGTACTTCCCTGGTACAAGAAGTCTGTAGCAAGGAGATGAATTATTAGGTAAGGAAAATCCTTTGACAACCAAAATCCTGTTCTGTAAAGTATCAGACATTGAGAAGTCTCTTCTTGACTTGAATGAGATTTGAGTTCTGAAGTGCTTTGGCTTGTTAATTCTTTATCTTGAACATTTTACCTGGTTATCCTTTTAAATCATCCTTTCATTCTTGTTCCTTCTAAAAACTGTTAATATCAGTCCAAAACTCTTGAAAGCTGCTCCTCTGTCAATAGCTGTTACCAGTAGGGCTGAAAATAGCCCACACATACGGGATGGCAGGCCACAGGGAGAGACTGGCGTCTCTTTAGTGCTACCTGGCCTGTGTCATGTAGCGTTATGCAGGTCTCCAGCATTTCCTTTGCTGTCACTTTCTGCATTCGTGCATCTTGTTAGGCTGACGTTAGCCAAGTACCTAATTTTCTCGGGCATTTCAGTCCTCTGAGCTTGGGACTTGCTGCTGCTGAACAGACTCTGCCTATCTCCACACAGCTGGGCACCCACATAACTGTCTTTCACTTCTGGTTAAGAGTGGAAATATACTCTGGCATAGTGCGGTCATGTCCTCATCCTGATAACATTAGGAAAAGCATGATGATGCAGTTCTCCTGAGAGAACAAACATTTCTATGCGTTTAAGCTTACCTCAGTAAATCTAAATCTTCCTGTTGCAGAGAGGAAAGAAATATTAAGTCTTGAGTCTATTGCCTGTTTTTGATACTTTGTAGATAAAAGAACCAAAGGCATGCAATTGCTTGAATAAACATTTTTTTTCATTTTGATTCCTAGTTTCTTCATTCCATCTCTGATTAGAGAGATAAGAAAGTATTTGGCTGAGTTCTTTCAGCAATGGAGTTAACTTGTCTCTTAGTTAACAGATTCTTATTCCAAGGTCTTCAGTGGGTACATACAAATTGCTGTATTTTTTAGCTTTCTTTCATGGTCTATTTTTGCCTTGTTCTAATGCATTAGCCTAGTTTTTTGTTTTTTAAATGTGTTTTGGGGAAAGTCTGTTCCTTGCTATGCATATACATCAGTGGAGATGGGACTGCTGGACAATTTAGTGTTTTGACCCTGCACTTGTCATGGGTTTTGTCATTGTTGAGAGCTGCCTGTGTTGTCAGCTGGGCTTTACCAGCTGTGCTAAGAAGCAAGTAGGTCTTAAAGTATAGTTAAAGCTTGAGATTAATAGAATTTACTTGTGCAGTGGTGGCTACACTGCAGTTTCCCAGGAGACAAAGCCATGTGTTGTAACGACAGTGTTTTGCAAGGAACTCTAGAAAATAAGCTAAAGACACTGTAAAAAGAATTCAGGTCTTCATAAGTAACTGCTCTGCCATTAATACTCTGTTCTTGTTACCAAAAAAAAAAAAAAACCTTCAATGGAATTTTAAATCCTCCACTTAAATTTTGAGACTGGTAGCACAGATCCTTTTTGACACTACCCTTCTTCCATCTTTTCTGAAAGCTTCCTGTTTGCCACCTTTATTTTTTTTCCTCTCCAAATCCCTGTGTAATACAGACAGTAGAGGAAAAAAGTGTAGCTATTCCCAGATAGAAGGCACTCCCAGTGTAGCAGTAGTGAGTCTGCTTTTTCCTTCTTAAGTGCTTCAGAGATCTCCTGGGGAAACTCAGAAACCATTTAACTCTACATCAGCTCTGCTTCTCTCTCATTATAGATCTTGTTTGGTTTTACTTGTTTTGATGAGTAACATTTAAAAGCAGGTTTCTAGCTGAGCTTATTTAGACCTGCTGCTGCATCCTAAATAACCCCCACTGTAGGAGTCCCTAAAGGAAGAATTTGTCCTGCATGCCTGACTGTACTGCTTTTGGACAAAGTCCCCAGGGCCAAATTCAAATTGTAATGGAAGGAGCATATTCCACCCCCCGGCACAGGTCTTGGCCCCGTCCCTTTATTCTCCTTTAAGAATCCATCCAGAACCCCCTCTCTGCAAAATCACTGTGAAGATTCAAAGGGGCGTTTCAACCTGCGATAACCTTCCCTGTAACACAAAGTCACGAAGAAGTGTGCCAGAATTAAGATGTTGTAACTGTCATGGAATCTGATAAGAAGCAAAGGTTTTTTGGCATTTCCTGTAAAACACTGAAGTAGTGAAATCTTTCATCCCCTCCACTTTCAGCACTGTTAATGATTTATTTGCTACATGCCTGGTGGGGTTTTTTTCATCTTTGCATTCAATGAACATTAGAATTAATTTTTATCTCCTGAGTGGTGTTGAGCTATGACATTTTCCATCTTGACATTTTTGTGCTATGTTTTTATTTAATCCCATTGTCACTCCTGCTGAAAGCTCATTAGATGCTGGTGTTGACGGGGTATAGAGGGCAGCAGTCCTGCCCAGAAAAATGTCCTTGTATCACCGCTGTGTCCCCCTGGGATCCAAGGTACATTTCCAGTGAGGCTTACGGCATGGCGGGTTTGAAGCAAACCTGCATCCTGGCTTTTCTGCACTCTAGGAAAAAGCCTGTCAGGACTGTTTCATGACAGCACAGTTTCAAAGGCTCGTGTGCTTTGTGACAGAAGTCACCTGCATCTCCAGTGACTCTTAAAGAGGGGAGTCATACGCTGCCTCTCCTCTGCCTCTGTGCTGGTGCCTGGGCAAGGATAATTTTGGCTCTTTATGGGATTGTAAAGCCCTTGCCTAGATTTCTGACTGATCGTTTAGGAGGAATCCTTTGCCAAGTGCGTAGTTGCATGGACTAAAATAGAACAGACTCTGAACTTTAAAAACAATTAAGCGTAGGCTTCTGCCTTTCTCCTTTGGGGCTTTTTATAAGGAATACATAGAATAGTTTCTTTCTCAAATAAATAACATTTGAACTATTCTTTTTTTAAAATGAAAACACAATGAGTCTTTAAATAACCCTTCTTACTGCACCTCCTGGGACATCCTGGGGTTTCCATATGTCCTACCGTTGCCTGAAGAGCTGTGCTACGGCCGTTTCCTGGTGGTGGCTGCGTTTCAGCAGCTAGCGCGTGATGCCAGCCCAACGCCTGTGGGTGTCTTCTCTGTGTTTCTGAATCAACATTGTTTCATGGCTGAACTCTGAAAAGCATTTTCGCTTGAGGAGGAGAAATGGAGCTTACTGTATCAAAAATGTGCACAGGCACAAAAGTCCATGCCATTATTGCTGTGAAAAGCACTGAAGCACTCCACTGAAAAACTTAACAGTTAATAGTGCCATACATTTGGATGATTATCTTTGTTCATCTCTTCCTTCCTCAATGGTTTTATTAACAGCAAAAATTTGCAAAACCGTTCTAGCATTGCAGTTCACAAATGTGTAATGTCTGTTACCCTCCTGTCTGGACAATAAGCTGTCATGGGCAAAAAATTTATTAAACCTTGGGTTTTTTTCTTTTAGGAGTGTCCGCCTCATATTCTACTAGCAGTAACATACACATGAATGGAAACTACTGTATTATTTTGAAGGTTGGCACTACAAAACCCCATTTGAAATGTCTTCACAAATTATTTTTAAAAAGATACTGCCTGCAGTATCTTAATTTATGTAGGATCCTATTTCTTGAAATATAGGTCCTTCATCTTGTACATCTGTGAAGGGGCCTCCTTCCTTGAGCTGTGCCTGGCATTTCCCTGCCTCCCACGCTAGTCCCCAGCCCAGCTGTAAGTATGGGGTTGTGCACTTCTCTCTTTATCATAGTCACATAGAACTGTTCTTGAAAAGCATCTTGCAGATGCAACACAAAAGCTCATGTGAAGATGGGAATGAATTACTGAAGGACTTTAAAGATCACAAAGAGGGGTATTCAGCAGTGAAAGGCAGTGACATCAGAAAGCCAATAGGTATAACTCACATGAGCATGTTTTTTGTCAGTTTAGAACAAAATCAGCTGTAGATGACTTAAAATAGGACTAGCCTGACTACTGAGCTCTGGGTGGCCTGAAGAGCTATTGGTTGTGTAACTAAATTGAGCTTTTTATTTGGTTTGTGTATGTAAGCCATGTTGTGTATGGTCTCTCAAAAGATCTTCAGCTCTTCTCAGCCACGTACTGCTTGGATGTGTGCGAGCTAAGCTGCAAGTTTGTTCTGGTACTGAGAGAAGTCTTTTATAGTGTCTCTCTGGATCAGTTCAATCACTATTTTCTTCAAAAACTAATTACTTCAGAGCATTTTTTGAATACTTTTGGACTCTTAACTTGCTAAAGCATGTTCCTTTGGTCTCAGAAAAGCCATTTCTGTTCTTCAGAGGGGCTCCCTGCTTGTTTGTGCTAAGTGCAAAGCAGGAACCACGCTTTGCAGTAGCGTTATCTTTTGCTAGATGCAGAGTGTCAGAAGAGGAATTTGAATTATTTATGTGCCTTGTGGTTGACTTTTGAGCTTATCTTCAGCAAGCTCAGCTTTTTGAGCCTGGTGCAATCATGGGGCTTTGATACTTTCATATGTGAGTCTACTCCTTTAAGAAACAAAATAAAAATAGTGTTAAGCCTTTTCCTGTATTTGGCTTTTCCAGGAAGTTTAGCATATTTGTACCTTTTGCTTGCACTTCCTATTTTGCCTTTTGAACAGCAAAATTGTTCAACTGATTGCCAGTTTAGCAGGAAGCTGCTGTGCTCTTCTGAAATTGCTTGAGACTTCCCACATGCATTCTCTAGGTGTTATTTCCATAATAGAAAACTTTTCCTTATTCACAAAACTAGATATAATGTTAATTTATTTCTTAGAGCCATATATTTTTTGATAACTGATTTCATAGCCAGGAGAAATGTGACAGATCTAGCCTACCTGTAAATCAGTAAAGTATTTATACAATATGGGAAGAAAAGTGTAGTAACTCAAACCAAGACAAGGGAAATGAAGAAAAGCTGTCAGACTGGAAAAAGTTTTACAGGAAAATTCTTCACAGTGGGGTCTACACCTATCCTGTTTATATTTGCAGTAATGATGGTAGCACAAGAATTAGGCATGTAATAAACTTACAGAAGCAATAAGGATATGCAAGAACACCTCGAAGTTAAGGCCTGGAGTTCAAAAAAGGTGGGGAGTAAACTTCACAGTATGATGTGCAAGATCATGTAGTTCTGAATTCGTAAGAAGGCACTCTAAGAGCTCATATGTTCAAAGTGACAAAGGAGCATAACTGAAGTTCTAGCTGAACACAGAATAAACAGGAGCCAAGAATAAGATGTGGCTGTTGGAAAATACAGGCCTAGGACGTTTTGGACTATATATTTTTACTATAGACATGTAATAAGTCATAGCATTGCACTGAATTTCATTAATTTTTTTATATATATATATAAAAATAACAAACTTAATCTGGTACAGGGGAGATTTCATGATGATGAAAACCTTACAGAAGCTGGCTTATTTGTAAAGGTAAAATGAAATCATAGTGCAAAGCATAGTGAGGAAAACTAAGTGAAAGGGTGATGTTGGCTGAAGGGCAATTAGGTAAAAACTGTTAGTAACTTTAGTCCAGATATTAGGAAAAACTTCAAACCCTCATATGAGTAAGATTCTGAAGTAGTAGCATCAGTGATGACAAGAACTGGAAACAGCTTTTAGGATAAAGCTCCATTGTTTCCAAAAGAGATGCTATGGGATGGTTGCCTGCAAGAGGGGAAGACTGGACGCTGGCTCTGAAGCAGATTTCTTCCAGTTCTCTGGTACAGCTACAACTAAAAGCTGAGCTGGGTTTTGCTTGTGCTCTTCCAGAGATGCAGTGCAGGGGGGCACATTAAGTAGTCTGCAGAGATTGGCTTTTTTGCTCATTTCCCCTGTCCCAGTTGTCAACATGTTGCAGTACTGTGTATCACACAAAGAGATTATCTAACCTTATCTTTGCTCTGACTTTCACTGGCTTAACTGAAAGATTAATTTCTAAGATAACACCATTTATAATTTGCTTAATACTGTTCTGTTTCCAAATACCTGATTTCTCCAGCTTGGAGTCAGGAGTGATATTATTTCCAATTGAAAAAACAAGCTGATATGATCTGTGTTAGCCTCATTGCAGTGGAAGAAAGAAAGGAGTTAAATGATTAGGTTCTTAAGTTATTGCTAAATTCTGCTTGCTTGCTTTTGGTTTGCTCAATAAACTGTATATTGTAGCAATGTGCCCCCAGCATCCTGGGTTGGACATTCAATTACTTGTGACCATAAAAGCTGATAATCTCGTGACCAATGATGTGAGCAACACTTCCCTTTTCAGTTTAACAGAAATTGCTCAACAGTTACAGCACCTTCCTCCCCTTCCACGTGCAGATCAGCAGCACACAGATGCCTGGGCAGAAGCAGCCTTTCATGAGAGCCATGGCATAAGGGAAACCTTCTCAGCTCTAGCTAACAATTCAGATCTAAACCAAGTCACCAGGAAAACCACAACTGCTGTCACCTCAGGATTTAGTGTAGGGCTTCTGCAGTTAGGCTAAATGACTCAAACCCAGTTCCTAGTCAGTAAATCCATAATCCATAAAGCAACTCTCACAGGTGGCATTATTTGATGCACTTCAGTGAGCCAAAAAATACAGGCTTAGGAAAACATGGACTCTGAATTCAAGCAGGGGTAGCCCAAAGGCTAGAACTTTGGATAAGTGTATCGTATAATTTTGATTAATTCCTCCTTACCTCTGTTGAAGGAGAAAGGCTTGACTTTATCTCCCGTTTTGTAAAGGTGGAAGGAAGAGGGACATACATGAAATTGGTCATTTAAGAGAATCTCAAAGCTAAGTGGGATGATATTCTGAGACCAGCACGTTTATGCTGCTTCAACCTGCATATAAAAGTTTTCCATCTCTGTGAGGTGCTCTTCAGAGTGCAAAGTTCTCTGAAAAACATACAATAGCAGTGCAGACCTGTAATCCAAGCTTGTTGGTAGGTGTGGTTATGCATGCTCTCTTTAAAAACATACATATATGTACCTTCTTTGTGGCTGAAGAGAGCACTGAAAAGATGTAATTTAAGAAATTCACTTCCAAATAACTTATCAGACATGTGATACTATGTCAACATAGGCAATATTATTGCAGGGTGATCAGTGATCTCCTATGTGGCAGAGTCCACCACCACAAAGGCTGTTCATGAAGGCAGCATACATCATTATTTACTTTCCATTAGTACCTGCAAACCTCTATGCATCTGATGCTGTACAATCCTGTTGTAAGAAGTTGTATCTGTTTCTAAAGGCTTGTTATCTAAGGAAATGAAAAAAGGCAAAGGGTTGAACACAGTATTTTTCTTGGGGAGATACAGAGTGGTCATAGTCGAGAGCTGAGACTTGTCTGAGATCAGAGGAGTCTGTGGGAGAGCATCGCCCTCCTGACTCCCAGCCTAGTACTTCACCATGTTAGCTTCCCACTTGCACTTTTGCTGGAGGCCCACACTTCAGGAGCTCATTTCAGAATCTGTGAAAATGTAGGTAACCAGCCTCAACTCAGCTCCGTAACAAATTATTGGTCTCTGTTCCAGTAAGAAGAATAAACATTTCTACTGGAGTGAATGTTCCCTGACAATCCTATTAGAAAACACCACTCAGCTGCTGAACCAGCTGGGCATGCACAGCCTGAATCCTGTCTGTCTGGGCAGCTGCTGGCAGGATCTTGGGAGCTCTGCAGAAAGGAGAACGCTAGCATCCAACAGCAGGTATGTCCCATGCAGTTGGCTGTTTCAGATCTTCCAGTGGGAATACCTAGAAATTATATTCAAGATGCACTAATGGAAAAATCATTGTCTGGTGTATGGAAGCCTCATTCAAAGATACAAATCTTACTCAAACAAGCAGCTTGAATTTCAAGATCTGCTATTAGGTAAAGCTATAAACTCTCAGAGTATCAGCCAGTGGCATTTGACCAAAATAAATGAAGAAATGGTGATGGAGGGTGTGATATGAAGTCAAAAGAAGTCTGCCACAATAGACTGAAGAAACATAATCTTTACTAGCTGATGAAATACAGCAGGGGTTCATTTGTCATAGCTTAGTGCTTTGTTAAAAAGTCGTCACAACTGTGGCTGCAGCACTGTGAGCTGTGCTGTATTATCTTTTCGGGGAGTCCGGATGCTGTAATGGAAATAGCATAGATAGCTATCCAGAAGCTTGAGGACTTCACCTAATTTGACTGTATGTTTGTATAAATGTGAAAGTAATTGACACAATCTTTGTGAATCTAATCATACCTGCCGTCATTGCTGCAAGAGAGACAATGTGCTGAGTATGGCTGGGAGGATTTCTTTTTGTCTCCAAAGTGAATCAGCTATGACAGAATCAAACACTCTCAAACTTGCATTTCTATGGCTGTTTTGAAATGAGACACATGTTGCCAAGCTGTTTCTAACAGAATACTTGTTTTCTTAAGTGTTTGCCCTTTACTAACTGGGAAAGGTGTTATAACAAGTAATTGTTGCTCCACTGGAAAATCTTTACCTCATTTAATACACTTTTCCAGGAGGACTCTGTTGCCCAGTGATCTGTCCCCTGGTAAATCAGTGCTTCTGGGAGGGAGGCAACCTATTGTTTAAAGCTGCAGCCTTTCAGTTGGTGGCAGTGACGAGCAGGTCAAGCATCAGTGCTTAACCACCAATCTTGATAATTCTGATCCAACCTGCAGGTGAAGGATCAAAAGAAAAAGCAAAGAGACCCATGACCACACCAGCCTGACACACATACGTACAAGGCTCCCCACCCCTGCCACCTCTTAAACACCAACAAGGATTCCTTGTTGTGAGGGAGCCGGGCCTGGCCAGAGCTCAGGGGGTGGTTTTGTGTTCAGGACACTTTGGCTTTGCCCCTCATTGGTAGGGGGAGGGCCGGTGCTGTCCCCCAGCAGGGCTCCCCATGGGGCCCTTGGGGGGAAGAAGGGGTCCCAGTGCCAGAGGGGCAGCACTGGTGGGTTGCTGTGGGTGCTGGTGCACATCCCATGGGAGTTCAGGATGGTGGGGCCGGTGCCTGTGACCACCCAGGTGGCTGGAGGTGGGTTGTGGGCATAGGGGTGGCCCCACGGCTCCCATCCCCGCAGCCCACCCCAAGCAGGTTGGTGCTGCATGTTTGGCAGGGCTGTGGCTGCAAGTGGCAGGAGCAGGCGGTGTCGGGGTCCAGCCCCATCCAGCCCAGGGCTGCTGGTCATCGGTCTGTGCCACCACTGCTGCTGCTGCTGCTGCTGCACGGGGTGGGTGGGTTTCAGCCAGATCCTGGCTCTTGCCCACTCTCCCGGGGAGAAATGGGAGGTTTCTGGTGTCCCATCACTGTTTCTCCTTCCCCTCCCACTGCAGGTGCGCAGCCCCAGGGAGCCGCTGCTGAAAGCGCTGCTGAGGGGCTGGGAAGAGCTGCCCATGCCCGGGAGGCAGCAGGGTTTGCAGGGGAGCAGCTCCGGGGGCTCTTTGGGTCGTGCCGTGCTGCAGGGAGCTCTGACTGCCCCACATCTCTCCCTGTGCCAGGACAGATGGACAGAGGAGCCACAGCCACACTGGGAGCCGCCCGTGCCAGACAGACCTATGTGGGGTGCAGAGCCCCAGGAAGAAGCTGGGCTGCCTGCACTGAGGATGATGCTGCCACCTGCCCTGGGGGACAGCCCTGCCTGCGCCCACTCGGCTCTGCCCATCCGGAGACACTGCGGGGACTTTGCGGCTCCAGCTCGGTTGTGGCTTCAGGTCAGCTGCTTCTGTCACATTTTCTTCTTCAACTCGTGTTCGCTTCCAGTTCATTTGTGGCTCCAGCTTGTGGACATCTCTGGCTGGTTTCAGCTCCAGTTCATTTCAGGTCCAGCCCATGGATGGCTCCAGCCCGTTTGTAGCTCTAGGTTGCTTGTTTCTGGCCCTGTTCATTTCAAGTCCAGCTCATGGAAGGTTCCAGTTTGTTTGCAGCTCCAGCAAGTTTCAGCTCCATTTCATTTGTGGCTCCAGCTTATTTCAGCTCCAGCTTATTTGCTTCTGTCTTTGGTTTGTTTCAGGTCCAGCTCCTGCTTGTTCTTGCTTCCAGAACATTTTAGGCTCCAGTTTGGTTTCAGCTTCTCTGGGTCATTTTGGCTCCAGGTTATTTGCAGCTCCAGGTTATTTGCAGCTCCAGTTCGTCTGTGGCTTCAGCTGCTGTTCGTTTCTGCTCCGTCTTGTTACAGCTTGTGCTTGTTCAAATGGTCTTGGCTTTTGACAGGGTTGTAGATTGATCACTGTCATAACTTGCATATGAATATGAATTGTACATTGTCTGAATATGGACTAATGAGTTAATGACTATTCCAGCTGTTGTACACACTGTGAATAAAGATGGTCTGAAAGGTGCCTTTTCCCCCCGGGAGTATCTGTCTCAGATGTTGAGCTGGGCCTGGTGCACGCCACGGACCAACACGACCAGACGCTCATCTCCGGTGGGAGTCCCCCCAAACCCCCCCCCTCCCCACCCCCGCACCACTGGCCCTCCTGGCCCCTGGGTTTGACCCCACAAACAGCCGCCTCGGGCTCCGTTTCTGAGCCCCAACACGCGGGGCTCCGTCCCCGCTCCAACCCTGCGCCCAGCCCCGGGAGCCCGTTCCCAGCCCCAAACGCGCAGGACTCGGGGAACGCCCGGCCCGGTCCGTGCTGCTGAGCCCCAACACCGGCCCCAGGACCCGGGGCTCGAGTCCCGCAGAGCCCGGCCGAGCCCCGACCCACCAGCCCCGGGTGTGGTGTCGGGGCCGGCGCCGGGAGCCCCGGGCGGGGTTCGGGATCCGGCCGGGGAGACCCGCAGGGGGGCCCGTCCCCGTGTGGCCGTGGGCGAGGCCGGGGGCTCCGGGCTCCGGCCCTCCGGGCTTTATTCCGCGGCGCCCCGAGCGCCGCCTGCTCCTCCGCGGAGCCACCTGCACATCCGCCCCGGTCCGACACCGCCCGGGGCCGCACCCCGCGCCGCCGGCCCCGCAGCACGGCCGGTCCCCGGGCCGATCCCTCCCGGGCTCCCCAGAGCCCCCCCGCGGCACCTTGCGGGGCGTTGGGGGCGGGGGGGTAGGACGACGGCGGCCGCCGGGGCTCAAACCTGCTCTGCCCGGTCCCGCGCAGGGCCCAGGGCCCCGCCCCTCCTGCCGCCCCGCCCCGCGCATGCGCGCTTGCACCGGCAGCGGGGGACCGGTCCCGGGCGGACCCATCGGGCAGGACGCGAGGCCGCAGCCCCGGCCCGGCGACTGGTACCGGTGGGGGAAGCTCGGACCCGGTGTCCCGCACCACAGCTGCGGCCCCGCGGTGCCCGGACCAGGGCATCGAGCCCGTGAGCACCGACCGGTGAGCGGCGCGGGGAGGGGAAGGGGCGCCTCGGCGCTCAAAGGGCCTTTTGCCGCCAGAGCAGAGCCCGGGGGGCTCCAGGGCTGAGCCCCAAACACGCGGGGCTGGGGCTCTGCTGCCAAGCCCTGGAACAGCAACGTGGGCCCGGTTCCAAGCCCCAGAGCACAGGACTTAGGCTCTGCTTCTGAGCCCAACGATGCAGGACTTGGTCGCTGGTTTTCAAAGCCCCAGAATTGGCCAGATGAGCCTGGTTTGAAGCCCCAGAAATGCAACGCAGTCTCTGTTTCCCCATCCCCAAAACACAGGGTTTAGACTCAGTTTCTGGACCCTAAACTTGGCCAAATGAGCCTTGTTCCAAGCCCCAATAAACACGACTTAGTGTCTGTTTCTGAGCCCAGCAACACAGGACTTGGTCTCCATTTTCAAACCCTAAAGCTGCCCAAATGAGCCTGGTTCCAAGCCCCAACAACACAGGACTTAGTTTTTTGTTTTTCAAGCCCCCCCAAAATGCAGGGCTTTTTCTGAGCCCTAAACCTGGTCAATTTGGAAAGTGGAGAAGCCTTACAAGTTGCAATAAGACTGAAGAGCAGACAACAGGAAAAGGTAGATTCAATTAAAACCTCATCTAAGTCAACTTCATCATTTTTAAGACAGTGAAGAGAGGTGGGCAATTTCCATCCTACTGCTGTGAGATACCACTTCTCTGCCACTGAGATTTCTAACACCATTAGCTCTGATCCTCTGAACCTTTGCACGGTGGCTTAATCTATTACGTAGAGACCATCAGTCTCCTGAAGTCTGGGCCCACTCTCCCTGAGGAAGGTTTACGTACATAAACAGATGCCTGAAAGCTTTTTGGTTTTAATAATACATAATTGGGAAGTAGCTTTCTTTGAATTGGAGTCTTTTCATTCATTTTTGCAGGCTCAGCACAGGGCTTATAGCAAATACAGCTAGACCGTGAGTACCCATGTGATGCTGCCTGTAACACTGCCTTCAGCTTTGATGACCCTTTAATACAGATCTGTTAGCAGCAAAATTCAGACTGACTTCTACAGAAAGCAAGAGCCTGGGCCAATCTGGGTGTACAGCACTGTGCATCCCATTATCCACACTGGGGGGAACAGAAAGACTCATTTCAGGTTTGCTTTTTAAAGTGGAAATTAAAAAGTCAGGATGTTACGATAGAAGAGCTGAAGAGCAGAGGGTAAATCGCCCTTTCCATGAACCAGCACTGCAGTTCACTCGAGCATGACAAGACAGAAGGGCTGCTCGCCACAGCCCGGGGCACGCAGCATCTCAGAAAAGTCTGGGAAGTTCTGATATTCACTTTCTTTGACCACTTTCAAGCAGGGTCTCTACTTTTCACATGTTACTTTCCAAGCCTCCCATGTCTCAGCTGCGCCTTCACCCACCAGCAGGTTTACTTTTCCAACAACATTTGAAGTGAGGAGAGAATAATGGCAGTTTTAATAATGAAAGCTTTCAGATGTGTCTTTATTTTTAGTGAACGCTCTGCTTCTCCCTCCTTTCCTTGCTTCCCCAGATAATTGCGTACACATCTCCTACTAAATTACCTTTCATTCTTTGCCATTGTCTTCTGATCAACCTTTCCCTGTTACGCACACGTCCTTGGTAGTTTAGACAGTATGCAATATGTTTTACTGTTTGTTTTATGTTACTAATAATGAAACTCTCTTTGTGGTTTTTTTTTCCAATTTTCCTGGACTACAAATTATATAGCATGCAAATACAGTCACTTAAAATCTTTGCAAAGTCTAATTTTTCCTCATTTAACTATTGGAAGCAATGTTCCTCTATTTGACATACAGTGTATTGCCATTTCCTCTCTTCCTCTGCTTTCCTCTCTCCTGTCTCCAGCTCCATGTAAATACTGATAATAAAGAGAACACAACACCTGGATATTTCAGCATGCCAGTATTACAGATACTCCCCAAGGAGTAAATGAGGGCCCCCTTTATGCTCCTGTGACTTTTTTGCCAGGGGAGGTTGGCTGTGGGTGAGAACAGAAATACAGACAGATATCCCAGCTCAGCAGACCATGGATAAATATATTGAATGTCAGTTTTCACAATTAGTGGAAAAGAGGAAAGCTGGATGTTTCCTGATGCTTTGGACAGTGAGAACAAGGTGCCTTGGAAAAGAGGTTTGTTTTGTTAGCTTGTAGGAAATAAATGATTGTGGTCCTATTCAAACATCTCTGTGTTACTAACCACAAATTACTGATGCTCTCCAAACAGTCTTTCAGTTATTGGTCATATTGTTCTTTTTCCATGACATTTTCCTATTCTGTTATTTCAAATGTCTGCTTCAACACAGCTGTGACTGTCCACTAACCACACACTATTTGTCTTACAGAGTTGCAGTCTAACACAATTGCATTACCTTTTTTTCATCAAAGGAAGCAGGCGGTGTTGAGATGTGTTTGGCATCAGGTAATACCCAGGGAAAAAATTTCTTTGACAGTGAAGTTCAAGGTCACCATAAGAGAAATTCAGCCTGGTTTTGGAAGGTGACTTTGTCTCAATAATTTTAAAGAATCTTTACCTGAATATTTGCCATGCAGACTATTATTGTTATTCATGGTGCAGGGCTGTATTGAAATGCTGAATGCTTGTTCTTTCTCAGTTTTTCCTGTTTCATTCAGCAAATACTGGAAAGTTCTAATTAAGATGGAGAAAAAAGAAATCAATGGAAATTGTGCTGCATTCATCTCAGCTGCATCAAGCAAATGCTGAAAATCTGGAACAAGTGCAACTGCCAGAAGTAGTTCTGCATAGGGTAGTATCTGCTGCTCAGCTGCACCAGAATTGAAAATGCAGGGGTAGGGGTAACTCAGAAGTGCTATACATATCTATATATATGAGGTAAAAGCAAATATAAGCCAGGCTAGTCTGAAAACTAGCAGATCTGCTTTATGATGCTCTTGGTCTTACTATCCACTACACCTACGGCTCAGGAAACAGTGGGTTTGTATGTACTTGTGTGCGCTGAGGTACATCACCTAACAACATATTTGTAAAGGTACTTGGGGGAAGTTAACTTCTAGTGATTTTACTGAGTACGGGCACCTTCGCACCTCGAGAAGTATGACCTTTCCCTTGTATGTGCTCAAGGTACCTGGATGTGAAAAAAAAAAAGCAGTTTCCTCATAGTAGTATAGGGATTGATGTATTCAGGTCTGAGATACTGAGGTAGTTTGGAGATGGAAGGGGTCTATGTCTCTGAGAAATCCCCAACAAGGATTCTTCATGTACCTAAATTAGTCCCTTCATATCCCTGACCCCAATCAGACATTTCTGAGCCTAACTCAGCTCCAGCATAGCTGGAAGCAACGCAAGAAGGAGAATGGAGGTCTCCTGTAGGTGCACAGGTCTTTCACCAACCAGCACTACCAGCAGGTCCCAGATGACAGGGGCAGTTTCCCCTCTGGGCTGAACTGGGCTGCACTGAAACCAGCCTCAGCTGTCTGAACAACTCATGCTGCTCATCACTTCCTCAGAAGCGTCCTTCAGGAGCTGCTTTGTTCTGTTATGTGGGACATAGGCCACGCTGTATGATAATTAGGGCCTTTGGCAGACTTTAAAAAGGTGAAGTTTTTATATTAGCCTGTTATAAGAGCCTCAAAGCCTGTTGAGTTAACAGACACTTGCCCCTGTAGTTATGTGCCCAGTAACCCCAGCCACAGAGCTCTTTCCCTCCTGGTGTTACAGTGGCATAGCAGTATTTGTCACTTGTTATTTACAGATAAAAAGGTGGCATTTCAGGAGACACTAGATCTGCTGTATTTAATAGGCTTAAGCTAGATCAGTTCTTGGCCAGGTTTTTTCTTGTTGTACCACTTGATGGCACACTTGCATTAGCACAGCGCAGGCAGAAGGCAGGACAAATCAACAAGCAAATCCTGTCCAGAGTTGTTCCGCTTAATTTGTTTTGCATCGTGAATGTATCTGTTTAATTGATTAAAGGAATCTAACACTGTAGTATTGAGCAGGAATAAGCAGGGCATACAAGATAATTACACCAAGAAAGAGCTGTATTTTGCAATTTTAATCCCAGATATTGCCTGGATAATTACTTTTTCGTTCTTTCTGTAAATTGGGGAACAAACTTGCTGTTGCCTTACTGAGCCTTTTCTTCCAAGGGTGGCAAATTTTCCTTGCCCAGTATTTTCTTCTTTCTCTCTATCAGAAGGTTTGTAGCAGGTTTGTTTATTGCATGTGTTGCTAGATGGTAAATGGAAATTAATTTATGTGATCTGAGTAATAAAATTATGATCCAGCTTTTGTCAAAAGCAACATCCTCCAGTGGCTATATGAGGTTAATAAATAAGTATGAAGTGTTACCACATATGCCACTTATCTCTAGATGGTTATAAATACATCAGCAAATGCTGCAGATGGTTACAGGCCACAGGTAGAAACAACCCGTTGGTCTGTTGGATTTTATGACTCCATGAAAATGTATTAAAACATTTATTAGCTCTTTATATGCAGAATCTTAATGGCAAATGTAAACGACCAGGATCTGAAGTTAAAATGTTTCAGAGCGGGAGTCTCACAAATAAGTGTCACGGGTAGGTAGCACCTGAGAGGTTTTGAAGCATATACTGTCCTGACTTCCTCCATTACCCACTGAATTGCATTGGCAGCGATAATTGCAGCTTCAGGAAAAATAACTGCTAAACAATGATAGCAGTAAAGCCCTACAGCCTTTCTCAATTAAATTAAGTGGAAATTTAGTCCTTGAGTACTACTTCTGAAACTGGCTGAGCAGAATAAGAGCAAGTGCCCTGGTGGGTTGGAGGATAGTTCAGGGCAGGAGAAAGACTGCTCGCTTTGCTCTGTGACCACCCTCCCTACGCCTCCCTCCAAAAAGTCAGTGGCCACCTCTGCCCTATATCTAATGTTGGCATAAGAATAAAAGCAACAGACTGCAAGTTGAATCTACTCTAACAGAGGCCATGTAAGCTGGTGAATTTAGGGGAGGGCCGCTGTCATCTCTGTAGCCATCATTTCTCTTCTGGTTTTGCATCACAGCTTGTACTTCCACCATTATTCATCTGTCTCAGCCACAACCTCTTGATCTTTGAAGGCTATTTTGGTATCATTAGTATGTCCTTTCTACTCTTTTTGCTTATCCTCGTACTTAGGTTTTTTATCAACACCATTTGCAAACATCTCACGTTTGTTGACAGGTCTTACAAATCAGGACTTTTTGTCTCTATATGTTCCTGTGTGAGGGGGAACTGGGGTAATTTCTCATAACAAAGGAAGTATCTTTACATGTGTTTGATGTAAACTACCCAAAGTGAAAGAATGAAGCAAACAAGTAAGAAGTCTTTGTCATAATACTCCATGAATCCAGGGGATTTTCTTCAAATGGTATCTAAGAGAGCATTTACTTCAGTCTTCATAAAGAAGGGAGAACTCTGCCTTAATCAACATTTTTTGGGATAAAGGTGGGATAGGAAGGACAGGTTTTTATGGAAGAGAACAGCCTGCAAATTGATACAGCCTTTCAGCCTCTTTCTGCAGTGCCTAGAAACAGTAACCCAAATAAGTAGGAAGGTTTTTAGCCAACCTTTACATAATGTAGCTCTTGAAGTGTTGTCTCAAAGATTCTTGACACAGATTTCTGTATCCATGTTGTTCACAGTGCTTAGAAAAACTATCTAAAACTTTGGAAAGCAGGTAGACACAGCACATGTCTGTGACCTAAGAAAACCGGGTGCATTCACCTTTGTCTACCATCCAAAGCTTGTCCACTGAATTCAATTTGTGCAGTTCTCCCCATAAGGTGACCAAGCTCTTCACCTAGACCAGGGTCTAGCCTGAAGTTCCCTTCTCCCTTTCATCATCATTTCTTGTGCCAGTTCCCCATTGCTTCTGGTGTATTTTGAGCAGCACTTAACCCCAGCACTCCGTGACAGGCCCTTTATCAGTGTAACAAAGCATCTCTGGTCTTGTGGGAAACAGAAGTTGTCGTCTGTCTGGAAGTGGCCAAGACTTACTACAGGCTGTCATGCAGAGTCAGGGGCTGAGAAGAGAGAACTTATCAGCTCTACTTGATAAGCCCATGGGTGTGAAAGACATGCCACATGCAGTTTCCATTACAGAGATCACCAGGAATCCATGAGAAGGGTGAATGAGCGGAAGGAGTCAGACATGCAGAAAATTATTTGGACCAGAAACCTTGGGCAGTTCCAGGTGTTCCTGTTTCCATAGGAATCAAGGGGATTCTCAAAACTGTCTTACTAGATCAAGAGAAGATCACTCGTTACAAAGTGCATCAAGATAGCAAGATAACATTTTCAGATTAACCTTTCTGTATTTTTTCCCCTCAAAAAAGGTGATAAAGTCTCTCACTGTAGGAAAACAGTTTTAGTATCATCCAAAAATGTTTTAGCACTTTTCCACTGAGTTAGGACCACCTTGCTGGTTCATTTAAGAGCAGGGCACTACATCCTCCTTGTCTTTCCCTGACACTGGCAACTTCATCCACAGGTACAAGCATCCTCTCCCTTTGCGCTGGAGGAGGGATACGGACTGTTGGTGGAGCTGGCTTTCAGAGGCTGAGAACCCCAACTGTCCTTACAGTGAGAGATCAGAAACGAGGATCCTGTTCTTCAGCAGCATCTCAAACTCTGTAGCTGCACGAGCCCCTCACAGCAGAGGAGTTGGCATGTGCTGTGCTGCTGGGCAGGAAGAGCCCGTCCAGGAGCTGACCGCAACTTGGCAGCGAGGAGGACTGGACACCTACCACTGCTCTTCCTCCCTCTGAAGCACGGCAGTGAATAATGATCTACAGTAAATACTTGCACTGTGGCACCACTGCCAAGCAGCAGCAGATGTCACATCCTTGAACTTGGGGTTTATTGGATGAGAAGTCATGATTTGAGGCTCATCTTTCTGATGGCTGAGTGGTGTCAGCTGGGGGAGATGCAAGGAGCCACACAACTCAAACGTGTTTGTGCTTGGTATCCAGGCACCAATTTTGTTTTAGAAGCTGATTGCAGTTAAGGAAGGGAACAAGCTTTTGTCACTTGCACTCACCCCCTCACACAAAAAGCTTCACCTGGAAGCTGGTAACAGCACAGTGTATTTGTACAAGTTAAAAATACTGTTTCACTTGGGAAAAATAATGCCCTTTTGAAAACTGCAATTAGTTGAAAAAGTGTTGTAATATGTATATAAGATCTTTCAGACCAATGTTACCCCTGGACAAAGTATTTGTTCATCAATACAGTGCTAAAATAGCATCACTGCAAAAGTTCAGCAGCCTAGTTTCAAGAACTGAAGTCAGATAATGGTTACTTTTAGAAGACAAGTAGAAGCAAAGTCTGCTTGTGTCAATCAGTATGAAAATGTAATTTAATTCAGTGCAACAGAAATCAATTTTTCTCTGAGGATTTAAGATAACTAAATATCACACAGTCAGCTTAATTAGTTTCTGATATTTGTACAACTTCACCTTTAAACTCTGGAAAAAGCACAGTTCATGTGTTTGTTCTTTATAATTCTTTTCTGTTCTGCTTTACTGCTTAGATGAAGGAGGCTTACAAAGCTTCCCAGTGGCAATGAAATCTTACTCCAATTCAGACTTTCTTTTGGCGACCAGGAGATGGAATCAATACTCCATCAGATCCATCAGGCCATTTCATCAGTGTCACTAAAGCACACTCAACAACGGAAGAACACAAGACCAGAGGTCCTTAAACCTTTCAAAAAAACCTTTTTCTCATCAGTTGCCTTCCCTAGAGAAGTAGCACCACATAAACTGCACAAGACCCTCATACTGTTCTCCCAAAAATGTCTCTGTTCAAGTCTTGTTTGGTATCAGTGGCTTCTCTTAAAGCCCCTGCTCTACCACCTTACAGTCCAGGGACACCAGGTCCCCAAGTTTGGGCTAGGGGCTCTCGCAAAGCAACCCAGGTCTCTCTACTGCAAACAAACGAAGGGTCCTGCGCCTTCGTGTTGCTCTGCCCCATGCGTTCCCCAGCTGCATTTTCTGGGCTCATACCACACAAGGCCCTGCAAGAAGCATTAAGTTACCAACACCAGAACGAGCCTTAGTAGCTGGGGCACAGGCAGACCTGCTGCCCCAAGGGGTGCTCAGCCAGTCTGAGCAGTCACCACTGCACAGGGCACCTACCTTGGAGGGAGGAGGCCAGCAGCAGGGTGCTGGAAGAACAGGGCTGGTCCGTTGAGGAGATCAAACGCAGGTTACCATGCCACAGCAGCTTCACCAGTGTGGGGCACACTGCTAAGCAGCACAAGCAGAGCAGGGCTGGTGGCGACAACAAGTCCCAGCAACGGGCCAGGGACCGTCAGACAAACATGCGAGGATGAAGCAAGTCCCAGGGCAAGCTAGGAAATCTGGTAAGCAAGTGGGGTGGAGGCTGGAAGCACCAGGAGAGGTTGATTGAGGGTAATTAGGGTCTATTGGCACTTTCACACCCTGCTGGCTGTCTCTTCTTCTCAGGCTGTTTTGAGTCAAGGATTTTACCACTGGTCCATAAGCCACAGTAGATGCTTTGGTTTCTGAAATTCGGACTGGATTTCCTCAGTTAAAAGAGTTTATACTTGTAATAAATATTTTCAGCAGGTTTCTGTCTCTCTTACCTCCTGACCTGTTTCTTGCCCTCACCTTTCCTGAAAGGTGAGCATCCAGCCCCCAGCAGCCTGCACACGCTCCTCCCCAGCACGCAGCAAGGTCTGCCTGATGGTGACCATGAAGTCCTATGCCCTGCCCAGGGCTGTAGCCCTGGTGGCTGTGAACCCCGGTGGGAAGACCTCTGCCATAGCACTGAGTTCAGGGGATGGGGCAGCCCTGCAGGGTGCACAGCATCCCATGTCTCTGTCAAGGTCCTTCAGCATCTGTTTGTTGAACAGGTCTTGGCTAAATGAGGCTTGGCTCTTGGGCCCCACTAAGCCCCCATGCTGCTGCAGAAATGCAGAAAATCACCATTTCTTGCTCTGAAAATAGACCTGTACCTATTTTGACTGCTGCCTGAGTGAAGGGCATTTAACCTGTGCCTGTATTTGCAGGGTATTTCAGCAGCTGCACTTCCCCTGCAGCAATTCTTCTTCCCTGGGGTGGCAAAAGACACCCCTGTGGTGTGGAGAAAGTCACTTCGGGTTGTCCATCTCTCTTCAGATTAAAGGTTATTGTGTTTGAGGAGGGGATATTTTGAAGATGCTTCCTTTCTGCCCATTTCCCGCATAACAATTTTACTCATAGATATGTTGACAGATGCCCAGCTGCATGTGCTGGGGGATTATCACATACCCCCTGGAGCTGGCAGAACCCTTTGCATCTGCCTGCGTCTGGCAGGGCTGCAGCTGGGTCACCGCCGGTGGAGTAAGAGAAGTCTGGTTTGTCTCCATACATAAAACAAGGTGGCAAGTTGCTGGGCCGCTAGACGGGCATTTGTTTATGCAAGTGCTAAGATAGGGTGAGTCCTTCCACCCTTTTCCACAGGTCCCAAATTATCTTTGTGCATTTACTGGCTGCTCTGGTCACTCAGCCGCTGCTGATGGGTCCCACCCATTTGCCAGCACTATTTATACCACAGCTCTAGGGTTTCAGAGGGGTTGGAAACTGAGCGCCATGGTGCTGCACCAACGGGGATGCTTACAGAGCCCCAGAAAGGAGGGTTAGGGTTAGGGGGGGCAGTCAGTGCCAGCGAGTGCTCGGTGAACACATCCGAAGCAACTCTTGAGCTCCCAAACCTTGCTGAGGAGACACCCATGAGCCAAGCCCTGGGCAGAGCGAGGGCTGTGCGCTGGCGCTGCCGGGATGGCCAGGAAGAAAAGGGAGGTTTTGTCAGCACCGCACAGAGAGCGGTTTCATCCCTGCCGACCCCAGCGGACAAAGAACAAAAGGCGGCAGATGCCAAGGATTAAGTTTTAGCTGCCTGTGGAGCCTTCCCATTACGGCTGGTGTGGCTGAGTAATGCTCGAAAAATCCAAGAGCCAAACAGTGATAGGGGCTGTTTATCTTTTTATTATAAATTTAGTATGAATGACCAATGGAAAAGTCACAATGGAGTACCAAGAACGTTTTATCAAAATTTTAGCAGCATTTAAACAGTAATAGATTCCCAACCTCCTCTGGGCACCTCTTGCCCTTTGCCTCCCACCCATGAAACAGTAACCTTCATGCAAATGTGCTTTCCAAAGCCGTGTAGGGGATGTAGCTAGCCATTTCCCCCTGAGCTGCCATGAAAAAATCTTATCCCAAATCCTGGTTACCACACAACCTCCATCCACGCAGGGCCAGGTTCCCGTCTCCTCCTCGCGGTTGGCAGCACAGTGGGCTGCGGCATGGGACAGGACTTGCTGGGGGGGACCCGGCCTCTGCTCCATCCTTGCCGTGCTCCTCACACCAGCCCCTGCGTGGGTCAGCACTCCTGCAGGCGCCCATACCTTCAACCACAAAAACAGGGCTAAGCCCATTTCCTACCTGCTGCTGCCATTCGCTTCTGTACTTGGGGTCAGAACAGGACCCCACGGTCCCTCTCCTGTACCTGAGAGTGTGTGGTTGTGGCTGGATGGACAGAAAAAGGGGAGACTGACAGTCTGTTCTCCTGCTGGAATTGACAGCAGAGCAACTGGGAGCTGAGACTTGAAGGGGAAAGGTAGAAGGTGAGCAGTGAGATACTTCAAATTCAACCCACAAAATGAAGTCAGTCTACTATCAGCTAATGTGGAGAACTGTGGTCTGCCTACTGAGTAACAAGAACTAACTTTTTTGTGTGCTTTTTTTTTTTTTTTTAAAGTTACATTAAGACATGAACAGTACTGTCCCAGCCTTGCTGGTGGGAGCTTGGTGAAAACAACGTTGAATTAGAGGTGGGAATACACAACACACGCCCACATGTGTAGACAACAACTTAATATTGGCAAGCTATTCCCCTGCTTCTTTGGTACTTCCTAAACTTTCTTATCCAAAATATATAAGGGAAATGCACCATTTAAAAGTTACTGCTTGTAAGTATTTACACAGCCATAACCATCACGCTATGATACACAAAGATCAATATGATATGAACAAAGTTATTTTATGAAAAGCACTTCTGCACATTTTATTTTGTTCCAGTATCTTAATAGCTTTAAAAAAATTCATGTGTTATGCAGTCCTGTACCTCGCTTCTTCTTATATCAAATGGACAAGAAACATTTCCTAATCCATACTCTTCTTCAAAAGATTAAAAAATTGCCACCAAAATGATACACTATGTACAAATTTTACTAAATATTAAATTCTAGGCAATTATTTTCACCCCACTGATAATATAACTTAGGTATTGTTACCTACTATATGCATATATATTTCTTTAATATATAAGAAATGGCACCACATCACCATGTCACCAATATGACACATTGTTATGTACAGTAGATAAGAAGTTAGATATGGAAGATGGATCCTCTCTGACTGGTTGTTTCATGGGAACGCTTCTCCCCTTGGTAGTAGCTTGGCCGTTTCCCCTTTTCCCAGCAGAGGAGGCTTTTCAGACATAAGGCAGGATCCCGTACATCAGCAGCGCCATCACCCCAGCACTGAACAAGCCGGCCACCGGCACAGTCACAAACCACGCCAGGAAGATGTTGCGGAAAAGGCGCCAGTCGACAGCTTTCTTGGAGCGGATCCAGCCCACGGCCACCACGGAGCCAACCTTGGGAGTGTGGGGAAGAGAGAGGGAGACAAGATGTGAGGGGTAGGTCCGAGCGCCCGTAACATGCCCACGGCCACACCAATGCCAGTCAGCTGATACCAAGCGATGCTCTGAGATAAAGGAGCCCCTGATGATGATGACGATGGCTCTGTTCTGGTGGGGTGATGGGAGGACAACAATTCCAGGGTGCTTTAACCTTTATTTTTCAATGATCTCTTGTTTTTCATGGGTCTTGGGGTCAGCCAAAAAATAAATACGCTTATGGGTTTTTCTCTGCTCTGCTAGCTTCCAGATCAACTGTCAGTGCAACTGAAGCAGCCCTCTACCCGCCCAGCGCCTGACTCAGTCTGTAGGGGAGAGGGCAAGCATCCACCGAGTCTGGCCAGACTGCGGACTAAATCATGAAAAGTTGTTTTTAAGGGTCTGCTGGAGAGCGTGTCATGGGGCAGGTCGGGATAGCTAGTATGGTTCCCCTCCCACCTGCCTGTCCTCTTGCTGGTTTGGGATGTCCTGCCCGTTCACCCAGCAGCTGCTGAACCTCTGCAGCTTATTGCCTGGTATACGGAGCTGACTCCAAACAGCACCTATATATTTCAATCCTGTGAGCTATAAACAGGGCAGCAAGAGCAATGTAAGTGCTGAGCCCACGCTATAACAGCAATGGTAACTTGGCAGGGGTCAGATAGCCAGCATGAGGTTAGACCCAGTACAGCTGCCCTATATCAAACTCATCAGTCCAAGCCCTCCGAGGAAAACCAGCCCTTCTGGACCAGCCAACCAAGCAAAGCATCCAGAGCTAAAATTCTCTCTGCGGACAAAGACATCAGCTTGATGCTATGGGGCATGCAAACTGCACGGATATCAGGAGGTCTGGCTTCAGGTGGGGATGGATAAATGACTAAAATATCCTTTGAAGGCACTGCTACCAGGGCAGCTGGGTAGGTCAGTGTTTTTGAAGACAAAACACACTGCAGCATGAGCAAAGCTACAACCTTTTCTTCTTTCAAATGTGTTTTCACTTAATAAGCTCGGGTGTATTATTTTTTAAGAAAGAACTGGACTGAGAAAAACATTTCCGGTAAAAAAAATGTGGCAAAAACTTCAGAAATGCTGCATTTTCTTTCTGCGCTGGAAGTGGCCCTCTGGGCCATTAACAAAAACGTGTAAATCAGTGCAAGTCTATTCAAAGCACATGGTAAAGCGGCAAGAAATAAGGAAGGAATATCCTGTTTTGAAGGAAAGGAAACTCCAAGACACAGCTGGGCTTGTGCTCCCTGAAATGCCATCCCTGCCTCCTCTTCTGTGCTTGTTTTCTGAACAGGAGTATCAGACCCTGCCTATAGCTTGGCAGATGGGCTGCTCCCCATGTGCGGAGCCAGGAAAACAATAAATGCTGGAAGGACAGAGAAGCAGGGAGAGATAGAACTGGGATATCGAATCAGCATCTTTTGTTAACACCTATTTAACTTCCAACTACTGCTTAACATTTCCTTTTGGAGAAACGAGTTATTTTTGGAAGATCCTGTAACTCTAAGGAAATAAGATTCACAAAAGTGCCTGTGACAGAACAAGGAAAAACTAAACTTGATATTCTAGGACTGAAAAGGCCTTGGTCAAAAGCTTGATCCAATAAGGAAATCTCTTAGATAATATTTAAGCAATAAGGAAATCTGTTGGGTAATATTTAATCTGCACACCCCTTGAGTGGACAATATGCTATTCTCTAGGAGGTGTAAGTGTATTTAGGAGGTGCCCAGCTAAGAGGAACCCCACACTTCCGACTACATCAAAGCATTAACCCGAGGAAACAGCGTTTGGTTTTTCAGCAGCTCAGCTGTTAGGCTCTGCTTTACATTTTGCACATCTTTAGCATCCATCTGTCATGCTTGCAACAAGAAGCATTGCTTATTGAGCGAGTCTGCAGTCTACGTACGATAATCTCTGAGTCCTTCCTGAAATTTAAAAGGTATCAGCAATGATGGCATTGGTAATGTTTTAAACATTATTAAAGTTTAGTTTATTAATAGTGATTTTGATGGACTAGAGGTTAGGAGAGTAGCTAAAACTTGGGTGTAGGGACACTACACCGTCTGCAGAATTTCAGATGATATCTACTTTGAGATTGGTTTGAAACCAGTGCAGTTTGCCTTCAGTATGCTCTGCTTAAAGCATTACAGAAATGCTTTTGGCTCTCTTGTTCCTGTGAAATGGCATATTATAATAACACACAGAACATTACAATTCCATCATAGCAACACAGAACATTTTTCAAAACCATGAAATCATAATAGCAAAATGGAGCTGACAGTATGACCTCAGCAAAGTCGCTTTTGCACAGAAAAAGCATTTAATTCCTGCACTCTAATTTTATCCGTATGTGAACATGTTCAGTCTGTTACAGCTGAGAAATGCCTGTTTATTTCTATATCTCGTATCTTAGAATAAATAACAGGCACTATGTGGAAGATTCAATATGATCATTTGCCTACCCGGGCAGCTGAAAGGCAAGGTATGCATTCACACCACACCAGCTTTTCAGTGCTAAGTTCCAAGGGAGGTTGAAGGGGTGAAAGCAGAGCAATGTGGCTACCGTGTTCAGACTCACAAAGTTCCTTTGAGGCTCGAAAGGTTAGATCTTTCCCTCAGGCCCTCTTGACTCGGAGGCTTTCATAGGGACTTTCCCCTTTGACTCGTGGCAAGGACAAAGGTGCAGTTCAGGCTCTCAGCAGGCACCAAGCATGGAAAAGCTGCTGGGCTGTAGATTTAGAACAGGCATATCAGGCAGTGGCTACCTCATGTAGACCAAAGCCTCTGATTTAGGACTCCTGATCCAAGAGGGCTTGACGAATCTTTCTCAGAAGCTAATGCTTTTCTTCCTGCTACCAATCTCCAGTTTGTCACCACATCTGCTCCAAGAACTGAAAACTGCTGCCCAGAGCTTTCCTTCATACTTGATCTCCATTCTTCATTATAGTCTATTTCACATCAAAAATGTCTCCCTCCACCTAAGGTGTTTCATACTGTTCCTTCTTTGCCACCGGTTTATCTAGCTGCTGCACATTCAGTTGAGTGACACCCCTTCAGCAGGGCTCCCACTTTAGCAAATGCTATTTTACTGTGGAGCAAATGTTGAGGAGAAGAATAATTCCCACTCTCTGATGCTAGAGACTTAGGACTAGGCTCACCTTGAACCCATTTTCTTTCTGATTTCTAGGGCAAAATAATTTTTCTGCTGATTTTTAAGAGGGCATTTCTGCCTCAATGGCTGACAGCACTTTCAGAGAGGCATTCTCCCATGGAGTAAATGATATATAATAGTTCTTTTACTCCTTCACTGTGCCCTCGAAGAAAACAAGGAATACATCTGTTACAAGTGTTTGCTTTATCTTGTGTTAATCACTTAGGATCTTTCAACTCAGGATCTCATTTTGCTGAAACACAGAGTCAGTTATAATAATGTGACATCCTGGAACAGTCTAATCCTATTGCGAAGTGGATCCTCCCATTAAGAATGATCCATCTAATGAGATACAGCAAACTAGAAGGAGCAGACACAGACTAACCATATTAACTGCTTTTATGGAAGTATTTTTTAAAAATAATTATTTTGCTCTGCAGTTAGAAAAGACCAAGCTTTTAACTGCCTTGAGTCAATGAATACCTCCTAATGCTGCCCTCTCATTAGCTTATGGCTTCCAAGACATTTTCTTTTTAAATTTGGTCTATTTGTCTGCACTAAAGTGTATTTTCTCTTTTACGATGGTTGGCTAGAAGTGCTTCAGGCACGCAACTGGGATAATCAAAGTTGTATTATTCTCCCTGGCAAATTCTTCATCATGCTTTTGATATACCAGTCAGCTTAAAGGGAGGTGGTTTCAGGCTAGCATTTTTAGAAGTGGATCACATTATTATTTTTCCCCTCCCTGCTTGATTCAGAGGAACCACAGTTTGACCAATGCCAGGAAATCTGAATAGCCTTTCAGAGCAGCTCAGTCTTGGCTGCTTCTCAAAGACCTCTACAGCAGAAGAAAGAAATGATTTTTTAATAGAGGAAGGCTTTCTGAAGGAATGGTTTTCACTAGAAAAAGGCTAATTGAACTAACTTGGGGCATTTTGCAGGATGTGTGGATTTCATTGACTCTTTCACTGCAAACCAGGTCAATGTCACAGGCAAAGATGCCCGGCTTCTTGCCAGCCCGCCTGCCATGCTGTGGACCAGTGAGCCCTGAAAACCTGCCTGCCCCAGCCCCAGCCAGAGCTGGAAGGGCTCCAAGGTCCCCAGGGTGCAGTAGTAAATCCTACAGGATCTGGCTCTTGTAGGGCTTGGTGGTATGTCCCGAAGCAGAGGGGCTTTGCCGTTCTGGGGTCTCTGATTTTGGAGGGGCTTCCCCATGCCCTGCCAGAGGGTGAGGGATACAGACAGCTCTGCATTTCAAGGAGCTTGGGAGTCCATGGGGAAGCAAAGGAAAGAAAGATAGGATATTCGACTCGGGAATTTCCTGGGGAACAAAATTTCAAATTCCCACTATGTTCTTCCAGCCATGTAAATGTCTACATGCTCCCTGTTGCCTACAAGCAATATAAATGTCTTCTCACACAGCATGTCATGTGACAAAATTAAATTCTGCTCATTACCCAGCCTATACCTATACTTCAAACTGGTCTTTTTTTGTTTTTTTTTTTTTTTTTTTTAAAAGGCCAACAACGTTGTTCAAAGAACTAATTACAAGGGCCTGATTCTCTATTACAATGCACAAAAGTGAGGACAAGTTGGTTTAAGAGAAGAGAGACATTAAAGTATTAGCTTAATGATGTAGCAGTGTTTTTCATACAGGTGGCTCTAAAATACACGTAAACAGGATCACACAAACTACAAGTCTACATTATTTTAACATGTCTATATTAGTTCAATATGATCAGGTAAGGGTGAAAGACATTCCAGACTTTTGTGCAATTACTTATAACGCTGACTTTGCTTAGTCATACCGGCTTTAAAAGTCCTCATTATTTTGCGATCGCTGTCTGCACAGCACATCGCATAGTGAAGGCAATCTGCAACAATTGGTATCTCTTGTATTTTGTTATGGTTTGTCCTAGTGATGTGATTTACTGATGCGATCACTGCAAACTCCAATACCTTGCAATGGGTGGAGCTTATTGGAATACCCACATTTGAGGCTACAAGTACCGTTAGCGCACACATTACTTCAATGCAAAATCCACTGTGAAGAAATAAAAAAAAAAGACAGATGGAAAACCTGTAGTAAAAGAGTTATATGCAGGAAATCCCATGCCATGCACTTATCAAGAAAGTGAAGTATAAATGATGAATGGTGCGCAGCCTCTGAACAAGGGAGAAATGCTACCCGACCAGGTTCAAATGGCACCATCGGAGGAAACCAGGGTCTTCCTTGTAATCATTTGCTTTAAAATTGAAGTCACGTTTTTGTAAGTGCTGTTTTTCTTTAACCACAGCTATGGAGTTCACACTGTGCCTGACTGCAGCGACTTTACTGTGACAACTCCAATGCGTTTTTTGCAAGCCTGATTATTTTCCAGTGTCGCTGGCACGACTGAGACGTGCTGACGCACCTCCACCTAACCGTCCTCCATGAGCGGCTGTTTTCCCCTCACTGTGCCATTATCCGCTGGCTCGAGCGGCACAATTTTAAGATGAACAGTCCAGACTGCCTTGACTGCAGTCGCTGGGCAAAGGCATACCTTGCAGTGTGTAGTACTGACAGGAAGTCCAACATTGGAAGCTACCACAACTGTGAACGCCGAAGCCAACTCAATAGTGAATCCACTGCAGGAAGCATAAGAAAACACTTCACAATCACTCTTTGCATCAGCTTGGACTGATACCATGCAGCGTGCCAAAGTCTTACCCGTTTCTTCTTTCGACTGTTTATCTCCAACTGATTTTTGTCATAGGAATAAGTTAAGAAAACAAGGAAGGGCTGAATAACGGGAACGGCACAGACTAGTCATCTGTAGTAACCCGGCTGCACGGCTCATTGCACCAGGGACTTTTACTACTCTACGCTGTGGTGAATCACGCCTAATAAGTAATTCGGTTAAGCACCAGCAGAGGTCGAGTATGCATTAAGGATGAAAACTACTGTAATGAATACATATGGTTTTAATAGTCTGAAGCGCAATGGGAAAGCCACTCTAATCTTGTCATTTCCAAATGCACCTTCTGCCACGTTAATTAGGTCATCAGCAGAAGACTCTGTTCACGTAGACCTCTATGCCTCAAACGCATTCAGTATTAGTTTACAGGATTATCTTTTTTCTTTCTCTCTTTCTTTCTCTTTCGCATTCTTTCTTTCTCTCCATTTCCTCTTTTTTCTTTCATTTTTTCAAAAGATGGAGAAGTCGAAGCCAGGTTATCATTAAAATCAAAGCACGGCAAATCCAGCAAACAGCATTACAAACAAAATACTGGAGCAGCAATTTCTCAGATTGGTTCACACACAAAGTTCACACAACTGTAATGACAACTGTGCACCTACCTTGACGGTGTGATTGGAGTGAGGTCTTTACCCATGGTCTGGATAACTCTTCTACCCCAGACCCAGAGACCCACACAGATCCCAACACCTCCATAAAACAGCAGCCAGACGGGAGTTGATGCTTCTTGCATTACACCACCTTGCTCATAGATAAGCCAGAGCGCAACGAGGGGACCAATTGCATTGCTGGAGAAACAGAAAAACATTGCCCGAGTTATAAAAATGCAGATAATTGCCTTGAAAGAAGTCTCTTATCTTCTGTGTGATTTTTCTTCATTGTGCATGCAGTACTGCTCTGACTTGACCCTACAGAGAACACCCTTTCTCGCTTGGAAAGGCTGAAGCGGGGAACTCTTATCATGTTGTTTTTCAGTTGTCACTTCATCACTGATAACTATAGTGAATGCTGAAAGGAATTTCTCTTTCACAAATTGTTTCCTGAAATGTCAGAGTTAGTAATACCTCATTATGTCTGTTCTGGGACAAAACCTAGTATTTTCAGTACTGTGCTGAGATTACCTCAAAATTTACCAATTCAGGAGCTCTGCATCTTTAAAATTCAAGTATTAAATTAGCTCTTTTTGTCAAAGAGGAAAATTAATGAACAGAATTACCATTGCAGTCAAGAAGACACAAATATAAACTAGCCTGACAAACTGTAACATTTGGAGATATGATCAGAATGCAGCCAGGAAGGTGACTCAGTCCTCTTCAAACGTGTTGTAGAGCTAGTTGGACCGGATCAGAGAGGACTCCTTGGTGACACAGAGCTGGCGTAAGCCCTTTTTGCTACCCTGCTGCTGCTACCTAGAAAAACAATGAAAGTCAGCAACACTGAAGTCCCCACTCCTAATGCAGGTCACCCGATATTGGTGGCTGGAGTCTCCAGTGCCTGGAGTGAGACTTCTGACTCTATTCTTAAAAAGCATCAAGCTTCTACACATGAGAGTTAGAAGAAAAGCTTGAAAGCTGGTATCCAGTTACTTTAGAAGCTTTAAATACTAAAAAGCACATAAGAACTTCGACATCCCTTTTTTCTTGTAGCTGTTTTGCTAAACTGAGTAGCTGCTTGCCCTGCCGAGCAGCATTTATCCACAACTAAAAAATGTAAGAGGAGAGGCAGAGCTGCACTTACGTCTAAATAATAATGAGAAGAGCAGAGTAAACCTGTCCAATATAATTCAAAAAGTCTGAAAACCAACAGGAAGCTCTCCTCTTTGTAAACCGATAAGGAGAGCGGGTCACGGTGAGCGCTGCAGGCAGGACCGGCAGCTATGCTCACCCTGCAGCCAGGACCGGATAAATTTAGTTTCTGGTCTCGCTCCAAAGCACACAGATGGAGTAAGGGCCAGTTTTAATGTCAAATGTTGTGCAAACCAAGCTACTGTAACCAACAGTTAATAATTTACTTGAATGCCATCTTTACCAGATACAAGGTGCTAGGGGTTGAGTGCTAATTGCCAAGAGACAAGGGTCCTCAGCATTGCAAAGATCAGCACATCTAAGCAACACGAGACCCTCCTTCCTTCTTCTGGTCCTTGAGAAATTGAGCTCTGAACCCTGAGAAGCAGTCCTGGAGCAAAGCAACTAGGAAGGAATTTTCCCCCATAAACACACACAACAACATTCAAGCTGCGAGGGAAACAAAAATACTTAAAAATGCTCTTTGATGTAAGAAGGAATGAATAATTCCTATGGATTTTGAGGAAGACGCTGGAAATAAATTAATGAGCTAACTTGGATAATAAAATCCAGTGGATTTGAAGACAGTGGGTAGTATGATGAAGAAATAAATACACTTTAAATAAAGAGTGATTTTCGCTAGCAAAAATACTTCACAATTCTGGTATGATACTCTGCCTGAGTATGCATTTTGATTTGTTGAGTTTTTTCATTGAGTGAAAGAACGGTATGTGTAAATTCCTTAGTGCCTAAATGCAAGAATTATTTTACCTTCAAGGAAGAAGAGATTCTTGATCAAAGCATTTCTAATACTTATAAGTTGACCTGCAACTTCTTTGTCAGTGTTTTCAGGTGTGGATTAAATTACTTGCACATTTAAATGCTGTATTGTGCATAGAGAAAGAAAGGTGATCCACCGTACCTTCAACTGATAGATGCAGAAGGATGGATAACAGGAACTAAAACATTGATCAGATGAATAAAGGGAAAACTGATCATCCGTTCTTATAGTGCTGTATGACATGGGGACAACCTCCCTGTTGAAAATAACAGGTATATTTGAAGCAAGCCTAGGCACTGATCCCTGACTGTTCTGAAGAGATTATGGATGGATATTTGTCAGTCCTAATGTAAATGGGAAGACAGAAAAGGCTTCAAAAACTACAGCAGCAAACTGTGCTCTTTTGTACCAAAATCCAGTTTTAATTATTTGCAAATGCTACACCTCTGTGAATCAACTAAGCTTAATCCTCGAAGAAAAGGTTATTTTCTTATTTGTGGCAATGGAAGGCAAAGCAAAACTCTGCTGACTTATGCTCAGCCTCGGAGGATCCCCCTGATCACTGACGCCCACAGAGGCAGCACTTCTGATATATCTTCCCTGTAGGAAAAGAAAGAAGAGCACTGGATCCATACATGCTTGGAAAAGCAAAACAGCAATTAACTGCATTTTCATTTGTGGGTATCTGCACCACTGGTTATCTATACCAGAGAGACATTTTTCCTCTCCCTGTAAATCACATTCAATGTGACTTAAAATGTTCAGCTCCTAGGGGCAGCATCTCCCAGCCTGAATACCTGCAAGTGGCTACAACAGCCAGCAAACTGCCAGTGGTGTGCAGTCAGTGGCTCTGTTCTACCACCCTCATGGCTCTTCAGAGGGCTCCATCAGCTTCTTCATTTGTTCAGCTGGACCAGTCCCAGGGGCTTGTGGTATCAACACTTCCTGTGCCAATGGAGAACAGCTCTAGAAGAAGCTAACACAAAGCTCTACAGGAAGTCCCACCAGAAAACTGCCAAAAGCTCACAGTGAATGTGGCTGACTCACGAACTGCAAGAACGAGAGTCCTGGTACTGCATACATCACCTTCGAGACACTACCATGAGCATGTGCAATCAACAATCCTTGGGACTAGGAAGAGTTCACTGGTAGAAGACAACCAGTCCCAACAGGAGAGTAAGAGAGAAACAATGCATCAAAGAAAGGCGTTGTTAGATAAGAGACTCTGCTTTGAGACCTTCTGAAGTTAACAGATGTCTCCTACAGCTGAGTGACTAAACAGATGAACCACAAGGACGCTGGCTAGACTGGGATGTGGCTTTCACAGTATTTCCCACCAGTTCTATCTCATTTGACTCAAGACATGACTAGCAGGAAAGCAGACCTCAAATCTCCCATGCATTTGGCTAGGACTCATTTCACAAGTCTATTTTCAAGAAGTGATTTTCTCTTATTCTCCCACGCAGCTCTTTTACTTGCCTTAACTAACTCTCCTTTGTGCTGGAGCTCCAAGTCTTATTCGTGGTAGTTTAGAGGGAGGAGAAAAAAGCCCGAGATGGTCACCCAGGGGCTCTGAATCCCTATCCACATCTATCTATATGTAAAAATGCCATTAGCTTCCTATGTAACTGAAGTGTTTTTGCGTATGTTACCATATTATTTAGCCATTGAGTTTAAAAGCCAAGATAAGCTATTCCTGTTGTGGTATTACTTTAGTTTTGCACACCTAATACACATTTTTCCACTGAGCACAGGAGGATGGCCATTACGGGTTAATTTTAGGATGACTTTATAAGACATTATGGCGTAAGAAGCCTAACCTCTGAGTCTACCTGTCATGAAGTGTATTCTCCACATCCAGTATTTTTCACCATCTCTGCCGGGCTCCGCCAGCCCCGGTTACTCGCAGGGCACAGGACTTTGCAGCAGGGGCGGTGCATAGGGTCTGTTTGCCTTCCCCCGAGGCGTGATACAGGATTAAATGCCATCTACAGTAATGCTCGTACTTGCAGACGCGTGTCACAGTGGTTCAGCGAAGTGCTGCTGAGTGTTTCTGAAGTGCTGTCTGACTCTCATGATGATTTCGCTAGCTCTCTCGACTAACATGAATTGGCACGACTTCTCTTTTTCTGCTTGCTTGTGCCAGTTGAGAATCTGTCCCGCACCATTTACAAAGCTGTTGTGAAAGATAGCATTTGACAGTGAATCTGAACTATAAATAGAGTTGGCTTCTCCTCTCCCCTGTGAGACAGATAGTGTTACCGACACACCCCCTCTCCTACATTCCACAGGCTTAGAAATTACAGTATCCCATGCACACACACACGAGCAGAGATTTTTAGGCACCTTTGGGTCACAAGTCCAGGCCCTTTTCTGGAGGAACAAGGACTACAACCTTTTTTTTTTTGTAAAAATCAAAGGTTTTTTTCAGTAATGGAAGGATGCCATCAGCTGAATGCTCTATCGCCAAATCCCATCAAACTTGTCTAAATATTTTATAAACCAGCAACATTGCTATTACCTCGTTACTTCTTATTTGAGGGGAGTAGTGAGTTGCTCAAAAAAGAAAATCTAATTGTATTTGAATGCTACGCTCTGAATAAGCTTTCTGTTATAATCCACAATCAACAGACTACTTGATGACCATGCTTTGATTTTCTGCTACCTGAAAAAGCAGACTGTGCTTTAGCCACTTTTTCTAGTTGAGTGAAAGAAGCCCGACGCATACATTATCACTGATTGAATGACGAGCAAAATAGCCATCTGAGAAATCTATATTAGGCTTCCAATATTACAAATATAATTACAAAATCCCCAGTCATTTGACTATTTCCCAAACCAAAATTTCACAAATGAACTTTCCACTGGGAAAATAAGTGGGATCATATTTCTGAATATGCTGCAGTTACGCCTGGAGACATCACCCAGTTGAGTAAGGGTGCAAGGAAGATATGTACCAACAGGAAAAAAGTATGTCCTAATCTCCAGAGATCTCATATTATCGAGAGTTTCATCCCAGTTCCAATAAACCCCAACTCCCTGGACCCTGGAGGGTTGGGCCCATGCTCCCCTTTGCCCACCAGCATCTGCCTGTCCCCAGCAAACTCTGATGCTGGCCCTGCTCACAGCAGGATGGGGAGGGATTCCCGCACCCACCGAAGCCCCCTGTTTCTTGCTGCTTTTCTCTGGCTTGCCTGCGTGGCACAACAAAGATACCACGTACCTGCACAATGAAGGACACAAGTGAAGATGCATATCTACTCGGGACACAGGCTGCATTTGCAGGATGGACTGCTATTGAAAAGGGAAGAGATTAGATTTCAGGCTGCTCTCAGTAATTGTAATGGAGAGATTAGCTTCCTAAATATTCTAAGTGACTTTGACTGCAGCTCTCAGGGAGGAAATAAGAAATACTCATTTTGTAATCCAGCCTTATTATAGCTCCTTTAGACTTCTTATTTAGCCAAGAGACTGAATCCCACTAAGCTCTCTGTGTGCAGTGAGATACTGGCAATGTTCTGGCCCTTCCCTCTTTAATCCCATTGCATTTACTTTAGGAAGAGGGGAAAAGGTGAGTCCCATTGCTCTTTGTGTGCTCTGACCTAAAGCTCCAGTGAAGTCTGTAGAGAAGTGAAAGAAGAAGTTTCCTCTCCCCATATTTTGGGCAAGCAGGTGTTCCCTAGTTTGACTTGCATTGCTTTGCTTAACAATGAATCCCCTATCTGGTAGCAGTTCAGTTTCCCTAAAACCATGTGTAGAAATATATAAAAAATACTAAACATTTTTACTATAGCTCTGAAATAGTTTTAAATCCCGTCTTCAGTAATGTAGCCTGTATAATTTGAATAATAAGATAGCCATTCTTTGTCAAGCTTGTGCCATAAATCTATATGGCATTACCTGCAGACTCTAACATGAATGACCCCTTTTTCCTATAATATCTAAGTATGAATATGCAAGGGTAGTCCTAAAGTCCTCCACATGAAATTTAATTAGAGCAGCCACATTCAAACAATTTAGGCAGCAGGAACTCAGCAAAACCAAGATTCCCTGCACAACTGTGAAACGTCTACAAGCAGGTTTCTCCTCCCTACAGCACGTACCAACTAAACCTCAGTCCTGCGTGCACCTTGGCACACACAGACACGGCGGGCAGCATGGTCTGTGATCACTGTGTTCAGCTGGAGCATCACGGCTCCTGCCACCATCGCAATAATAAAGCACCTTCCTCCATGGCTGGAATCCATGAGTCCAGGGTAGACGCCTGCTCACACAAGCCAGGGCACGTGGCTCTTGTCATCCCTGAGGTTTCTCCTGTGACAGCAGGAATGATGGTCTGAGGTGGAGAGAGGGGGTAGGAAAGGACAGAAGAGTCTACCCATTTATAGGAGAAGGAATCTGTATAAGACAAGACTAAACACATGCACAGACAGGTGTGTAGGAGCACAAGGTTCAGGTTTTTTTCACAGTAGATTTTAATCAGCAAACCTCACGTCGACCTACAGCATCTTTCTGTGGGTCATCCCACTTCGATTAAAAGAATTCAAACTCATCCTCCTGTTTGCTTGGATAGGCTGTGGGGCTGACACACCGTTTGCTCATAGCTTTCTCATTCCCAACCCAGTAGCAAAGCAGCCACAGCCACTGGTGTGCTGAGCACAGAGATAGCTATGGGGTTAGCAGTCCTCTCCAGCCATTTACAAAACAACCTGCCCAACTGCCCTCGTTTTTGGGAGCCAGTTAATTCAGACATGCTTCCAGACTTTGAAACGTAGCATAAACCCTACAGCTTCAGTAACTCTCCCGCTACCTGCATTTATACAGGTAGGCAGTGCTGAGCTCTGGATCATCACGATTCCTGCTGAACCAACCTATATTTACAGAAAATAAGCTCAGTCCAACTCAACCATAGGTGCATATAATCCCCACCAGCCAACAAAGCCCAGCCTCCCGGCCTCTCTGGAAATCTGGCTCTAAACAAGCATTTAGGAAGCTGGCAGTTCTCCTTGTGTCACGCTCCTGGCCCAGGTCTTTTTTTCCATCCTGCCCTTTTTATTCTCCCGTTGCCCTTGCAATGACCTGACGTGGTCCCTTTGTGCTCGGGTGCTGAGCCAGTGAGACCTGCTCACTTGGCGCCACTAATTAAGTTCAACAACAACATTTTTTTCAGCGGTTCTGTCCCAACACATTTAGTCGGGATTTTAAATTCTTTAGATTTCATTCAGCCCATGTGCACGATGGTGTCACAAGGCTCTCGACCCAGCTCAGTTAGTCCCAGCCCTGGAAGGGCTCCAGCATCCTTGACACAGTGCATATAAGCTCTGCAGCAGGGGGGCATGAGGGGATGGTCTGAACAAAACAGTCACCCAAATAAGGAGTTACCATGACTCCCTGTTTCTTTCAACGCACAACTGCCCTAGCCAGGATCCCTGCTGATGTCAGCCTAAACATGATCTCTGACTGCTACAAACATCAGCTCCTACAGCAAAGATGGCTGGTATTGTTATGATACTAAAAAGCATCATCTTGGAAGAAACTGGGGTCTAGCTACCCTTATGATGAGTTAGTTCTGCAGTCAAAGGCAAAATACTGACCCCTTCCAGGTCCAGGGGAAAAGCTTGGACAATGAAACAAGGGAGATCTCCACATGATTTTTTGCCCACTAAAGTGCTATCTGAACTATATGGGGCACCTCTGCTACATAATGTGTTTGTGAGTTGCATCATGGTTCAGTCTGTACTATATGCCTCATGCTTAAATATGCTCCAAAAGAGGTCAATCATTTAACTACCTGCAGTTTTTAATTTTTATATTAGCTTTGCATTTTTCTCTCTTTGCTCGTGTCCCTTCAAGAAATACCAGCAAACACCCTGATGGAAAACAAATAGAAAACACGGGACAAGAGTGAGTTCCAGGATGGGGAAGGAAAATGTAGGAGATGAGTTCAAAGAAAAAGATGTGGACAACGGAGGTGCTGCCCTAAATATAAGTAAGAAGCTTAAAACCAAATGCAGAGGAAAGTGGGATTTAAACAGGATTCAAGGCTGAGAAAAAAATAGAGAAGTAGCTTGACAGCAGCACCTAAAATGAGCAGAAGGAAAGTGAACGAAGGAGGGAGATGAAAAGACAGCAGCCTTCAGTGGAAGATGGATTGCCAAGGCTTGCTTTCTTATGGAAATGTAGACAGAAAGCCGTGCTACTAGCTAGGTTCTACTGCATTATTTTTAAAACCACGCGCTGCCTTTTGAGCTCTGCAGATCTTTATGCAACATGCAGAGGAGCCAAGAGCCCAGTAAGAAGTCTTCTGCTCTGCTAGACAAAGACTGGCAAAATGTCTCTGCTACATAATCCACAGGATAGATAACTGCATTCCCAAAGTGTTTTATCTACTCTTTTTGGGTGAGGGGTCTTCAATTTTTATTGCTTAGCTGGAACTCAGTACAATTGCAAGGATGGGTTCCTATCCAATACTACACCCATGACCATCTTGCATTTCCACCAGCTTTGACAAAACAAAACTAACTTGTTCTTTAGTTTTGCAATTACATGAATTCAGCTTAAGAAGAGATTTTGGAATAAACAGCATTTAATAAAAATGCATGCTTGCTGGCAAATATGGTAGGATCACTGACAGAAATAGAGATCTGCAATACACTGAAAAATATGAATTTTCAGGCAAGGATATTGCCAAGGCAACAAGCCAATCCAAATGCAGAAACCTGGGAGGATTAGGCTGTAAGATGCAACAAAGCATACTGCACAGAGTCTAAACCTTATCTTTTATCCTGTCCAGCTCCTATCGACACCAAATTTGATTTCTGAACTGACCGCATCCTTACAGATCACTTCTAATGAACTCTACTACCCTTGCCTCCTACAGAAAAGGCAAGTGATGTTTGCATAAACATGTGAGTCCTTGAGGAGTACGTACAGACATCACCTACTGGGAATAAAGGAGCAGGGGCACCTACTGGGGTAGGCTGTGAATTTACTGCAATGGTATTTCCCATTAGAAGAAATATCAGTGGTGTTTGTCCTTATTCCTGTGCTCCCCTCGGCACTCGCTGCTGGCCATTTGCAGAGCATGGGTACCGGCCTCCATGGGTCTCTGCTCTTGCCCAGTGTGCTCAGAGCAGAGGTCTGACCAACGGAGACCATCTGAGAGGAAAGAAGGCTGCACCCCTGGCCGCTGATCCAGAGGATGAGGGAACCCTGGACTCCTTCCCAGAGCCAGATCCCTGCAGATACGAAGGGAGTAATACCAAGAGCAAGGACAAGAAGGCTCTTCAGAAAGTCCTATTCCAAATTCCCAGAACACTGGATGGACAGGGAGGGAAAAGACATGTTTGTAAGTGTTTTGGAGATGAGCTGCGAGTTAAATTGGGTGGTTGACAGGAGCAAGGAGCAATAACCGTTCTCCTTGCTGAGTGGGACAGTGTTTGCCCAGATGCCTAAGGAGGACTATGAAAGTTATGAACACTGCAAAGCCCTGCTGCAAATGCTGAAACTGACACCGGCAGGGCAGGGCATGGCTAATACAGAGAGGGTGCAGCGGGAAGGGGACTCAGTATGGCCTCAGCTCCAACCCAAATAAGGAATGCTGCTTTGACAAGCAGCTTCTGAGTGGATTTCCCATGGGACCTTATCACGATACAGGAAAGAACACCTACTAAATACCAAGTGGATCGCTCCAGGCCTAGGGAAGCAGTCCAGCCAAATCCTGAATTAAAAATATGCCATGTTCCCAGGGACAGAGCAAAACCACCCAAACTGCCCTTCAGCCACGTGCCACCAAAATGGTGAGGTGCAGTAGGGCCTGGCAGACGAAACAGTATTATAAGCAGATGAGCAATGTGAGTGCAGACGAGGAAAATATAAAATACTCCATCCTGAGCCTACACCCTACATCACTCTGTCAAAAGGCTTGTACTTTGTGGAATAAAACAGAGCCAAGCCTTCAAAGGGAATGAGGCTGGCAAATGAGTGAGTGAAGAGACATTATTTTGCAAAGGTCTGACCAGACGACAGAGGGCAAAGCAGTGCAGATAAACATTTCTGAGATCAACTTCAAGATTTTGTCGGCTGCCTGAGTCAGTATGAACATGAGAGAAAGACTCCTGGAAGATGATCCTTTTCCTTTATTCCTTGGGAATCATCTTAATACCATGGGATTTAAGTCAAATGACTGAAGGATGAACTCACTGGCTTCTTCCAAACTCAAGGAGCAACTCAATGGTGATAGCAGCTCTAGATAAAACTCCTGTCAGGAAGTACTGCGTACCAGAACTATGCTGGGAGATGGGAAGCCTCAAATGAGCACTAGGAGATGAGCCATAGCCTGTGTCCCCTCTCCGCAGGGGCACAGGAACGTGCCCATGGCTCCTCAGGGGTAGCTATCTTTATTTTGGTAAGAGAACTGTGGCAGCTGGAGAAGTTGCATGTGCAGTTTATGAACTTCAGTAGGACTTTGATGTTAAGGCTTCTTAAGATTTTCTGGGCTATTTAGTTATGCACTGTCTCACACAGTCCTAGAACCCTAGAAAACTCCAAGCAAAAGATTCAGCCAAGGGAAGTCTATAAGGGCTGCAGCAATAAAAATGAAGACATTCTTCACACACCTCTTTTCGCAATGTGTCAAGAGATGAAATCCGCCTAATGACAAAAACAGTCTAAACTTCTCATTTGCTGATGGTCTTCAATCTTGCAGTTAAAATAGACTGTGATCTCTGCAGGGCAGGGACTGTCTTGTTTGGTTTTACAGTGGTTGGCATGCCAGGGGGAGTTTCAGTGCCTCAAAGCTTGCCAAAATTAAACCCGAATTAATTTAGCAGCAAATAAAAAAAGATGTTACCACTGAGAAAAAAATAAACCATAGACTGAGCAGCCCGCTCCTGGAAAGCACCAGGGACATCAGTGTCACAAGCTTTGCAAAACACATCTGCCTGCAGAAACTAATATGCTTTCCAACCAGTAAAGCTGGCAAACCTTGTGAAATCTCATCCTCTTACCTGACATCATTACCTCCATGGGCAAAGGATCCAAAGCAGGCTGTTAAGATCTGGAGGAAGTGGAAAAGTAGGTGGACCTGAGACGTGTCTTTCTCTTCCTTATCCTCTTCCACGGGATCAACTGGGGGCCGGTTAGGATCTGCAAGTTCAGAGGCCAACTTCATCTCCACCCCACCTTCCTCCGCCTCAATCTCTGCCTCAGCCACTGCGTTGCAATAGCTGGAGTAGCTGTCATAGCGAACTCGCTTCTTGGAGTAGGAAACAGTGTCTCCCACTAACTTCTCACTGTCCTCTGGAGTTGACGTATCTGCTGCCTTAAAGGAGGAATGCACGGGCATGCCACAAATAGCAGCTGTGTAACAAGTATAACTGTTGTTGCGTCGTAACAGTTTGTAGTTGTTTTCTTGAGCAGGCCTATCATCGGTGGCCCTGTCCAGGTGTATTTTGTGGAGCAAGTCTTTATATAAACCTGAGTCCTTGTGCACAGTGTGATAAACATGGCCGTCACTCCTCATCTGGCCATCGAAGCTGAAGGTGCCATTGGAAACAGGTGATTTCACCGAGGTGTGTGTCATTGAAAATGCCCTTCCTAAAAAGGCAGAGGTTTAGAGTTCTTATTTCTACAAAATGTAATACAGAAGCCCCACTCCCTCCCACTCTCATCTTCTGTGCAAAAAGAACTTTGTGCCAGCATTGGGTCTCTCCCAGACACACTGTATGACCTGCAGCATATCACTTGGGACCGGCTATTCAAAGGTGATACTTGAAGGTTAAATCCTCAGGTTCTTTGAAAAAGTAATTTCTGTAAAATTCCTTTCTTGTAAATAAGCTCTACTTTTTCTGAGGTTTTGCCTACGTTGAATAGGCATAATAAAGATTTCAGGAAAGGTGATTTACTGTAATTTCATACGGTATATGAGGTCACCCTTTAAAAGTACCTATGTTTAAGACACATTTACATGACTTTTAAAAAATAATTAAGAAAAATAGAAAGCAAAAAAGCTCTGCAGAAGTATTTCCTCAGCTATTCCAACATTTTGCATATCTTATTTCTACGAACATGATATTATTCCCACTGTATACATTTAACATTAGCATACGCTGTAGGACACATGTCACAGCTAAGGCAACATTTCTGAAGAAACTATCTTTTTTCATTTCCTGACTTCCTGGATTTCCACTGTGCAACATTCAGAATTGGTTTTAGCTATTTTTGAACTGGAAATACACACTCAAAGGGCTTCACGTCATGACTTACTTGATTTTGTAAGAATCAGTTGAATATATTAGGCATTTATTAACCAAATTACAGGGCTGTGTAGATGTTAGCAAAGTGATATCAAAGTCAGCAGACTGCTAAGTAGGGGGGGGTGTGATCCCACCAAATGGGAGAATAAAAAGAGCTTTATGCACACAAGCCTACTTCTTATAAATATACATTCAGAAAACAATGCGTGAGATTTTTCTAGTGGACACACTCCAAATGGTCATATGTTTGTCAACTAAAGCCCAAATCTTTTCATCTCCTGTAGTAGTATGTTAATCATCTTTATGCTGAATTTAACCTTCATACATCAGCAATTTGTGTTCCCTGTATTTTTCCACTGCTTAAAAGGATGGAAACACCATTAAGGATACAAAGTAAAGCAAAAAGGAAAGTAATTTTTGTTTCCAGCTGTTTCTAAAACTGAAATACAGCTAAACAAAATGTAATTGTTTTTAAGTCCTCTCTAGAAAATGTCACTTGTAAATGAGCATCTTTCCCAACAAGTGCTGAAGAGGGATTAGAGCTGGAAATCCCAAACACTAATTTACCATTTACAACAGAGACCTACTTGCAGTTAAGAAACCCTAACGAAACAGGAAGAAGATATACCCTCTGTGTTGTCTTAAGTTTCTTACCATACGGCACACGTGGATGGCTTCCATTTGCAATAGTGTCTGATGCTCCAGCAGCTTCTGTTACTGAGCCGGTAAGGGGAATCGTGCTCTCATCAGATGCTTTGGCACCAGGAAGCTCTTTAAAGACTGGTGTTTCTTCATCTTGAATTTTATCAAGACTTTCATCTGATATCCTTGACAGTGCAGCATCTTTCTTTAACCGGCCTAAGGAAATAACAGTACTGTAATTTTAAAACCAACCTATCTGTCTTGCTGCTTATGTTTCCACTGTTTGCATCAATGGCATAGATCAATGTGGATACAATAACCTGGCTCTGTTTCATACACATTCTTTATTTACTTCTAACACTTCTCTCTACTAAATTAATCTAAGAAAATTCTAGAGTATCTCTATTTTTTCCTACAAAATTCGCCAAAGTAGGTAACTGAAGTAAAACACCGAGCTGCTCATTTATTAATGAAATCTAAAACTTTTCTCTGCATTTTAAACACTACATTTGTTGTGAGTAGCAAAGCAAACAAACAAAACACTGTAAAGCTAAAAGCTGTGATCAGCCCAACTTACTGTAAAGTTAAAGAAGTCACTTAAAGATGATCATTCTGCCAGACTTTTCCTCTTTAACGTTTCCTTAATAAAATATAAAACGGATTATATTCCAGGATTTATTTTCCTGTTTCTGGTAGGCTCTAGAAGAAGCGAGCACTCCAATGGATTGCCTAACAAGGTTTTGAATTTCTACCACTGCAGATTTTTAAGAGCAGGTTACACAAACACATGAGGAATAGTTTAAGCACATCCTGCCTGTGGGTGGGGACTGGACTAGGTGACCTCTCAAGGGCACTTCCAGCTCTGAAACAAATTTTCCATGATTTTACATCACTCACATTTCATCAAGCGACTACTTACTTTCTATTTTTCTCTTCATCCAGGGGCACACAAAAATCCAGACTAAGATGGCAAATACTAAGGATACGCCGACTGATATTAGAGCAATGGCCCACATTGGCAGTACCAGTCCCAATACTGTGAAGATAAAGAAATAAAACCCAAGCAAACTGTAAATTAACATGACTTAATTATCTCAGTCAGTGGAAGAACAGTCTGTTGCAGAAAAGCCCGTGTTCACAATGTATTCAAAGGCAACATGAATGAGGCAATCATTTTTAACATATATATCAGTTAGTGCAGTATGTAAAGGTCTAGCTGACATGCAAACATTTTCAGGTTTAGTCTTCCAATTCTCAGTTACCCCACTGTGACCTTAATTCCAAAGAAGTCAGGGGTAAAACTCCCACATCAGGGCTGCTAAATCAAGTTTGCAGTGATTTTTATACACTAATGCATGTTAAACCATGTTGTCCATTAGGGTAAGTATTTACCTGATCTTTGCTCTGGTCAATAAAGCCTGATGCTTAGCTTAATCTAAGCCATTATTTGCTTATGATAATAGCTTAATGTAACACTTGAGAGCTGAGGTTTCAGTCCTGCAATGTGCAATCATGTCAATAACTCGTGTTCTTGTCAGTATTCCCCCAACAGAGCTCCTTGAGCTTGTTCAGTTAAATGATCAGACCCTTAATGAAGAAAGAGCTTGGACTCTGATCTTTCAAACCCATATATGCACACCTATCTTGAAACCTACGTGATTAATTCATCCTTGTGAGTAAATGCTGCCAGGACAGAGGCCTTGGAAAGTAAATATGTATTTCCTGAGTATCAGAAACGGAGTCCCCACCTTTTTATTCATGCACTTTTAGAGACTGCTAAGCTGAAACAGAAGGGACATTAAGATTCTTATTTCATTTATTTTGCTTAATGAGTCACTGCAGAGGGCCTGACCTACTTCTGCAGTACAACTAATGAGGAAATGTTGGTTATACAGCTGATTTACTGTGAAACATCTTGGATACATGGCCAATTAGAAAAAGGAATAGTTGAGTTATGTTACCCTCAAATTGGGAACTTCTCAAGCTTTTTATTAATTTCAGTAATGCTATGCTATGCAGTAGAGTCTACTGACTGTATTTACCTAGTACATCTAGTGCATCAGGTTTTAGAGAAAGCAAATTTCTGTTCAAAAAAGGTCATTTTCTAAGTCCGCTTTCTTAATTCAGGGGCATGTTCAGGAGTCTCTCTTCAATTGCCTGTTTGTTCATGGCTCTGGGGCAATAATCCAATCTAAAGATAACATCTAATGACCAGAGTCTTCAATAAAGTAATCGAGAGCATTGAACATCTTTTTTCTGAACTCTTGCTGCAAATGCATGTTTAAATGTACACTGCTTAAGTAAAGTTAAATATAAACATATAAACACAAATATATAAACATAAAATGTGTGAATATAAATATACATAAACATAAAATAGAAGTTCAAATATAAACACAAATATAAACACATATAAATGCACATAAAATATACAAAAATATAAATAAAGTCCTGAAAATTACATGGGTCATTTCCTTCTACTGAGTTGCAATGCAGAGCACCCAAGAAAGAAGATGCATTCAATGCATAAACAGTCTTGGGCCTTCTTATCATTGAAAGAAAATAAAGAAAGAAATTTAATTAATAGACTTCATGCCAGATCTGCCAGAACAGTGCCTCTGCTGATTTCAGAGGAGCTATAGCATTAGACCGACTGCAAGCTGCCTACCTGCTCTTACCGCCTGCTCTGAAGCTTCCGTCCTTGATGCACTTATCTGGAATACCTTTGAGAGCTCAACATGTGTTCAGATTTATGAAGCCGAAGCTGGCAGCAAAATATTTCCCCTTCCTCCAAAGGGGGATTTTTTTTTGTAGCTGCGCTCTTCCCCACTAACTGGAGTGATCAGGAGGGAGTCACAAAAACACATGCACAAATAGAAGCATGTGGGGAGGTGTATGATGTACTCTTGCCCTTGTTAACTTCTAACATAGGAGATAATCGTGCGGTGTTGACAGCTACCTGACAGCACGCTGGCAGAGCATCATTATACTCTCAGGGAAGCCTCCCTCCTGTGCCTCCCGTTGCAGATGGCTCACTCACCTGGTGCCCCCGTGTACATGATGGAAAACACGTTAATAGCTATGGTAGCAGCATAAAACACTGGAAGTGCGCGGAGACCGTTGGGCACAGGGTCTTCCTGCACAGAAATCAGGAAAAAAAAGGAAACGTTAGCTGGGTTTTCCACCAGATTAATGTCAGCATGAACCACCATGAGGAAAACATGTGTTCCCAAGTCAGTGCCAGGCAGGTGGAGCTTTTGGGTGGGTGGTTACAACATTCTGGGGAAGCTTGACACTGTTAATGGGAACCAGGGAGACAGGCTGTATTTTCAGATCGGCTGCAGACCTGCTGGGTGACCTGGGGGCAGGTTTCTTTCTGCAAGTGTTTTCTTACTTATCTTGTCTCCAAGAGACTGAAGGGTGAGTCTCCATGACTGAAGGGTGCTGAGCAGGACAGGGCTTTAATATTTTTGAGGTGGGGCTACAAGCGTCAGTGCAACACATCCATCACAAAACCTTACTCCTAACCTCTCACTTTTGACTGAGACAGCCTGGCACTTTCCACCAGCTAACAGAAATCTCTGAAATATTAAGTGTCCATATTAAACAGGTAACAATATATAAAACTGAGCATGCAATGTTTAGCATGCTGCTGTGCCTGCTGCCTGCTGCAGTCTTGTGCCCTTGGTGCTCACAAAGAAAGGCTCAGCTGATGGCACAGCAGAAACGCACCATGCAAGCCACAGAAAAAGCCTCTGTGAGGAGACTGTTTTGGCCTTTTGAGGGGCTTTGCATGTTTGCGCAGAGTCTGGCGAAGCTAAGGGCTGGCTGATGTGGTTTTGTTTCTTGCTGCCATGAGCTATAAAAGGGAGCCGAGAGAAGGCTGTAGTCACCCTGCACTATGGTCTGGTCCCGAAGCATAATGCAGCACGGGCTGTATCTATAAGGCCAGCTGCTGTTCACAGACAGCCCCAACAAGGGCATGAACCCCTACACCAGGCCACAGGCTTGCAAGCTAAAAAACTGCTCTTTTAATGCGTGCACACAACTCGTCACTACCTGCTTATGCCAGAAGCTCTACAGATCTTACTACTTTGTGAATGGCACAGATGGCAGTCAGAAGACAATTTCTTTAGCCTGAACTTTTCCTGTCTCTTGAATGCTTAAATATGTGGATTTTATACCAGAGTTCATGTGATTTTGATGACTAATTTCTTAAGTTGTTAGGTTTTGAGTGCTATAGAGGAACTTTAACTCGTCCTTTATGCAACCTGAGTAATTTTAAATTCAAAGCTGAGTCTGATCAAATTTATCATCTGCTTTTATCACTGACATTTATTTACATCAGAAATAAAGAATGATGAAGCTGAGGTTACAGGTGGTGTTATTTATAGCAAAAGAATTAATCCCTCATCTATTTAAGTTCCCTGTATAACTGCTAATACAGTTTCCCTTATTTTAGGACACTGTCATGTGCTGCACTCCCCCATTTTAGCAAGTTGAATGGTGTTAAAGAAATGGAAAGAGCAGATAAAAGTGTTCTGGTTTCCAGTTCATGCTGGATGGCAGGCAAATTGTTTTCCACACTGGAGATGTATGGACTGATATTACCTCAAAGCTGCCACTTGTGACTGAGGTCACTAAAACACATGAATTCAGGTTTCTTGAGAATCCAGGAAATATGCAGATGCCCATCTTCTAATGTCTGATGTGCTTGAAAATCAAAGTTTAAATTTTCACAGCTAGAGTATCTCCAAGGCAGGACTGTTCTGTTTAAATAACAGTCACAACGGCTATTGTGAGGCTAAGTCAATGCCAACAAGTTTGTACTAATACAGAAGCAATCTCAAGGTACCATCCTTTAATCAAACAGAATATACAATATTAAATATCACATAGCACCTTCTAAGCCTCAAACACTTGTTAAATTACTTACTCTGAGCTTTCAGAACTGCTAAGAGCAAGTACAGTTTCAGTGGCTATAAAAAAAAATGACTGGTCTTCTGTCCAAAAGGCAAGCCACAAAGTTTCAACTCTGGAAATGCCAGCACTCAAATGGGAGGCTAGAACACAGCCTTCACACTGAGCACTCATTACAATAGTGAGATTTCTTTACCTTGTTTAAAATGAAGAATCTAATCAGCACAAAGAGGACTCCGGACATCAAGCCAGATAACAGTGGGGAAATAAACCAAGAGGCAACTGTGTTGAAGAAAAGAAAGAATGAATCATGAAATAAACAGTATTCTTGCATAATAGTTAAGTAAGTAGTTAATGAGCATTAAATTTAAAACAGTTCTTCTACAACTGGAATGAACGTTCTATATGTTTACTTACAACTGGTGCAACCCAATGTCCACTGACACTCATGAAAGTCAAAGTAATGCTAGGCACTATTAGAAACATCAGCCAAAGCATTTCCCGATGATTTTGCAAGTTTAAGAATCAAATTAATCAGGAAAATTTCTTGTGTGGACCAAGAAAGCCCTGTAATTTCCTAATCACCATGACCACGAACGTTGCAAGCAAGTGGAAAGCAACTGCATCTAGCAGGATGCCATGCTGCTCATAGGGCAAAAGTCTAAATTTCCCAAATGCCATAGAAGCATCAACTGCAATGAACAATGCGTGTACATTTTTTGCAGGCCAGATTTGCAAGTGTCCAGGACTGATTAAACTGAAGTAGGTGGCAAAACTCCCACTGATTTCAATAAAACTGGATTAGGGCAGTGCTCTGGAAATCTCATCCAGAGTGATTTTTTGTTTGTGGCATGGTTAACAGATCGATTCTGCTGTCATTGCAAACTCTCTTCTGCTTTTGACAGAATTTTAAAAAAACTTGTCTAAATCTCAATTGTATTTCCATGCCTTCAGCATCAAATCATTTTAATACAGGGTTTAGGCTGCGACTTCGGTTACAAGGCTTCTAAAACAATAATGAAAACTCCTTCACATCCCTGCTTGGCTGTGCTGATCTTGGCAGTGGGAGGCTGTGAGTTAAACATGTGCTGTATGCCCAGCTTTTGCCTGCCTGAAGCTGGTGGGTGGAGAAACATGACTGTGGGCATTCACATGATGGCTAGCATTGTTGAGAGCAAGAACGAGGTGGTATGAGCTGCCACAAAAAGAATTAGAAGAGGAGGAATGTCACCTTGAAGCATGTCTCTGAGGGACAATGTCTCCTCAGCTTACTGCTGGGGAGGTGCAACTTGCATCTTACCCCTTTCTCCACTGGAGACACACTGCAGCCCTTAATGAACACAGCATCAGTGCATCTTCTGAATGACAGGACTGGGGTGGAAAATAATGTAAGGAGGGAGTGCTATCAGCACAAAGCAGACTTCTGGGAATGTTTTTTGCAGACAATGCACACTATTTCATGTACCCTCACACATAAAAGGAAACAGCACTTACCAATCTTGACAAGCTGCATCCACTGGACTCCCTGCGTGCCAATTGCCACCAGAGAAAATCCAATTGTAGCACCTACGATGCAATGGGTCCCTGATATCGGGAGTTTCAAGAATGATGCAATCAGCTGCCAAACAGCAGAACCTAGAATAAAACCCAAAATATATGGTATAAACAACAACAGTAACAATAATGTCATGCAGAAAATTCTCCACCATGTACCCACATTCTTTTACGAGCACTGCCTACACTCCACATGCAGAACAGAGATCTCCTAAAGAGAGTTTTGTTCCTGTTCTGTCTCTGAAAACAGATACTAAGACAATTTAATAACAGCTTTGAATCCTGCATCTTACTTGTGACTTTATGTTACTAACAGCTCTTTACACTGCACAACAGTTCTGCTTTTTTTTTTTTTTTTTTTGAAGGCTTTCAGTACTTACAGCCTGCCTGATTAAATACACAAACTGCTCCCAGTCTGTACCAAGCTTAGAAAACCTCGTTCTTAAGAGCTAGACCTGGAAGCCTCCAAGTGATCAGTGTGAGGCAGCATCCACTGTTTCACTAACAAACTACCCAGGCTCCTAAATTCAAATGCTACCCGAGAAGGGCTCAAGTTGTGGGGCAGGGAGTTTTTATATCTCTTCTCAGTGATGCGCAGCCATCCAGAATCCTCTATAGGAAAAATGGACTGAAGAGGAAATAAGGACTCTCTCACTGCCTTCATTGTTGCACTAGAGATACTCAGAACTGCAAAAAAGGCTTATCTTAGTCATGGAGTAGCCAAAGATACTCTTGGCATAAGGAAATAAGATCTAACTAAGGGATGGTGGCTAACAGTCTATAAAGTAAATGCGATGCCTGGTGTCCCAACAGATGTCCCAAGGAAGAACGTTTGCCAAGAGTGCAGGAAAAAAGAAAAAAAGGTCCCAAGCACCAGAGAGAACGCCTTGTATTTGTTTTCAGTCCCAACTTTTGGTAGTTAGATCAGACCACAGTTGGCCACCAAGTCCTCAAGCACGCAGCTCCACGCTTCGTCTCATTTTCACATTGCAAGGGCGCAGGTTCCCTACTCCTCTTGCAGTGGCACTAACCTCAGGGCACTAAAATCATTTTGGCAGTGACACAAGCTTTCCGTGGATCTCATCTAATATTAGAGGACTCTTAGAAAGATCTCTTCTTCCTCTTAAGACTTCATGGCCTTAAGACTAAATCTCCATGTGTTAAGAGGCCCCAACAGCAGCAACCAAACTGCCATGAGAGATCCCATATTTTCTGGCTTGTGCCACCTCTCTTAACAGATCTGCAGCAGACACAGGTGATAAAGGAAGGTTGCTGAGCACACACTGTTACTCAAAATCTCAGCTTCCATCCTGAATTCCAACAGGAGAGGATGGTTTGAAGGTCTTGAAACGGAGCCATCAAATGGTGATTTTCTGGCATCATACACGGCTATGTTTGGATGTCAACCAGTTCGTAAAACTGATCTCTCCTGCAGTACTATCCCAAAACAACTGGTACTCCTATTGCTATTGGAAATTCTAGATCAAATAAGGAACACCTGCTCTTTAATTTTTTGGCTCCTCTTCCCCTGTACTAAAATAAAAATAAATATACTTTGAAACCTTTGACATGAACTTAGAGACCATCAAATGGAAGTGAGGTGAAAGAGAAAACAGATGGTAACATCTGTAAAGAGCCAAATAAACAGATAAGCCAGCCATAGATATGTAATTACAAAATACTCAATCTAAAAAATAGGGAAAATGCAATCAAGCCACAGCTGCACTGCAAATGTGTAGTGAGGGCTGGGTTTTTTGTTGGGGGGGAAATAGAGGGAGTATGGCACTATTTCTTATTTAATCAACTTTACCTTGAAAACAAACAGGAGAGCAAGAGAGAAAGTGGTGGAGGACCAATGGATGGTCTGAGAAGGACAATGTGTGGTCTAATGAAGTTTAAGGAAGCACATTAAGGAACAGAAGGAAATACAAATCAAGCCAGAGCAGGACTTTCCTCTGGGCTTTCAATGCCTTAATTACCTACATCAAAGCTTTAACTCCTCTTTAACATAAAATGCATGTTCTCAATTTTTATCTTTGCAAAACTAACCTAGGAAGCAGGAGGCTCTCTAGACCTGTCACAGGGTCCCAAATTCAGACTCTTCACGCCTGCTGAGACCATGGCCGCACACCCTTTGCTCCCAGTTGCTATCTCCTGAAGAAAGAGGGTTGGCTGCAGACTGCCCTGACCAAGAGTTGCCAGTGCTGGCTTCTGGCTCAGGGTGCATTTCATGCTCCCCTGCTGCTGAAGGCATTGCATCCATTCTCCTGATGCTCTGGTGCTGTGTGCCAGCCGCAAGCCCCCGTTGAGTACCACGCCACCTGCAAGACTGGGTTAGTCCTTTGCTTTGCTAATCCTGGCTGGGATGTGCTCGCTGTCGGTGGGATGTCCTCTCTGTCAGTGGCATCTCCTCAGTTGCACCAGTTACTGACTTCAGCTCCCACCAGGACCGCTAGAAAAACACTCGAACAATTCCTGACGATAACCTGACAATTAGTTAATGCTAGGGAAGTGCTACAGTTTACTCCCAAGAGCAACAGTCCCTAACTTCCCAACTGCCTAACAAACAACATTTTATTATGCTACAGATTATTACAAAATGTTACATTTTAAAATTTTAATCCTATTGCTCCCTGCTTCTTTTTCTCTTAGGAGAGAAGGTTGCCCTGAAAATCACCATCTGCTGTTTGCTGCAAGCATCAAAGGATCTTCCACCAACATCTGGAAAGAGGATACAGCAACTTTTGGTCTCTCCCAGACTGTTGACTCATTTAAGCCTCATCAAAATTCAGAAGCTAAGTCCATTCGCAAAAACATGATCATGAGGCATGAGAGAACGGGGAGGAAAATGCAGAGCAAAAACAGAAAGACGAAAAGAAAACATTCAGGAAGGCTCAGAGAAAACACAGAAAAAAATATCATACATCCAGAGAAAAGCTGGAGATGGATTTGAGGGGGAAAAAAATTGAAATCTGCAGTTTGTATCTTGTGATTAATTCTAAGATTTAAAATGTGGAATTTCTTCTTAATGCCCTTACTGGAGGAAGGGAATGCAACTGGTCATGAAGTTCACACAGGCTTATGTAAATATGCATGCAAATAAGTTGTTTTCTTTGAGCTTCTGGCCAGTTGCCTCCACAGGGGGCATCTGAGACTTTAAACTTTGCCTGGCCAGGATCAGGATGCCAGAAATAGATACAGAAAAGGAAAAGGACCCTTCCTTCAACAGGGACTTGAGTATCAAGAATGTGAAGGTCAGAAGATGCAGGTCACTTACATTTCAGATGGTGTACGCTGCTCCCAGGCACATGCCCATGGGAAATGATGTTGCTATCTCAGGAAGCAGAAGGTTAAATGATGCAAGTGGAGTGGTACTAAGAAGCCACCCTACAGCTTGAGGGAAAGACCAGAAATCTGCAGCTGACCTTGCAAGACATCAGGAAAGAGGAAGTGATGAGGGGTGCCCAAGAGCATTTGATGTGGTTTAAGTTGGCAGCCTCACAGAGGGTTTGTCTGGGGAAGCGGCTGCGGTCCCAGCAGCGATTTCTCACTAACCAACCCCTCTTCGCCTTGGGCAGGGGAAGGTGGCCAACCTTCAGGAGGCTCAGGAGCAGCATAAGCCCAAGGGAACCACCTCCCTGCTCTCAAGCACACAAAGCCACCTCAGACAAATACAGAAACTGGTACTCAATGTCCATTAAATTTTTTTAAAAAAATTTCCCCAAAGAAATGGGAAAATAACTGCATGTAGTAGATCTCTGCACAGATTCACCTATCTCACGTGCAGGTCCTGTCTGAAAACCGTGGGGAGGTTAGAGGCAGTAGGCAGAATTAATATTTAGGTTAGGTTTAAGGAGGTTTAAGGAAGAAAATCTTTGAGTGGAGCATACCTTTCAAACAGAGGATGCTGCAATGTTCATATAAATAACATTGCCCTGCCATGAGATGCCACAGACCTGCCAGACTGAAGAAGTGACAGTGGGATGGGCAGGCTGGCCCCTTGCCTGGGCTGCCTCTCCCACAGGGAAAGGGTTTCCTGCCTGCTGTCTCCTGCCCTTTCAAAGCAGGTTTGCTATTGATCCTTGAGGGAGCTCTCTGAAAGCTCACAAAGCCTCTTGCATATAAACAAAGAGTAAATACTGTGGCTTAATGTTACATACCTCAGAATATGCTATTTGTTCTAAACAGAGATTAATTTAACAAAAGCACAGAGAGCAGACTCTAAGGTATGCTGAACCGCTGTCAGTTTGAGTCAGAAAAATTGAAAAGACCTTAAATGTGTGACCATCTATCTTTACTGCTCCTTTAGTTTTGCCATGGGTGAGGATGAAATGCATGATTAATTGCAATCACTCATCTAGACAATCAGTTTAAGCAAATATGTTTTGAGTTTCTGTAATTTTTAAATGTAGGTAATTCCTTCTCATACGTATTGCTTGCAAACTACTATTTCTGTAGGATCTTCTGTAGAGTCACAAATGCCACGCTTACCTATTTTCCATTTACCATCATAAAAATCTCCAAAATAATTTTTTCAGTACCGTAGAAATACATATATATGATCCATTATGTTAAACGTTTTTTTTTTCCTGTTAGTTAAATGGCTGAACCATTGAAAATTGTAAATGATTAGAAGCATTTTAAAACCATAGGAGACTAAAAAGGGAATACAGGCCCCTGCATTCACACAAAACCAGACATGCAAGTCCAGAAGATGGAAAGACTTAATTAACAGTATTCACAACAAACAGGATGACAAATACCCAACGAACGTTACTTGGAATAGGAAAGCATTACTTACCAACCATTGCACTCACTTCTCCTGCCATCAGCAGTGGGACAGTGTTGTTGTACAGGTTGACATCAATGATACCTTTCCGAATTGTTTCTCCTACTTTTGCTCCCAGTAATACTGAGCCAGTAGTTTCAAAAACTGAAGCCAAAATGCAAGCCTGGCGTAAAGTAACGACACCAGAGCCCACAGCTGTTCCGAAAGAATTGGCAACATCATTTGCACCAACTGAAAAGGCTAAAATAAAAGCAATGATAAAACCCACAATGACCATCCACAGGTACTCATCCATTGCCATTTTTCCCCAAACCGTAGATTAGCTTCCCCTTTGCAAATAGTTAATAGTCAAGGCTGGAGGGCACCAACGGATTTGGAAAGCAGATTTCTTGTAAACAATGAGTTCTCTCTGGAAAGTGCTGGGTAGTGTTAGAATGTGAAGAAACTGCTAACTGCTGATTTTCAAACTACTATAAATACTGTTCATTTGGCTGCCTTCGGTCAGCAGTGAAACACATTCCATATTTTGCTCCCAAACTGGTACAACTGCGATGTTCTGTCCTGCAACAGAAAAAAAAAAAAAAAAAAAGAAAATTAAAAAAAAAAGAAAGGGAATACTCAGCGGAGCCTGTAACAATGCCTGTTTTCAGAAGTAAACAGATGATTTAAACTCACTAATGGGGTCCTACCTCAGCATGTGACTGTTCTAATCATAAAGCAATTCAGAAAAGGTTAAAATTAGGTCACCTCCAAAGTAATATGTTTCTTGCAATATCACTGACCGAGAAAATCTTTTGAACAATTTAAAAAGATTTAGAAAGGTTGGGGGTTTTGTTTGTGTTGAATTTAGCAAGCAGTGTGATAAGCCATCTTTCTAGAAGGAGGATTCTTTTTGGCTCTTTGCACCCAGTGATTATAAGACATGTAGAATATATAGACCATACCATACAGCCTGATTCGCAGCTGATGTATATCACCTAGCTCCACCGACCTCAGCAGAGCTCTCAACATTTTATCAGCTGCAGCCAGAGATGCACTCTTTTGAAAAATGATTTTATCTATATGTCTGTCTAGGAAACACCACTGAAAATACTCTGAAGAGCATTCATCTCTGAATGCTCTCTGAAGAGCATTCACCTACTGCTGTTATCACATCCCATGCAGTAAGAATACAATTTTTTTACAGCTTCTCAGACACTGAAACAGCACAATAATCGCAATATTCCTATGTATCCCTACAGATCTAGATAAGTCTATAAAAAAAAGTTTAACTAAAAAGTTGAGATCTCTGCTCTTTCCTATATATGGTTACCAATTACTAACAGTTATTATATTCAAACCATTGTTACAGATATCTTTTAGTATTTCTTTTGATAGTTTCAGTTTTATGATGGTCTTTTGAATTACATTTTAATTAGTCCTAGTCTAATCTGAAAAAAGAGAGAGTTCTTTCAAACCAAAAAATGGACGGAGAAAGAGACTTTAAAACCTTCATCATCAAAAGACTGCTAAGCAGAGCAACAGGGCCCACACTGATGTCAAGATGGTAAAAAGCTAGAAGCAGATTTGCCGAAACCATTTGCCTCCTCTGAGGGCTGCTTCTCTTCTGCTAGCAGCCGCCACAAAGACACCCCATGACACCCTCTGCTTTGCTATCCATGTTGTTTGGCTCCAGAAAAGTGCCATTTTGGAGATGGCAAGGGGTTAAATGAACATTTAGCAGCAAATATCTTATCTGCTGGCCACAAGTTTTAAGAAGCATTTCAAGAGATCAGGGGATATCAGATGAAAAGCCCGAGCCCACCTCCTGCTCTCTCTCAGTTTCCCCACAGCTGCTTCAGTCTCATACAATATACCCACATTCACAGTTTCAAGATTATGCTTAATTTTTTTTTTATGACCCCAGTGCAATGTAGGTCCTGTGGTAGCAAGGAGGAAGGGTCTCTGAAATGATGGCAAAATTAAAAATTAGAAGAGATTTTGCATATTTCTGAGATGCTGGATCCTTGAGAACAACCAACAGGAAAATACCACATCTATACGTGTTCCTAGAAAACCCTTAAGCTGATGTCGAGGATTGATGCTTTCTCTAAATATGCATAGTCAGCAGAAAATATATCCCTCTTTCTTTCTCCAGGCTCCAAACTGGCTGAACAACTGTTGCTCCAGTCTTTTCCAGACATGGAGCAGACATCAATCCTTAAATGCCTTACACTCTAAAATAACATCTCAGAAGGTCTTAACAGCTAAAAACATTTGTATAAGGATTTTTATACTATGAGATAACATGAGAAAACGAAGCACCAGTGCATTTTTGATGTTTGAAGACTTGTTGCCTTTTTATAATTCATGTCTACTCAGCCCACTGAGTGGAAAAGGACTTGACAGAGACAGAAAAGGCTAACAATATTTGGAAGAAACAGTTAAGAGTTATCACTTGTTTGCCTGTGAAGGAAGACAAAACTCTATTAAATTTATTTGTTAAAAACTTTCTGTTATGTATATCAGATATTTGGTAGATGAATTGCTGGGCTAGGGTCCTTCCTTGATCCTGGAGATTAACGATTAAATTCTTCATCCTGCATGGATTTACACAGTACCTTTGCCAAAGTTAACCTCGGTGCCCCAGTTTCCTCTCCTGAAAACGGGCAAAGCTGACTGAGATCCATGCATGCCTCTGCAGACATTGTGATTATATGAGACCTGTTTCCTTTGGACTCACAAGATGAAAGCAGACCCTTATTCCCAACAGAGATCTGTCTTTTCTCCACTTATCAACCAACCTACCAATTTACTGTGGTGACCCAGTTCCTGGGATAAGGAAGAGTAGGGGGATTGTGACATTCTCCCACTGCAACAGAGTTCACGGGACAACTTTTACCAGCCACAGTGAGTTCCTGCAGCTTCCAAAATAAACCACTAAGTCACAAGGTTGCCTTTATTAGCTTCCCGTGGCGGGGGGGGGGGGGGAGGGAGGCACTCCAGATGGTCCCAAAGAAATTAGGACTTCAAGTGTGTGTGTGTGTGTGTGTGCGTGCTCCTAAAACTCCTCATGAAGGCCAAACAGTCTCCCGAAGTCTGTCACCAGGGCTCTTGGCAAAGGGCTTGGAGACACAGCTACATAATTTCCCCCCCTGTGAAATGGGATATACGGCCTTGGGAGAAGAGGATGTCTTAAGTAAGAAGTCACCCCTCCTGTCATTTTATGCAAGGTGGAGGTTCAAAATAGAGCTTCCTCCAAAACTTGGGAGGCTTGACTTGACATCCACTGCATTTGCACAAGAGACAGAGCACAGAAACGGCCAAGCCTTGTCTTCAACAAGATGAAAATCAAAAGGAAAAGAGGAAAGGGAATAAACGCACATTTAAAAATTAACATGCAGGCAGCATTTGCATGACTAGGTGTTACTACTTTAAACCTTAAATAACTGTGAGAGATGTTTAACGTTTAAAGAAAGAAAGAGAAAGACAAAAAAAAGCGCACATCCCTGCTGAGAAAGTTTTCAGAAATGCAAAATATCCTGCAAAGTAGGCCAGTGACTAAATACAGACTAAATCTTGTAGCATGCTTCTTTCTAGAGCCCAAAATACATCTGGCATGCTCAGACACGCTGAGCTATGCCCCTCATCACCTAATCTAACCCAAGAGCCTGTGGTATTTCATGTTGTTACTGGGATGAAAAAGAAACTGGAAAAACGCCGTACAGTAGGGAATGACAGATCTTCAGCTCTCTGCATTACAGCTGGAAGTCACTGGCCTGTTTCTCTCCTGCGCTCACTTACGCTTCATCAACACACCTCTATGCATGCCAAATGCAATTCAATCTGACCTGCTAGACGCTAGGAAATCCTCTCATTTACCTGCAATACTCCTTCTTCACCACAGCCTCCGCAGTCGGGTGCACTATGCTACTGCAGCAGACTCTGGGTGGAAAAGTTCATTTTCCTATTGATGCTTCAAATAACTCTTCCTGAACCAGCCCAGCCTGCACTGCAGTGGCCGTGCTGCAAACTCACCCTTGGGCATTAGCAGGGCAGAGGAACTGTGTTAGCACCGGGGAGCTGCAGGACCTGAAGCTGGAGCACGCATCTCTGATGTTAGAGCGAAGGGAAATGCATAGAGATGAAATTTAAAGTTGTAAGAAGCTATTTTTGTGTCAAGGCAAGATTTTTAGCTAATGCAGTTTTCTTATGATCCATAATTAGAGCGTCATACTTAGGAGGTCTAAGTTGAAGCTTTTAACTGTTTAACTGGACCTAGAAACTTACAGAACTTGCACTTCAGTGAGAAAAATCTGATTTTTGGAAATGCTAAGCACGTCCCTCTGCCTCGCTGGCAGATGATCCAGACACCCCCCTTGGACTTTTATTTTGTTGCTAGCTAAACATCTTGTTATATCTCTGTCAACATAAAGTGCTATTTCTTCCCTAAGGGAGAGATGAAAAGAAAACCTAGGTATGGAAGCACCTTGACTCATGCAGAACAACAAGTGAATTCTCAGGGAAAAGTCAGGATCTCCTGGTAACCACAAGATCATTTCAGGACATGTTTATGTATGGATATTTACTAAGACTGCTCTTCTGGAAGCAACTCACAGTACACTTCTAAGCCTAGACAAGTTTTTAGTGAAAAAAATAGTATGAAATTTGAAAAACAAAGTTGTCAGTTGGGGTTTTTTTGCCAAACAAATTGCTGCTAAAGAGAACACAGAAACATCTAACAACAGAGACGAATGGTTAAATAAAAGTTCGGGACGAAGTTCAAAGTCTAGGGAAGCAATCAGAGTGCATTACCCACCAGCAATCCAACTATGTGACATAAAGAAAACAAACAGAGACCCCATAAATGTCCTTTAATCTTCTCTTCGCAGAAAATTAGGGAAGAACCTACTGCACTCATGAAACATTGAAAGGTATATAAATCATCCCGTATGCAGCTCACACCATATATAAATCATGCTTTATGCAGCTCTTCTGCTCTCAGAAGATGCCCCGTGCTGCAGTTGAAAACTTTCTCCTACTCTGGACGGGACAGAGATTTCGTGAGGTCCTGGTTTTAACTGTTTCGTTATTGCCCAAGTATGAGCAAAAATCAAAAGACAGCAGCTAGTGCAGCATTTCTCAAGATAACTCTTACAACTGTTCCACTCTGCATTATGACAAGACAGACAGGGGAGGACAATTTCTTTCCCCCCGCAGTGTTGAAAACAGCAGACATTTCACAACAGAGAGTGGCACTGAATTTGTACTGACAGGCAGGTTCACTTCTAGTTACCAGTGGCTGAAAAGTCTGTCTAAAATGCTTACCAGACAGCAGCTTCTATGAGGTTATTCCATCTCTCTCTAATGTATGTTGTTCTTTATATAAAACCAATCTGTCAGGCTTCCCACCTATGTATATAAACTCATACCAGATCTGGCACTCCAGTCTATTGGTACTAAACAAAGCACTGCATAGAAACCAAGCCTGATTTATAACCAAAGCTACTAACATCATACACATCAATAGCCCTTATCATTTCCAGTTCATGTTTGGGCCACAAGGCTCGTAAATTATCTTAAATTACTAATACTACACTCATGATATTAAAGGTGTTATTAATTCAAGTGGTTCAAGACTAAGAACATCCCTATATGGCTCTAAATTACATGCACAGGACTTGTCACAAGGCCAAGCATGATGCAAGTTTAATGCTCCAGTACACAAAAAGCACCCCGACTTACTTTTTTTTAAAAAAAAAAATCAATTACTGCATTTGCAGAAGCAGTTTTTGTATCAATCAGTTCCAATTTTAACATGTTTGCAATGTGTTTAAGCATACTTCATGCTACTACTTGATATGGAAACAAGACTGAAGTTGATAGCTTTCCAAGGACTCCCATCCAGTTTAACATTGCAGAGGGACTGTCACCGCCAGCTCCCAAAACTTCCAGAGGATGCTTCCTTTTCTTAGTCCCTATCAACCTCTGTTCCCACCACTGAAAGGTGAAAAATGCATATAAAATATTTAGCATGAGATTCTGTTGCTGAAAACATTCACTAAAAGCACAGACAGCAGTTACATTTAAACAGCAACTCTACAAACAAGAAAGATAGGTAAAGTATCAACAAGTCCTTGTGGTCATTTTGCTGATAAATATTTTTTTCTCTAATTAAAGGACAAATTGATCCTTCAGTAACTGAACAAAGTCTTTGTAACAAGCAAGCATTTTTTATGATTCAACACCACAGATTTTTATGATCCATTCAGAGAAAACAAGTGTTCATGGTTATAGAAAACATGTTTTATAAAAGAAAACCATGCAGAGAAATCTTTAAAACTCACCCAATATTTAAAAGTTGTTTCAAAAGAAAAAGGAGCTAGGTTCTTCCAGCGACTTGCCCTCCTGATTGTAAATACAGGCTGAAGTCTAAAATAGACATCCTATCATTCAGCACAGTCACATCTGAACATGCAAACTTCCAGAGGGTAGAAAGAGGGTTGTAACTTACACCAGGCAGTCCGGGGATAAAATTCACTCCGGCACAGCAGAACACACAAGACAACACCGAGAAGCATCAATGCGAGTCCAGAGTCTTATTCAGTAGGTGAAAATCTGCCTCCTCTTAAGCAAAGAATTCTGCTGGGGGTGGGCACTGATAAAACACAACACTGCGTCACGACTGCACTAGTGAGACAAACCAATCCAATGAAGCTCATATTAAAAGCAACAAAACGTTCCTTTTTTTTTTTTTTTTTTTTTTTTTTTTTCCCCCCTAAGCATAGGCATAAATGAGAAAGGAATCTCATTTTTGACCACCAGCTGGGCATTTTGGGGCGATCAGGTACTCTCTGAGGAGCCCCAGGTCTTCTCTTTGCAAGCAAACATAAATGCACAGTTAATTCAAGTGCATGTGACTGTAGGGTACATACATCCAATTCAGGAAAGATGTTGCATGCTTGTTACTTTATCCATGTCAGTAGAGGTCTCACAGGCTACGCAGACTGCAGAAGTTAAAGATGTGCACGAGTTTTGACTGGATCAATGCCTAAGCAAGCAACTTCGTTTTCAACAGTTCAACCTAAATTACCCAATCCAAATTCCTTCAACCACTTTCCTTTAAGTGGGAAACATTTTTGCATGTATGTCAAGGCAAAAATAATGTTTGCCTAAAAGCACCCAGTTTAGCTTTATATAAAATATTTGCTTTAATACTATATAATGCAATTAAGCTATTTTATTCTGCAAAAAGGAATGTAAATCAAAACTGCATTGTCACAGTTTAAAAATCTGACAGACGCAAATTTATTTGGACACGTTACTGGTTTATAAATAAATGATGTCTTAAATTTAACTGTTAGGTTTTACTCCATTCTGAGTCACTCAAAGCCATGGCATCATATTCCAACACAATAAACTTAAATCGGCACATTTTCTGCGTCCTAAACATTTGAGAAAACCCAAATCATCGATTTAGTTCCGTAAACACAGACTTGGAAACATAATTCTTACTTCACCTATTTTTTCAAGTTTGAATATTTCTTAACAAGGAGGCAAAAACTTTCTAAATTGGTTAAATTCAGCTGCAGATTATATTCAGGGATCATTTGATATATCTAAAAAGTGGTTTACATTTTTTAAGAAAACTCACATGGATTAATAAACCTACATTATCTTCTAAAACAAATTAAGGCAAAACTCCAGCTAGAAATCTGCAATGCAGAAATGACATTAAAAACCTCAAAAAAAAAAAAAAGAGAATTATAAGTATTAGGCCACAATTCTTTGTAAGAAATGCTGACTCTTTATTTAAGGTCAATACCCAACTACTATTAAGCTTGCACTATAGCTGCTAACTTTGTGAAAAGCTACATCTCTTAAGTCTGGCTGCAAAGTCTTTCCTTTTACTTTTGTAATAACTGGCAAACAGGCTTCCTAGTTTTAGAAAAGTGAGAAAGGTTGATACTTTCACACTGGTTTTCCCTTATGTACAAAAGCAACACATTTTAACAAAAAGAATATTAATCTTTTCCTGCAGATCTAAACCTATCTTAATACTTTTTTTTTTTTTTTTTACAAGTAGTGCCAATCAGTTCAAATGAGAGCGATCATAATTGTAAACATGAAGTCAGCCTGTATTTATAGGTCTGGATTCCAAGGTTTTAAGGCAGTGAATAAACAAACACAGAAACTTTCTTGGAGCACTTATTTAACTTTATAAAGTTAAAAAAAAGAACGCAAAATATTATTTCATGTTCTCTTCATAGATGACAAGTTGTTGATGTCGGCCTTGGAAAAGCTCAAACCCGAACGGTCCAAGTAAGTGGTAAACCCACCCTAGTTCTCCTTAAAGGACCATTCACCCAGTCGAGAGTAACCACCACCAGCATGCAGATGCAGGTAAAAAGACTATCGAAAAGACACATTATTTGGGAGGTATCTACATTGATTTCAAAAGTCAGAAGTTGCAGCCCCAACCTGTGGGAATCATCTCAGACCCAAGAGAACAGCAAACTGGAAGCATTTCAGTGCCACTTCCCATGAGCCAGCCTGACCACAACGGTGGTTTCTTATTGACCTAAGCTTCAGAGCTTGGTCTACACGCGAAGCAAAGGATATAATAAACAGCACAGAGAAAAGGAAATATCTTCAAAGTTTTTGTTCTGCTAAATCAGCATTGTGGACCTCAGGCATGGGAAAATTCAAGCCAGGATAGGTTGACCATTAAAAAGAGTTACAATTTGCGATACCACTAAAGAAGCAGGCAAAGGAAAATTTATATGACCACAAAATAAATGATGAGGATTGGCTTTTGGCAATGGCAGCACCAGTTCAGTTCCCATCAAATCAAATATTTGTAGAAATGATAAATATTATATATCACAGTCTTGATCAGATATCATAGGGTTTTTTTTAATTGTAATTTATTCTGGTAAATCCACAATTGAGAGATCCTTGTTTGATTCAACAAACCAACACTAGGCAGATTTATATTCTGGTTTAAAAAATGTAATAGGACATGCCAATTTAAATAATTAATTTTAAACTTCCTTTGTTTTGCATTTCCACATCAACTATTTTCTGAAAGATGTCCAGGTTCTCATTTACCAGTAACCACTAAAACAAGGTTAATTTGCAACATAATGTAACTTTTTAAATCAAATGTAACAGGCCTTTTTGCCATTCAGATGGGAAGGCTACTTTATATCTATACACAAAGCAATTATACTTATTTTAAAATACTTACATTTTGAGTAGAAAATAATGGCAGATGATTAGAATTTTCTAAAATAAAAACCTGCAAGAAGGGGAACCTGAATACCTATAAACTGCATTTGGTCAGAAACAGAAATACAAGAAAAATATCTGAAAGCTGCAGGATGTTGTTCCAGTTACATTGTGCCAAATTAAATTAGGTTACTGACCAGCAACGGGAGCTTTTGGGCTTTCACATACCTGATGGTACTCTAAAATTGGGAGCCATAAGCAGCTGGAACAGGGGATTTTTTCTTTCACTTATCAGTATTTGTGCCCCTGACCCTGCCTGGGAACCCTTATTTACCCTCAATCTATAAAGAAAGAAAATAAAATTAATGAGGAATGAAAATGGGTGGCAGATGACTGCACAGGTATCACACAGTATCTCAAAGAAATCCTGCTCTTGCAATACCCTTCTTTCTTGTTTTGAAGGCCCCTGTGACCATCTACACCAGGGGTGACTTGAAGCAGGACACCACCACATGCCGATCATTAACCTCGAAATCAGCCCTGAGGTCCTTGAGGCTAACGGAGATTTAACACAGCTCTACCAAACACAGCACCATTTCTGGGTGCTTCGGTAAGTCCATTGGGCCTAACAAATACCAACAAAACTCTGAATATCTGCTCTGCATATAGCAGATAGCTACAAACACAGTTCAAGCTGGAAAGAGCCAGGTCCAACCTACAAAAGCATATCAGCTTTTGTATAGTGGGTAGCAAGCTCCAACACATTCTGTTATCTATCAGAATAATCTCCGAATAGAAGGAGATACATCCATGTTTCACGGCAAGAAAAAAAACATCTCAGGGACTGTCTGGAAAGTCTAATGTGGTAGACGTAAAAATTAAAAAGTCACTTGGCATTCAGGGACGGTGCAACTCCTCTGCTCTGAGGAAGCAAACCATTTGGATGGGCTTTCTTGATGGCTCTGAACTGTGTCACGCTGTCGTCCAAATCTCTTTTTCCAGCAAGACACAGGGCTCTCAAAGAGGACATCTCACCCCAGCCAGGAGACTTCCACTCCCCACGGTTGAGCTGAATTGGCTGTGCTCGCATAGGCATGCAGGGAGAGCTGCCATGTTACAGAGCATGACTCTGCTTGAGATCACACTTGTCTGTTAGGCGAGCGAGGCCTGGGAAAATGAAAAGGAGGAACCCACAACTGGAGTCGCCAGAGGCTAGGGCTGGCGCAGAGGATGACACAGGCTCCGGGTGTTGTGTGGCCTGGGAGAGCCAGGGTGGCTCCAACCCTTGCCACAGCACAAGCCCATGCCGAGCCAGGAGGAGTTCAAAGGCAGCAAACCCACTCTGAAGGAGCAAGGCTTTGGCCAGCGCTGATTCAAGCACTGTCCCAGTTAATGCCGGGAACTAGACTCGTATCACTCACGACTCTGGCTGATTCACCAGAGACTGAGCATACTACGTCCACACTAAGTCCAAGGAGAGGGGTGAACTGCTGCTCAGAGCCTCCCTGAGCTTAATCCATCATTTTCCCTCCCCAGCCCCATATCTGAAGAAAGCCATTAGCATGGGCAAAGTATTTTGAAAAGCCCTGGCTACTGCTGACAACTCTGGAAGCATTATCCTCAATTACTAACGAACCTATACTGCCTTTACACAGAACATAAAAACTGCCCATGAAACTGCCCTGTGGCAATCCAAAAATACACATTTTGCAAATTCAGAGGCTTATGCAAAGATCTCCTTGGTAAAAAGCCAGAGTGTGGCTGCCAAAAGTCAACAATGCAAATTTTTCAGATAAAGGAAACCTGACACCTCAAGCCCCAGATTCCTGCCATTTCCATTTCGGTTTGGGTTTCAGAGAATAACCGCTGCGGAGTCTTTTCCCATTGAGCCTGAAGTGATGGCTGGGGCTCCCCGGAGGCCAGCAACTCTCTCTCTTCAAAGGGAACTGGAGTGAGTGAGTAGCTATCAACATGCCAAACCACACTGGCTGGCTCTCACTGACAACCTCCAAAATCTGTGTGGCCAGCAGGACAGAAGACCAAGCACTGCTGAAATGAGCTAGCTGAATGCCAAAGGGAGAAAAGGACCAGGGGTATAACCAAAGAGAGGAGGAACGATGACATTCAGAGGTGCTGACTGGGGTTACAGGAGTAAGTGGAAGTAGATGAGGCCAATACATTGTGGCAATGAAAATTCTGCCTTTTTTTCCTACAAGCATTGAAGTAATAAAGATATAAAGGTGAAAACAGCAACGAAAACTGTGACCTTGGCTTCATTTCATAGGAATAGAAGCCAAATATTACACCAGTAAGCTGGTGACTGTGACTAATACTGTCTGGAGAACATGCAAAGAATGGCATCAGTCAACTAATAGGTCTGTTCCCCCCCACCTTCAAAGCCCACTAGCTGCTGATCTCTCTTCTTCAGAGTCCATGTAATGCCTATCTCCTGTAGCCTTTGCTGCTAGAAACATGAGAAGTATGATGGTGAAGCAAAAAACCTTGAGTTCTACCCACAAGGCAGAGTTAATATGGATGCTGCTTCACCATAGGTTGACAATGCTGCTGGAGCAAACAGGTGGCCAACAGACTTGTCACATTGGCTAGGAATTAAATCATTGCCAATGCAACATGCCAAAGAATGTCCCATAGTCAGGTACTTGGCTCAGTGAACACCTCCAAGAGGACTTACTAAGGGCATGCGGTCCTGTGAAGCAGGTCAAGAAAAGCTAGGCTTTATCCTCTGCAGAGGAAAAAGTTTCTCTCCAGTGCTTCTCCTGTGCAAGAATTAGCACTGAAAATCACAGGAAAAGCAGACCTACAAACCAGCTCAATATAGTGGCTTGGTCAGTGATCTTGTTATCAAGAACTCCCTCCCTCAGATGAGTTACTGCTCACGGAGAGATGGCTCCATGTTTTATTTAGGCTTTTCCAAGCCTGGGAGCAAACCCTGGTAACATTAGCATTTGTGCTTCAGCAGTCCAGTGCCCATGTCCAGGTGGAGCACAAAGAGTCTTCCTAAAGGTATGGGCAGGAAAACAGGACACACATTACCTCCAGTGAACTGCTGAGCTTATTTGTCTGTGGCAAGAGCCTGAGCAGCTAAAATTCCTCTGCTTGCTGACACAGAGGCTACAAAGAGAAGAGAAAGTCATTAAGGTACAGAAGATATTTCTTTAAGTACACGGTACCAGCAAACAGGACCAGTTGCTACTGTGTCTCATTCTTTGAAAAAATGTGTTTATAGCTAAGCTGTGCTGATGATAGGGATGTATTACAGCACCCTGACAGTTGCCCAGAGGAAGAAGGTAGCATGGAAGCTGCTGAGAAGTGAGGAATAGCAAAGGCGATTCCATGAGGAACCTTCCCTCTTCCCTGGCTTTCTGGAGAAGGGCAAGAATCAGAGCTAGCCGTGCCAGGATCCTGCTATGCCCACCACAGCTTGAATGAGGACTCTAGACCTATGCATTTCCCTTGCAGAAAATTATCTACCTGACAGTGGGAGTGGTGCAGTGCTGACACAGGCCTCTCTGCTCCATACAAGCACTGAAAGAGCCACACCACTCCAAGGCAGGGTGCAAATTCCCAGAGCGCTGAAGTATCGGAAAAAATCAAGCAAAAAAGGAGAAAAAAAACCCTAAAAAAGTAAACAAAATTACATCTACGGCAGCCAGGTATGACAACCACGCCACATGAAGAGAGTCCTCTGAGTATGGAAGCACATGTGGAGCACATTTCTTGCAAGCCTTGGAAGGGACCACAGTCTACCTCTGTCATACCGATAAGGAAACTCACTGTTATCCATAAAACAAATGAGAAAGTGGATCATCTGTGAAGAATCTAAATACTCAGAAAAAAGTATATAAAATATTTTTTTCTTTTAAAGAAATAAACAAATAATCTATAATTAATAAACAACTAGTTGTTTCTGGTCACTGAGACCTTCTGAAGTCACAGAAGTCATTTCCTCTTCCATCTCTTCTACACATAAATTTAAAAGGGAAAATTAATTGTGTCATTTTTTTCAACTGTCAATCAGTTCCTCAGCCTTGAATTAACCAGATATTGAATTAAATCAAATTAATAAAATGATGTGAAAACAGTTGCTCTGAAATGGTAGAATACTTTACTCCCAAAATGGGCTTAATATTTCAATCAACACTGTCTCCAAGCATTTAACCAATTATCTCCCACAATTTGATTTTGTTTTCTTTAAAACTTCAGCAGACATAAACACCTTTGAATCACTTCATTTAATACAAATAACTAAACAGATTACAATTAATTTGGGCTATATTACAAGTTTGTCTCCTTCAAATCCAAAGTACCAGGGATTTAAAATAAACATAACCCTTTCCAGTTTTAAAAATTTCTCAACCAAGCAAAAAGTATTTTCCATTCTTTAGAACATAGACCATATATTGTTCACTATGTACATTCAATCTGGGATACACTGATGTCACTAATCTAATGTGAAATTCAGGTGTGCAGAAGACCATTCTGTATCTACTTTAAAACAATCATCAGTTACTGACAAATATATTTAAAATATGAAAAAAATTACAAACTGACCTACTGGCTACCTACTAATCCTGGAATTTTATTTTGTCTGGAATTCTCTCGGGTTTATTCAGAGAACAAAGTAATCGCACAAACTCAGAGGCACAGTTCTCCATCAAGAAAGTCTTCTACAAGAACATGCAAAAACCCACAACGAGAGTGCCTCACAGGTCGACCTAAAGAAGGCAAATACCTTGAAAGGAGTAATGCTGTAAGAAACACTAGGTGAATGTAGAGGCAGAGGTAGTACGAAGAAAACAGAAATGTGCAGATTTACTTGTTCCAGTCAACAACAGTAACTGAAGTTTATTGATTTCAGTTTCAGCAGCTAAAAATCCATGAAAACATTTTTATATGATACAGACAATACTATCTCATATTCAAATTTCTATCAAAGTAATAATATAGGCTATGGTTTTCTCACAGTCATTAAGATTTACTTATCAATTAGTACAATAAAATCTATTTTAAAATATAAACATTACTAAGTGCAAATAGTTTTTGTATCCAATTGTAATTTAACTGTTCAATTGTATGGAAATATCTAAGTAAAGAGACTGAAAAAATATAACGCTTAGCTACAAAAATAGCTGGACACATTCTCAGCCACTGTCTCTCAACTGTTCCCTTTATATCCACTGTAAAACAATTTCCAACACACTAATCATATCTATTCGGAAGAAACTAAAATTATATGATTTCAAACTATTTTCATTAGAAAAACAGTCCTTTAACAACTACTTTTACTCTTCCATCTAATTATATACTCTTAAAGGCCAAATATTCAGTCAGGATGCAAAAATAGCCATAGCCTTTTATTAAGGATAAAACACCAGATAAGATGCTCTTTGCCTCTACCAGCAACACTGTCTAATATAGGAAATTACATTTAATTTTAAAATTTTAAATACCTGTATGTTGAAATCTTCGTAACTCCGTATCAGAGACTTACTACAATTAAGTCTGTTCACAGCATCGTAACTTGCTGGACTGCATGGCTAGTATTTCCTTGGAGATACTTCACATAACAGCCAAGATGTTCAAAAAACTACCTTTCTAAAAAGCTCTTAAAACCCCACAGCCCTGCCAAGAAATCTTACCTATCTGGAATATTTTTGTGATCAACAGTTAAATAAAAAAGACTGAACTGATTAATATTTGATTCTGACATCTGTCTAAGGACAGCGTAAGAACAATACATTATAAGGTTACTCAAATTAGAGGGCTAGCACTTTTTTTTTCTTTTCCCTATGCACCTGTCACACTTTCTATGCAAAGGGTGTTTATTAAATGCAAGCAAACCCCCTGATTTCCTATTTCATAATGGTCATGGTCTGATCCTCTCCATATTCAATGTACGTTTCTACAAAAAAAACAAAATTGATTTCAAGTACAAAGCAGCAGCTATCTAATCCACAAAGAAGAACTACAGTGACGTTCTGCTCTTCCTAAAACAAGCTTGAAGCCACGATTATATTAAAGACACAGAAGTGAGGGGATTTTTCAACTTCCAAACAGATATGCAAACAAAGTATTACAATCCAGGGGCGCAGGCAAATGAATAAGCGAGAAAACTATGTGACGTTTGTGCAGCGTCCTCTCAAATCCTGCAATCCCTTCTAGAAAGTCTGGGTCTACATCTCCCTCTTCTTTACTCATGTTCTTCTCGCATGGCTTGGTCTCAGAAACTTTCCATGCCTGTAACGGAAACTTGAGCCAACTTCTTAAATGTATGATTTCTTCATCTCCACTCATCATCCACTTCTGTTTCTGAGAAGCTCCTCATCATGACACCTGTATCTCAAGAAGCAAAACAGGAAACATCACAGGGATGAAGCAAGGAAAGATGAATAATAATATGCCTCTGTGTCTTTAATAAAATCCCAACTTCCATTCAAGTTCCTTTTAGGAAATAAAGAGTTCCTTTCACAAAAGCAAAGTTTTGTCAAACTACATATGTAAACATCATGTGCCAAAATTGGGGTAACCAATGAAATCTCCCAATCTGCACCTCCGTTCCTGACATGACGAGCAGGAGAAATCCTGTACCGGCTAGCCTTACATACTCTGGAAAACATCATCAGTTGCCAAGCTTGCCGAACTAGTCTGAGGGAGTCAGCTCAACTAAAAGAAACCGCTGACCCATCTACTAACTTATCCGCTACTGAAAACAATGCAAGTTATCTTTACCCAGGACCCCTTTGTCCAAGTAAGTAAAGCTCTAGCCCACAACTGAGATGAAAAATAAAGATGTGAGCCTCTCCTCTACTTTCCCCACTGCTCCTTAATCTACATAACTTCCACAGTATGTTTGCGTTTTTACCAGAGACACTTCCTCTGCATTACAGCAGTTTAACTACAAGCTGACAAAGGTCTAAGGTATTTTCAACATGTCTTTGTTCCCAAAATCATGTCATAAAGTTTGAGGTTCGGGTGGAGGGGACTTGCCTATCTGTTTCTGCCATCCACAACTTGGGATCGAGTGGGCCCAAAGCCAAGAGCAGCACTGTTCAGAGCCTAACAATAAAAAGGCAGAAGGATGACTCATACACAAAATGGAGACACAGCCATCTTGCATCCAAACAAGCAGCCCAAACCATTTGCTGGCTCAAAATTTTGCCTGAGGGCTGAATGAAGGGGTGCAGGGGAAATTATTTCTCCAGCGTCCCCAGCCATGAAGCCTTCAGGGCAGATAAGCAGGGACCAAAACCATTCTGCCAGCCAGCTCTCAGTGAGACAGAAGCATGAAAGCAATTTTATCTCCCTTTTAGGGTTAAGGCCATCTTTAAATAAACATTAGCACCAAAATCTCTTCCTAGCAGAGGCAGAGCAGACCCTACCTCTTATCAGCTACCATCTCAAATTCTCAGAATTCCACCTCCCATCTGAAATCCTCCTTTCTTCTGCAAAAGCACTTGACAGCAGCATACTCCATACATGGGGCACGCTTCACTCAGAAAGACAGTGTAGCCCTTCGCCAACTCCTCCCAGAGAAACGATGGGTCATTTCGGCTCTCTTACACTGTTAACTCAATTACAGCTATAGGAACAGAGTCCCATCCGAGCACAAAATTCTTGGCTTTGGTTCTTGCACATTGCAGTAGAGGAGATAACTAAGCCTTGGGCGGTCAAAGAAACCTTCTGACAACACTCTGGGTATTGCAGAAACAATAGCTGTTAAGTAACAGGACAGAAATGTATTTGCTGTGCAGGGATTATATGTCAAAGAAAAATACATATTCCCTCAATTCTGAACTCTTGAAGAAGTCCTTACCCTCAGAAGTGCTTAGAAGGCAAACAATTCTGAAAGCCTGTGCCTCAGTGATCATGCCTGCTATTGAGAAACACACTATCGCCTATCAGGAAAGGCAACTATCACAGATTTCAAGAGCTTACAGAGCACAAAAGCTGAGGCAGCCACACAATGTCCCGTCAGCAGGACATCCAGAACACATCCAGATATCATCCAATTATTTTATATCACAGTGATCCTTAATCTTTTATCATGATGATCACTGTATACAAGAAACAGAAACCACAATTTCACTGTTTCATAATCATTGTAACTCCATATTCTCTCTGAGCACCAGAAATTAACTGCGGACAAGTAATTCAATTTATTGTTGACATCCTCACTCATTAATCAGATGTCTACACTCAGCATATGCACCATACAAATTACAACACATCCAGGCTGCTCGCTGCTGCATGCAGAAAGAGAACTGCAGAAAAAGATTAATAATTGTCAAAAAAGATCTGACACTGCATGTCACCTGCAACAACCAAGGAATTTTCAGTTTTCTTTTGAAGAGACAATTTACTGGCAGGCTGGTACTTCTAACTTTGATCTTCATAGCAGCCAACACCAGCAGAATTTTGTAGCTCAGTAACAAAACACAGAAACCTCCTGGATTGTTAACTCAATTACAGTATTTTGGCAAGGAAGCCTTACCCTTATACCTTAGAGAAAGTCTTAAGATTAAACAGTGCATGTTTTAAAGGCACACATGCCTCAATTATTTGGTGTAACTGTTCATGCACCTAATTGCTTTGAGAGAAAAAGTATTCCACGCCAACTTGCTTAGAAGGCTGCTATTTTTCCTTATTTCCCTAGGAAACAACAGTTACATAATCACACCTACTGTCCCATGCAAAGAAACATAAATTATAAGGCCAATTTCAACCTAATCTGATGGAAAAGGATGGAGATTTCACAGGTGCTCAATCCTACAACAGGCTTGCAGAATAAATAACTGAGGCAGCCCCCTGAGCAACGTGCCTGGCTCATAAACATCAGAGACACATCACATTTTGATTAAATATACCCAAGAACTACAAGACAGTGAGAGGCTGATCAGACACTGTTGTTGGGAATATCAGGGATGCTCATGGTACTGCTGGGTAATGGAAAGAAAGAAGGAAAGATGTTTAAGGTACCACAGTGCCACCAAAACTAAGAAAGCTGCAGAAAACTCTCATCTTCACTAGTTCAGCTGCTCACAGAGCTACTTTTTAATCTACAAAGCAATACAGCAATGCCTTATGTGTCTACCACAGCCTTCATCTTTAAGCAGGCTGCTGCTACTGTGTTAGCAGGCACTTGTCAGGATTCGTTAAAGGCACTTGGTCAACAGTTGTCCTCTTTCACCAATGAGAAACTGGAAAAGCAGATGTACACTGCAGTACAGGTGGCCTCAGAAAACCCTAAAAATAATACTCTTCTCAAACACTTTCAACAAGATCCTACCCAGGCAGGGTAAGCTAAGCACTGCCATGACAGGTCAGATTGCTGGTCCATCTGTTCGAGAATCCTGCCTCCTGTGATCGGGACCAGATGCTTCAGAAGGTGGAACAGCTCGGGTAGTGAACAATGATGTAATTCACCCAAAGGGGAAATTCCTTCCTGACCTCATCAATTAGCATGAAGGTTTATATGTTTAATTTATTTTTAATCCTATTTACTGCAACTCTGGACATTGTCATTATATATATAAATGTCCAGGTCTGCTTGGAATCCGTCTAAACTTTTAGCCTCGGTAACATCATGTCGTACAATTATGCGAGGTTTCAAATGTACTGATTTTCAATTTCATTTAAACATCCCTTTGTCCTTGCACTATGGGAACTAGCACAGCTATTAACCTCTCTTACCCTCCCAGGGCTCCAGTCCGGCTTGCACCATAAACTCCCATGCCGTACTGTGCTCTGTTACAGATCAGGAACATAATCTGAGGGCGGTTAAGGCAACAACTTAGCAGCTTCCATCAGTCATCCAGCAACACTTCTGTTACGCTAAATTTCTGGGATCTGCTGGAAGCTGGCAGCTCCACCAGAATTACACCAGGCCCTCCCCTCTTCCAGATCTTGCAAGCTCTCTTTTCCACTCCAGACCTGCCACCCTTATAAGCAAACTGTTTTGCCCTGTGATGTGCTCTTTGAACCCATTCCTTCCGAGATTCTGTTAAATTTAGTTATAAAAGAACAGACAAGAAGCATACCATGCTGGGCTTTTCAAGGTCACACAGGAACCTCTCCCTTCAAGCAAAGAATTCCCCTGCCTTCTCCATGCCTGTATAAAGAACAACAGTGTCCAACCAAGCAAAACCAATCCCATTTTTTTTTCTTGGCTGATGTTCCTGTGGGCTGCAGGTTCCTCTGTGAAGTAACTTTAGCCTATGTTGTTACTTATGGATGAGCTCATGAGCATCATGACTATTATGCCAAGTACTTACTAAAGCTCCAGTGCAATTAGTCACTGCCATTTCTGCTCACACAACGCTTGCAAGAGACATCAAGGTATAAAGCCACACCTACACTCAACAAGAGTTTAGGGAAAAAATAATATAATGATGTATGCAAGCAGCAGACAAGGAAGGGAGACTCTTTAGGCAACTTGAAGTTCTGTATCCTCCCGTCTCCCCAAAACAGTCCTGCTTTCAGTAACTGTTTGGGCTGCAATTTCTTCTTCCAGCCTCTGGAGCTAAAACTTTGGACCCCAAGCCACAGGTTCTTAATCCCAAAGTCTTTAGGAGAGAAAGAGTAGGTCTGGCTGATATCTCATAGGAAGATGGCCCCCCAAGGAGATGACAGAGTTTTTACAGCATCTGTGAGAAACACCACATAGCCATCACTGTTTTACCGCAAGTGTTTTGATTACGGGCTTGGAACTTGTGAATTATGGCAAGAGAATACTTCTTTGCCTCAACCGAAAATTACACCATTTCATCCCTCTTTAGAAGGATCTTCAGGCAACCATCTGGTCAAGAGAAAACTCCTGTCCCAGCCTATGGTTCATAAACAAATGGAGCTTTAATGATCAAAATAGCACTAACAGAACTGGTAGAGGCCCCACTTTGTCAACAGTTAGCTCATTAAGTAATACAACCACATGCAACTTTTTTCTCTATTTGAGTATCGCATACTGATCAGTCAATAAAATCACAGGTCTCAATGACAGCTAAGTTGTCCCACTGCATACTTCTCAATGACTTTCCCGTGCTGTTTAACAGTTACGCGGCAGTCTTAGAAACTCTGTTCCAGAGTAATGATCTTAATACTTTCTAAGAGGCCATAAATTCTTTCCTGTTCTTCTGTCTCACATGTGTAAAGACGACATACTGAACAGAGTACTTCTACAATGCTCTTAAGCAATGCTCATACAGCGGTCCAAGCCACAAGTTTCAGAGCACTGCCATACCAGCATCTCCAGGACCTCTGATCAGCCATTGAGTGGTTTGCCTCTGGCATTTCAGGATTTGCTGAGGTTGAAAGAGAAGACAGTAATGATACAGAACAATTCTCCCATCAGCAGTGGCAAAAGTAATCTTGGAGGCCTTGAGTGCAATGCTTTCATCGCTTTTGGGTCATTACTGAATATGAAGTCAAAAAGATGTGATATTTTCTGTTTGTCACAAAAATAGAGTCTGGGTAAGGAAATCTTTTAACGGACTCAACAACAGTATTTTTGGCTGCTAGAATTCTCAATCTGTTGTGCTAAAATTAGCTTTAAATAAATGTGCAATACAAGCAGTACATACTTTGCCTAAGAAAAAAATCTGCTGGCCACTTACAGATCATGTGAACTCGGTTATTTATTTGAGCTAAGAGCATCAATTATTCCAAGCTTTATCTGACTGTAGATTTGGATCTATTTAGCAATGGCACTACCACATATCAAAATGCATGACGAGCCACAGCTCTTTACCAAAGAGAGGGAAAATTCCTGCAAACAACGGTTGCTGCCATTTAACAAGATGGTCACGAAGAAAAGAGGTAAGATTGAAAAAGCCTGCACCTCTGACTCTACCCTTTCGACCTTCCCTCTGAAAAGAAAAAGCAAGTCTTCCTCTTCTGTCAGTCCACACTTCCTTCCATATTACACTATAAAGAAATTGGATGCCGTCAACTATCACTCCTTGATGCCCACCACCAAAGCTATGGAAGACAATATTACTTTTTTTCCCCCTTTAAGCTTTTCATCCATCGGTAAAAGGGTTCCCTAAGTTCTGCTCTGTTTTTACAACCGGTGTCACAGAAGTTGGTTCTAATATTGCTCATCGGAGCATACACCACGATCTGAGCAACGGCAAAACACAGTCCTTCAAACATACTGAGTACTCAGTGCTGGGTAAAGTTCACAGCAGCTGTTCGAGTCCCAGAAAGACATCTGAGAGAAGTGCCATAAATAACGAGATCACATGGAGTCTCCCATTGCACCACCGACATACATCTTTCCTGCTCAGGAATTTATGCTTCACACCCTACACTGTCACTCAAGAGCGTATTACAAACTATGTTTTCAGGATGATCCAGAGGATATTTTGGAAAGCAATAGAGCCCTCCTGCTGGACGAGTCTTTTCAAAATACTCATTCTATTCCATTACAAAAGAGACAAATGTTTCTATAATCTTGTCCAAACCGCGGTCTTTCTCAGGAGCAATGCCTTCTGTACATCATGGATGTCTAAAACCATTTCCTTAATGTCGGATAGCCTTGCTGACAGAAATTGAAGGGGAGTACTCCTTTGCAGACTCAGGATCTAAGTTCTTCTTCAGACGTGCAAACGTAAGGTATTTTGTCAGACTCCAATTTCAGCAAATCCCTAATTTGAGCAGCCCCTTCTCAAGATTCTTAATTCATTTTACTGCTAGATTAAAATTAAACCCAGTTCTCCTAAAACATGTCATTCCTAGGCCTCTTCAAGAGGAGAAACACTTTTCAAAGCAGTGCCTAGTTATAATTGAGAAAGAAGATACAATGAGATTTTCTTTTTCTTTTTCTGGAGTTTTGCCACAAATTGCCTTCGAGGGCTTGGTTCAGAAATTCCAAATTCAGTTTATTGTTTTTCTCATTGAGAACTAACTCCTTTTAGCAATTCTGTTAATCTTGGAGTTTGAAGTTATTTTTATTAAAGTAACGCCCAGAGTTTAGACATTCCATAAAAAGATCAGGAATTATTTTTATTAAAGTAACACCCAAAGCTTAGACATTCCTTGCAAAAATCAGGCAAAGCACCTTCATTCTTAAAAAGGTTCTTAGCCTTTTCCTTGTAAACACAGATTTCAGAGACAACCGAGCACTGAGAAGTTTTATCAGCCCTTTTTTATCCGAGAGTTGGAAAAGAAGTTATTAAGGCAGGATTTTTCCTGACTAAAAAAATCCTGAGCCTTTTGTTCTTAACACAACATGGGTTTTTTTTTTTCCTCCTCCCTCTTGTCTTCTGTTATGGAAGAAGTAGCACCGATTTCCACTCCCTGAAATAGATTTCTCATGAGACATTTGTGCTGAATTTGGGGTGTTCTGCTAGCAGTCAGTATCTCTGGTCATACTCAGTATCTGTCCCTTAGCCAGCAGGGAGTCCTGCCGACCAAGGCAACAACAATTTCTGATGGAGCTCATTAGATTACAATATACTTGTTCTTAGCCCTTAACTCTTATGCCACATCAGAAACAGGGGTGCAAAGTAAAGGATCTTACCTCTATTCTCAGGGGCCTGAGGCACTGAAACCTTCTGCTCTTCAGTGGCAGCCTTGTCTCAAGAAGATCAAGTGCTGCCTTTTTGTTTGAGTGACTACGTTAATAAAGTAGGTGACATCACCCAGGTTCCTTACCATGACTAAAACACAGTTTAAGTGTTTGGAGGGGAAGGGGAACACCTTTTGATCACTTCTTCTCATTCGGAGTGTAGGCAGCCGTGACTGAAGACTGCACTTTGTCAGCAGGCCTCCTCCAAACACTATTGCTCTTTAGGCATAACAGGCCAAAGACATCACAGAGTTAATAACACGTTTTCCAACAAGGTGCTTCTTCCCTACTGAGGAAGGCACGTAGTGACAATTTTCAATCTCTTTAATGTAGAAATTAGAGCCAGGACAAAATCTTTTCAGTTCTTCTGAAAGGGAGGTTAAGTTGCAACATACCCACCTTTCTCTCTTCAGCGTGTATAATTTCGGCTTGCTCAACAGCAGCGGCACTCCTGAGTTCGGGAGGACTTTAAAAGGAGTGATTATGCTCACGGAAGTAAGCTAACATGAATAAACTGCTCAGGCAACAGGGAGACATTCCAGAGCCGTGTGCCATCACCAGGCTTTTGGCCAATGCGGCTTAATCATATATGCAAAATGCAAATTACAGAAAGATTCATCACAGGTTAGAATATTCTCAATGAATAATTTTGCACTGCATTGAAGAAGCTTCCTCACAAACCGTCCTCAGATGAAGGCACTGGGATCTTCTCCCCATTTTCAGAGCTTCTACTGGCGTCAGCAAAGGCTTCCTCTGCAGGTCTTCTCAATGGATCAGGCAGTTTTGGAAGGGAAGTCTGAGAGGAAGTTTAGCACCACCCAAGTGTCACGCTGCTAAAATTTGTAACTCTTATGGCTATAAGGCACCACTGCAGCTCCTACAGGCTACGTTCTCATCTGGGCTCAGCTAGCACATACCGATTCATACTCTCTGGGCATGTCACATTGGACTGAAACTCAAAATGCTCACAGCAGGGGGGAAGATATTTTCACTACAAGCCTGGCAGAGTTTACAACCTCTTCAGCTTCAAACACAGTCACACTCATAGCTTAGAAATATTTAAGGCCTTCTCGAGCCTTTTCACAGAATTTATAAAGCTCTGTCTGAAAAGCTTTGATCTTCTGTGCAGCACTGAGTATAAAACCTAGCCAGCCACATTTTAGTTAGGAGGAGATGACTTTTCCACCACTTAACAGATTATAGTTTTCATGTAAGATTATAGACTTATGGTTGTAACTCCATCTGAAGACTGCATTTATTTACAAAGATCTGACTGTTTAGCAGCTCCCATGGACACAACAGAGCGGTCACATTCTCAAAAACATCCGAGTTGTAATTGAGAGCAACTTGTTAATGCTTTTTTGTGGTACCTTATAGATGCAAAGTTTTAACTGCTTTGAAAGCCTTCTCTTGCATGCTTTGTGTGATCAGACACCACTACATCTGTATATCATAATAGCTTTCTAAACAGTATTGGGTAAGCTAGAAAGACTTGCCTCTGTACAGCATTCTCAAAAATAAACGTGACTAAAGATAACTTTGGCACAATTTTTTCAAAGGTCACAAGCTTTCCCCATCCAAGACATCTAATAATTCACCATGAACAAAGTTCCATGAGAGTTTGAGAATCTGCTCCTCTGTGTGCCTACAAGCCCAACTACTAAGAATGGAGGCAGAAGAAATAGATCTGTTGTCTCTACCCTATCCGCCTTTGCTTTTAGGCACCGATTTTTTACTACCAGTTAAAGAAAGCACTTTTTTCCTACACGCTGTATCGCGAATTAACGAGTAAAAATCACGGCAGAAATCTGAGATAAAATTTCAAAAGCTGACTGCACCTTCCATCCCAAAGCATACTTGAACTGTAAAACTGACATATAAAACCCCCAACAAAACAGGATATAGTTTTGCAGGGACAGAACTTCAATAGCTGCACTGAAGTCAGGAAAACAAACCACTACCACTACTACTTTGGCTCATGGCTCGAGCATTCTTCTAACGCCCTAGCAAACGCAAAAGGTACGCACCCTGGAAAAGCTTTTGCTTTTGTTGCTTCTCTTAAAAATGTTTTGTCTCGACAAGCAAGTTTGTGAGACACTTGTGCCAGCCACTACCTCAGGCCCATGAACACAAGCGGAGCAGCAAGCCGCTTGAGATTTCCAATGCTTCGCTATGCTCCCAGCTCAGCTGAGAGGAAAATTGTAAAACTGTCAGCTACAGACAGAGAGACGGCTGGGTTGAGTGCACGGGAAAGAACGGGGTCGTTCTGACACGCTGCTTTACTGAACGCAGGGAGCCGCGCCGGGCGGCTGCGGAGGACAGCGGCCCCGGCCAGCGTTACAGGAGATGCGCCATTAGCGAGGACTCGTCCCCGCGCTGCCCTTTCCTGGCTGACGGCTCGGGAAGGCAGGGCTGCCGCGAAGCGGGGCTGAGCTCTCGGTGCAGCCACGAGCCCCGCGCCGGGACAACGCTGCGGCCCGCCGCGGGGCGAAGCCGGGCACAGGAGGCGGAGAGCCCTCCCGAGGAGGGGGGGGTGGAGGTGAAAGCCCACCCGGCCGGCCCGCCGGCACGCAGCCCGCCCCCGGTCCTCAAGCGGACCCGTCCCCGGTCCCGGCCTTGGCTCCCCCGCCCGCGCTTTCTACTCGGGCGGCCCCTTCCCGCCTCACACCGGCCCCCGCGCGCCGCCGCCGCCGGTGAGGCGCCCCCCCACCTCCCCTCAGGGCGGACGGGGCGAGGGGAGGGGCGAGGGCGGGGCGGCCCCGCGCGTGTGCCCCGCCGCGGCCCCACTCACCGCCCGGCGGGCGCCCTCCGGCCTCCGAGCAGCGGCGGCAGCGGCGGCAGCAGCAAGAGCGGCAGCGGCGGCAGCAGCAGCAGCAACCGGCGCGGCCCGGAGGCGGAAGCGGCAGCAGGAAGTGAGGTCGCTGCAGGGCGGGGGGAGAGGGAGGAGCGCCGCTTCCGGCGGGTGGACGGGGCCGCGGGCAGAGGGGCCTGCGCCGGGCGGGCACCCGCGGGTCCCTGTCCCGCGTAAGTACCGGGGAGGTGGTGCGGAGCGGGTCTTCCTACGGCCGGAGTAACGTGGGAAGGGAAAGGCACCGGGGAGGCAGCGGCGGGAGGAGGCCGGGCAGCGCTGGCGAGCCGCCGGCAGGCCTGGGGGTGTCGGCGTCCTCCGCCCCGTCGCTGCGTGGGGACGGAGCTTCCTCCCGCCAGCCCTCGGCCCCGCAGAGTTACGCTTCGGTTTTCCTCGGCGGCTCGCCGGGAAGCTGCCAAAAGGAGCCGTCGGCGCGGGTGGCGAGATGGCAATTCTTCACCCAAACGAGCCCATCTCACCGGGGAAACCCGCTGACCCGCCTCCTGCCACAGTCAGCGCGGCCCAGATCACGTTTTAGAGTACAGATAATTTCAATCTAATAAAATTTCATGAACGAAGCCAAGTTTCCTCGTGTCTGAATGGAACTGCAGTGCTGTTTACCACTGACTCAATACATTTTAGCACAGAATCGGAAAAAAAAACCCTTTCTGGGCACATGCTCCCAGTTCTCTGTGCTGTTCACCATTCAGCCTACCCAAGTCATATAACGTTAGGAATTACAGCATGATACATCTTCAAGTAGTTTTCATGATTAGATACTTTTATTAAGAAGTAATTTCTGCATTATTCTGATTTTGTGATTTACCTAGAAAGATAGAAGTAACTAGGGCATGATGTCTCTTCTGGATAAGCCATGATCTTTCTGTTATGCAAATTTCTATAGACAATCCCATTCTTTAAAGTAGTTTGATGAAATTAGGCTAACCACCTTTGCTATTAACATTATAGTATTGGCTTTGTGTCTTCCAGATATGCAATTCACTGTGTACTTCTCAGAGCTTCTCCAGGAAAGGTTCGCCGTATTACATACGCTACCCCCACTCAGACAGAGAGGGCAGAATCTTTCTGCACTATGGCCAGTGACACTCCGGGCTCTCAAAGCTGTTCACCTTCGCTAGGCAGTAAGGCCACAGTATCTTCATTCACGTTTACTGAATGCATTCAGTAAATCCAACAGTGCGTGATCAAGGAACAAGGGTTTCCAAGCAGATAGGTACTGCCTTGCTTTCTCTAGCGTGCCGTTACCAGAGAAGGTAGGAGCTCATTTCCAAGGTGCCAGCAGAGAGAGGAGTAATTTAAACCATTGGTAAGACTGCACTTCTCTACCCTCAGAGGTTTCTCTGAGCTGGTCTGCCCTGTGTTGGGTAGTCTCCTGCTGCTTGTTTCAGTAGGCACTCGGTTTACTTCACAGGGCTCAGAGAAAAGCTACGGAGAACAAAGTTTTTAGGAGAGTCCCCTTCCTTTCCCCCTTGCCTTCAGCTATGTATCAGGTAAGAGGCATTGAAAATGGCTCCACACTGACTCTTATCATCAGCACTGGAAATACATCCTGAGTTCCTACAATTGTGGGCTTCATTCCACTGAGAGCTGTATGCTTTCAGTCTGTTTTGGTGGCTGCTGCTGCTGCTGTTCATACTTCCTTGCTGAAAAAAAGAAACACTGATCAACAACAATTATACCATTTATTATATACATGTATATATATGTGTGTGCATGTATACATATCTATATATATACATGTATAAATATGATAACAACCAAGAAATAGACTTGAGAGTAGAGAATGTAATTTCACCGCTTAGGCACCCAAGGGGAAGTTTCCGTCACTGTGTGGAACTAGTCCTTTAGCATATGGCCTTGAAAAGGCTGAACAGCAGGGTCACAGCAAAATGTCAGTACATTAATGGCAGAGAACTATGATTCCATTCAGGTCCTTTCATTTAAGAAAAAAAATTAAAGACTATGGCTTCATAAGTAATTGCTACAGATGACCTGAACAACTCATTAGTCACACAGCTGATCTCCACATCACTCATCTCCTCCACAATATACAAGCCACAAGCTAACAACTACATTGACTTCAAAATTAATCTGGTTAGCAAGGCAAAGGGGATCAAAGACTTGTGTGCGTGGAAAAAACACCAACAGTGAATGCCAGCAGGCATTCCTCTGTACGAAGCACATCCTTTTTTAGTTCCTACAGAATGCAATGGCCTAGTTTAAGAATCTTTACATGAAATCTTTACATTTAAAAGGTGGTTTCAACTCATTAAGTATTTCTTGCCCATATGCCCTCTAGGCATGCATGTATGGCAGATGTGAAGAGCGTACAGGTGTTTCTCTGAATCGAACCTCTGGAATATCAGCCATGGGGCTCTTTCCTACCTCCATCCTGACCTTCAACATTAAGATGGGAGTGGCAACACTTGTTGGTACAGTAAAATTCTCATTTATTTTCAGTTTATTTAGTTGAATTACTCGTGATTCCACAGGCCTCTCAACTTTTACAATTTCATTCACGTTGTGACAATATTCAGCCATTCCCAGCTCTTTTTAACTTCAACATCGGATTCGTTTGGACAGCTAGAAGAGAACTGCATGGCCGCTCCCCCACTCCATACCTCCTCAGGCCTCCATCCTGTGACCCGCGCTCCTGCAGAACCCCTGCCTGCGTGGGGTGCCACAGGACCGGGCTTCCACCCTGGTGTCCCCACCGCACGAGGACAGGCGGGCTCGAAGCCGTCCCTGCAGCAACCGCCCCCCGGTAACCCGCAGGCCCGGGGCGGTAGGGGGGGGCGGGGGCAGGGGGGGGTGGAGCCCCCTCTTTCCTTTGACTCACCGATGGAGTACATCTCCAGCTGCTGCCGCAGGCGGATCTTCTTCATGCTGTCGTAGAAGTTGGGCTCGGGCGGCGCCTCGGCGGCTGGGGGCAGGGTGAAGATGCGCATGATCCTCCTCTTGTTCCTGCCAGGGGGGCAAGGCGGTGAGAGCCGCGGCTACACGTGGGGCTGGCGCGGCCGCTTCCCGGCGGGAGCCCTCGCCCCGCCCCCCGCGGCCTCCCCCCCGTCCCGTAGCCTCCCCTCACCGCCGCGCGTAGACCAGCAGGGCGAGGCTGGCCAGCACCACCAGCAGGTAGACGTTGGTGGCCTCGTTCCACGCTTCGTGCACCGAGTAGTCGATGGCGCCGCTGTCGCCCAGCGCCGCCGAGCCGCCGCCGCCCGCCCCGCCGGCCGCCGCCGCCGCCATGGGGGAGAACGGCCGGCAGGGGCGGCCCCGCGGCGGCGCGCGCAAGGCGGGCGGGAAGTGACGTCAGCGCGAGGTGCGGCGCCTCGGCCTCCCGGCCGCCATCTCGGGGTGGCTCTGAGGGGGCAGCGGTCGGCCTCGGGCCGCTCCCCCCCACCGCCTTCCCCACGCTCTTATTTACCCTCTAGCTACCATTCCTTGGGAGGATTGGGCAGAAGTAGGTGACAGTTCCTCTCTCAGGGGATGCAGGCACGGGGGGTGTAACAGTCTTGCTTTCATGGTACCAGCGCCTGAGGGGAAACGTGCAGGCGGGTAGAGGCCTAGCAGAGGTGTGTGAGTTCAGCAGCTCTGAAAGCCTGACAGGCGTGGAGTCCAAAGCACCTTCATCCGCCGGGGCTGGTGCTCGCTCTGTGGCAGTGGAATCATGTGGGATGTAGCTCAGCAACGCATGCTGTCAAGAGAAAAAAGAGGTTCAGATTCTCACAAGCTTTCACTCTTCACATAGGAACTAAATTTGACAGTTTAGGTTGTCAAAATAGAAACAGCACTTTCTGAAAAATCTTGCGTCTTTTTTTTTTTTTTTGTGCCAAAATGGGAGTTGCTGGATATTCAGATGCTGGAGCAACATAGCTTCCTCCTATGCTCCATATGCTCCTGATGCCAAAAAGCACAATTGTAGGATTATGCTTTGGCAGAGAAGGTGGAGCGGAGCAAGCGTTTCAGTTTAGAAACTTGAAGAGTCTGAACTGCTTAATGAGTGTAGATTAACTAGGCAGAGGATGTTCTAAGACAAACATGCTTGGTTTTTTGTACCCCCTGATGTGGTGTGTTTGAGCTACATGATAGGTTAGGTGTGCTGTCCTTTATACTCTCCTGCTTCTTTCTATCCACCGCTGGCCATGATACTTCCTTTTACTATATCTTCCTTCAGATACTAGAACTATTACAGTGTACACTCTGGATACGGTTTCATCTCCCTTTGCTTTATGCATGTTTGGGGTATGTGATTACGTTGCAGTTATTTGTCTTCACCCTTTATAAGACAATAAGGGGAAAAAACAACTATTTTTAGGGCATGATTCATCTAACCTATGTCAAACATGCAGAACGAGTCCTCCTGTGCACAGGAAGTGCTCTGATCCCTTGCTGAGGGAGTGTAGACACCTTGCTTGGATGCCACTGGCTTTGCAAAATGTTCAACCAGCCTGAGGAAACTCCATCCTTTGGGGAGCCATCTTCTCAGTGCAAGATGTGCCAAGTCATTCTCTTTCCATGCTATGGAACAGATTCATTTTAAGAGGCCTCAGATCAGGGCATAAAAGGATGTGAGTGAAAATGACAATATAAAAAAATAAAAAGCTAAGGCACTGTTATCATGTGAAAAGTTCCTTGCCCCACATGGTGTGGGAAAGAGTAAAACAGCAATTAGACATAATTCTAGGTCATTAAATTGGTATGGCACCCATGCACAAAACTGTAGAAACCACTAAGAGAAAAAAAAAAACATCTATCACTTACGCAACATGACACAAGCCAGTTAATTAAGTGATTTTAAACAGTTTCTGGTGAAGTTGAGGCTTTTTGTTTGCTTTTTTGCTATGTTGAACTTTTCTGCTAACAGGCCTGACAGGAAAGCATTGCACATCTGTGGATGAAAAGTGGAAAGAATAAACGTAAACTTGAGCGGCTTTATATTTCACTACTACCTCTAGACCTCAGTTGAGATCAGGCTCCCTTGTATGGGGTGTAGAGAAGCTGTATTTAAGCTGCATCTAAAGGCGCTTTTTGTATTAACCCTGCAGCTCTGCTCTGAACGACCTGGGAAGGGGCTGGAATGCCCCAGGACTCTGCACCCAGCTTTCTGTCCAGAGTAAACCAAGGCTCGCATCCACAAAGCATGACTTCAGGTGTCAGGGTTTTCTCTGCAGCCTCCAGCACGCAGGAACAGACTCTGCCTTGCTCAGCAGGTGCCTGATTTGTTTGATTTAATTAAATGCTCAATTTGAGCCTCAGATAATCCACCCACCCCCAACCTAGAAGACAGGCAGAGAGATTTTTTTCCCCCACATACCCCTCTGAAGTTAGCAAATGTTAAGCAGTGGGTAGGACAGGGTTAGGTTGAGAAGCACAACATCTGGCGCTGCAGTGAGTGTGACAGCCCTTGCAAACCTGAGTAAAAGGGGTGATCTCCCACTTGCTGGCCTGTGGCAATAGGAGTTTTGGGGGCATAGGCCTTCTGCATGACTTCCTTGAGGAACCTGGTTCAAATACCAAAGCTGGTTAACTTTTAAGCCTAGGTTAGCTTGTACTGGTACACTGTTGTTTATTTTTATAGCTTGGGCTTTTGTTTCAGTCTTAGGCTCCTGAAACACCTTCAGAAGGGGAATGCAAGCTGCTGTTGAATTTGGCCAGAGCAAAGTCAGGCCTTGCAGTTGTCGTTATGTGCACAAGAAATGGTGTGACCTGTCCGTGTAGATTATGTAGCATATTTATTTGTAGCTTGGATGTGGTGGGATGGGAAAACCAACGCTTGTGTATGCTGTTAATTCATGAGGACATAAGTTGTTTTCCTATTTTCTTATACTAAAGTTGCTTGTAGGGAAAGGACTGTCATTTTGTGCTGTGCCTGTATATCTGACCTCCAGGATCCTGGCGTGTGACCAGAGCATGTAGACACCAAACAATATATAACAATAATATATGGCATTGGCATAAGTTATTCCGGCAAAACATAGCTAATGGAGACCCAAGTTTAGTGGCTAGATTTTCAACATTACACAGCAGCAAATAAGCTTGGGGAGTTTCAACTGTGGGTCAGACACAACCCCCACAGGAACCAGCTCTCAGGGAGGGAAACACATAGCTGTGTGATTTAATTTAAAAAAAAAAATCCCAACTTTTACAAAAGTGGGAACTTCGTTCATTCCATAAAGAAATCTAGCGTGTACTTGATAAAAGCACCCACTTCAGTCCCATAGATTTATCAAGAGAATTGCTAAAAGGGTCTTCCAGCTGTACAAGGAAAGAATTCACTTTCCAAAAGTCCTTAGCATCCAGCAACTACTGTAAGTTTGACCGAAAGCTGCTGAATATTATCAGTTTTGAAAATGCAGATACTTTCTATCCAAAATGTGAATGCTGGAATCTAACAGTAAGCTTGTTCTTTTGAAAATTAGGGCCCAAGAATCTGTGTGTGTTGCTATATATAAATAAATAATTTTTAATGGATTTTGAGTTACCCAGAGGTAAACAGAATCAGAAATTGCTGAGACATAAATATCACTGTAATGTAAATATATTCACCATTTAATCCTGATAAATACTGGATTATAGACTTCAGAACAGACTGACAATTATTGGAAATCATGTGGTCATCTCAAGTATACAGTATTTCAATTAAAATAAAACCATAAAATCCTTTTTCTTTTTTAAAAGTACCATCTAGCATATAATTTATTTGGATGAACTCTACAAATACACACATTATATCATGCTAGAAGAACTTGAGAACCACTTTTTTCTTGTTCCCAGGGTCTCTTGACTGTTGGTAAGACATTACAGTCATAATGATAGAATCGGTTTACAGTTGCAAATTCTGCCAAATATCTCACAAATTATATTTGGCAAACAACAGTGCCTCTATTTCACAAAGATAATGATCTGATGTTTTGTTTATGTGGCACCAAAGGAAAATACTGTTTTAGAGCTTGTGATAGAATTTCAAAAAGTTTGTGTGGTATTCTGAATTTCTGATAAACTTAATAGTTACCACTCCAATAAATACAGAGTAACACGGACTTTAAAAGTATCCTTCAAAAAACAAAAAAAATAGAAACTCTGTTCAGTTAAATAGGTTTTGTCCATTTTATTTCCTCAGTGTTTACCCAGGCCTACATAGCAGCTGGTGTGCATATGCATGCAATACTTTTTACATCTGATGGTGTTGAACATACAGATGAGTTGCCATAAAGGCTCACCTGTGCAGGATTTAGTGTTGTAGGAGTACTTCTAGGATGTAGTCTGAAACCAACAGCACACAAAGGGAAACACGCTACGTCAGACTTGAGCCACCTAGAAGCCTGCAGGCAGCAGGCAATTTGGAAAGGAAAACAGCATAACCTTGACAGTGCTATTCTTTGGATGTCTGAGGAGAAAAAGAAAGGAGCGGGTTTGAACTGAATCTGGGACTCTGCTCTGAGACAGGCTGTTTCCATTCCATATTCTGTGGTACAAACCTATCTGCTAAGGGCTAAACTTTACCAGGAAATCCACTGGGAATTTGTTTTGGCAATAGCATCGCACCAAGGGTAGAGCATAGCATAGCATAGCATAGCATAGCATAGCATAGCATACCATACCATACCATACCATACCATACCATACCATACCATACCATACCATACCAGTAGCGGATCCAGCTGCCCTGACATAGTTGGCACCCACTGCCAGACTGGCTCAGCTGGCATGTCCTAGGTCTCCCTGTCCCCTCCAATGCTGGCACAGCAGTGTTCCCAGGCAGGTTCAGTGTGGGAATCAGGTGCTATTTCTTGAGTATGGGAGATGGTATCTGCTTTGATTCTTTGTCTAGCTGGTCGGATAGGGTGGGCAGGGTGTGCTGTGGGACTGCTGCAGTGGTGGCAGAGGAGACACTACCCAAAAAGGAAGGGCAAGGTGGTGCAGATCACTGACCTCAGCAAAAGGGTTGTCCTGTCCCTGGGCAAGATGCCAGACCCGAGGCCTTCATCTTGGTGATGGCAGCAAACAAAAGCCCTGGCACCACTGGGACCATATCTGCCTTGACACTGACCACCTAGGGTGGTTTGGGGAACCTCCTCTGAAGTTTTCTGAAGGAGATGAGCACCAGTAGCAGTCCTTCTCCTTGTGTCACCTGCATCTTTTTGCAGCTTCTTTGGCTGGACTTTTGGGATGGAGGAACAGGGATACAGTAGGAAACCTGGCAATCACAGAATCATAGAATGGTTTGGGTTGGAAGTGACCTTAAAGATCATCTAGTTCCAACCCCCCTGCCATGGGCAGGGACACCTTCCACTAGACCAGGTTGCTCAAAGCCCCATCCAACCTGGCCTTGAACACTTCCAGGAAGGCGGCAGCCACAGCTTCTCTGGGCAACCTGTTCCAGTGCCTCACCACCCTCATATTGAAGAAATAACCATCCCAGGAGAAGCATATTTTGTGGGAAAGGACAGGGAATGTGGGGCCCTTGATTTAAGCTTGAGATGAGAACCAGCAACTGTTGTTGAGGTTAGACAGAGCTGTGGCAGTGGTCTTGGCATATTTCCACTGGTCTAGAGCTGGCTGGGGAGGGGATGAGGAGAGAAGGGCTTTGCAGGCTTCCAGCTGTGTACAGGCCTCTTCCTGTTCTCTGTCCTTTGATGTTTTCCACCAGACATATAAGAGCTGCTTGTACTGAGGCAGCAAAGCCCCCAAAAGTTTATCCAAGGCTGTCGTGGTGGTGAAAACTGGAATGCCCAGCAGCAGAGAGAACTGGAAAGAAAGGAGGCAACTGCACGCGGGGCTGCCCTGCCCCTTTTTCCCTCTTGGTGAGGCCTTGCCTCTTTAAGGGAAAAGAAGCTGGAAATGTGGGAAGGATGGGGTTCATGCAATCTTGAGATTGTGGAAGGGGTTAGTGGGGAAGAACAGAAAGATGGAGAGGGCTCTGATTTTACTGAAAGACTGGAAGGAGGTGACACTCAAACTCAGTTGAGGTTGCACCAGGTTGAGATTAAAAGGGACAGTAAAGTACAGAAATACCATGAGCAAGTTAAAGGGGAGGTAGCCCCTTCAACTGGCATGTGTGGCTCTTCTGACAGCCTTTATATCTGTCTGTCTTGTTACTACAGACTTGCTCATGCAAGCACAATGAGATCTTCTACAGGTTTATGGAAGTTTGCTAGCAAAATACTGGCTCCAAGGCCGTACCCTGGCTATGTTTGGGCATGAGAGACTGCAACTACTAAGCTGACCTTCATGCTGCCATCTAGTGTTTTCTTCATCCCAAAAAAGAAACTGAAGCTCCATAATGCTGTGTTCAGAACAAATGTAATTTATTCCTGCTGAAATACACTCTGGACAACACACAAGCTGAAGGAGAGGGAATGGGGAAGAGACATGCGAAGGACCCAGTGCTCAGGGTGAATGTTTAGGGAGACACCTTTTCTTAAAAAAAATTGTAACTATTTCATCCAGGAACAAAGAGAGACATCTCCATGGCAAGATAATTATTCAGAACCAGAATTTGCCCTCATTTGTTTTTCACTCTGTGAAAATAATATGGCTGTTTGCAAGGTGCCACAGTACACACCAAAGCAAGAATCCAAGCAGAACCTTGTCTTAACCAAGAGAGACCAGCACAAGAAGCTTGTCAGATTCTTCTTGTCTGTCCTTGCTATTCTCATAAAAAACGCATGGTATGTTTACTTCACAGCCATCAGATGCTGATTTTTCTTTCAAGTATACATGATGGCTAACAAGAAGTAACAAGTTATTGCTGGGGGCACAATGCAAAAGATTTGACTCTTAGCCCTTCAAAGCTTGATCCCTGGCTTTGAGGAGCTGTAACAGGATGCTTTTCCAACTGTTGCACATCCTGGATTCATGCTGGAACTGCAGAACTCTAACCCTAATAATAATAACAACTCAAGAGTTCATGGGCTGGATGATGCAATTACAACAGAGGGAGCGCATTCTTTTTCCCCAGGATTCTTTAAGGTATTTTGAGTCAAAGTCCAAAACAAACACAAAGCATCCAAAATCATTGTTCTCTTTTGGAGACCCTGACTTCTGAGCTCTGCTTCCTGACAACCTGAGCAGGAAATCTGCCAGGAAGGACTGCACAAGAGAAAAATGGCAAAAATCAGCTAATTTAAGAAAATGGAGACTGCCCAGAGGGAAAGGAAACTCATAATGAGCAGCCTTTAAAGGACCCCTGCTGGCATTGTATGAAATCAGGTATGAATTTAGTCATTTGCAGGAAAGTTTTCCCATTTATAATAAAATCTTGGTAGCAATAGAACAGACATGTGTTTGAACGTTATGTATACAAACTGACTGCATGTTCTCAGTGCAGTCATAACACGGCTTGTTTAGGTGAAGAGGAAAGAACAGAACCAAACTCTTCAGCAGAAAGGACCATGCACTTCTCTGCTTACAGATCACCTCTCAAGTCAAAACATGGAAGTTGTCTCCGGCCCTTAGGTCTTTCAGAGACCTTGTCCGCATAACAAAGTCCTCAGGTGCGTAATGGTAGAGTCCAAGTGTCTCATTCATACTATTCCTGTTTTTTCACCGAGAGAACAAATATATCCCAATCCCACCAGTCTACTACTGGATTAAGGCATCATCATTCTTCGTCTCCAGCCGTTGGTACCAGGCTGTAACATCCATGTAGGTACCAAAAACTTTATCCTAAACACACTGAACAAAAAAGCAGCCTCTCTTTATGCTTGAATTCAGACCCAATAGAGTTGTATGCTCTGAATATAGGGCTTTTATTTTCCAAAGCTCACGTTTAATGCTAATGGCTGTGGAAGGAAGTCACATTCTCTTTCAGTTCCTTGTTCTCCCTGCTTCCATCGAGTCACGATGACACTCAGCAAGGATAATTGAATGAAAAATTATATGCTTCAGCTCTTTTCCAAAGAGCTTGGGATTTCTGTGGATTAAAAAAAATCAAGAGACTCTTGTTTTACAGCTTTATCTCCAAAGAGCCCATCTGAGAATACCACAGGGCAGAGGCTTGAAAACCAAGAGCATGTATCTGTAAGCAGTTTATTCGGGATCTGCATCATCTGCTTGCTTACAGAGTGGCCACATGCTTCCTGGTGTGGGACACAGGGCCCACAGAGCAACGTCCGTACGGCTCCGAAAGCAACCTATTTCCTATTCAGCAGAGAGAGACTGCCGTTGGGGCTCTGGCATGGGGGTTCACCAAAATCTGACACCTTTCTGAGTGACCACTGCTTTTACTCCAGGGGGACGTGGGGGAGGGCTTTGTGGATAAGATATGGGCCAAAGCCACAGGAATCAGCACAAAGCTTGTGGAGGACGTGCCATGGTCTCTGCTCTCCAGTAATCTGCCAATCACTTTAAGTGGACCAATTTTTTTTAACTCTTTTTCTATAATTTTTTTACGACAGTTTTTGTGTAAATGTTGTGACAAAAAAATGTTTTATTTCTTAAGGAACAAATTTCCCCCCGCACCCACACAACTTCATTTCTCTCCCTCCTCTTCCAGTGATAGATTAAACATGTCAATGAGAAGCTTGCACAGCTCCAGCGTGGGTGGATTTTTTTTTTTTTTAGATTAAAAGTTACAAGTTCAGTTGTTCTCAGTTCTGCGGACAGAGATTTTGTCCTTCAGGCAAGCTAAATAAATAGGAAGGACATCAACTTTAGTCTTCTGTTTGTCTCATGATTCACTATAACATTTCCCTAGCACCAGGCATGGCTGCCTCCCGAATAAGCAGAGTTAAAACCTTCTTGTAGGTGTCTAAAACCTCTTGGGCAGAAGGCCTTTCAGCCGGGTCCTCCTTCTTACATGCTGCATGGATGTCAAACAAATGCAGTCGCACAATGTCACTTCCTTCAACGTGGCCCAAGAAAAAATTGGAGACATCCGGGATTTTCCAGATGTCTGTTTTCTCGTCATAGGGAGGCATGAGGTCATCCTCGAATGGCACCTCTTCTCCATACGGCCAACGCTGCTCAGGAGCTACAAACTCGCCCCGGAGCTCCCGATGACCACACTTCACCAGCCTGCCGGCACTCCTGTTCACAAGAGGCAAAGCGTCCAAATCATTCACCAGGATGTGAAAGTCACTTGTTAGGAGATACTGAGAGAGGACCTTGTCCAGGTCATTCGAGTCACACATCACTAAGGTGCCCAGAGGGCTGCTGTGCAGGTACCGAATGACACTCACATAGTCTATAGCAAGCATCAGCCTGCGATGCCAGGTGTTTATGCCCTTGTACTTGGGCATGTGGAGAGTTTCATTCAGGCCCCTCAGGGAGCCTAGAGGATGGTACTCAGTGAGGATTGTGAACTGCTGCTCACAGTAGCCAAGCAGACGGACAACGTGCTTGCTTTGAAGTGCTTTCAGCATCTTCAGTCCATGGAGAAAGTCCTCCTTCAGCTCGGAGTTGGTGAGCTGTGAAAGGACCACTTTGTTTTCCTTCCACTCAGAAAGGAAGACCTGAGAACACACAAGAGACACGTAAGACACATGGAGAGCCTTCTTCCACCAACCGCTACCAGCTGCCGCTGACCTCTGAGTGACTGCTTAATCACAACGGCAAATTGCAGTCACCAGGCACAGTCAAGCCTTTAGGTAGGGCCATGTACCTGTCACAGCAAGCCCTCACCGATGGCATAATTACATCATGATTTCCTAAGTTTTCTTTGCAATGAACAATGCAGATGAATTAAACTATTTCATATCACCCAACCAGCCAGTCTTACTCTGCCACGACTGTACCATGCTCCACAAGCGCTTCACCGATCTCTGTGATTTCGCTTGTGTAGCTGATGTCACTCGGTGTCAGGGAGGCGGCCCAGGGCTCCGGTTGCGCTCTCCTACCAGTTCTGTGCACTTATCAGTAGCCGTATGTCCCTGGATGTCTACAGTAATTAGCTGCTGCAAGGATAATTATAACAGCAGTATGGGCATTAATTAGCCAGCAAACAGTGAAAGCTCTTTATCCACCGGAGAGAAGAAAGGGAAACCAAACTCACCTTTTTCACAGCGCCTTCACCAACACACTTGAGTTTCCTGACTTCCCTATTTATGGCTTCGCAGGAGAGCCACGGGGAACAATTCTTCACCGCTCCCAGTTTGAAGTACCCAAAAGGGCAGAGGCCAGGGTCCGTTTCGGCACGTCCCGAAGAGACGTAAAACTTGTTGAGGTACAGGTAGAGAAGGGCATTAAGGATCAGGACGGCTGCAAGCAGTAACCCCAAGGAGAGGGATGACACCTCCCTGGGAGGAAACTCCCTCCTAACGAAGTGTGGTTTCTTCTCCATGGCCGTGCCTTCTGCATTCTCCGTGACTGAGGGAGGCTAAGCAGGACCCTCTTCCCAGCCCGGGGATGAACGTCTGTGGGGCTTTTTCATCGCAGGCTCCACAGCTGCCTCGCAGCCACGGCAGCCTACGAGAAGGGCCACGCACGGTGGCGGTGCGTGCTCACAGCGGCCTCAGCCGCGACGCCCGCCTCGCCCTTCATCCTCCCGGTGCTCTGAACAGGAGGGCCCGGGCTGCCGGCCGCCCCGGGTCGCGCCGCTTGACCCCGGAAAACGCCGCAGCCGCGGGCCGGGGGGGAAAGACCGGCCGCGCTTCCCGGCCGCGCAGGGCGGTGGCGGCGGCGGCGGCGCCGCCCCGGGGCGGAGCGCAGCGACATGGCGGCGGCCGCGGGGCTGGTGGCGGCGGCGGCGGCGGCGCTGGGCGCCCTGCTGATGGCGCCCGGCCTCACGCAGCCGCACGGGCAGGGCCCGCCGGAGGGCAGCGGGCCCGGGCCCGGGCCCCGCGGGGGGGCGGCGGCAGCGCGGCGCCCCCCGGGGCGGATGGACCAGGCCCTGCTGCTTGTCCGCAACGAGCTGCCCGCGCAGGGCTTCCGCCTCGCCGCCCTCTCCGGCTCCTGCCACCAGGTGAGCGGAGGGAGCCGCGGAGGGTTGCGCCGTGTGCGTGTGGGGCGGGCACCCCCTGGCCTCCGCTTTTGACAGCCCTGCCCCGGCCCTCGGCCGGGCTGCTTGGCTTTTCTGTCGTCTCCCCGTGGCTTCGTTGGGTTGCTCCGCCTCGGTTGTACCTTCGAGCGGCACGCCGGGAGGCCCTGCAGTGGGAGCCGCTCCAGCGTCTGGGCACCTTCCCAGTCTGTGCCGCTGGGCGAAGCAGGACCCCTTTTCACTCTCCTTTGGCACTAACGAGCTCCCTTCACCCTCTTCTTCCACAGTGCTTGTATCAGTTCCTGGCGTTTGTCCCGCCAAGCAACGGGAGCCTGAGGAGTCCGGGCACGGCGGCGGTAATGGTCGATACCCAGCATCCGCTCACCCTGCTGCTCAACAGCTCTGTGGGTGACAGAGAGCTCTGCAAGTACGTGGCCCAGCCCCAGGGAACACCTGGATAGCTCTGTCCTACATTTTTTTCTTTCTTGAAGTCGTGCACCTGTTCATTGCCCGCTCATTGCCTCCTTTTTCCTGACTGTTTAGACCTAGAGTTCAGTCTTCCCCCCACTGCTGTAACTGTGGCGTACATTGTAATTGTGCTGGAAGGATCTAGGCGCAAGCAGGAGCTGAAGTGGTATGCAATGAGCCAGCATGGGCAAGCACCTGGTATCTCTTGCAGAGAGTATGTAGTCCAAGAAGACAAGTGATGTAGTAGGCAGCGCACGTGTGGTAAAGCATCTGTGTTGGTTTAGGGGAGGGTAATGCTTGGCAAAGGCAGAGCCAGGCAGCTCCTTGCTCGATCACGCTGTTAGACCAAGGTTTCAGCTTGCTTTTCCTACAGGCATTCAGGCTTACAGCCCACCAAATGCTGCTGCGGTATCTGCACATAGTGGGGATGGATGGCTCAGCAAGTTTCATTTCCTTTATCCTTTGCAGGATTCAGTATCATTTTGGAGAGTTTGGCAATTATTCCCTTGTGGTAAAGACCCCAAGTACAAGCACCAAAACTGTTTCTTGTGACCTAGTCATCAATGAAGGCCCTATCAACAGCTACCTCCGTATGTAATGCTCTGTTTTCCCCTCTCATTCTACCACGTGCATGTCTCCCAGCAGAACCAAATTCCTAAAAAGTCTGTGCAGCCACTCGTGCTGTGCTGAAGATGTGTCATGGGCTTGCTCCTCTTCTCTGTCAGCATCTTACGTCCTTATGTTTTATACATCTATCTTGAGGCCCTGACCAGGATCAGGCCTCTTCACATGCTATACTGCATGACCACAACCTTTTTGCAGCAGGGATTAGCCCAGAAAAATCTGTGGATGTGTGTCCAGAGGGAGATATTTTCATAGTTGGTTCCTGCTTCCCTGCATGTTTATGTATGTACACAGAATCCTTCCTCTTCTTCCCTCTGTCTTGCTTCTCTCACAAAATGGGATACAATTCATATAGTGTTCATATTTTTTTTTGTTGCACGTTTCGTTTTAAACGTCACATCTTGCTTTTTTGTTCATCTCTTTTTTTTCCAGGGCTGTTTCAAACTCTCATCTACGTCTCTTCCATTCTTTTCCTTTAAGTTAGGTTGTTCTTCAGTCCCTCCACTTTTCCAGCTGTAAAGAAAAATTCTCCATGCTCACAAACTTGGTGTATTACCCCCTACCCTGTCATCTTCATGTTGAGGCTGTTTCTAAATCTCTAGTTTCTTCTTCAGAACATATAGCACATTGACTCTTTTCTCACCATTGCCTTGTGATGCAGTGCAGTTTTATTTTGCCTTTTTTATACTGAGATGTGCAGTCACTGAGCTGCACTTTTAAACTGGCCAGCTTTTGTTTTGGGGTTTTGTTGTGTTTTGGTTTTTTTTCCCTGGGACTTGGGCTGGGGATATGTATTGCATAGAGAAGGTGGTGTGGTGATTGGTGAGTTGGGTTTTTTGTCATGTTTGTGTCTTGCCTGGCCAAGCCCAGCTGCTGAATGGTTTTGTTAGGTCATTTATAGAGTCGTGTTCTTCTCTCTTTCACATAGCTATTCTCTTTGCTTTCCTGGTTTACATGGGGATCCTTGCTATCCTGATTGTTGGGCGCCTTTTTATGAAGTAAGTGAACAGTCTTGTAATACCTCCTCACACGTGAAGTGGGCCCGCCAGTTTCAAAACACACATGTGAATAATGCTTCAGAGTCCCACCATAGCCCTGCTTGCAGATCAGATCCTGTTATCAGGTTGCCATGTACACGTAAGGCTGTGGTAGCTGTCCAAATGATAATAAATAGAGTGCTACGATTTCCCTTGAGGAATATCTTGCAGCCTTGTTAGCTTATGTGTAGAGCGGTTACTGCAGAGCAGCTGACGTCCACTGTAAGCTCGCGCACACCCTGCCTCAGCCTCCCGTGACTTGTTCCTGGGTCTAGCCCTGAATCCACAATACAAGTCAGTGGGACTGAAGCATGTGTAGCATATGCAGCCTTCCATCCTGGGTACTGAATGACGTGAGCCATCCCTGCCTGTAAACAACCCGAGAATAAAGCCCCGAACCTGAGCTTGTGGCAGTGTAATTACATAGCTGGACTTAACTGAGGTCCCAGGTACTGGCTGAATCTCAGCGTTACATATGTGAGCTGGGAAAACAGAAATGGGGACTGTCCCAACTTTTGATTTATGCTGCTAAATAGTTGATATTAAGATGAAATTGGCTATAAAATACTTCTTGTTTTGTTTTGTGTTTTAAACTGTTACTAATTTTCAGAATTGATCCAGTCAGAAACTGGGTTTACAAGAAACTGAACCGCAGAGAAACTGATCGTCCAATTAATTCTGTGAGTGACCACAGTATCTTTAATTTACATTCCACAGTGTTTTCACCTCTGAGGAACACACACTATCCAGATATCTAGGGACTTGTTTATGGCTAATCATCTTCGCCCTGTGCATGTTGCTCTTGGCAAATCTTTTACTGATGCCAGACAGGCAATTCTGTATCAATGGGGAGTGCTAGCCTGGTTTTCCATGCAAGTTTAGTGGATTGATTCCCAGTAGAGCTCTTGCAAGTCTTCCACATACAATTTTGTGCCTTCTTTAGTTCCCTTGAAGCAAACATTTTGGTGAAAACACTGTCTCCTTCTGACATAGACAATGTAAAGGAAGGGAAGAAATGCCATCTTTCATGTCTGCTTCCAGTACAGCAGGAATTTTAGCAGGACTTAAGTCAAGACCTCTCTGGCAGCCCTAGAGCTGGCATTTCTGGGTGAGCCGTGTTTTGTACTAGAATATAGATAGATCATCACAGTCTGGGCTCTACATCTAGGAGGTCCAAACCTGTCTAGAATCAAAAGACTTGGAAGCAGAGCTCTGCAGCAATTCTTGTAGTTGTTCATCTCCATAGCTGCATTACAGCAATGTCTGCTTCTTTATGCTGTCACTGGGGCTGATCAGAGTGATTTAGGGAACTCGATTGGAAATTAGCCACTCCTGTGTTTAAAAGGATTCATTTTCTGCTAGTTTAGCTCTCTAAACAGCCTCTCTGTGGTGTCAGACAAGCACCAACAGGATGGGATGGATCCTGTTTGAGAGTCTGGATCTGCTCAGCTCTGTTGTAAAGCAGCACTCACAGTGATGGCAAGTCTATGGCTGATTTGGACTGGACCCAACTCTCATGAGTCTCAAACACAGGCTCTTTTCACTGCGTTTGTTGTTTCCACCCTGGTCAGAGGTGGAGGGTGGAGCATCTGCAGATATTACTGCAGTATGGTGGAGCCATGAAGGGGTTAGAAGTAGCAAGTGGGGAAACAAAAGGAAGAGGAAGATGGGGAGAACAAAGACAAACACAGTATGTGAAAGTATGCGGTTTGCTGACTTCTGTTCCCTAGGCAGCTGATGCAGCTGCTGATATGCCCTTCATGTGTCTGGTTTGTTCCCGAAGGAGCTCGGGTCCCCGAACACAACAGACTCCGTTAGCAGTGATCCCACCCCGCGATTGTGGAGCACAGCCTCTCGGCAGCGGCTGCGTTCCCTGGACACATTCCGAGGGTGAGTGTAAGACCTTGCTCAACAGCAGCTCTTCCAAGGGGAATGAGATTTTTCCAATGGTGGTTTGACAGTGTATGGAAATATATAGCAGATGGATGGTTCAAGGGGGTCTGTTTTACTTGGAAGATAATCAAGGTTTTAATTCTTGGATTTTCCAAAACACTTTGCAGTTGATCTAGTTTGAGGAAACATTAAAGTTGTGGCAGAGGGTGGAAAAGAACAACATATGTTCAGTGCGAAAATGTTATGTGAAGGAGCTTACTTTGGTTCACCACCACCCATGATCTTTGAAACGCTGCTTCCTGGTTGGCAAAGCTGGGAACCTTGTATATAATCATGCTTTAAAAATAAAATAAACCATATCTCACAGTTAGAAATGTTTTAATGGGGTAAACATTAACTATGTGTTCATATATATGTATTTCATTGACATGTGATACTTGTGTGTGTGTTTGTTGTCTTTTTAGGCTCTCTCTTATAATTATGGTGTTTGTTAACTATGGAGGAGGAAAATACTGGTTCTTCAAGCATGAGAGTTGGAATGGTAAAGTACAATTGAAACAGTTTATCTGGGTTTTAACTGCAGCAGTATCTAGATATGGTTAGCTCTGCAGCTGCTGCAGCGAGCTGTTGCTCAGCTGAAGGCTGGGACGCTGTGCCGGTTTGCCTCAGTAGGGTTTCTGGCCTGTCAGGTTAACGGGCAAAGCAGTCTATAGTCCCGCTCGTCACAGGGACGGGATGGTTTCTGATCACAGTCTGTGTGATCTTTTCATTTTTGACACCAGTTCGTATCTTTAACTTTTTTGTGTTGCATAATGACAACAGTCAACTGATGGTGCTCGATGCTGTACAAACATAATGCCTTAATTGGCAACCTGATGGGGAAGGGGTCGGGCATCGTGCTGCCCTAGTAGAGAATAGCAAGGATCCCATCCCTGAAATCTTTTCCAAGACATGGCAATCAGTTCTGACCCTGTTTTTGAAGAATGGTAAAAGCAGTGAAGCAAGATGATTAGCTCTTTGTAAGTTTTGTTTATAACATCTTTTAGATTTTGGGGCATCAAATAATTGCAAGCAGCCTGCAATTCCTCTGGAAACTCAACAATAATGTTGTTAAAATTTAGGGAGGGTTCGAGGTAAATAATGTGTTCCTTTGTATTTCTCTGTAGGATTAACAGTGGCAGATCTGGTGTTTCCATGGTAAGTCTTCCCGAAGAATAGTTCTTGTGTCAAGTGATTCTTTATGTTAAGCGAGGAGAACATTGTGTGCACCTTGCCTCCATGTGGAAATGTATCTGGAGGGGTGAATTTGTGTTAAACAGTGGATAGGAGTCTGCCCCTCTAGATAACAGCATCATCCTTATGAACCAGTAGAAGAGCTAAGTGCTTTTGGCTGCCCAGCATCCTCCTTGCTCCCCGCACAGAATGTCAGTGGGAGGCCCAGGGCTACGCTGGCAGTGGAAGTGCAGTATCCATGAGGAGCTCATTGCCATGCTACTGTGTTGAAGGCACTTAATCTGGCAAGATTCAAAGCTGGACCGATGTGTGTCCAGAGGTAAAATAGCCAAGGGAATTTTGGATTAAGTTAGTCTCTCTATAACCAGAGAGCAGTCTTGTGGGAAAGCAATTATCCCATCTGCCCCTAGCATGCTTCTCTAAAATACACACCGGTTGTGGTTACTCTTGGAGATGGGAGCTGGACTTGGGACTGTGAACCTAATGTAGAGGGGAGGAGCAGGTCAGTTCTGAGTTTGAATCATAGATTTGCAGCTTGTGTTTTACTGCTCTGAAGAAGCTAATTTAATTTTGGGTAATGGAATTTTTTGGTGGCGTATGTATTGCTGCAGAAAGACCAATGCAATTACCTCCCTGAACTTTATTGCCTCAACTGACCACTGAAAGAGGTGGAAAGGTCCCAATGTGCAAGCTCAGTTGTCTGGGAATTCCTAGCAGTCAGAGGAAATGGTTTTCTAATTTCACTCAATGCATGCATTTCTGTTGGGGCAATGCAGGCTACTCTGTTAGCTTTAGTGTTTGCTGTCACGCACATGTGTGATGAGACATCATCCAGCTCCATTTCCCATCCGCTCTCTTCTCCAGGTTTGTGTTCATCATGGGGACATCAATATCGTTGTCACTGAGCTCCATGCTGAGGTGGGGAAGTTCCAAGCGGAAGGTGCTTGGGAAAATCCTCTGGAGGAGTTTTCTGCTAATACTGCTGGGAATCATAGTTGTGAATCCCAATTACTGCCTTGGACCGTGTGAGTGGAACTTGCTCTCTTCCTTGCATTTCTGCAGCTGTTGTTCTTGCCTCCTTGGCGGGGCTGTTGAGAAAACAGTGTCAGCCTTGCTGTACTGACCAACTGCATGGGGGCAGTTTGATGGTATCCTCCCTGTAGAATGCAGTTCAGTTCTGCACTGACGCAGTTCTCTCTGTTTGACCTCTGTGCCGACCACTGTTTATCATCTTAGTGGTGACATGCCCAGGGTTGTGATTTACAGAAAGTGGGGTGGCAGAGTGGTGGTGTCCCTTGTACCTGCAGGTACGGTGGGTCTCAGCTCTCCCTGGAGAAGGGCAGATTTCGCATTTATTAAAGAGCCCATGTCTGCTCCTGTTCCACATTGCTTGCATGTTTTCCAGTGTCCTGGGATAATCTGCGTATTCCTGGGGTGCTCCAGAGGCTGGGATTCACATACCTGGTAGTTGCTGCTCTAGAACTTCTGTTTACAAGAGCTGGGGCTGAGAGCAGGGCCTTGGTAAGTTACGTGGGGAGATGACAAGTGATACAGGAGTACGGTTTGGGAGCTTTTGCTCTTCTTTGGGCACAAAGAACACATGAGAAATGATGAGAAAACATGTGCCATCTTACCTGATGTGTAGTGCAGCGTGACCTGGCAAAAATTTCAGGGAACATGCACCCTTCAGTGTCCCAGTCTGCATTTTATCACATCTAGTTTTGCTGTATTTGAGGATTTCATTGATCCATTCAGATGGTACTTAGAAGCAGGCATTCCCAGGCACTTTTGATGACTTTCCACCGCCAAAGGACGCCAGGGACAGGCATCTCTATGCTGAGTCCCGTGGCCCGTGTTTTGTCCAGTTAATTTTGGCAGTGTGTTTTCACAGCAGGGGAAAGTAATACTGCTTTTTGGCCCTTCTGGAGTCTGTTTGCCCAAAAGGCTTTTGTTCTACTCATGAATCAAAATTCCTTTTGACATTTTCCAAGCTAAAAAACATTGTGGCCTTTTGTTTTGGTTTGTTTCTCCCCCTCCCCCAAGTAATTAAGTGTCTGGAAATCATTTGTGAAGATGAAAGGTCCATTGGTAGAACCCAGTTTTGTAATGACAACAGCTCCCTCTTGTATCTGGGGGACTGTCTGCCAGGAAGTACAGGATGTCCCCAAGGGCATGGTTTTTACTTGCCAAGCTAATACCCCGCTCCCTCCATCTCACACAGGAGACGCCCTGTCCTGCTCTGCAGGATATTCTCCCCTACTGGCCACAGTGGATTTTCATTCTGATGTTAGAAGTGATTTGGCTCTGCCTGACCTTTTTGTTACCAGTGCCAGGTTGTCCCAGGTAAGACTCTGCACTCAGACTACTTTCTATAGGGCATCAGATTGTTTTTCTTCTACTGAGTAGAAAATATGTTTTATTAGCCATAGGGAAAGAACGAAGAGGACAGCTTTTAAGCCAGCAGGGTTAAGGGAGGCATTCATCATGTGAAAAAACTTTCTTTACTTTGGTACTAAAGTACTAGGTGTCATAAAGGTGACATCGTTGTTCCTTTCTATATAAAGAAGAGGATTAAAATCTCCCCGAGGTCTGTGTACAGCAGTATCTGATCATCTCAATGTCATCCCTGTCTCTATCTTTGCCCCTTTAAAGGGTCAGCACCTGCAGAGCAGGTGGAGCAGCTGGTTGGGTAGCCAGGCCTGAACTGAAGCATTGCTTTAGGCTCCTGTTAGTGCCTGTCCCCTCACAACCCAGCTGCTCATGGCACTGGGATGATCAAAACAGGGTGGCCACCAGCCAACTGTCATGCAGGACCTGTGTTTCACTGTGTGCTTCTGGCCAGGGAAAACATCGGGCATTTAGTGTGCTGGCCAGTGGACCAGCTACTATTCAGGTGCAGCGTACCAACACTTTGTGCCATAACCTGTTTACTTCTGTCCTAGGGGCTATCTCGGTCCTGGGGGCATTGGAGACTTTGGAAACTATCCCAACTGCACTGGAGGAGCGGCTGGTTACATTGATCGTTTGCTTCTTGGAGAAAAGCATATATATCAGCATCCCTCTTCGAGTGTAAGTAGCTTTTGGTTTGCAGTATGAAGCTGCAGGCAAGCACTGAACATAGCTGTCAGGAAGGGCTGGGGAATGATACGTGCAGGGGGATGGAAGAGAAAGGAGACTGGTTGCTCAGATGCCCTGTAACAACTGTTTTCTCCCTAAGGTGATTTACCAGACAACGATGCCATATGATCCTGAAGGGATCCTGGGGACCATAAATACCATTTTTATGGCATTTCTGGGACTGCAGGTACCTTTTTTCTTTCTGGCTGTGTGCTATAATAGGAAGATTTGAAGGAATCTTGGAAGCAGGGAGGCAACTTGGTTTCTTTATTCAAGGCTGAGACTGGTTCTAACAAAACCTTTTCCAGAGCAATGCTATCAGGCTGACTTAGCCTGAGATGAGTGTCAGAGAAGTGGAATCTAACCTGGCAGTAGCTTGCATTAGATAAACTAAGACTTTTTTGCAGTTTTTGTAAGGGATGGACACAAGAATCTTGCAAAATCTCCACCCAGAAACCTCCTTCGCTTGTTTTAAGGTTGGGCTTATGTTGGGAGTAAGCTGGCTCTGCATATTGGAAAATAGGGCCAAGAGATGCATAGACTTCACAGCTTCATTTTAAACATACGGTTTTAAAGGTCACAGCTGTACATGTTCTCCGTTGCCAATTTTCCGCTTGACATGCAGTGTTAGCCGTCTTGCATAGGTGCTGTGGGCGTGCTCACCTTCCCAGGCACGAGGGAGGCAGGGGTTCACATCACTGTTACTAACATCAAAAGCTCACAGCTCATGTGTTTAAAACAGGGTATTGTGACACTTTTGAGTGCAGTTCTAGGTAGTCACTGCTGGCTTTTGTGTCTATGCAACAGTTGTAACCAAACTGAAACTCCTGTCCTGGGAAAGGAATGTTACTGCATGTAGCACTGGGTAAAAACTGACAGGGAATCTCAGCGGGACAGAGCTGGGAACAGAAGCGTGGCTCTGAGGAATGAGTGAGTCATCAGGACATGTTGGTTAGTGGTGCGTGGAAAGGAGCGTGTGCTCCGAGCAGGCCAGGGTGTGACGTGGCGCTGTGGAGAAGCTGTTGGGGCTGGCTGGGGAGTCGATGTGGTGGTGTTCCTTTATGCAGTCCTTGCTGAGGGAGATGGATCTCCAGTCACATGGTGTTAACACAGCTGCTTATCCCCTTCCTCAGTGGTAAAGTAGTGAGGAAGGGAGCAAAGGTGCACCTCTGCTGCTGAGTGGGTTGCGTTTAAGTATTTTCGCCATCTGTGTCCATTCTTTGCAGAGTTCCCATTCTGAGCCTTTCAGCCACTCGGTTTATATAAATCCTATTCGTGTTCTCTGTCTTAGCACAGGTAGCTGGTGACAAATATATCTGGCTCTTGAAATGTAGTTACATTTACAGGCATTAATTCATTTTTTGTATTCTTTTTACATTAGGCAGGAAAAATAATCTTGTTCTACAGAGACCAGCACAAACAAATCATGAGTCGGTTCGTCATATGGAGCATAGTAATGGTAAGGCAGATAGTTATGTAGCTCCGTAATGGACGTGTATTTTTAAGCAACGCAAACTTAGTATTTCTGAAACATGTTGCACTGGTTATATAAACTTTAGCAACTTTCTATTTCAGGGAATTATTTCTGCTATTTTGACAAAATGTTCTAAAGAAGAAGGGTTTATTCCCATAAACAAGAACTTATGGTAAGCAACAAGATACAACTTTTAGCATGATTTTGTGAAAGTACTATTTTACCTTGGAGAATTGTTTTACCTTTCTTATATTGAGATGTCTGTGTCACAGTTCTCTAAATAATCTTTCTACTGAAAATGTGTGTAGGTCAATATCCTATGTGACAACCATGAGCTGCTTTGCCTTCATCCTCTTATTGCTCATATATTACCTTGTGGATGTCAAGAGACTGTGGTCAGGTGCTCCATTTTTCTACCCAGGTCAGTAAAATCATGGCAGAAAACATATTCCTTTCAATTCTTTCTGCACTGGTACTATCCTTTTATGTTTTCTATGCTTCCCTTGTCTTTAAAAGAGTTGGAATTTAGAATGAAGTAACCTGAAGGATGCCAAAATGATTTACTTGAGCTGAATCTTTTCACAGAACTGGGACACTTGAGTCCAGATATTTAGGAGAGAAGGACTGTCACATTTTTAAATGAGGGCTGGGAGCTGCTATTGCCCAATGACTGTTCTCAGTTTGGTCTGGAGTTAAGGTCCCAGGGAACAGCTGCCTAGTACCAAGCAAAACACCACGGCTGGCTTGTAGTTGGTTTTGGAGAGGACTGCTGAGACTTGGGTAACCTAATGGGAAACTCAAAGGCCTGTCAACAGAGTCATACCACTTCTGAAGACATGGAAGATGAAATCCTCTGGGCAGCTGTGTAGGTTCTATGTCTGTGTTTTTAGATAAGCCTGTCTCCCAAAGCATCCCACTGTGGTTTTAACCACACTGGGCTCTTGAAAAACATCTGAGTGCAGAATGCAAACCCACAGCAGAGGGAACCTTTCAGTAGCTTTGGTGTCTGGACAGGAAGATGGGGAGGGCGACAGTGTGGTATCATATCTCCTACCAGAAATCCCAGAGCTTTGAAGGGCAGTCAGCATTTGTTTGCAAAGGCAATAGGTCTGACCAAATAGGTTGGCACTTGGCCACCCTGAAGACAATAACTGTGATTATTCTCCTTGTCAGTAAAATTGCAGGATGCCAGTTTGGTTGTATTTTCAATTTAGCGTATAGGTCATCTATATTTCTTTTCAATAAACGTTTTGCGGGAGAAAACCCATCAGATTATTTGAAAACACGTGTAGCGTGTCTGAGGCAAGTAACATTAGCTGTTGTGATTAGCTGTTGTTGTCTCGGTGCTACTCTCTTTGGTAAGCCTGGCATGCCTCTGCCTGCTTACTCCAAAGCAAGCTCATATCTGTTCTTTCAGATGGTATGACCTGTGCTTACTTTCAGGAATGAACTCAATCCTGGTCTACATTGGACATGAAGTGTTTGAGAACTATTTCCCTTTCAAGTGGAAGATGCAAGACAGTCAATCCCATGCAGAGCATCTGACTCAAAACCTCACTGCGACAACTCTTTGGGTCATAATATCTTACTTACTTTACAGGAGAAGGATATTCTTGAAAATCTGATAGAGGTGGTCAAGGCGTAGCGGGCCTAGATTCTGATGGGACAAGTGCATAAGGTGGATTAGCCTGCAATAGAAATACTGCCACTCATGCTAGGCTGTATTACTAAAAAGGGATACTAGTTCAAGTTTACAGTGCCATGGAAGTTGACATCAAGACTTTTATGTGACTTAAGGGACAGTATTTTCCTATTTAGCAAATACTTACTAGTCTTCTGCAGTTGCTCCTTCTGTTTTCTGTATTTTGTAAATATTTTACTGATCTCCCTCCTTCATATAGAGAAACTGAAGATATTGCAACAGTTGGGCAGTCAAAGACAGCCTGATGGTGCTTACAAAAGGAACTGTAAGGGATCTGGGTGGTGACTGCGAGGGGTTATCAAGACAGGACTGTGGTAACAGCCGTTGCACCTGCCAAGGCACCCCCTAACTCACGTAGTCTGGGGTCTGTACATACCCCTGGCACCTGCCGCATGCCTGCACCACGCTGGCTACTGGCACACACTTAACTCGGCCATCTTCTCGACTTGGGAACGCTGGCAGCATCCTCAGCCCTGCACTTGGGTTGGCAGTGCTGTGGCTGAGAAAGCTCAGGGTCACCTCTGTGCTACAGTGTGCTGCGGAACGTGGTGACTCAACTGATCGTTCTTCATTGTGTTCTTCCAATTTGGTCTCAGATCAAAACCTTAGGTTTAGGACCCTGCTGAAGCCTGCTGCCAAAGATCTCTTCCATTGGCTTATTAATCAGCACACTGCTGCTACAGGTTTAGCAGCCCGTTTGTGCATGTTCTGGGCCTTTGTGTTACGTACCTCTAGCATGGATGAGGTCTGAGTTTCACGTGCTACACTCTAAGAGTGCAGACTTTGTATAATCACTTGGATATTACCAAAGTTGGATCAAAGCAATCCTCTTTATAAATGGATTTACGTAAGGGCCCTGAATCTGAAAACCAGCAATAGAGGTAGAATTCAGCCAAAAAGGAAGAGATAGCAGACCAATTCAATGTAAGACAATAGTTTTTGGAAACTCAGGAAATTCACTCATGCTGTGATTTCCAAACTAGTGCTAATAAAAAGCCTGAAAGACCCTGCTATGTTTTCTGTGTATGTATAAAGACAGAAAGAACCAAGACGCACACCTTAGTATAATGGTCTAGAAAAAAAACCCAAAACAAATAGGACATTACAGAAGACTTCTTAAACAAAGTTTTATTTATAAAGTTTGATCTCCCCACATAAGAAAACTAAGCAGTGAACAAACACTGAGTAGTGTTTGTGTATTGCAGAACCTGTAACTCACAGGGAGCTTCTCTGACTCTCTGGACAAGTGATTTTCCACTGCCACACTGCTGTTCATGCCATTTAAGAGCCTCGCCCTCTCTTCGTAAGAGACATTGCATCATAATCCGGTTCATTCAAGCAAGAGTCTGAAGCAGCAGTATTTTCTCATTAATGCAGAACCTATGCAAGACCACCATGAGATTTTCCCCACAGCGTGAGACCTGGCGCTCCATGGCCAGGCGGAAATCTTCTTTCACTCCTTTAGTGATACCCCGGGTAACTGTATGATGCCTTAAGTGATGAAGCAAAGAGAGACAGACAAAATCAAGTAACGGTTATTTGGTGCACTACAGTAATTTAAAAGGTGCTGCATGTCACTTACTATACCCGAGTTTATAGGAGACCCAAATAGCTTGTGTGCTATGCTATTTTTTTTAAAAATCATGTGTTGAGTAGCTTACAAGTCTTTCAACAGTTAGAAGTTTCATAAAAGTCTATGCTCTCACTGCTTTGATTATGACTGTGGGGGGGAAAAAAAATGTTGCTGTTCTGGCTAACAGGAAGATCTATTCTCTTAACCCAGCATGTACAAAGTTCTCGCCTGGGGAAAGGAATTTTTTTTTTTTTTCTCTCCACCTTTGCTGCCCAGGCCACTTCCTCCTTGTAATCACTTCTATAAATGGTTGGGGTTGAAAGAAGAGTGAAAAGATGACCCTGCTTTCTCTGGAGGAAGGGGATAGATGGCTGCCACCCTAAAGAGCGGAGGGCATCTTGTACCAGTAGGAAAGCACAGGAAGGAGCTATATAATCCTGTGGGCACTGATCACTCTTGACTAACAAAAGGCGCAGTGAACACTTCACAGGCCAACGCAAAGCCCACATCAAGCCAGGCTGGAGTCCACGTCAGTAGAAGCCAGCTTTTGTGGAGATACTAGACACCAGGCAGGGATTACATTTATTCTGAGCAGAAGTTCAGGACCTGTTTTCAAACAGAACAAAGGTCCAGCTACTGAGCAAGCTAAAGCGATGCTGGCTGGGGAAATTCTTGGGATATTGCCCTGTTAAAGGCCATTCTTATGAACAGTTCTTTGTCCTCACGCTGGCCTGTAGCATTCGATACCTAAATCTTGTCTTTAAGACAATGTTCTGCAGCACCAAAGCACTACACTTTACTTGCACTGGTCCAGAACTGGATAAGTAAGATCAAGACTTCGTACCACCTACCTGTAAGACCTACTTAAGAAGGAAAGCAAAAGATATGCCCTGAAATGAGCACCCTAGCACTACTAAAGGAGCAGCGTAAATTAAATTAGAGAGAAAAGCATAATGCTAACGTTAAGACAAGTTCTGAGTCATGGGTAAGAAGGGAAGAGCTGGGCTGAACCCAGCAAGCACCCTGAAAGACAGAAAGGAAATAAAAAATAAAGGGTGAGGGCATCTGTGCCAATCCAGAGATGCTGGAAACAAGAAAGGAAAAAGTCTGGGAACTACCCTCACCAACAATACTACCCCACCTTCGCTTAAATCTGCAAGTCCAGCATTTGAGAAGAGACTTCTCTGCCAAAACAGTAGAGACCTCTGTAACACGTGGAAAAGGCAAAGAAGAGACTAGCCTGGAGTCTAGTGGGCAATTCATTGATGAGCTAGGCTGAGTGAAGCAAAACTGCACTGAAAGTATTCCAGCATATTCAGTGGTTATGGGAAAAGCCCTGTTTTCCATCTTTACTCTCTTAACCATTGCTGGCAGCCGAGTGCTATGGTCAGTCACAACCTAAAGGAGGATGTGCAACCTGCAGCTACTGAGCAAACCAGCAGCACTTTTAAAGATGTGTCCTGTAACAGCTGGAAAACAGAAAACAGAATTCAGAACAACTTAAAAGAAGAAAAGGAGCTACAAAAGGATGCAGTAACCAGTATTTTGAAAAGTGTTATACTCTTACTAATACATGATTGAACATCAGCATCATTTGGGGGGATTTCTACATTTTTGTTTAAATTCAACAGTGATTATTAAATTGAAAGGACACGGATACTGGCAACTTATGGGAAAAAGGAAAATAAATGTTATAATCGAACAACATGGTTTGCCAGGCAATGTAGGCACAAATGGAGAAAAAAAAAAGATAAATATTGAGTAACAAATTGCTGAAAACCATGGGCAGTAAAACATGTTGACAAAACACAGCACACTATGAGCGGGGTTTTTCCACTTGGTACCTGTCAGCAGTCTGTATGCTGGGCTGTAGCACAGGTATGAATTCCTGCTGCAGTAACCCCATGGGAGGGCTAGAAGTCCTTTAAAAAACAGCAAACAGCAGCATTCAAACACCCACACACAAACTCCCCCTCCGGTGCAAAACAACTCTCCAGAAAAAGGAGCAACAGAGAACTAGAGTGAGACCACACCAGCGGTATGACCACCGAGCAGCCGAAGGGGTGCAGGACTTAACAGCATCAAACATGCAAATATCCCCAGATTTCATTGCAAGGCTGTTCTGCAACTGTGGTCTAAATATATACACATATTTTTGGACAGTTACACCAGGAGAAGGGACAGCGGTAGGTGCAAAACCAATTCACAGTTGTACTACGATGAACTGTCGTAGCTCTCCCCAGGAAGCGTGTCAGTCAGAAAAGATTTAATCAGAGGAGCACTGCAGATACCGCAGCTGCCCTGCAGAGCTGGCAAGAGTGCGTCAGCGACCCGGGAGAGCCCACCACTTGGGAGTTCAGGGATTTGCTGCTGAGCCCAAGCCAAGTGCATGCACAGCGGGTATCGGCCAAGTTGAGTACATGACAGTGTTTGTTACAGGTTGCCCAAGTATCTTTCATTAGCCCACAGATGGCCTTTTTCACCTTTTCAAATTCAAACTGCATACAAAAATGGCTGTTAGAGGATGGAACAATGTCAGAGCACAAATGCCCACTCAGAGCAACCCCCCATTTATGACCAGGGCCACATGAACTAGCCACCAAAAGGTGTCTCAGCTGAAAGGCAGTTTGTCTTCTCTGTGAAGTTAAGTCCTTATCTCTGTGTGCTATCTGTAACACAAGATAATAACCTCACGTGTCCTGCCTAGAGCAAATCCAATGCCCCACCTAAGGAGAAATAAGAAATCTGGTATATAGAGAACAGGCCTAGTTCCTTAACCTAAGTCTCTCAAAATGTCACCTAAATCTTATGAGGCATCTAAGTACCGAGTGCATCGTTCACCCCCATAGATGCTAAGAAGGGAGCAGAGAAGCAAGACTCGCACTTACATCCCTATAATATTGCGTTAGGTGCCTACCTTCAGATCTCACAGGAGGACATTTTCGTTAGTTTCTATAATTTATTGATGAATATGGATGGAGAGCTAAGTCAAATAAAGATGGGACATTTTAGTAGTACAGAAACACTCTACAATAACCTGAAATAAACTATTCACAAGAATTATTCAATCAAACAAGATAATTTTTCAAGAGTTCTTGGCATGAATGAGTCCAGTACTTGCAAAAATGGGACACAGGGAACAGAAAATACAAAGGAGCAAGATGTTATTGGTCTCAGAGTGGCAGATGTTTGCAAAAGGGATTCCGCACAACTGTGTATTCATTACTGTTTGCAAGATCTGCAGTCAGAACTAAACATACCCAAGTGCACAATCAGAATAAAAATTACACTTTCAGGATACTTTGTTTCACTTTAAACCAACTAAGCTTTTCCTCCTCTGTCCCCAAGGGGAGATGTGATGGGAACGTGAGTAGAGGCAGAACACTCAACAGCTTTCACATCAAGTTTACACAGTTTGGTAGGCTAAGATTAGACTCATTAGAGTAAGATTTATCAAAAAGAAGAGCACGATATTAATCAGTCATTTCTTGCATATTGTTCTTTTCCTCTTTAACCTCACTAGCTAACACTGCTGCTACTGACATGTATAATCAGTAAAACTATGAAACTTGGCTTGTCTAGAATGGAGTTCAAAAGCATGTAGTGGTTGAATTCAGAGCTCATTGTAGAAGTCTTGTTGATGCTGCAAACAGAATGAGCTGGCTGTATCACCAGTGAAAACCAAAACCATGGACCTTCATATTCCCACAATGGATACAAGCTGTATATATATTCTGCAGGACCCAATTATAAGTCTGCAGGCTACCAAGACCTTACTTGAGCTTTTGAAAAACCACACTGCAGTTTGCTTTCCTGGGTTCAGAAAAAATGAATACTAATTTCCTATAAAGTTTAAGGAACTGAGGAAAAGTACTGAAGAAGAACATGGAATTTACCTGAACAGAAAACATCCTCCAAGTCATGAAACAAAAAGCTGTCCTTATAAAAAAACATATAATATCTGTAATACATTTCCCATCAATTAAGATGCAGGATTGCTACATACATTTATGCTGAGGAGAGAACAGGCAAAGGAGAAACTGCTTCGTCTTTGGGCTGTTGTGGCAAACTCACAGAGTCTTCCTGTGCATGACTGAACACTATCTGAGCTGCCCCTGCTAATTATTGGGAGGATCATGCAGCAGCTCATACAACCAGAACTGGTGATAGGTTTGGAAGATGAAAGCCAGCCTGCAGATTTTGAGCCTACCAACCATTGTTCCAGGAAACAGGGCTGTGCTGGCGCACTTCAACTAAAACCCTAGCTGGGGGAGGCTGCTGAGGTCAACACTGCTGGGTCACACCAACCCTGAGCCTCACAGCCAGTCCAGCTAAAACAGTATCTGGGGTACCAGGGGAGTAGATGTCATCTCCGATTAGTGAACTATGCCCCGAACTCTCCCTCCCATCAACTCTCTGATGAAGTGGTTCCTGTCCTACACATCTCAGCCACGTAAAAGACACTGTACACAGCTTTTCCAGCTGGATGGGATATTTGACTGTTGGCTCAATAAGCACTAAGAAATAGACCTCTCTTCTACAAGCATTTCCATCACTGAGAAAACATAATACTGGTCAAAAGGAGGTCAAAGAGAGATTTCTGTCTTGCTAGAAACAAGCAAGCTTGCTACCTATTTCCTGGCTGGTGGGGTCAGAACAGTAAGTAACAGCTAACATGCCAATCAAAATAAAAGCCATAATGCAGAGAAATAGCGCTGAACTATTGCAACTAACTCGAGATAGCAGGTGTAGTCTTCAGTGCTAAGCCCTCTTGCTGACAAAGCCTATTACTTAACATAATACGTAGTGTAGCATACCCTGATTCTTGTTTTCATACAGCTGGTTACAAGCAGTGACATATAGCAAGGATAAGAGTTTGAAAATCTAGAACTTAAAAGAGAAAATTCTCTGTCACATAATTAAGCATTCGTATTTCTTCTTTTTCTTTAATTACACCTCATATCTCATTTTTGTGTTGATTACCTAGAACTCTGGAAAATCTATTTACTAGTCCAAATTTGGATTCAGTTGTCTAATGTTAGGCTCACATTTTTTGAAAGCTTTAGCCCATTTCTAGTTAGTGAATAGCCAGAATACAGTGATCCAAACTGGAATTTCAACAAACTTTAACAGTCCCCCTCTTATAAAGCAAAATACCACAAGTTCTAATAAACAACCAGCATATTCCAAAACATTCTGCTACTAAAACCCTGCATCAGATGCTTGTTCAGTCTTGACTCAATACTAAGAACACCTAGGAAGTTAATCCAAATTATTAATTTCCTTCAGCATCTCGTAATAAACTAAGCAGAATAAGCTTGTTCAGTACATAGCAAGAGATGACCTGCTAGTTCAGACAGAAAGGTTCTTAGAGTCTGCCTACAGTGTAATTTAATTTATGTTTTATACCTAAGTTTTTCATCATTCAGTGGTCTTTCATAACTTTGTTTACGACAAACAGTGCTTTCTGTTCAGCATTACTGTTCAGAAAAATTAACAACACCTTACATTCATGCCTAATTATTTAAAGAATTCCTGCAAAGTGCAAGTGTCTGCTTGAAAGAGCAATACTGTAATCACTTTAATATGAATCATTCTAAAGCAAATGCCACACTTAAAAATAAATTTCTGTAAAAGTAGGAGTTTAAAGGTAAATAACCCCCAAAAAGAATTCACAGATCAGCAGGAGAGTCAGAAAAAAAACCTCACGGCCTTGTTTGAACTCGTTAGCCAACTCCTTAAATTGAAACTCAAAGACATGACAAACTCACTATCCAGAAGATTACATGAAAGCAAAGACAACCAGAACATACTCCCTTTCTTCTTTCAAAGAAAACAGTAAATGCTTTTTCATCCTTACTTGATCAACATTGCTTGATTTGGCAGCAGTTCCAGATGAATTTTCCCTCCTTCCTGTGTTCTTAAATAAGCAAATTCCTCCAACATATCAATATCTGAAGAAAATGTTAGATTTGAGTAGGGAAAAAATGGTAGAGAATATTCCTTTTTATCCCTCACATCTGAAGCCACATTGCTGAAAGGACAGTCAAAATGAACAGCTATTGAAGTAACTCATTCTTAGAAGTGATAAAGACCACACAGCATGTGTTCCTAATCCTCCACAAATTCATGAGAAACAGCTTTTTAAAGTGCTAAATACAAACATCTGTCAATTTCTTTTCTTTCTTCATATGTACAGACAGACAGAGGTAAAGAAAGCTCATCTCTCCAAACAAATTCCCTGATTGTTTTTACTTCTTTTTACTGCATTGCAGGTCATCAAAGCAGCGCATACTGAGGCTGGGAACTAAGGAAATGCCACCATGGTGGCACATATCACCCTTTTTAGTTTTATGTTTTGGATGCTTATTTAGCTTTTCTTTTTTTTTTTTTTTTTTTTACTCCCCCTTCTTTTAACACCAGAGCTTTTTTAGATAGAAGTTAGACCCCTTGCTTCCTAGGTACCACGGCCAGATGTCTATTTAGGTTACACACTAAACTGTCCACATGTGTGTGTGCTGATCAAAGCGTATGTCAGATATCTGAATATAAAAATCAAACATCCTTTGCTTACTCAACCCAAAAATCTTACCACACAAGCATTTCATAAACAATAGCCAAAATCATTCAACTCTTCGAAGCACAAGTACTGCTTTATCGTTTTTGTTAATAGTCTTGTAGTATAATGCCCTATTTTTCAGAATGGAAGTGCAATTGCAGTGTACTTACGGGTACTCTCAAGTGCCAGAACAGGGACAGAAGGCATATTTATAGTCCATTGTGCACTGCCACCTATTACAAGAGGCTTGCATGGTATGAAAATAAATACAGAGTATGATATACAGAGAAAGCTGCTGCTGAAATTAACAGCTATTTCAACACACCAGCACATAGTTTTGGATGTGAAAGACATTCTTGGTTAAAGGATACTCGTGACATAGTTGAAAAAATTCTCATACTGGAAGTTTCCTTGTTGGCAGATTTTGTTGATGGCTTTCAGGAACAAGTTCTCACCCCTTGGCCACTCATGCTGAAGCAGAACAACTACGTGGCCCAGCGCCATATCATCTCTGCTGTCTGTGAAAGCTCTGAGCTTCAGGGAAAGAAATGACATTGAGACAATCAGGAAACACATGTTGCTTTCATAAATATATGGGATTCATGTCACCTACATTTGTGCAAATACAAAAGAAGTTCTTCAGGAGCGTACTTCATCCTGCCCTAATATATACATTTAAAATAGGTTGGAAATTTCCAGCCAAAATACCAAATTCTTTCCACTGACCTATAAGGGAAGTCTGAGTACAGACAAAAATAATTTAAGATTAATTCTATCTCCCCTGACCAAAACTAAAATGAATAGAAGAAAAAAAAGGGAGAACAAACCCTCCTCCATCAACACTCCCCCCCCACTCTCCCAAAAAAGACTCTCCACAAACCCCTTTAGGTGAGAAGCACTTGAGGCACAGCCCTTCGCACCTAGTCCCACCACTGGGATAAGGCCACATAGTTTCAGGACCCCAGATACATAAACTACACCTTAGACATGAGAGAATTTGAAGCCTTGAGTATAGCTTACCTTGAAACAAGCTAACAATAGATGAAGGCAGTAAGGCATGATAGCTCTACTGGTACATGGCCAAAGCCTCAAATCAGACCCTGCAACAGAATAGTTTATCATACACTTCTTTAGGGGTCTCATGATTGTTTAAGTTTGAAAAAAATGAGAACAGAGCAAAACAAACCTGCAATTGTCAAATCTCAGGTAGGGAGGAAAACTTTGAAGGTAAATTACAAGTTATTCAAAAAGTGAAGTTACACATTTTAAAAATTTTTGCTTCATTTCTCTTTTGCTTTGGTAGGACTTTGTTACCAATATACTTTAATGGGTACCAGCAGGAAAACCACTCACAAACGGGGATAAAGAACTTCCTCTCTTTTTGTAATTCAAAAAGAGAAGAATTATATACTCAGCCAAAACGCGTGAACTAAAATTGAGCTGACACCGAGTTTAGGGTAGTAGCAACTCCATACCTTTCCTGAATTTAGACTTGACTTTAGGTTGCTCCTCTTGTGCTTTACCTCCTTCTTGTATTGGAAGTAGGATACAGCACATGAGATCAAGCACTTTTTCGCATGTTTGCTATAAAAAGAAGAGAGACATGATAATGCTAAGTCTAAATTAAAGTTCTAAAAATTCAGGTATGTTAATTAAAAATTTCAGACACTGAAAAAGAAAAAACAATCACAAAATTCTCTGCTAGAACTTGAGTGGACTTAATGCATAACTTAGTCTAGCTGAGCAAAAATACGTAGTTCTCATTAAACAATCTCTGAGAGCCCACATAAGTCATTTTAATTGTGAAAAAATATGTATTGGCATTCCTTATTTCAAGAGTGTAAGATCAATATAACTGCAATCAAAAACTATTTTATTCTGAAGGATTAAGTTTTCAAATTAATTCTTAGAACAGTTTTTAAAAGCTTGTTCTGTCCATGGTAAAAATAGAAAGGAAAATGGCAATCTGACAGCATGACAGAAATACAGAAATGCAATGAATTTTTAATGCTATTTCCTAGAGACAATAAGAGGTCTGTGGGTATATATTATCACATTTCCAATGAAAAAGTAGTAAACTGGAAGGGACAAAAAGACTTGTCCAGTAGCACTAGGATGATGTTAGATCCTAAGAGAACCAGCCTTTATTATTAGTGCTGACACTGACTGACCTCAGACCACCATGCACTCCTGTAATATTAAAAAACACTAAGTATGTATTGCAAAGGTAAAGCAAGTGCAGAGGTCAGGCCAGACAATATTGTTCTGGAGTCTCTTACACTGTCAGTTGATAACTAATGCTTTTCTAAGATGATCACAGAAGTTTCTTTTAAATAAACCTTTTCTTTCCCCTGCCACATGAAGCCTATACCTAAGAATTTACCCTCAATATTTAAACCTGTTTCAGTAAAGTTAAGGAATTCAAATTTAAGGTTACATTTACAGACAACTCAAACACTTGTAGCTATGGAAAATCATAACCCCCTCAAATCATAACTACCTAATAGACTATGTAAGAGAGATGCTAATGGACAGTTAATGTGCCAGGAATGCAATTCTCCTCCCTGTGAAGCATGGATTTTTCAGTAGACCCTGGCTTGTGTTCGATACCCTGTTGAAAGCAGGCTAATGGGAAAATTCAAAGGAAGAAGACAAACAGGAAGCACAGGGCCATAAGATGAAGGACCAGTGCATAAAATGCTGTACCTACCCGATATTCTCCAAGGGCAAAGTGGCATGTTGCTAACTGGATTAGTGCTCTCTGATTTTCTAGTGACCCTTGTCCTGTAATTTGCTGTGGAGAATGAGAGCCCTGAAGAGCTGCCAAGTGATGTAGGCTGCTAATTGCTTTTTTGTACTGCCCCTTTAAAAAAAGACAAAGGCAGTGTTAGGGTATTCTGTATACAATGGCTTGAAAGATAAAAATAAAAATTTCCTTACAGAAAGCTTTTAAAACAGAGCATGTCCAAGTAACAGGGCTTCACAATTTTAATCTAGCAGAACACTCTGCAGTGATGTGCTGTGTACAGGAGTGTGAATCAATGACTTGCAAGGCAGTGAGAAGATGAACAGAATTCTGCTTTAAAAAGCCAGAATTCTGCTTTAAAAAGACACATTTATAACTGGAACAAATGATCACGCACTTCAGAGTTAGTAATTACTTTATCTAGACTAATATTGAAATAGCTCTTGTTCAGATACAAGTGCAGGAAAAATAAAAGACCCCCAGAGGAAAAATATTTAAAACCAAGCATTGTTCTATAGATGGTATTTGGAATGAGTAGTCAGCCTAATTTCTAAGAAGAATGATAAATTGTAACTGAGATGTTAAAATCTTCTGCTGTTTGAAAATTCTTCTGATTGTCTTCCAATATAACGCACCAACAGAGGAATAAAATGCAATTTTCTTCCATAACACTCTATATATGTGCTGGTCAAGATGCCAACACAGAGGTCTCTTCCATATGCCAAAACTAGCTGGACTCAACAGCTATTGGGACAGGAATATCCTAAGTAGGTACCCAGCTCGTGGTAAGAATGGTATGATTCCATCCCCAAAAGGGTCATCCTTTAAAGGATAAAATTAGTAGACGCTTAAAGCAGTCAAACTGACTAATCAAAACAGCTATTCACTAGAGGAAGAGCAATGTAATGGTGTCATTTCTACTAGCTTTTACTTTATTTTTTTACCTGGTAGATGATCATGTCTGTAAGAAAGATTCTTAACCAAAGCCAGGTGTCTGTCTTCCATGACAAACAAATTCTGGTGAACTCTGTGTAAGTGGTCAGAGAAGAAAAAATAAAAGAGAAAATGAAGCATTTCACAGCTTTGGGTTAAAAATCAATTATCTAGCAAAAAAGAAAAGCAGAATTTAAAAATGAAAAAAGGAAACAGTAAGAGTGTGAAATCTTTCCAGTATAGGACATTCTCTTCCTATACAATCATATTTTGACTATACTTCCCTTCACAGTGTTCAACAAATCTAAAAGCAGCTAGGTGGTACTATTTGTCTGCTTTTTAGAAGAGAAATTTGTTTTCAAGATTATCACACCAGATATTATCAGAAAGGGAGAGACACAGTAAAGACACATCTTCTTAAGCATGAAGTAAAGCAGCCATTAGCAGTACATCCTCACCAAGTATTACCAGCCCTACTACTAACCAACTGTTCCTTCAGTAAAACCTGCTTCCATGAGGTGTGGGGGTGAATAAGCAAAGATGCATGAAGAGTGAAACAAAATCCAGGAACAAAATAATCAGAAATGCAACAACTGATAAAACTTATTGGAGCTTAGATCAAAAAAATTCAGGACCCAAAGTAAATGACAGGAATTCTATTTTAACAATAGTAAAATTACTTCTACGCACAGCAATAAAGCCTAAGTGCAACTCTGCCTGCAGTTAGCCTTACCTTTGTCAAGTGATTCCAGAGAATAGAGCAGCTCCCAGCTCTCTCTTGCCAGTTTAAAGCTCTCTAATACTTCAATAGAGTTTGCAAGATCTGCCTTGTTTACTGTAATATGGCGACTTCGTGCCTTCCCAGAAGGATCTTCATCATCTGAGCTCTGCTTAAGAGTCCATATAAAACAAAAAGATTCACTTCTTAATTTATACTTATTTCAAAGGACTCTAAAGTCACAGAAATTCCACTGAACACAAGAAAACAATTCTGTACTAGAGATGCCAGTGTCCTAGTTTAGGTGCCTTTAAGTGACTTTTCACTTAGCTTGTTCTAATATTTAGAACGATCTGATTTGCTACCAAGAAACTCAGTGGTATAGTGTGATAAACAGTATCCTGAAAGAACTGATTCTGTTAAATACAGTGTACCGCCACTGAGCTTCAGCCAGATTATCTGTTACACTTTACACTATCACTCAGTTTAAGCCTACAGTGGCTTATGCAAATTCTTCTGTAAGTGCGTACTTCTACCAGCAGAGAAATTCTATAAAATAGTGGGTTTCTACTATTAAAGAAATAGATGTATTCACAACTCCAATCATGATAAATCAATTCATTTGGAGGTTTAGTTGTAGGACATCTGATGGCTATAGCTACCATTTTTAACAGGCTTCTGCAGTTTCTGCTGAACTCCTTCAAGTTAAAGTATTCACATCCAGCACACGTGTCTACAGGAATTACTACACAAGTTGTTTTATTCTTGCTGGCTTTAGCCAAATAAATCTGTTTGCAAATTGAGGTCATAAACAGCTATTCCAGAGTAGCTCTAAAAATATGTCTATTGCATGTGTGTCAAAACCACTATTGTCTAAATTCCTGTACCAATGCCTTTCTTGTTATGAACGACAAAGTCTAGAAAAGTTACCATTGTCTTTTCTCTTCCTTCGGCAAGTTTCCTCTTTTTGTGTATGTGTTTGTTACGATCAATATCTGTATCACCATAGATGTTGGTCACATCCTCAAGAAGAACCAGGGGGGCTTGGTTTGGAGCATTTGGACCTGGATTTAAAGACAAATTAATTCAAGATTGCTCTAAACTGCTCTGAAAGGTCTCATGCCTACATCAAGCTGGTTTTGTTTCCTTCCCAAGTAATGATTATAATGCTAGAGAAAACGATCTGAAATTAATTCACTTAAAGTTGCATAAGCTTAAACTATGCTGGTAAAGCTACGGTTTTCCCAAAGCAGCCTTACAGTAAAGGTCAGAATGCATTTACCAGATGTCACAAGAGTTTGCTTGAGAGCTTCAGAGTATCTTTGAATCCTTTTCTTATGGAGCAGTCACAAGATATACTCAGGAAGCAGGTGTTCTCTCATCAAGCATTATTTGCTTTTATGTAAGTACAACTATTCAACAAGTGAACAGAACAAACAGCTCTGAACATGGCAAAGCACAGCAATATTCTCAAAACATTCTCATGAGAAACCAAAGCAATATGCTGACAGGCACTGATGTCTCAAAGAAGTGTATTTTATACAAAGAGTGTATTTTATCACAGGATTTCCCCAGTAGGATCACTCAGTGTCAGCTTTGCACCCACTGATTTCAGTGTACAGAATTAAACCTTTAATTGACTGCCAGAGCCCATCATAACTCCTCAAAGCCTCTAGAGAAGCCTCACTCTGAAGCAGAGAAGACATAATTTCTACTTCCACTGGTGTCATAGAAAATCTGGTGGGACCTGGTATCTGTTATTTCAGACCTCAGTGCTGAAGTTTCATTAGATATAAAATAGGAACAACACTTCTTCATTTCAAACAACACTGGTACATGGCCACCAATGAGAAAGCTTTCCTTCCAAAAACATTTTCTCCTTTTGCACAATCAAGTTGTATATAGATGTGCAAAGCTCAGACAAAGAGAAATATACAGGAAAGGGGAAATCCATTAATCTGTGTTCCCTTTTGGAAATCTCCACCAGACAAGACAGTAGCGCGGACAAGTGTTTTCAGTACATGCATTTCTGTTTCTATTTGCAGAGAGATATGAGGCTAAGGTCTCATTCATAATTGCAAAGAACTCATTTGAGAGCTTAGTATAACGACAATCCATTTAATCTCTTGACATAAAAGAACTTACATTAAGCCTTTCCCATCACAAAGGTGATGTATAAGGAGTCCACTACAACAGAAGTTAATGTTACAAGAAACAACCAACCTGTCACGCTTAACAAATAATGTTACCTCCCCTCTGACTATGTTCAAAATAAATACCACCACTGAAATGTCCCCTACACAAAGGCTACAACACATTGCAATCAACTCTCCTGTACCATCGTGTATTCCACTGTGTTGGAATTTAACTTGTATGAACTGAAAATAGAGCCAAATCGTAATGTAGAAAACTGCATTTGTAAGAAACAGATATGAAAGTACCACAACTGGGATGCTGGAAGAGTTTTATCACTAGAATCTCAAGAGCTGCCTACTTCCAACACCTGAGAAGAAAAGAATGGGTTTTTCTTTTACTCATAACTGGTGTTCATTCAAATCAGTAAGTGCTTTGCTTTCCAAAGAAATGTTCTCTTCTCAGTAGCAGGCAAGCGCACTGCAGCCTTGATTCCAAAACCTCTAGTCCTAAAACCAAACAAAACCTAACCTCACCCTTGACCTGAAAACCTTCTCTTACATTACTGAAAATTACACGGCCATACAAAGAGCAGTTTTGTGCTTTTCTGTCTAACTGAGCTCTAGAATCTAAGCTTACAGAGCTTTTAATTGATTTCTAGCAGAGAGTTTTATAAATAAACCCTAAAAGCATCAGCCCAAACAGCAGCTCCTGCCAAGCCTGCAGGCAGCCTGAGTTATGAGAGGTGTGAATTGCCTAATTCATTTCTCAAGTCTCCAGCAAGGCAGATAATGAATTATGTAAGAGAAATGCATTGAAAAGTTTTCTCTCAAGAGGTTTCTTGCAAGTCCATGCACATGAGGAGAAAGTCGCAGATCAAAGCTCAGAGCTACTGGATTAAGGAGGAGACAGCTTTTTTCCCCACCACTACACTTCCAAAATACACAGGATTCTACATTACTACAGTGAGCCCTCCAAACAGAAGGAGGAAAAACCCTGATGATAGAAAGGATACGAAAGGCACTGAATACCACTGGACTTTAATGCTAAAGCAGAAATGCGTAAAAGATGTCTTGGAGATATTTTCGTGATGTCAGAAAATGACAGAGGATGTCCACAAATGCGGCATCCAGGATGTCCTGATGTCCAGAAATGCTGCACCGAAGGGACTGCACTCTGCTATCTCAGTCTACATTCCTTTTTTGGTGGTTCAGTCTGAAAACATGGTCTTTAACATACTCAATTGTATAGCTTAGAAAGGAACATTTTCACCAGTGCTTTACTTCCTTTCTCCCGCACCTCAGAATCAAGCAGCTGAAACTGTATGCACAGCTAAAGTATCTCACTGCCCCACCATAACTCTTCTTTCCTCTGGATAGAACAAAAAACTCAACTCAATTAGTTCCTGTATTTGTTAAAGCGACACACATTTTTTGCATACAAGTTGCCATGTCATTTGTCTTCTGAGCTTAGCTATCTACTGACACTGTTCAACTGCTTATCCAACTTTCTGTAAAGTTGTTTAAAACCCATCATTTGTATTGAGTGCTTCATTACTCAAATGATCATTTGCTCCATGCAGGAAATTGTGATGAAACTTATGAACACAACATATAATTAAAATTGTAATTTTACCATGGATCAGTAATTGTAGTCTTAATAAGTACTGATTACCTATGGTGACAATTGTTATTGTTGCAAGGAATTCCCTAGCAGTAAGTGAAGAAGCAGGAAATGCATGCTATTGAAGAGTTGAAAATTACTCTTTGAGATGCTGTTTATATCAGCAAGTTCTAAACAAACTGGAGGTTAAAGAACTTCCCTCAGCTTCTGGGCCATCGCTGAAAAGTCCAGTTAATCCCTGAAGAGGCAACCCAGGGTGTTCCAACCAATCTGATATGCCCTGTGAGAGATGACTTGTAACTCCCCCAAACAGGGCCCGAGAGAAACAGGCCTGTGAGAAACGGAGACTGAGAAAAACAGCCTGAGAAAGAGATAAATGATGGGGGGAGCAGAGGCCCTCCGAGCCAAGGAGCGTCTCTAAACACTTGCAAGTAACAAAACTATAGTCACAGGGAGGATAGTGTGAAGTTTGGAGCTGATAAGGCTGCCTGGAGAGCGCAGGATGCAGCTGGAGGAGGGAGCCCTGTGAAGACAGGATAGTTCTGCTCTGGTGCATCTTGTAAAGTTTCAAGAGCCTTCTGTTTGGTGAATGACTTTTGCTTCATTATCCATGAAATGCATATTAAAGTTGACACCCCTGCATATGCTAATGAAAATTAACAAGATCACGCTAGTTACATCATCCCATGAAGCACTTTACCCCTTCCCATACATGGGATACGTAGATAGGTAGGTCAGCCTAGGGGAGTGACCCAAGGAAAGTGTGTATAAACTGAGGGGGGGTGAGGAGTGAAAGGAAAAGAAGTAGTGAAGAGAAGAGAATGGACGCATCCTTGAACCCTCATTGGTGGGACCAATGCAGCAACCCGGACCAGTGATCTCTATTTCTACCTCTCTCTTTTTTTTTTTTTTCCCCTTTTTCATTATTATCATTAAGTAATGCAAGGCATACTATATTGCTTGCCGTAATTTGTTATATACTTAGTCAATTATCGCATATCCAATTAGAACATTGTGGGAAATTAATAAATGTCTGAACTTTGAGACCTGTCTCACCGTTGTCCACTCTGTTGGGGATTTTCTAATCCAAATCACTCGCCTCCCTTGTTTGAGCGGGACGTGACATGCCCCAAATGCAGACTTCAATGGGTAGGAAAAAGCACAAATAACATTCATACTTTAAATGTCCAATTTACAAATTAATTACAGATTAGGATTAATGTGCAAAGCACACCTTAGAGATTATGCTTAAACTATATAAAGAAAGCCAAAGAAAGCTTAAGAATTTCAGGAAATCTTTTCCTATTCAGTTTTTATTTGATTAATTATAAATTTGTTGTGTGTTCCCAATGCAAAAATATCTTCACTTATTTTGTGGAAGCTTTTTGTACAATCTTTTGACTGAAGGAAGCCAGGAAAATATCAGCTTCAAAGAAGCAGAATCAGAGGAGAAAATGAAACAAACGCGATGCTCATGGAAGAGTAGGAACCAACCCTATGGATGTTTCTCATAACACCTTGTCTGTTACTTTTCTCTTTGCTAGACAACTAACTGCTGCTAGCCAAGGCTGAAACCACGATGCTAAGTGAGATTGATCTTTGGTCTGATCCACTACAACAGTTGTCATGAACTGCTTCTGCTGGCAAGACTAATGGCTTGGGAGATTTTTAAAAAAGACCCATGTCACTTTGTAAGATGATTGTTTCAAAAGACTAATGAGAAAAGGTCTTTCAAGACATTAGCGATGAAATCACAAAGAACTCTTTACAAAAGTTGAAACATCAGAAACTAACCTTGAAAGAGTGATGGCTGGATGTTGCTGACATACTGGAATGCATTTTTGAAGAAGACCAACATCGTGGAATACACTACTTGATTCTTATATTTAGCATGTGCATCACTATCAAAGTTACTGATGTATCTGCAGAGGTCTTTCATTCGATGCAAAATATCACCGAAACTTCTGAGGAAGAGAGACAAAAAGAAATTAGGATGTTACACAGACTCCAAAACTAAAGGAAAGAATGCATAGTGAATATGAAAAACTTAATGAGGGAATCCCCCAGCTGCAAGTCAGGGGGAGCTAGGAATGCACACCTGTGAAACTTCACTAAACATTTACCATGTTTCTCTTTGCTGAGGCACCTGGGGAAGGATACCTCACAGTACTATAGTTCTTATGCACGACTTTCATCAACAAAGATTTAGTTTTGAGACTAATTTGAAAGTGGTCCCTGGATCCATGTTTTTATTTTACATTGTACAGTCTTGAAAGAAGAGTTACACTGAATTTACACAAAATGCCATCATGTTAAAATCCTTCTTCAACACATCTCTTTAAGAATTAAAAAGCCAAATTCTCCTTGAGAAGAAATACCTGGAAAAGTATGCATTTCTCACCTTCTTCCCTTATCCATTTGCCATTCACACCTCATTCCCACCACAGACAATATTTTAAATAGCCTCTCCCAAGGATCTGTAATCTGGGATGATTTCTCTGTGAGACCATCTATTACGTATTTTTGAGAGCTACGCTTGCTTGGAGACATAATATCAGAGGAATCTTGTGAACCTAGGAAAACCAGCACATTTGTCTCTTCATAAAGAAACCAAACCAACTTATTTATTTTCAAGAAGGAGACATGCAAAAATGTACATCGGAGCTTTCTGGGTAACCATTCTTTACTGAGAAGGCTAACAGGGAGCAGTAGGCCTTTCTGCCTCCTCGTACAAGAGTGCTGATAGGCTCCATAGGAGATCTTGGAATTTGGTCCTACCTCTCAGTACATAAGCTGAGGCATCATGAGCATCATGACTAAGCGGTTGAAGCACTGTGAGGTGTTTTGGTATCAAAGAACTAAGAAACATCAAATACTATTAATTCTTGTCTATGGGATACATTACATAAATTCATTTATGGACATCACTTCAGTAATACTAAAATACATCCTAAGAAAGTTAATTTTGTAAAAATATTCTTACCTTGATATTGGCTTTCTGTCTGTGTAGATCTAGTTACGTAGTTAATATAGAATTCTGCTGCTTTATTCAGATATTTATATAACAAGCTGGCAGGAAGTCGAACATCAGGGTTGTTAATTATTAGAGGGAGAACATCACAAACTAAAATAGAAAACAAACCAAAAATTCCTTTAGGCTTGTGGGGTTTTTCGTTCTGTTTGTCCTAAGTAATGTTCCTCAATCAGCAATGTAAGCCTCCACCCGTGGCTGACCATACACCACAAGGGATCACAAAGAATCTCACATGAATGACTGCAATACCAATTTGTACCATATGGTCAGTCTGGCCTAATGTGACCTGAGCCCCTTCTGACTAAAGCGGTTTTCTAATCTTAATATCTTGAAAGTAGTTTACTGAACTCAGAATCTTGCCACACTAAAAGGTTGTATAATAAAACAAGAACATTAATATTTTCTTACCAAATAATTTTCTAAAACAATTCACTGGGGATTCTTGGTCTTCAATACTTTCAGCATCTAGTAACGTTTCTCCAAGGCCTACCTGTGTAAGCAGAGGTGAAAATCAAACACTGGACCAGTGGTTTTAGAAACTTTTTGAACTGCAATTCAATGGAATTGAACAATAATTCAGTGGATGCGTGAGTAGCAATTCACTACATGGCAACTGCATGTGCTAGTCTCTAAATATACAGTTAAACTATCCCTACTGAAAAGCAATGCCAGAAGATAGTAAAACAAGACCAAGAGAAAAACTTTGCATGCAACTGTATCGGTAAAGATGTGCACAGACAGGTGAAAGTGATGGAGGTACCAGGCCTTAAAGTTGCAGCTTGTTACTGAGTTGTAGTAATTGACTCTGCACTCTGCCTGATGCTAGTACGAGCCAGAACACGTTAGTGTTAAGTCAGTCTCAGAACTATCAGATTTTGTAGTCATTAAACTATTTTAAACTATCCTTAAACTGTCCTTACAGTAGGACATCATTTAAAGAGCTCCAGCTGTAGTTTTGTAAGTCAAACACACTGCTTGTTAGAGTCTAGTTATAACCTCAAAGCACTCTGCCCTCAATGAGACTTTACTGACAAGCTGAAGCAATATTCTTTCTTAGTCTGTAATACTCCTCTACACTCTTTTTTGTGCTATTCTGCTTTTTCAAAAAGCACGAAATATTCTTTGCATTTAAAAACGAAAAAATTGTTTTATTTGCTTCCATTTGTTTTCTGCCCAATTCTTTTCTGGTGGTAACCTCAAAATATAGCAATCTGAACTATTACCACAATTAAACATGCATACAAAGACTCATCCTCTCACTAGGCAAAGGAAAATACATTTCAGCAAAATCTCAAGAAACAGAACACTAATATCCTGAATAGTTACTATGAGCTTCTCTTCTCTTACCCCATGTTGCACCACTGTCTCTGGGAAACGTCGCAGAAGTAGTAATAGCATTTCTGCCCTTTCTAATGTGTTAAAACACTGCTCTGTGGCCTTCAGTAACATTTCACACTGGACCCGACCAGGAAGGGTTTCAAATAATCCTTAAAAAAAAAAAAAAAAATTAAAATGTTTATCTTACTATGTCTGAATTGTAAAGGTGACTGACAAAGGGTAAAAGACTGGTCAACATCACCTTGATGTGCAGAGTGAAAGAGACTTCCTTATACTTTTTCCTGCTTTTAGTATCTATGCCTGGAAAAAAAAATGGCTGTTTCTTTCAGAGAAGACCATATCAATATTTATCTGTGTTTATTTGGGTGCACAGAACTTGAATTAGCAAGTAAGACTGTTAATAAGTAGAATACTGAAAATCCTAATACTTAAGTATTTGACATTTTAAGATGCTTTTTCAAGAATGTTCATTTATTTTTTTACTTACATACACTTCTATGATTAATACTTTCTTTATTTTAAAAGGTAGCTTTTTCAATTTAAACTTCCAGTGAGACATTAAAAAGAAACCAACATGTTCCCCCTGTACATTTTATGTATTCTCTCTGAAAAATAAACACGCACCATGAAAAAGCATGTTTCCTTAACTGGAATAGCCTGTATCCAGTTACACACTGCCTGTATGCAGTTACACACTGCTTATCCTTAGAGCTTCTGAAGCACATATTCAAACAGTAGATTATAATTTGTCAGGTGTAAATCCTGCTTTCAAAACTGCCTGTGGTTGCCAGCAGTGAATGCCAAGCCTTTCTGGTCACCATTCATTTTCATAACCCTCACTTCATAGTATGAATTCACCTGGGTTTTATGATCATTTGTTGTTCTCTGCAATCAGTGAGACGATGATTCATTATTCCCTATGCAATCTCTTTTCTAAGTGCCTGTTGTTCTGGCAGACTTAGTCTATCCATACCGGAGACAAAGCAATGGGAATCAGCTTCTTGTGTCCCTTCGTGTTTCCTAAGCCTAAGACACCGAATGAAGTCTCTAAGGCTGAACTGAGAAAAAAAATCTGCAGCCCACAAGCAAAGTTAAAAAGACTGACATTTACTTGCCACACTAGATGTGTAACCAGAGGTCTTGTCTTTCAAGATTCACTAAATAGAATCCTTACCTCTTAAAAATTGTGTCTGCTTGTCCTGTGAGTCATTCCTTAATGCTGATGTAATAACGCTAATCTCCCTCCATACAGCAGGTTGGTCTGGAAAATTCACAAACCTGTAATAAAGTTTGAGGGAAGGAATGCACTGTGATCGCAAAATCTTTTTCCAAGACAAAACCTTCCTATGAAAGAAAGTGCACGGGCAAATGCAAAGTAATACCTTGCTTTTTGCTGTTTATTTTTAATTAATAAGACCTTTTCTGCTTAATTTATCCACACGGATTTCCGAGAACACTCACATTATATTTTTGGAAACTCTGACGTTTATGGAAACAAGCACCTGGCATAACTGTAGAGTTCCTGCCCTGATTACTTACATGTCGTAGAGCAGCCTGCCCGCAGACGCTGTCCTTTCGGCATTCCTCTCAATAGTGTACATCTCATACTGCAAGATGGAAGAACAGAACATCAACCTTCTTGAATACATTTATGAATCAGATTAGTCCTTCCACTCTAAAACACTGTCCCCAATTTGCCACAGCAGTCTGAACAACAGAAAAAGGACCGCAACATTTGCTGTAGAAATTAGCTGAGTATAGACTGTCTAATCCCACATTAAATTAGGCATAAACTTCTGTATGATAATGCTCTAATATTAACATGCTGGCTTTATTTTTACACAAATAAAAAACTTAGTGAGAATTCAAAGAGTTCTTTGATCAGGGATTGTTTCCAGTCAAATGCAAAGCAAAAACCCAAGCTATTACAAAAGCCAGAGAGGTACTTTAAATCTCTATTAGGAATAGCTTTTTTGCAACAGCAAACCCAAATGTTTCATCATGTGCAAATACAAGAATCAGAAAGGAACCTTCCCCTCAGTTATTAAAAAAACAACACTTTCACCTCTTTCACAAAGTACTCATTGGAGTGGATTTTAGTGCAGTGAAACACAACGAGCAGTTACAAGCTCGCCACTTTATTTTTAACCACTGGACACCACAGTGAGAGGCTGGGCACCTGCGGCACCACCACTGCACGGCTCTGCGTTTCCCGACAACGTCTTCTGCGTTCAGGGAGGCATGAAACGTGACGAAGGAAGTCGGCAAGAGTGTTGGGCAGCAAAATACAGATGCTGAGTTCGACCCCTGTCACGGGTGCTCGGTCAGACCCTTTTGGCAATGCTGGGCCAGGCCTCTCGCTGGGTGCTAGGCCTGGACGCCTATCAGGGCGCTGTGCCTAGCCCCCGCCACGGGCGCCGGGCCTAGCCCCTACCAGGGGAGCCCCCCTCCTCCGCACCCCGCGCAGGGTTCTGCCGCAGCCGCTAGGCTGAGGAACGGCCGGAACGGCGGCGCTGCGAGGCGCTGCCGGGACCCCGTCACCACGGCAACCGGCCGCCCCGCCCCTCCGCCCCCATGGGCCGAAACGCCAGTCAGTCAGGCAGCGCCCGCCGCAAGGCCGTGTGGGGGAGCGGGGCCCCGCGCCTTTACGTTGCGCCGCTGCGGCAGCGGTGGCGCTTACCTGTATGTTGAAGTCGGCGGGGTAGAGGCTCCGCGCCGTGATGAGCCAGGCCTTGGCCGCCCACAGGTCCCCCGGCACCAGCTCGCGGGCCCGCTTCACCAGGAACTCGCAGTCCCCCTGCGCCGACATCTTGCGCCCGGCCCGGCCGCCGGGCGGCGCGCATGCGCCCCGCTGCTCCGGGGCGGTCTCTGCCGCTTCTCCGCCCCGCCCCGGCGGCGCGCGGCTGCCGCCATTTTGGAAGCGGGCAGGAGAGCTCCCGTGCCAGCGGGGCGGCTCCGCTGGGCCGTCGTTACTCTTTGTGCCGGTCCTGGGATGTGTGTGTTTTCTGTGGTGGCCGCTGGGTCGGAGCTAGGGAAGGGGAAAGAGTCCGGAGTGGCTGGCAAGGGGCTGCAAAGACTTTGAGGGTGTGTAAGCCAAAATGTCTTGCTAACATTTTTTCGTCTTGGTTTTCGTTTTGCTAAACGTTTTTTACTGAGAATAAAGTAGGTCAGTGCCAGTGTAGCTTCTGGAATGTGCAGACACAGCTGCAGGTTGGTGCTTTCATGAAGAAGAAAGGGGGTTGAAGATAAGGCTAATAAATAAGGCAGGTGTGGCCTATTCTTGAAGATAACAGGAATAAGGACAGGGCAAATTAAAACAAACCAGCTCAAGACACAACACAGCCGCACAACATCTCCTAAACAGACCTTTGTGAGCATGCGTGAGCACTGAGGTCAACCAGCAGACACGGTGAGGAAGACTACTGGTGACCACCAGGGACCCCTCGAGACCACCACCCAGGAAGAAACTGCATGTGTTACTACGATGCAGATATTATAATTAGTTCCAGGAAGTCTAATGCATATGTAACTCATTTCTCGGAAAAGTTATGAATATGTATCATCTCACTGTATATTAGCTGCCGCTTATAGATCTGAGGTGCGCTCACTTTTGTGAAGCTATTTGTGTGTGCGCCCAGTGCTGCAATAAAGACTGTCTGCTGTCTAACACTCCAAAATGAGTCTTAGAGAGTTCCTCTGCCGGCTTTTACAATAACAGGTGGGAGTAGGCTGAGGAGGACCTGTGGAGCAGGAAGTTTGGGAGTTGGGAGGGAGGACTACAGAGATTTCATGTAGCCCAAGGCAATAGTTTGGGCTCCTAAAACTTGCAATCTACCATAGGGAATTTTGAGAACCAAGGTAAAAGGGGCCTGCTCTTCAGCCTTTGGCAGCTAGTATGATAGCTCGTAGGAGACTTGCCAAGCTACCTTCAAGAAACCTGTCTTTTTGGCCCTGTGGGCAGTGTCATGGGTATAATGATGCTTAGAGGCAACTGAAGTCACTGATGTTGGTTGCCGTTGGTGTTGCCTTCCTAAAGTTGGTGTTGCTGCAAATCAAAGCCCACTTTAAAAAGTCCAAGGCCATAGCACTACTGCCTGGGCTTGTATTTCTCGAAGGGTCTTATGGCCCAGTACCAAGATCACTAACAGAAGATGCCAAGGAAAACCAGGACCTTTTACCACAGAAATGCACCTAGCCCTCAACAAGGTGGAACTGAGATTTGCTTATCATTAGTTTTCAGTGTTAAGATGCTTGATTACAAGCCTGTCTTTTCTTTCTGTAGATTTCTCCATTTTTTTCCTTGTCACTTAGTTTGTTCCACATGTAAGAGTTGGTGTAGTAATCTGATTAGCAAATAGTTTTAACAGACTCTTAACCTCTTTTATAGGCAAGGGCCCTGTTTTCCTGCGCAGGAGTCTGTGGTATATTTTTGCCTTGTTTTTTCTCAGTTATTGCACAAGGCCCACAGATGCCTCTCATTATTCTGCTGCAGGTGAAAATTTGTTCTCATGGTGCTAGGCTGCCACAGATTTTCAGCTGTCAAGTCCCTGTGAGGGTTAGGAACTTGGCTTCTCGTCTTGTCTTCTCTGTTCTGTTGTCAATTTCTCCTATTCCAAAACCACTAGCAGTGTTATGTGAGGAACTTTCCATGCTCTTTTGGTGGGAATCCTACCTTGATTTCACTCTGGTGGCTGCAATATTGGGCTGTGCTTGGGGGAGAGATGTCATGTGAAAATTGGCAGACTTCCGCAAGAGGTGTGCTAGCAAAGGCAAAGGAGGGGGCTGAGTCCAGACTAACTTTGAACCGTCATTATTCCATCCCATCTTTTGATTTCCTGCTGCTGTACTAACAAGTCCTAATTAAGGATCCTTGACAAATGGCAGCAATGACAACTACTGCCCAAGTGCCTCACTGAAAGCAGTTGACCCTATCAATCAATAGCCAGCAGTGTATGCTGGCTGCAACGAAATCCTGTTCGTTGGCCCCTTTTCAGGGCTCTCACCATACAGGGCTCAGTTGCTATTTGAAGGAACACAAAATATGCGTTTAATTTGCCATTCAGAGAGGTGACAAAGCCACAGCAGGAAGTCAGCTGTCCCTTGTAAAACAGATGCCTCCTGCTCTTCCTCTCCTGTCCCTGCTATCAAACAAACCTATAAAATGCTGTGTCATGGCACAGGTCTTGAGAAATTACTTCACAGCCCTGGAATCCCCTACAAATGCAGCAATGTTAATCACTATAGGTCTATCCAGAGTTCTTCCCTATGTACTTGTGTAGATGCATACATCCTAATTTGAGTTAAAAAAAAAAAATTAAGAATTTTGCATTGTGGGGCTGGATATAGTAACAAACTTTGTGAATTTTGTCTCTTCAGAAACTGCCCAACAAGGATGGGCTATTGCTCCCCATATGCTGCTTGTGAGGCCAGGATCAGGGTGCTACAAGAGCGAAATAGATGGCAGTGGGTTATCAGAAGTTGCTTTTGAAGAGGAATGGATGTGTGAGGGGTCCCCTGCAAAACTTCTGCTGCAGAATCGCCCCTAAGACACCAGCTAGGCAGAGAGATGACAGTTTTGGAACCAGTTTCACAAGGTGTCCTGAAAGCAAGATGTAGCTGTATTTAATTCACTAGGCCAGGGGTTCTCAACCTTTCCTTCACCACGGACCCCCTTTAAATACCTTTTGTGGCCATGGACCACCAAGACTTAATTCAAGATTTAAAGCACTAGACTGCATCAAATATTTAGTTCAATTTTCTCATTAAGGGTCTTCAAATTTGGAGAGAAGGGGAAATAAATTAACCAGTTAATGCACACACTCATAATACCTTTATTGCAATGATTCCATATGAATTTAAAATAACGTCAGTACTCTTCTTGCTCAAATGGCCCATTTTATGGTATTCTAATGTGCTAATTCCAAATTTGATGCCAATTTTGACATTAAAATTTGATGAAAAGTTTTTACTCTTCTCACCTCCCCCCTTGTTTGTCTGTGTTCAGTCACCATATATTTTTGTTTACGGGTCCAGGGCCACCACTGGGAGGAACAGACCTCAGCCCCGTTGGGGCCCTAAAGAGGGCCGTTGGGTTAAGAAAATGTCTTTAAGAGAAAAACTGCCTAGTTAAAGTGGGTCCCAGCAGCCACACCAGCACTGAATATACTAGCGTGTCAGGGCAGGCAGGGGTCGGGGCTTGAGTATGAGAGGAGCATTGAGGGGAGGGGGCTGTGGGAAAAGGAGGCGCAGTGCTTGCCGCGGGCCAGACCAAATGGTTCCAGACTGGATGTTCCCCATCCCTGATTTAAGCCTTCACAGACCACCTGTGACGACATCACGGCCCCCCCCCAGGGGTCCATAGACCACAGGTTGAGAACCACTGACCTAGACAAAGGGGAATGCCTCCAGTGGATTAGGAACACCCCCTTTTTTTTTCTTTTTTTTTTTTGACTGCATGTTAGCTAGACACTTTGGGTTTTTTAATTTCATTTAAAGCTGTGAATAATCTTTTTTTCAAAGGAAGTACTCTGCTGCCTCTTGCAGAGATTTGTCAAATCCTTGCCTCTGCATTTATTCCTAAAGCTACACCTGTTTGCCAGTCTACTCAGCCCCTCCAGGCAAGGAGGTGATGAAAGTTCAAGGTTTTCATCATGTAGTGGGATCAGAAGAATTGCAGGGGATTGGGGCAAGCCATGTTAGTGAGAGGGCGGGAAACACCGCTTATATTTTATTTGTGGATGAGAGGAAGGGGAGCACTGTGGTTTTTGAGAATATGGGTGCTGAATCTCTATCAGGTGAGATAGGAGTAGTGTTTGAAGGTGCTGGGAACATAAGCTATAGGTTTTAGCTGAGCATGTGCTCTGTTTAGAGCTGTCACTGTACTAAACCTGAACTGCTGATGTGCCAATGGCACTGCTTACTCCTCTCCCATCCCAGGAGCCAAGCCCGTAGGTGGTGGGGCTAGGCTAGGTATGTCGGGGTCTGAAGCTTCCTCTCCGCCTAAAGTGGCTTTCCCAAGTTCTTGCACAGATTGTGCTGTTTTGATTTCCACAGTGCAGGGCTTGCTGAAGGTCTCAACATTTTAGCCAGTCAATTAGAAGTGCACACAGCCTCTTTCCTGCAGGAATTCAGGACCCAGCTGAAATGCCTACATGAACCTTGTGTACCAGGAAGAGGCTTTGTAACCTTCTGTAGCAGGAAATCAGCAGTGTTGACCTCAAGGCAGTTTAGTCATCTGATGGTATGAAGGTTGGTTTTTCCCTGGGAAGATTGTCCTGTTTGTCGAGAAAGGCCTCTGAGTAACAGAGATAATGCATGCGGTGGGTTCAGACACTGTAGTCGATGCAGCAAAGGGACAGAGATACATGGTGCATGCAAAGGCAGTATTGCAGACCTTGGCTGTAGCACACCAAATTGTTTCTGCACCACAACTGAGGGGCTCCATTAGGGTGGCTGTGACTCTAGCCAATACAGAGAGTGTTCGGAAGGCATTAGGTTGCTACTGAACTGTGTCAGAGGGCTTTGAATGTCATTCTCCACCTCCTAAATTTCTGGATTGGTATAATCCTAGCAGATAGCATCCATTCTGTATTGGCTTTCCTGACTTGGTCCCATAGGCTGTTGTCACTTATGCAGGACCGGTGTATTAACAAGTGCTAGGGGCAGGTCTAAGTCGGGTTTGTGGTATGGGATAAAGCAGTCTATGTTGTGGAAGTGCATAGGTTAGGATAACCGCTGTGCTGTGGGATGTGAGCCTGACTTGCTTGCCATTCCTTAGGCCTGGAGACCAGGAGCTGCTGTCTGGCATGGTCAACAGGGAAGCTGCTCTCTTTTCTAAAGCTTTGCGTAGATACTGAAAAGATCTGAAAAGGACCAGTGTCCTTGGTATCTTATGAGTGACTTAGTGTAAGTACTAAGTACCTTAGTAACTTATGAGTATCTTGGAGAAGAGAGTCTGTGTGGAGCTGCAAGTGTGGTGCGGTCTACACAAAAACTAGTGATCATGCAGGTTTTGTGGATTTTTTTACCAATTCTGTGTCCTTGGGCTTTGTGCAGAGCAGTTTCTACAGCTGAGGTGAGTTGTTTGGGCTGCCAGTCACTGAGAATTTGAGTCTGAGACCAAGTGTCTTCTTTGTCCCTTGGAGTTGAAGGACAGTAGATTGGATGTCTCAGTGACAGACCAGAAGGAAAAACAAAAGGCAATTGGGAATCCAGGAGTGGAACAGCATGGGATGTGTGGGATTCAACACAGCCCTCTCCATAGAGGGGTATCTGCTAATGACCTCATAGGTGGCAATGGCAGTACAAATGCATGTGTTTTGGCATATCTGTTAGCTTCTCATGAAACGACAGAATGGGGACCTTTGACTCCGGGGCTATAGTCTTCACAGCTGATTCCAAATTCTGGCTTCAAAACACTATAAAGTTGGCCACAATCCACTTCATTTCTGTAACAGCCTAAGGCAGCTTTTAATAATTGACCTCATTTTCACAAAATCATAAAATAATTTAGGTTGAAAGGGACCTCAGGAGATCATCTGGTCCAGCCACCTGCTCAAAGTGCAAATAACTGTTCTTTTATGGTCCTAAGATAAACCAAAAATCCATTTCAAGCAAAGAGTAAACGTGATCAGTTTCCTTCAGCCTGCGATTTGACAGTGATGAGGGGTAGAGAGTCAGCATTTATTGGGGAAACAGGTAGTCTTATAAGCAGGTATTATTATGAGATGTGTTAAAATACTTGCCTAGCTTTTAGGTTTGGGAAACTGAACCAGGTTGTAATTATCTTCCACACAGCAGGGATAGAATTATTAATCACCGTATTCTCATACAGCCAAAGATACACTGGTGAATCCAGTGACACTGCAGCTGGAGCTTTGAACACAGTCAGTTGTCCGGTGTGGTGAGAACATAACAGAGCAGCACACTGCTTGGTGCACAAATAGGACCTTGCATTCAGTTTACAGGGCTAAAAGCTTAGAAAATGCAGTATTTCACTTGCAAATCAGGTGTACTTTATCCAGAAACCTATTCTGCCATTTATGAAAACACTTTTTAGGGGAGAAATTAATTTTCACCTGGAAGGATTTGAAGAGAAGCAGTTAAAGAAATACTTTTTCCCCGTAGAAGTTTTCTTACTAGAGAAAGAACATGGAGAGGGAGAATTTATCTCCTGGATGTACTTCCTTTCCTCCTGCTGCCTTCCCACATATTCAGGCTCATAATGTCCCTGTGGCAACTCTGAAAGATGTAGAAATAGAAAAGAAATTCTAAATTAACCATCTGCATATGTTTGTCCCTGCTTTTATTCCTGCAGTCAGGTCGAAAAGTGTGTTCCACAGTTTGTATTTCCCCTTTTTCATTCCTGTCTCTTACCAATCCCATTCTTTTTCCTTGCAGGTTCTTTCTGCACACATCTTGCAGGTGTGCATTGCCTTGTCACTTGGAGTGACACTCACCTCAATAAATGTTGGTGTCTACAACCTTCCTTTGAGAAAGCCATCGCAGGTTCCCTTTGTAGGCGGTGAAGCCCAGAAGGCGGTTCAGCTGACTAGATAGGAATTGGAGTAGGTTGAACTGTGCTCTGAATGCTTTTTCTTAGGTGTCCGTGGCTTGTAAAAGGGATGCAGGGTGATCTCCTCCGCTGCAGAGATCTGTGTAGTAACTCTGTATGTGGTGATGAATGTGGCTTTATTCACGTTTAACCAGAGTGCTCAGTTTCCTTGCTCTGTTCACAGTAAATACACTGCTTCAGCCTCTGAAGATGTCTTCAGTCATATAGCGGTCATTCCCAGGAGGGACAGTTAACTCATCCCTCATAGCTACAGTCTCTGGTGGCTATCCAAGCTCTCTGCACTGAACACAAAACTAGTCAGCAGCATGTGACTACTGATTTCCTTTAATCAGCAAGCGCTGCTTGGACTACCACGTCCCGATGGAATTGCATTAGAGGTTTCCTCTGGAAGCACTGTGCCTTTCAAAATTGCTTTCCAACAGCATACTGAATGGCATAAGCAGAGAACAGAGTTTTAGCAGGCAGACAGTAATCAATAGCATCCTGCTCTTAAGCGGACGTAATGATCACTGGTTTGAATATGCCTGCATTTTCCCCAAGAGCATGCAGTTCTCATACGTGAAAGCAGGTACGTATATGTGCGTAATTACCCTCATCATGTGCAGCAAAACCAGTTGAACAGCATGTTTATAGAAAGTGTCCTTAAGAGTGATTGCCTCTTGAAGAAGCATAGCTCATATAAGAGGAGTGGGACTGTCTCCAGCCAGCCCTGGGAGACGATGCTGAGAGCATATTGAAAAGCTGTCTTCAGTAAAAGCTTGCCAGTTTAACAACTCTGTTCACTGTTCCTATTGCACAGTGGGCTCTTTGACGCAACAGAAGGAGCTGCCTTTTTTTTTTTTTTTTTTTTTTTTTTGCTTCCTCTTAAATCCGCCTGGCCAATTTAAAGCCTGTGGATATTTCTTCCCCCTCGGGGAAAGCTTATGTGAGGATTTTCTTTTTTAACAGTTCATTCCGTGAAACCATTTTTTTCTTGTTTGCTGTTAGAAAATGTTGGAGCTGAACACACGGCTTTCATTGCAGGTCAGTGGATGAACTCTTGACCAAATCATTTAACATTTGAGTGTAGCTTTAGCAAGCACTGTAGTTTGGGAGGAAAAAGCAAGTTAACAAGGTTTTATCATGTGAGCCCCTGTGTGCCTACTACTGGAATAGGAATCTTTTCAGGTCTTCAGTGACTGAGTTCTGTGCAGATGAATTTACTGTCTTTCTTTTGTAGACAAATGTACCAAATTAATATTTTATTGAGAACTGAGGTGACATCACAGTTATGTCTATATTATTTAATTCCTGAATGTCTCTACTCCCTCAAAATGCAATAAATCTTATTGTGAATTTCAAGTATAAAGTTTTTGCCTTTTTATTTTGCAAGGATTGTCTTTTTGAGTTACAATTTTTTTTCACTTCTTTTCAGCACACTTTACCGGGAAGCATGTTACTCCTGGGCACGTGCTGTCTGCAGGGAAGATAGTTATTTGGTATTTTGTATTTATTCTTAGATTGCTATCAAGGGAAGTAAGAAAGGATGTAGACATATTGTTAATGTCTCTCTTCAGGCTGTATTTGAGGTAAGGCGATCTTCTTTCCCTATCTCTGAATTTAGAATATGAAGTAGATGTAGTATTTCTTTTCATCTATAGTTACTAAGATTATCCTGTTGCTATTTGTCTTTCTTGTTGATAAGATGTGAATATCTTTGTGATAAAGCTGTTGCTTGTCTATGTGACTCTTAAAATCCAGTATTTTTATTTCAACAATATCTACTACGTATCTGCATGTTTCTGTTAGCATGTGTACCCTAGATCAATGAGAGATCATTTTTGTAATTGCTTCGGGTTTCTTCTCTATTATTATCATGTTAAGTGTGTGAGTGACTGGATTTTTTACCCTGGGTAGGCAATTCTTATGCAAACTTTGTAAAACTGAGTTACAAATTGTTTCCACTGTGAATCACTTTCCTTGTAAGATGATGACTTTTATGGTAATGTTTAACTTGAGTAGAATTGTTTTCAAACATATACAGTGCATTTTTGGTATATTCTTTTTTTAAGAGCACTCCAGAATAAAATAGAAAGATAATGATTCAGACTGTTGTATTTCCTTCTCCACTTAATGTTGCCTGTTATGGGAAGTATATAACTTTAAAAGGTTGAATCATGAGGATCAGTACAGCTGAAAGGTGTCACTACAACATTGGCCATATGCAACTGCATTGAAAGTGGAATTTGTATGGGATACCACTCTTGGTGAGTTGTTAGTGCCTGGGAAATTAGAGAATACTACTTCTTGTTTATGTTCCTTTTCAAGCAATTTAAGAACTTGCCATTCAAAGAAGATTAATTTTTCTTTTTTCTGTAGCAAGGTTGCAGTTTTTATAATTCAAGATTTTGACACATGCTTTCTATAATTTTATTGTTATTTAAATCAATCCATCTGAATCTTTGTGACATCTCTTACAAGGGGAAGCATGTTTTAAGGCAGACATTCTGGACTGCAGTCCAGAAACATTTTTAATTTAGAAAAATGTTCTAAATCTTGTTTGGCTCCTCACATATCTGAAACCGTTTGCTGTTTGAATTCCAAATAGTGTTGGCTCCATTCAAGAGATTTGTCTTTTAACTGTTTGTCAAGAGGCTTTTCACTTGGGATGGGGTAGGGAATGATACAGGGTAGAGTTACAAAGCTACAGTGAACTATTTTTAGTCTTATAGAGCAAAAATATTTACTACTATAAGCATTTATAATACTCAAATGAATAAATTCATTCGAAGGTGGTTTTAAAACCCATTGAGGCTTAACTTTTTTTAATCAGCATTACACCAAATCTTCTTAGCATTTTCTGTCATCTAATTTTGGGAGTTATAAATCCATATCCTGTCACAGTACAAATACACATTTTATGTCTGCAACCTGTTTTCTACTGTCAAAAAAATTATTATTATTCCCTACTGTTGAATTTATCTCAAGTTGAATATGCCTTAAAAACCTTAAAATTAAGCAGTATAATAAACTAATGTGTTTATTATATAACATGTTTTCTGAACCTTTTTCTCAACAAATTGGATAACTTCTCTGATCCACCATCACTGGCAGAGGGTGTATTGGGCTGCATTCCATCCCTTCTGATCTCTAGTTTGTGAGTCCTGCTTCTCAAAGGGAATCTCATGAGTAACATACCATGGTGTGATGACATTTCACCTGACATTACTTTGCCAGAAAGCATGAATGGGGAAGGAGGATAAATGATGTGGGTGCCTTGGTGTGTTCTTTGGGATCTTTGGAGTTGAAGTATATGCTGTAATATCTTACTGGATTCCAGCCTTCTTGCTTACCAGTGGTTACTGGAAGGTGTTTGTTTCTCCTGCTGTTTGTGGTGCCAGCTTTCTACCTAGCCAATGTAGCAGAGCTTGTGGCTTGCTGTGTTTCTCCTTGGATGCCCTGAACAGTGTCAGGTTAGCTAGGTACTTGTTTTATTACCCGAGTGACTTGACCTATGGATTGCCATGCCCTTAATAAGGAAAGGCTAGGAGTTGTCTAGTTAGTTTAAATCACACACAGCTCAAGCCAGGTTAAGAGGAAATGCAGTAAGAACTTTTATTTGTAATAGTTAAAACAGGCAACACTCTTAGAAACACTTATCCAAGATACAAACAAAAAAAAAAGGCTAAAATGCTTAATCAATTTATACCTAGCTTATAGTGGAAAGGTTTTTACTGCATCCTACTGATTTGATCCTCTTCTGAAAAGATTTTCTTATTTGCACATAGCTTACCTTTCAGGTCACATTTATTGGAAAAAGCCTGTTCATGAGCCTCCATCAGTTAGTTACCCCTCTGACGAGAGAAAGCTCCATCACACCATGTCTTTGGGAGCATACCTCAGGCCATTTTCTGATTCTTGAGGAACCTCTCATTTCTTATTCAGTCTTTTCTACAAATTTTTTTCAGACACTGCACTGTTAGTCTTTCATCCACAAACCCATTTTCTTTGTGTCTATCCAGACAAGGTGTCACCATTGTTCTTAATAATTTCATTATTAAAGACTGAAAGATACCTTTATTAGTGTATGCTTTACCTTCTTATACTTGACTGGTTAACCAAAAAGAGAGTAAATCTTTTCACCTCCCTTTGGGACTTAGTTTTCAGAAAAAATGTCTTCATGTTGAGCTGTATTCTCTACCAATGAGTATATTAACATATTGAATGTTGTGCAGAGCTCTGACTGGCTTTTTCCTGACACTGAGGCAGAAGGTTCGTTGTCAGAAGGTAGCACAGAGCTGTGTGTTATTGTTTAAGGATGGGCCCACTGAAGTAGGTGACAAGATAGAAGACTTGGGGGGCATAAACTGAAGAGTTTAAGGACCAAGGGCTAGAGAGAAATGGATCTGTAGCGCACTCAGCAAACTGCATTTCTTTTAACTCTTCAGGGTGCAAATATTTCACTGAGATTATCTCGTTATGTGTACATTTTAAACTTAGTGTGTGACTGCAGTCTCTGTGAGGGCCTCTCAGCACTGTTATAATATTGCTAATAAGGAGTCATGTCTGAAGTCATGTCTTGGTCTGAAGAGAGGCCTTTGGCAGAATGCCATGTTGCTGGAGGGCTTGAGTGAACCCCAGTGGTTTTGCTTATTCATACAATTGAGTGGGACCCTTTCATTGCAACTTGATTGCATTTAGGCTTGAGAAAAAAGACTTGGATAAAAATACCACACACTGAATGTCTCCCGCAGCCTCCAGGGAGCTTGACTAGCTCAACTGCAGTTGTCAGCATCTGCTTCGGGAAATGCCATGAGCCTGTTGATCAAGTCAAAAGAACTTTATTCCTTGTGCTCTACCTCAGCTGCAGCAAAACATCAAAAGTTAGGGCCTTAATAGGAGGTTTCCACTTGTTTCGGTTCATTAACTACTCACTTAGGCTACACCTGTAGGTAGTAACTGCTATGGGATACCACAAGCCCATCTTGTTGTTTCACACCTTCATTAGGAAACACAGACACAGCAGCTTGGTCTCTCAGGCACTGTGTTTGGAATTCTGAGTTGTGATGTTCTTTGTATGGATGCCTGTTGTTAAATTTCTAGTGACTGGAAGTTATCAGAGAAATCAATGATGAGGCTGTAGAGACTTTACAGGTTTCTTCTGCTTTTTTCTCAGAAGTACTAATTTTGAGTCCATGCTTTGAAGGGTCAGCAGTGCAACCACTTCTAACTACATTTAACTACATGGGCTGACAGTGAGGATTGCAGATTACTTACATCTTCTCTGTAGACTGTCAAAGGCAACCCAGACCACATAGCTTCATGTCTTTACTAGAATCTATGGAAAAAATGAAATATTCAGTTCTGTAAAATTAGTACTTCTCCTTACACTGAAAACAATACCTTTTTTTGGTTTTGTTTAAAGGCACAAGCTTAGCTCTCCTCAGTTTTAGAACAGTTACAGTTCTGTATTCTGTTTTCACGTTCATCATCAACAGGTTTATGTTTTTTAAGCTAAATTGTAATATGCTAATTCTGTTTCATGCCAAGCACCGTTAAAGCCAATGGGAGTATTCTTAAGACTACATTAGCATTAAACATTGTTGAGATCTTCACAGGATCACAGAATAGTTTGAGTTGGAAGGGACCTTAAAGGTCATCTAGTTCCAACCCCCCTGCCATGGGCAGGGACACCTTCCACTAGACCAGGTTGCTCAAAGCCCTGTCCAGCCTGGCCTTGAACACTTCCAAGGAGGGAGAATCCACAACTTCTCTGGGCAACCTGTTCCAATGTCTCACCACCCTCACAGTAAAGAATTTCTTCCTTTCATTTAATCTAAATCTGCCCCCTTTCAGTTTAAAGCCATTACCCCTTATCCTATCACTACATGTCCTTGTGCAAAAGTCCCTCCCCATCTTTTCTATAGGCCCCCTTTAAGTACTGGAAGGCTGCTATAAGGTTTCTCCAGAGCCTTCTCTTCTCCAGGCTGAACAACCCCAACTCTCTCAGCCTCTCTTCATAGGAGAGGTGCTCCAGCCCCCTGATCATCTTTCTGGCCCTCCTCTGGACTTGCCCGAACAGGCCCGTGTTGTTCTTATGCTGCGGGTCCCAGAGCTGAACGCAGGACTCTGCAGTTGAAGGACTCTGCAGTACTCAGCAGTACTGCTCAATGCAGTACTCAGTCTGCCCTAAACTCTATGAAGTTGCCATTCTGCTGTCCCATTGAAGCCATATAGCCATTCTACCAGTTTAACTGGTGGCCTGCTCCCATCTCAAGAGAAGGGGCTTGCTGAGGTTGTATGAGTGTAGTAGGGACAACTGGACTGCATGAAGTAACACAAGCATCCAAGTAAGTTTAGTTTTGCTAGTGATGTCTGTGAGCTAGATTAGGAAAAATCTACCAATGACGGGTGGAGAACAATAGTGAAAAACTTTGCAGGAAGTTTTCATCTATAATTGCAAGGAAAAGAGGTGATAGCTTTCATTTCCAAGTCTGTCCCTGTGACAAAGTGGGCTACCCCTCCATTTACATGAATAGCCATTGTCTTCATATTGCATTGCCTTGATAACAGAAACACAAACCAGTCACTTGGACATGGGCATCATCTTCCTATTCAGAAGGTGAAGAATAACAGAACAGTGATAGAAACTCTACTGAAGTGAAATCCTGGGGAAATTTTTTTTTTCTTTTTTCCTCTCCATTGTGTGACTGAAAGTGGTCCTGGAATTTACTGGCAAGAAGACATGGAACAATATGCACTCTGGCAACCTTGGAACAGTGTGCAGATACCCCTGGGAATTGTTTCTACTGGAGAGGGTTGAAGCAGCAATAGGTTTCTGGCGTGCTCTTTGTGCAAAACTTTTTTTTTATAGCTGAGGCTATAAATAGTTGACAGTTCTTAAATTTAATAATCCTCTCTTCCTCTCCCGGATGAGAAACTGGATCAAGATTTTCAAAGCCAAAAGCCTGCAGCCAGATACCCCAATTAATCATCTGTTTGTAATGTTGCTCAGATTTTGAGGGAATTCTCTTATTGTTCCTGTTCTGTGTATGGTGAAAAGACTCACCCAGAGTCTTTCCAGCGGGCCAGTGACAGAACCAGAAGCAGAACTTAAGACTCCTGCATTTCAGCTGAGAACTCTGCCTACTAGATAATCTATTGTATAGCCATATTTAGAGATTAGAATCACTTAATTTTCAAAACAGTTGAGCCATCTGTAACTCCACCTGGTTTGGACATGGTTTATTAAGTGGCCACTGCTTTTGCAAGCTAGGGTGATAAAGAATTACAGGGTAGAATATTCAAACCACAGGAGTGATTGAATATCCAAAGGGCTCCCAGGCAGATGCACTAAAGCAGATGGCTTCAGTGACTTTCACATATTACTCAGCCCAACATTGATGTTCACCGATTTGTGTTTCACTCACATCTTTTGCTGGGATGGGAATGATAAAAGGTAAGGAGACATTATGTCACCTGTACTGCTATTTCTGCTACCAAAGTGGTACTTCAGCTGCATCTGGGAGGGCTTACAAGGCAGAACATTTCAATCTTAAAAATGGGATTTTTAGTCCTTATATAATTTAAGAGGTTTTTTTCAGCATTTTTCCCTGTGAATTTACTTCAGAGAATATAGCTATGAAAGTGCTGGCCATGGTGATCATAACATGATTAGGTAGAGTTACATGTGCCAGGGATCAATGGTAATCACTCAGTGTTGGAACAAATGAGCTTCCAGTTATGAAGGATGCATTGTGTGCATTTTTATTTTTTACCTTTTGTAATCAGTCACCCAACCCCTGTTAGGGTTGTTAGATTTCAACTCATCCAGTCCAGAGTATGTCTATATTTGAGTTCTTTGCCTTCATGTGTCCTACAACTGATGTTTTCATTAACGTGTAGGATGACATCCTTCACAGTGGGAAACTGTAAGAGTTGTATGGATTTGTAAAGGAGGAGCTTTACTCCAGCACATCAGTCTTTCCTATATGCACTTTTAATGTGCAGCAAGTATTTAAGAAAACCATTCCTCTCCAGTTAGAATAGTCTGAAAATAGAGGTAACAGTTTTGAAACACCCTTTTCACAGGAATCTTTTTATTAGTTTATTTGTGAGAAGGTGAAGCCTCTTGATTTCAGGGAATAGATTTTAAATCAACTTTTGGAAAGATTGTAAAAAGCTATTAGCAAAATATACAGTGATGTATATTGTGAAACAGGTTACCCGCACTGTTTTTTTTCTCATCAGATTGCTATTAAGTCAAACAATTATCTGAGGCAAATCTATAATACGTCAGAATATTGACTCAAATCCTAACAAATTGAAACAGAAGTATTTTAGAAAGATACACTTATTATGGAAGTGGTGGTTACTAGCTTAGAAACTGGTGTAGAGTTTTGTTTGAGCCACAGGGATGGGAAATGGCCTAAAGTACACATCACTTACCTTCCAACTATCAGGAGAGTGTAAGGTGATTCTATGAGATAAAAGTCAGTGGTGAAGTTTTCTCATGCTTAATTGAACCAAGTATATGTATTTATGAATTAATTAGTAAGCTATTCCACTAATACCCTAGCTTTCTCTGAGAATTGTTCAGGAAATGAAAAGCACTTATGTAATGTTAAAAGAATGAAAGGAAAATTTCTTAGCATTAGAGAAGGGAAATAAAGCTTCACTCTAAAATCCTTAAGAACTAACTATGCTAAGAAATTAGATCATTGCAAATGTAAAGTACATGCAAAAGTGTGTTTTGAGAGCACGTCTCAGAACCTCTTTAAAAGCACTGTAATGAGTCAGTAGCCCTAATTTTTAGACGTGGCCAAGAAGAGTTCAGAACTGTGCGTGCATGTACGCTTGCATTTGTCCAAATGTGGTTTAAACTTCCTTTTTCTCCCTTAATTCTGGATCTGCCTTTTGCTATGATAGCCAAGTAGAAGAAGCTGAAGAAGGTTGCTGTAACATCCCTTGTTTGCCAGCAATTCCAGGGAGTGGTATACATGCCAGAAGGGCCAGAGCTATATGGGATGCCTGAACGTGCCTTGTACTCCAGCTGCAGGGAGTATGCGGGAAGCAGACCACTTCTGTTTCACCAGAAACACCTCTTACACTGGGGTGCTAGTTATTCCTGGTTAGCACAGGTGGGCAAGTGAGCCTTGTCCAAGGAAAATGTAGGCTTTTTTTAGAGATTTAAGGGAGTTATGTTACAGATTTTTCCAGTAAGTGCAGGGCTGTAATTTTCTTACGTTCTTTGCAGTTCATTTGCTTGAGTTGGTGAAAAAAGACTCATCTGCTGGTAAAGCTTTTTTTTTCCTAAGGTAGTTGTGCATTTCTTATATTCTGATTAGAATCCTTTTGTCTATGAAAGACATTGACTATTTTGTCTATTTGTCTACTAAAAAGGTCATAGCTTCAGAGTCCAAGTCAAAGAAACTTGGCTGGCAATTGCTTAATAATCCTGTAAACCTATTAAACCTCAACAGTAAAAGAAACACAAAGGTCTAGATTAGAGTTAGGAATTAGGATTTAACAAATTCTCAGTTTCACCTCTTCCCTAAAATGACAGCCTGTAAAGAGCTTTTGAAAAGGCTTTGCATCCCTGTTGGAGCCCTCTGGCATTTCACTGAAGTCATCTTTATTTGTTTTTTAACCCTATCCCTGATACCAAGGATTTTTCACTTGTTTGATACAACACTATGCTTTTACTCTCAGACAACTCCAGCATGCCCTTCATATGGGTCATATTCCTCCTCCTCTATATTGGTCTAGGATTTCCAATTATTTCCATATTCATTGAGCTCTGTCACTACACAGCCAATCGAAACAGGGAGGCTGCTCAATGTCTTTTCCACTCCAGGAGTAATTTAATCAGGGAGTGATTGCATTATTTTTTCAGAGGGCCAAGCTGTGCGTGCCAGGTGATCTGCGGTGGAGAACAGTATCATTATTAAAAAGGATTAGGCATTTCATGCCATTTTGTGCTTCTGCAACTTGTAGTGCAGCTAACGGTACTGTCTTGATGTTTTTTCTAATATGCATGATTCAAATGTAATCAGTTGGAGAAGGTGTAGGAAAGAGGATGGATGAGTCATGGGACTGTATTTATATTGTATGAGACTGAGTTACAAAGCTGTTGGGTCCTGCGACATCCTTAACCACTGCTGTATTTAATTTACAGAAGTGCTGATATTCACAGAGCAGATTAAGTCCATTTCTTTAGTTTGCCTCCAGAGTTCCATCCTGGAGTTAAAAAGTATTTAATGAAAGCTTGGTATTGGTACATTTCCACAGAAATATTTCCGCTTGGCTAAAACAGCAAGGGAGAGAATTGGCTGTGAGGGGAAAGTCTTCAGGGAGTCCTTGCATCCATTATAATCTTCATCTTAGTTGACTAATGTGCTTTTCTCCAGACAACCAGAGAGAATAGGTGAGCCTTTGTTGTTATGGGAAGCCTTAGGTCCATGAGAATTTCCTTCCACTGGGAAGAGCTAACTGCTATCAAGGGGACTCCAAGGGAAGGGTAAACTCTTCCAGAGTTACCAAGGAAAGAGAGGAGGTGGGGATGAGACCAATCACAGAGTCCTGGTGTGATAAATATCTGTGCTATGCTAATTTCTTGCTGCTGGGTGCTATTGTTTAGGTGAACATCAGCTTGAAGTGACAACTGCATTTTTCTCTGGAGTCCCTGGGCCAGATTGTTAGCTGGTAGGCATGATTTCATGCTAGTAGAATCACACTTGGTCAGCTGAGCATCACCTGCTGGAGTACCACTGCAAAACTGTCCTCCTCAGTAAGACTTTTCTTCTGCTTCTTTTAAGAGTTTTGTTTTCGCCTGCATTTTGCCTCTAAAAAAAAAAATAAATTAAAAAATCTGTGAATTTAAAGAATTAGAACCAAATTGTGTCCACAGTTCCTCTTAGCTGAGTATGCACTGCCATTGTGGTGATTTGTAAGAAAATTATCAGACTCTTGAAGAAACCTAACTGACATTTTAACCTTTACAGTGTCATGTTAAAAGCTTTCATGTTGGTATAGGCCTCTTTAGTTTCTTGTTTTCTCGCTGCAACTATCATGGGCAACTCCAGACTTGGCACTTTTTCCCCCCTTTCATATTTGAAATAAATAGGCTTTTTCCAAGCAATGTCTATGATAACATACCCAGTGGGGAGGGAACACCCCCCCCCACCCCCCCCTTCTGAAGGATTCTGATATTTCACATGGAGATTTTTGGGAAAGTGGTATTCAGCATATTAATAATGATGCTAACTCTTACATTGCTAGGGTTGGATTTGGATTGTCAAGTTCCAGATGAGTTTAAATTCAGTGTCTAGTTAAAGGTCCTTGACTGGGCTTCCATGACAGTGACAAGAAGAAGCCACAGAGAGTGATTTCATCTTAAGTTCATACCCACCTCTGATTTCTTTCACCATCTTATCTAAATGCATAATTACAGTGTGTATCATCATTATTGTCTTTGCTACAGTTGGAAATATCAAGAAGCAGACAGTGAAAATTACTTGCACAGGATCATATTGCCTCCAGGAAGGAGACTTTGCTTGCATACGCTGCTGTTCAGTCCTATAACATAATGATGTATATATCTGTCATCTACAAATTGATCAGGGCTGTCTTCCAGGCTAGTTTACAGACCCTTTTGCCCTGGGGAAGATGTTGGTACCTGCACACACTGACCTAGAAAGTACAGTAGTGTTTTGGAGAGGCTCTGATGTGCTGCACGCTAGTCACCTCAGTGCAGTGAGAGAGCTTCTGCTCTTCGTTACGGTGTCCTTTTGTGTTTACTCACATGGGACTTTTTTCAAGAGAGGGCTTATTTCCAAGTGTGAGGGGCTATAGTGTAATCTTTGCCTGCTGAATAGCACAGCTCTTGAGTCGTTGCTCCTAAGCTTATGCTATGCACTTTCTACTAAACTTGTGGTCTTTTTCATTGAACAGGTTCGTGTGGTCAGTAGTAGCTCAAGGCAAGCATTTCAGATCTCTTAGGACTGAAGCAACAAAGCACTGAAGTGTGGTTTTGACTTGAAAAGCAGGCAAGAATTATTCACAACTCTTTACTGACACATTTTCTATTACCTGGAGCAGTTTCCTTTGAGTTATACCTATTGTCTGGCTAAATATTTAATTGTTTCCCTCAGCACACTGTGTCTTTTTTCTTAATTTTGATCTGGTTTTTTGATTGCATTGCATCTTGATGGTGATCCAGATTAAAATGAACCTTTCACTTAGGCTCTTCCTACACTATGGAAGAAACAAAGAGGCTGACACAGACCAAAAAGGTAACACTGATAACCTATGAGGAATGTGGAAGTTCCTCTGCAGTTCCTGGAGAAGAATCTGGATTCAGGGTTTTTAGGGATGGTTCTTGTTCCCGGATGACCCGGGAGCTCAGTTAGGAGTCCAGAGTGCTGAGTTGAGTTTGGCTTTTGGTCACAGAGCAAGTGCAAATCCATGCCAGAGAATTCCTCAGGAAACGATTCTTCCAGATGGCTTGTGGGAGATATCTAGGCTATGTTTTGACCTTATCTTTCAGGCTCTGTTGCTGCTCACCATGGCAATGGGAACATAAGTGGGGAAATGCTGGTGGTAAATAAACACTGATACCTTTGATTCAACTGTTTCACTGGACAGATGGCTAAGAGTCTCTGAAGCACAGAGCTGTGGGTCTGGGGAGGGAGGCAGAGCAGTCAGAAGTGTATGGGGAGACAGAAAACCAGATAGCAACACCTGCCTAAAGTCAGAGAGAAGGGCTAAGCTTTGTAAGTTGAAGATACATAGGGATGTGTCTTTCCTGTCACTCAGTTTTTTTCCTCCCTTGGCTTATTAAGTTCCTGTGAACAAATAAAAGATGTTCTCTTTTTGATGTAGCTTGGCTGAGTCACTCCATTTCATAACAGTCACAAGTGCCCAGAAAGTTTGTTGTAGCTGGATTCAGGCCCACTGGGACTTGCTGAGATAAATATACTTAGTGGAAAGAGGGGTGTTAAAAGCTTCCTAACCCAGCCTGCCTTTGGGAAGAGTAAAACTTGAGAGTCACTTGCTGGTAGAGGCTGCACAGGGAAAATAGGAGAGTCACTTGAGTAAGGCTCTCAGTCCACTCCTCACTCCTTCATGAGAAGAGGTATGGTTCTAGTCTGGGCCCTGTTGTGCTCTCTAAGACTCTCTTGATGTTCTCTGCAGATATATATGTCTTGAACACGTGGGGGTTTTCTTTTTTTCCCCAAACACTTTTTAGAATCCAAGCCAGCTGCTACAGCTCCTTCCCTTCAGCAAAACTGCTTCAAACCGTGTTGAGATTTTGTGGTTCTTTGTAGCTGCGAACCTACTTGCAGCCAATTTCTTCACATTGCAAGGTTATTTTAACAACAACATGATTCTAAGTGGTTTCCACAAACACCCTCATCTTTTGTCTCCTCATGTTTACTCCTCAATTCTTCCTTATAAACAAATTTTTCCATCCCTTCAGCAAAGCAAAAGGAGTTTTGTGTCCCCAGCTTGGGTATGTCAGTGCTAATAGCCAGACTGGAGGAATGCTTGAGGACAGCACAATCTACAATTTAACCCAGTTCCTTCTCTTTGCTAGAATGAAGGTTTCAGGTTGGAGCATGTGGTTTGTGTTTTCACCAGCTTATGGTTTGTTTGCATGCATGTGGTCTGAGTGTTCAGCACCTGAAAATCAGAGCCTGTAAACAGCCTGTCGCATTAGGAAGTCTAGGCTGTGCTGGTTTACTGAGTATAAATGTCATCTTGGCAGGCAATAGATCTCCCCTCTTGCATACACAAAGTTTTTAATTTGATTGCTGAGCTTAAATGGCATAGGCTTGGCAATGAATTTTAAAGCTTGTGTTTCTGTTCTTTAGTGACCGTGCGCATGTGATATGAAGGTGCAAAGCAAGTTGGTGTTCTTTGAAGATGCTTTCAGATGTCTTGTTGCAGTGTATGTAATCAGAGGGGTATGACATTTTGAGACTGAACAGAGAAGGAGAAAAAAAAAATGATTATTGTAATTTGCAATGAAGATAGGGTGTGGACTGGTCTAAATAATGGCTCCTGCCTGTGGTATCTTGTCAGGTGGTCTACTTGCAATGTTCATTAATAGCGGTTACTACTACTGTACTGATGTTTCGGACTGACACAATACTTTACAAGGAATCAGTGCCAGAAAAACAGATTGAGATTCAGCAGTTAATAATGTTCTAAGCCTTGTAAAGAACCTCAATATTTTTTTCCTTTAAAATTAAACTAGAACTTTCACAGTAAATCATTATGACATTAGTAATAATTTAATTTTTCCATATAGCTCATACATAGATACTCTCCATATTTTTTCTTCCAAGTGATTTGGGAAATAAGACAAATCCAAAGTGTCCTGATGCCTGATTAGATTGATGGCATTCCAGAATAAATGGGAAAGTTATTGAGAAAGTGCATATTTACAGGAAAAAAAGTAGCAAAGGGTAACTAAATGTATGGAGCTGTAAGTCTCTGAAAATAGTTTTCATGTTGTGTCTACTGTGCCTTTGAAATCTACCTAGGAGGCACAAAATCAGAGGTGTGAAAAGGTTTGCTTTCCATCACTACAACTGACTGTTGTTTTCAGTAGGAAACTATAATTTGTAAATTCTTTCCCATCTGATTTATCAGGAGTTACTGAAGTCATCTGTGTGACTTCCTCATGTTATCTGACAAGTGTTAATAAGCTGTAGTGTCTGTGTTCTTGATGTTATGTTTCTTTGAAGAGTGAGACAGAGGTGCTTGTCCAGCATATTTTATCTATGGCACAGGGAAGTGGGCCTTGACGGTTTTCTGTTGCAGTAGAACTAGTGCTACCCGTTACTAATGTTTCTCTTCTAGTATCCTGTCATCATTACTTTAACTTCTTGGGGAACTTCCCTTTTCCAAAGGAAAAAATTTCCGGTGACCATCACAGTAATATCCTTTTTGTGGAATGACTCTTTTTTTGTTACATGTTTCTATGTCTCTCTCTAATGAAATGCAGATTCGAGCTCTGCTTTCATCTACTTTTAGCAAGTCCTTTGTTTCAAGTAGCCTGACTGTGCAGTGTTTTAGTTGTGTGAGAAACCTCATCTAGTTACATCATTGCTACACTGGTGAAAAAAGTGGTGTGAGCCTTGGTGTTCCCGGTGATGGAAACAGTGTTTCCCAGCTGAGATTGATCAGGTGTTTATTACACCAGGAAATGAGCATGCTGGGGGCTTTAAAATCACACGCTTTTGGTATAGAAAATTTTTAAACTGAACAAGCTGGGCTGTCTTCTATGGATATGGTAAAAGTGTTTTCTAGTCATTTTGTGATTTTTATTTTTTTTTTTTTTTTTGACAGCTTTGCAATCTGAAATGTATCAAGCCTAAGAACTAACCTGTATGATGAATATAGCCTGCGTTCTGAGGCATGGTGGCAAAGTGTGGATTTGGGCTGAGGGAGGGCTGTGTTTTGCCAGTGTTTTGGAGCATGAGAGGTTGAACTTTGTTTATATCTTTGCAGGCCATAAAGTGTGCTGCTAAAAAATGCTGTATTGCATGAGCCTCTAGTGGAGTGTGTTCTCATGGAATGACTCTTAACTTGAATTACTCTGGAAAAGGAGGTTGCCTAAAAGCAAGTCTTCCTACCCATTACAGTGGGTTGTCTTTACTTTTGCATTCCTTTGGTTGGATATTAGGGACCCATATCTAGTGCAGTTCAGCATCTGAAGAAGCCACTTCTCAGCTGCTCCTCTCGTCTTCCTTTAGACTGTGAATCCTTTTTTTCCTGTGTTAATGAATATAGAAGGGCCCATCTTATAACTGCAACCTGGGGTTTTTGTCTGTAGCTGTACTCCTTCACAGTTTCCCAGGGAGCGAATTTCATAGGGCATCTCCTCTAGAAGTCAAGAAAGAATGGGTAGAGCCTCCACCCAGCAAAAGCTGCACACATCAAAATAGTGATCCTGAGGGTGTGCACTTCTTAAAAGAAGGAAATATAGAATTATTCTGTGAGATCCTGACCAAGGTATTTGTCTCACATCTACTCCTCAAATTCCTTCTCTCTCCCCCTGTGTGACAGATTCATGTGAAATTCCAGATCTGCCAACAGCTGAGGAACCTTGCTGTGTATCTGCAATATGTGCACAGTATTTAGTTTCGGGATCCTAATTTTGAAGGCTAAGACAAGATTCTGGAGAAATCCTAATTTTAAGGTATTTACCATTTTCTTAGTCCTTTTCCTCTGGGCTGGAGCCATAGTTTATACCATAGTTAAAGTTTCTGGGCTAATTGCCAGCACTAATATGCTGTTTCAGTAGACCAGCCAGGCTGGTTCTGCTGAGGCCTCTGAAATGGCCTCTGCGTGTTAGGGAGAATGAAGAAGCTATGGGCCACTATCTGGTATTTGATGCCTTGCTGTTGCAATAGGTTCACTAGGGGCCCAACTGGACCTGACTTCCACTGTGCAAAGTGTTGAACAGTAAGGAGCATCACTGTTCTGGAGAGGTTTACTGTGTAGAGATATAAAATGGGTAGAAAGAAGACCTAAAGTATACTCAGAGAGTGCCAGGAATCTGCATAGCTTTCATCTGGAGCAGACCCCATAGCCTGGGAGCCTGGATGTTCTGAAGGGAATGCAGCGAGGCCCCACGTGGAGCAGTTGGCTTTGACATCATCGATAATGATGGCAATATTTGCTACTTGAAGTTGGGCTGAAATGGCTTTATTTATTTAACCATCTGTTTGCAATAGATTGTCACCATCTTTTATCCACAGATTACTTTTATATCCATATGCCACATTTTGCTGTTCTAACAGCTTCTCAAAGGATTGCTATTTTTAGACCTGTAATAATGGATGTATGCATGACTCCTCAGCTAGTAAGCAGCTTGTTAACTCAGATTGGTGCCTGGTTCTTGCATTTCTTATATTTTGAGTCAACTATACATTTTGAGGTAGAATAGCTGCGATAAAGCAGAAGCAGGTGTATAAAACTAAAGGGGAGGTCAAGAACAGCTGGTTTTCATTATATTCTTTCCCTTTTCTGCTGAGTGCATCTTGGGTGTATTGGACTTACTGCAGACATACTGTACTGTTGCACTGCACAGGTTGCATGATGTCCCGTAATCCCAGACAAGTGGCTGAAGTCAGAAATAAAATGAATAAAGAGTAGGACACTGGATTAGTCTTACAGGAGGCAAGTCAATGTATCAAAGTTATGAGGAGGTTTCCCACTTCCTGGCATATTCCCTCTGTTGATCTGTGGTCTTCAGCAGTAATGAACATGCTGTAATTATGTAAAATAAGTTAGTTGGCTTAGTGTGATGATGCTTGCACATAGCTCTTCAGTGAAATAATTGTGTGGAATAGGTGGTCTGGGGGAGCATTTGCCCTAGCCATCTGTAGGCATCTGACAGACTAGATGGTTAAGTTAGCCAGGTGAATTTCCTCGCTCCCAGCAGGAACATGGTTCTTGCTGTGTGTAGATGCAGTCAGGCAGATAATTCAGTAGCTAAGTGTGGGATCCTGACCTTAGGTAATGTGAGCATATCTCTTAGCATGCATGTCTCTTACAGTAAATAAAGGAGAGTTCTGCCTATGATTGCATCCTTGTCCCGGTGGGGTTATCTATGAGATAATTATGTTCTTTGAATTTTCCAGTTATTTTTGAGGGAACACACTTTGTCCTTTTTGACTACAACTTAACAGAACCGACTGAAGTACTAATCAAGAAGAGTAGCTGTTAGAAATGGTTGTTCCTCTTTCAGAAATAGCTAAAACCAGTACTTAAACACCTAGAAGTGTATGGCTTCTCTGATGAGGGAGGAGATGGAAGAATAGCAATTTTGAAGCACTGAAGGATCAAAACTGTGTTAAAAATCCGGAGGAGTAATGAAGGAATGTAATATTTCCAAATAGGAGAATTGTGCATGTCTGTTATAAAATACGAACTTACACTTAGGAAATAGGTTGATCGTCAAAATCACAAAGGTTAGAAATATTTCTCTGCTGTACTAGATTTCTGTGCCTTCCAAAGCACTTGGTATCCTTTGAGAGAGGCAATGTAGACCATTAAATGGGTGGCTGATCTGATCTGCTCTGTCAAGTGGCTTCTCTCACCCGTATTTTCCTTTAAAAGCACAGGGATTTCCCTCAACTGCTCCAATTTTACTGATGATTCTTTTTGTCATGCTTTCAATCCAAAGTCAAGCCAAGTTTGTTGTCAAGGGTACATACCAGAAGAGAGAATTAAACTACCACAATCCCCTGTGCATGCCCTTACCTAGCACTTAAAAATTCTCTTTCTATGGGAGTTTTGTTTAAACCAGGTATGAGTTGCCTTTTTCCACTTTGCTTCGCATCCACATGCTGACACCATTTGCTCATATTTCATTCTTTCCTATAGGATCTTTCAGCTGGTGTTTTCCAATAAATGTCTTCCACCGACAGCTGTTTTCCTTCCTCTTTTAGGCAAGGAAGTGTTAAATTCTCATGTCATTTGTTCTTAATATGTCAGTCCTGGAAAACTCTGCCTGTTAAACTGACTGCAGCTAGAAAAAGGAGATGCTTTCCCATCAATGGGAGAACCACTATTCTTTTAGGGACCACTGAAATACTTGCAGTGAGGCATTTTGTTGCTGTTTCTAATAGCCCTTGTTGAACTAATTTGGTGATAATAGAACAATATACAGAAAGAAGCTGGTAGAGGTATAATGATAAAAGAAATACAGGTCTCACCTAGTTTATATGGAATCCATCAGGTATGTCATTAGTGTGACAGGATGTCCATCTCTGGCATGTGAGATTGCAGAGACTTTATTCATATGTGCTCCTCTGTTAAGTGTTACAGCTTATTAACAATGAAATCAATCAATGTAGTCAGTTATCAGTATAAGGACTTTAAGTCTTTAGACCTGTAATCCAGAATGCATTGCACGATTACAGTAAACCCTTCAGAGAAGTTAATGAGACAATGTACACTTGTAAGAGACTACAAAAAAAAGCCGCGTTTCCTTTTCCACGGGTTAGAAAACAGGCAGACTAGAGGACATTGGCTTGGGGGTGGGAATATCTTCCTCTGAGTTAAACTGTCATGGGTTCTCATTGGAAATGGTATGATTTTCATATTCTACAGAAAACTGTATTAAAAGGAGAGGAAGGAAGAAATCTGTAAAGGCACAGCAGCAGTTTCTTCTTTTTATTTCATTAGCTTGCATAGTTGTGCCAGCACACATTCTAGCCAATTTTTGTTAAAATAAAAAATAATGCTATCATTTGCAGGCAGGTTTCCATAAGAACAGAAACAAAGATGCAGTAGCATGAAGCTTTATCTCATAAGGAAATCTCTTTTCTTCAAATATTCTGGTAGGTTTTGGGAATTGTACTTTTTTTTTCTATTCCTGTTTTCTGAAAATCTTTATAAATGCACCTAATTTCAGGAAACTCTTTTCTTTAAAAAGATGAACTATCCTTTAAAAAAAAAAAACAAAACAACCACAAAAGTTGAGTTTGCATCAACTTTAATATATGGCTTGTTAAACCGAACCAAGCCAGATACCTCTATTGTACAATGATAAAAATGAAATGTTATAGTGTAAGTTCATATTGTGTGTGTTATTTCATAACTTTGCGTGAAACATGTTTTGCTTTTGATTGAAGCCTGAAGTTGTTGTTTTAAGAGATAGGCTCTTTGGAACCTTTCAGGAAATGCTGACCTGTCTGCAGGGTGTACTTCTCCTGTGTAACAAAAGGGAGAAAAAAAAGATAGCTTTTACTGGCAAGGGAAACTGGCTTTACTTATGTCATCAGTCATCTCTGTGTTAGAGAACCAGGATGCCTCTTGTGTGAACTGTTAACATTTAACATGTTTGTAGCTGAATGGCTGTTTCTTAAGAGTTCTTGACATCTGTGCAATAACTGCATTTAAAATCTCCATAATAAACCACGGTTTTAATCCCAGATAACAATAGACCTCAATGAGGGAACTGAAATTGCTTGATGACCAATGACAACTTAAATTATCTTTATGACTGTAAATTAGTATATCAGCTGTAAGTTAGTATATCAGACTGCTTGTTTGAACTGAGGTATTTTATAAAGAAGTTGAAAGCACAGATCCCATTTTTAATATGATTTGCGTATCAGAGATAAAATCTTAGAAACTCAAGTAACTGTGAACAGGTGTCTCGTTAACACTTGGAAATGTGGCTTGGATTACTTAACTACAGAATGTAGAAATGTGATGACATTTTTCATAAAATTAAAAAAATATTTTTTCTTATAGCCATTTGATCAAAACTGATGTTTTCTGTGGGCCTGTGTACATTCTGGCATTTTCAAAGAAACCTGTAAAACCAAACATGAAGGGGAAAGTTGAAGTGCTGTGATTTGTAAAGTTAAAACAAAGTAGACATTCTCAACCTATTGAAATATTTTATTTAAAAACAAATCCGTATAAGTGATAGAGTATCATAAAAAGGTAACCATCTTCGTTCTGTTGAAATCAATTGACCTAAGTAAACCTTTGTAGACAGCTGTGTTTCGCAACGTAGTTCTTTACCTTTTGGTTGTCTGCAGGTTTTTTTTCAATTCCTTTTTTGAAGAATTTAATGATCAAGTAGATAGACTGTACAACGTTAAATGTAGAAAACGTTCCTTTCTTTTTCCCCTCTTCCTGGACCTTTTCTGTGGAGACTTTGCTGTGATTTATCTTTTCAAGTTCCTGTAATAAAGAATTGGCTAGTTTAATGATGAAGGTGAAGTTGGTGAGATTCAAATATTATGTGAGCCTCAGATAAAAAAATGAAAAAGATATTAGGAAACTTTCTCTAGAAAGAGGAAAAACTTGTTTTGCTGAAATGACTTAAAAAGCTTAGGCTTTTTGAAGAATTGCTAGAAGACTCTTTTCTGATATACCAAGGAAATGCTAGGTCTCTGTCCAAAACCACATTTCAAAACAGTGGTGATGAACCAAATGGGACTCCGTGGCACGTGTTGTTTCATAGTAAGTGCTAACCTGGAGGAGGAAGGAAATAAGGGTTGAGTCAGGGGACTGGTCTCTTCCTGTCAATCAGTACTGACCAGTCTGATAGGGAAATGCAGGTCAGCAGAGCTTGGGGGTTGGTACGTGAGTTATGAGAGCTGTTAATGCTGCACATCTTAGAGCTATGTGTGGAGCCTGGGTAACCTGTCTCTATACTGAACTGGATTGCAGTTATTTTTTGGTTTCTTGGTTATTAATTTGTAGTATGAAACTTGATTTTCTTTTGTAATGTAAGCCATAGCTGAACAGTAGTCTTGGTCAGTAATATTAGTCCCTATCCTGATAATTCTTGCTCAGCCTAGATGACATACCAAACTCTTTATACCTTGTCTACCAAGCTGTTTTTTCTCTTGTCCCCTTGACTCTTAATTATTTTATTTGAAGCACTGTCTTGATACCACACTACCTAGCAAATTTCATTTGAAGTACAGGGAGCACAAAATTTAGGGCTCTGCATTACCATGAGAATATAACTTGTGGGACCCAAATGTGTCTCCTCAGTTCCCTGCTGGACTCAAGAGGGAGGAAACCTTCTCTGCTGTCAATTCTTGCTGAAGTGAATGAAGTTCGATTCCACCATCTAGCTTGGTACAGGGGTTTCTAGCTGTACCAGGGGATTTCTGGCAAGGAGAGGAGGAGGGAGTCTCCAGGTCAGACTGGATTGTTCAGACATCCTAAAACTATATTGCTACCTTACAAAGACTTTGATAGGATAGGGACCTTAAGTCACTGCTACTGTACTTTATCACCTAACAGCTTTTCTCAAAACAGTGGACTTCCATTGCACTTTGCAGGTGCAGCTGAAAGGCTGGTCTGATGGCAGCTAAACATATGAGTGCTTATATAGCCCTGACTAAAGCAGTCCTAGATAAATACTGTGACATGCACAAACTGCTTTCCACTCCGCAGCTCAGCCTAGCTAGGTTTTCCTGTTTCTGAACGCAACTTAGTCATGCATGTTTGTGCATTTTTATCAATGGATAAATGACTCTCCTGCTTAATTAGATACATGCTAAACCTTCCACTGATTCATGACCTATGTCACAGGCCTGTGCACGTGCACTGGGCTCTAGATTTCATCAAAAGTCTGGCTGTGGTACTGTGTGATGTACATCTGGCAGAATCCTTAGGGCTCCTGGCATAAAGTGACATTAGTATGTACTTTGTACAAAAAATATTTTAAATAACAGTCATGTGACACAATCATGAAGACATGGGTCTATACCCAACAAACATTCATGATGTGTCCCTACATAGGTGTAGATCCCTTCATTTTGACAGGCCTTGCTGCTTGCAGATGTAAGTTACTTTTGTAAGGCTGTGATCATCTTTGTTCTTAAAAGGAATGACTCTTCATTCCTCTGGTGGCAGTCAGTTTTCTTTTGGTTGTGTAAATCACCGAGTGTGCATGTGTAAACGTTTCAAAGTGAAATAACAGCATTTTTTCCAGGTCCAGACTTAAATGGATAAGCAAAATTTATCCTATTATTTGTTTTAATAAGGAAATACTAAAGGATTTTGTGTTTTATCCATCTTATTATGCTGACTCGCAGCCATTTCAGAAGCTGATATTGCTTGGTCATGTTAAAACTGAGTTTAGTCTTTCTGGAAGCTCTCTATATGCAGAGCAGTTGTTGAATTAGATCTTAAAATGAATTAAATTAGGGTAACATCTTTTAGCTGTTCCCTGGCTGTAGCTTGTCCTGGTTTTGCTGGGTAGTTTCCTGCAAAAAGAAATGGTTTTTAGTTAGCATGCCGTTATCCTTGATGTTGTATAGGGCTGTTGCAGCATCACATGGTCGGAGTAAAATGCTTCTCTTCGACACATCTACAAAACTGAGATAGCACTTACCTAAATGAAATTAAATTGAAGGTCATGTTCAGAAGGTGCTGGTCTTCCAGATAAATTGGACATCTCAGCTGTTCAGCCCAACCATTAATTTTTAGGACTGGCAACTATGATGGTTTGTTAATTGCTCTTAAAAGACCAAGCTGAACTCCAGGTCAACTCAAATGCATATTTTTCATCTCCATTTTAGCAAAGTTCAAAACACTTTTGAAGCAACTGATTTCCTAAAACTTCAGGTCAGAGCTTGATAATAAGAAGTGGTCCTTTAGAGAAAAGCATCGTTGTATCATCATTCCTGCGGTAGCATGGAGTTGGTCTTTGTGAGTCACAGAATTTGTGAGTCATCTCTTCTCTGCATTTTCTCTTTGGAGCTTGACAGGGCCATGCATCTGTCACATTGCCTGCTGGAAGATAAATAGGGTGGTGGAAATTTCCAGGAAAGTCCTGTAAAGGCTTTTGGAAGTGTCCTATAGTACCCTCAACTAACAATTGTACTGAGGGTGTACGGGTTGATATACCTACAAGTCAGTGTGTCTACCTACAAGTCAGATAGGGGTAGTGTGTTTGTGGTTGTAAGGTGGAAATCTGAGTGTCTCATACAAAAAATAACATTCCTAATACAGACTCCTGCAAATGCTGGTTATCAATCTGTGTAAAACTGCCAAGTCTTTCACAGATAACATTGTTTTGGGGAGAGAAAGTAGTTCTGGGAGTGTTGTTGCAGTTACTTAAAGTAATAGTTCTTTTTTATATTAAACAGCAATGTTATTGGTGTGTGAAGATAATTTTAGATGTTACATTAGTTCTTTTCAGATGTAGTTAGAATTTAATTGATGTTTTCAAGTTCTGTGTTTTTTTACTTTAAAACTAATTTGATTTACAGTGGAAAGTGGAAAGCAGTGGTGCTTTCACTCATATGTCTATCCGCATTGATACACCCACACACCGAATGTGTATGTACTGGGAAGACAAAGGGATCCCAATACTCCTTTTGAGAGGGGTTTTTTTTTGATAGAAATACGACACTGTAAAAGAAATAATTATTACTGGATTTCTACTGTAATAGAAATAATGACTACCGTAAAAGTTGAAACAACTCTGGCACATTTGCTGCATAGAACAGCAGAAGGCTTTCAGAGTGCCTCTTGATTTCTGTTCTAGACTGTCTTTGGGAAAGCCACCTTCACGAGCATTGAGACTGCATGTAAGTGCATGGTCTAACACCAGTACACGTGGACATCAGAACTCAGCTGAAGTGGCATGGCAGATGGTGCTGATTTACCTTAATAAGAGGAAACCAATTAAATGAGCAGCGCTGGGGTCCAGAGTAGTTACAATTTCTGCATTGGTTTTATAACCTTCAGAGCGAGAATCTTGAATGTAAAACCAGCCACTTCTCAGCTTCCTCACAAGAAGAAAACATATTTCCAGGAACATTCATTCTTTTGAGGGATTCTTGTTTTGTTTAAGACTGCTTCTAATAGTTGTTGTAACCCATTTGCAAGATGATCAGATTGTAATTGTTAATTATAGAGGGGAACAATGTAATTGTCTTTCTGTGGGTGGGATTAGATACCAAGACTTTTCTCTTTGAGATTATGCCTGGCAATGCAAGTAAGATTTCTGTGTTAAAGATGCCTCTGGAATCAAAGATTAGGAAATGAAGCTTTTTACAGTAAGTTGCTAATGTCTTCAAGTATTGGCATTTCACATTTTGATTCTGGACACTATTTCTTAACAATCTTCCTGTTTCAAGTGCTCTATCAATTGCAAACCAGATGTTAGAATTATAAGTGGTTTGTTTGGGATGTGTGAATGTCAACCCAAGAGGGAGCAGTGGTGTGCTTTTTAGCAGGGGACAATACAGGGAGGCTATGAAGGTGCACCCAGTCAGGTTATCAGACAGGTTCTTTTCTTTATTCAGCCTTTTGTTTAATTCAGCCCCAGGCAGATGAACTGGGCTGAGAATTAGTTGAGAAATCATGATTTGACATTAAGGAGAAACAATTTCTCTTTGCATTCCCTCCACATGCACCTTAAACACTTTGTGTGAGACTAGATTTAATCCCTGTGACATGTCCCATTCTGTTGAGTGGCTTGAATTTCTGTCAGGGCTAAAGAGGCAAAATCTTGTCCCTAACATTTAAAGCAGGCTGAATTGTCTGCAGTGCTATGTGAAGTCTTTGTAATTAAAAGCTTGAGGCAAATACCAAGTGGCTGCAGAATGTCTCTTTTTTTTTTTTTTTTTTCTGTAATGCACTTAAAGTCTGGGTGAAACATCTGTTTCCTCCTCTCCACAGCTCATTTCAGAGATTAATATGATTCTAATGAAATCTCACTGCGACGTGTGCCGCTGTTCAGTGAAGATGTTTCAAACACCTACACAAAACCTAATTGCAGCTTCTGCCATTTACTGCCTCTATTAACAAAAGAAAAGGAATTTCAAAAAGTTTTGTGAAATAAAATGGATGGTAGTTGCCACTCTGAGTTACACCTGCAATAGGAAGCTGTGGCAAAAAGTACTTGAAAACATGGAATTATTTGGCATTGCCCCTGCCATATGTGCTGAGAGATCACTGCCTCTGCGAATGTGACTGTTATTTTGCCATTCATTTCTGTCCTCAACATGAAGAGCAAGGAGAATGTAGAGCTCAGAGGGGAGATACATATACAGAGATATATTTTTTTGACTCCCTTTCTTCTGCACAAATTCTCAGTTTGGTTTTGGGAGTCAAAAATTCAGGCTTGAAATATGTTGTCTTTTCTGTGCAGAGATGAATTTCCTCTATCTCTATAGTCCATTAAAAATCCAGATGCTGGTGAGTAACAGTGGTGGGTGCATACCATCCAAAATTTCAAACCAAACAACTTTCATAAGTTTTGCCACTCCCTATGACTGGGTGCAGCATCCTCCACTGTGCAGAGCTGTTTACACAGTGATGATAGAACCTGATTCTGTGTTTAGATCATTTTTGAGCCCAGGATCCTTGAAAACAACTGAAAAGAACCTCTGTGAGCTGGGCTGACCTCTGGCTGGGCTAAGAGGTTGAGCTGAGGCTGAAGATGTTTTTGCAAACAGAGGCTTTCTTAGAATTAATGTCCTTTTCCTTGGCTATCAGACTAACCACTGCATATTCATTAAAGCTTCTCTTTGCAAATAGACTAATGCTACTTGATGCAGCTGACTGCTGTGAAATACAGAGGTGTTTTTGTCAGTTCCTGGAAAAAACTGACATTTCAGTTTGTCTCCCCTTCATCTCAGGCTCTCTCAGTTGGTGTGAAACTGTGTAGGTCTGGTGAAATCAACAGAACAGTTGTTAGGAGGAGTTACCATCCCTAGCTTTCTGGTACTGTCTGTGCAGCTGAGATGCCTTAGCTGTGACCACCTTCAGTGTTGACTTAAACTAATCTGGTTTTTTTGGCACTGACATGGATTGGGACTGCTTTCATAAGCATGCCCATGAGATAGTAGTACAGTAACAGCTGTATATTTAAATGTCAATCACTGCAAGGCAATGCTACTGAAGCCAACAGTATAATTTAATGAGACAGATCTAGCAACAGAGGGCAAGTAATGGGTGCTTGTTGTCAGGATGCCTCCAGTCGTGATGGTAAAATCCCCGTGAAGAAGGTGGAAATCCCCATGGCCTGAATTTCTTGTTATGAGAATGGTGGTTCAAAGGACAAAGTAGCTCAGTTAATTTGCTGTCCTGAAGTGTTTTTAAAGATGCATCTTTGATGGGTGAGAGTACAAACCAGAAAACTAGCTAAGGAAAGAAAGAGTACCCTGAAGAGAGACCCAGTATGTTTTAGTGAAGATAGCTATATATACACACAGATATTAAGGTCAACATTTGAAAAGCTCTTTACCCAAAACTTGAATCTGTTGCTGCTTATAGAAATGAAATTGTGTGTTTATCTAAGCCATTGAGATGTAATTTCAGTTTATACTGTGTTAGCACAACTAATCCTTTCAGTGATGTTCAGCTTCTGCCAATTCAGTCAATGGACTAATTGTGTGAAGTGAAGCATACAAGCACAGCAGTGTTTTATGTACTACATCTTACCACTTCCTGACCCTGTCTCACTGCACACTACCTTCTTGCAGTCTTCTAGCCAGATCTGTTGTAGAGTTAGAAATGCCCAGATTAATTTTCCCTGCTTTGACAAGCTCCTTTACATTGCAGGAGGCCAGCTTTTATAGTGTATCCATAGGAAGCGTCTCCACTACAGCCTTTCACCGCGCAGGAGACAGACTGAAGATGTAGGCAGCTGGCAAATGTGAAAGCAATGAAGAGGTGTTCTGAGGTTGACAGTGCTTTTTATAGTACGCGCGTTTTCTGGGAAGGGCATAAGAAGGGAGATAAACAGAAGATTGTGTCAAGCTGAAAAGTAGCTGTAGCAGACCAAGATATTCCAAAGAGAAGATCACAGCAAAAAGGTAAGGGTGCCAACTTCATCCTGTCCTTTTTCCTGCTGCTTGCATGTTTTCTTCAACCTCGACAATTCTTCCTTTGAAAACGCCGGCATTTTCTGCAGAATCCTATAAATACTATAATAGCCATTCAACATTATTTTGAGAAAAATACAGTAGTATTTTTCAGTAGAGGGCTCACTCTAGCCCTCTTAATTCCTACTCTAAAAGTGTTCTTTTTCTAGAGGCTCTGCAGCCTGATAAAACATTGATAACAGTTCAAAGATCAGAAATATCTCTGCAGAACAGCTGTAAATAGAGTAATAGTCAATCAAGACACAGGGGGCAAGTCATGTAGCAGTTGATAAGTCCTACAGAAGACTAGCTCAAGACTAGAAATAACTGAAAATAACTCTGAAACTCTTATTCTTAGAGAAACTGTTTTTACTTAAGAGTCTGCCAGCAAGGATGTGTGACTAAAAGGACTATGAATATCTATTTTCAAAAGCAGTGTCGTAATGTCATGCATGCATCCAAGGGGAGAGCATCAAGGGGTTAATTTGATTGTGTTCGAGTCTAACAATGCAGTGTTACAGCGTAATCTAGGATGTTACTCAGCCTTGGCCTAAGTCTACTCTCAGCTGAGTAAATGATTAAGTTCCTTGCATCAGCATGGATGTGGGCCAAAACTGAGGGATTTTGAAAATCCCACTGGTAATGTTCTCAGCGCAATTGTTTTGATGTAGCTTACAGCTAGATCAATATTCATGTTCAGTCATCTAATTTTGCTTTCCTCTTTCTAAGTATACTTGAGGAAGTCTTACTGAAAATGATAACATACACAGTTTTAACTTCTCTTATTTTAAAAAATACCTAAGTCAGTTTTCCCTAAACCCTCTCTGTGGTCTTCACTCCTGGGCAGGGAGCATATGTGGAAAACACAGTAGGACTGTACATTGGTGCAAGATTTCTTATAACGTTATGAGAAAAAGAAGAGGGCCTTAAAATGATAACATAGTGTGCAATGATGACAGCCTCCTAGATGGAAACAAAGCTTCCCCTGATTTTGAGTAAGACTTGGTCTGAAAGCTCCTGAAAAAAATTCTATCCCTAGTTCTTTGGTTTTTATGGAAGCACCTGGTAGGTTATGTCAAACAATGTCAGTTGTAGCAGTTGGCCTTGATAACAGTTCCTAGTTTCTTGGTTATCAAATTTCTACTCCAGGTCAGGCTTCGTGTGTTCAGATGGAACCACATTTGCCACATGGTGTTTTGGAAAAACATGCCTGGAAGCTGAAATGTATGCGGTAGCTGTGGGACTGACTGCCTTCAGAATCTGAGTGCTCCAAGGGTTGAGAATGCTTGGAGGGCCATTATTTGTCGGATGAACTGAGCACCTTAAACATCTCACCAGAAAGTAACAGATGATGACTTCCTAATATTTCTAAAGCATGGAAAACTTTGAGGCCTGGGCTAGTTTTTCATGGGCTAAGTCATGTTATTAAAATTAAATGCATGCATACGGTATTTCTTGTGTAAGGGTCTTGGAACGTTTTTGGTCTTAGCACAAGCACTTCACAGCTCTGAGATCTGCCAGAGCAGTTAAAAAATGAGGTAAATTCTTAGAACACTCTCACTGGTCGGGGCTGAATGACCAAATTCTAATGTGCCTGAATGACTGTCCTTGTCATTTGTCTTTCAGGTCCTCAGGCTCCAACAGCCCCCAGCTGATCACATTGCAGCAGTGTAGGTGTTGCCATGAGGATCAGGAGGTGTCCTGTCTGCTTCGCAGCTTGTCTTTTGGTCCTGCTGGGTAAACACCAGTGAGAGCCCAATATAGAGGCAGAGCACATGTTTTAAGAGAGCTGACAAGCCAGTTCCTGCACATACATGCATCTGTGTAAGAGTACTCCAAGTCCAGGGGCCTCTGCGTCACTGCGTGGATGTAAGAACTGTTGCATGTGTGGGGTTAGACCGTTTTTGAGAGATGATGCTCCGACGAGGATTTATTCTATTTCTTCCCCGACTTGTAGGCCTGCTGGTGGTGGCCTGTTGCTCAGTGTCTATTGTTTATATGTTGGCTTGCACACCCAAGGGTGACAACCAGCAGTTTGCCTTGCCCAGGGTGCACAGTCCAACTGTGAAGGAGGGATATGAAGCTATTCTGCAAGAGCGAGAAGAGCAACACCGCAACTACATCATCAGCTTGAAGAAACAAATTGCGCAGCTGAAGGCTGAGCTCCAGGGCAGGAGCGAGCAGCTTAAGAATGTGCAAGACCAGTACCCAGACCCCTTGGACATTCGGCTTGACCACAATAACCCGGAGAAGGCCCAGGCTAACCTGCTGGCTTTCCTTCGTTCTCAGATAGACAAAGCAGAAGTGCACAGCGGCGTTAAGCTCTCCACGGAGTATGCAGCCGTGCCCTTTGAAAGCTTTACCCTGCAGAAGGTGTACCAGCTGGAGACAGGGCTGACACGCCACCCAGAAGAGAAACCTGTAAGGAAGGATAAGCGGGATGAGTTGATAGAGGTGATCGAGTTAGCTGTTGGGAGTTTGAACAATCCAGAAGGGGACATCAATGCAAAACACCGTGTATACACAGCCTCCGACTTCGTTGAAGGTTTGTATGCAGACAGCAGGTTAGAAGGCCCACGTAGTGCTGGTGAGGGGTCTGACTGCATTGCTGAGAGAGATGGGTGTTATCTCAGAGCACAGATATCTGGGACAGTGTTAGTGCTGTGACACAGCAATGCTGTCTCGGGCACAACTGCAGAATGGCAGCTTTCCTGGGGAACGGGACTTTGTGACAACAGAGCCTGCCAGTCTCTTGTAGTGACCACCAATGTGTGCTCACAGGTCTCTAGTCATGTGCTTGCCTCAGAACTGATAAAGCAAGGAGTGAATGACCAGGCTGCAATCCCAGATCTGTTACCAGTGTTAAGACTGACAACTGCAGTTCAAATCCAAACTCCAACATCACCCTACTTCCACCTGCAGAGCCTTGCCAGAGTGGCAAGATAGGTTTTGAGAACAACAGCTGAGGAGCTCAGTAACTCAGCTGGTATCACCTATAACTTTAAATGACTAGCAAAGCTTAACCTAAAGCTAAACAGTCTTCACCCTCACATGTAACACTGAGGCAGTAAGCGTGGATTTTTAAAGTGCCATTTTTAACAGCAACCAATTTTTCTTTCGCATCTTCTGTCACTAAATCCAAAGTGCTTACTTGTTTCCAGTCAGGATGCTTTTCCCCAGCCAGCCAGAGGCACCAGATGTATTCCAGGCATTGTGATTAGTTGATACCTGTTCAGGTTAGCCCCTGCTGCATGGCAGCTCTGAGTTGAAAGGTCAGGAACACGTGCAGCAGAAACATGATATGAGACAAGATTTCACAGATCTTGTTTCCAAGCGCTCATGACTGTTTCTCATTCAGTAAGAGAGCTACATTTTTACTTGTAATATGGCTGTCTTAGTTTCACTTCATAGGAACAGGCACGTTCCCTGCTTGTTCAATAGTGTTGGCTGTAAGTAAGATTTAATCCACAGCTGACCTAGCTGACTTTAGTATAGGAGGAAAAACTTGACTTCCTCCTCTTCAGATATTTGTGCTGCAGACTTAGAGAGCATGTGGGTAAGATGCCTACCTTTTATGGGATGACTGCTCTAATGTGCTGAACACAAGCCCCCATGCTTATCCCAAATCACTAGTGATTTTGCTGTGGATTGTTTTCTTAATCTAATATTTATGAATAGAGCAGAGCAAAATGCATCCTCTGTGTGATGAGGGCAAACTATTGCTGTTGTGCAATGGCCAGTTGTTCGTTTCTACTCTGTGTGTGTGTTTCTCTGGTGATCATGGTATCGAGAGGTTCTTGAGGCTGTGCCAGTATATACCTGCGAGTCAGGCAGGGGCCTCCCGTGGCAGGGACGTGGGTTGTTCAGGCTGTGGAGGCCTTGTTGAGGCAGGTCCTGGCTCCCCTCTGATCCAGGCACTTCCTCCACACCAGTCAAACACTTCTTGCTCAGACATGGGACCAGAGCACGGGCAGGGGACAGAGAAGTGCTGCTGGCTGCCAGCATGTGAATGCATCATGGAGCTACGTGCTTCCAGTCTCCTCCTTTCTGTCTGTTGTTCAGTTTATAATTTCAAAATATGTTTCTACTGTTTATTATAGGAGCTGAACAAGCATGTATGGCTGGCACCAGCTCTTTCATGGGGAGAGCGGGAGAGGAAAGGAGGAGATATTTCCTGCCACACATTGCTTAATATTCCATTAAAGTTACCCTTTTGCTTAGAGCCTGCTTTTATGCACAATCAAGGGTCTCTGCCTAGGTATCAGGGCTGTCCTTGGGGAACAAGGCAGAATCTGGTGTGCAGAAAAGCACGGGGAAGGGATGAACAGTGACGTGCTGGCTCTGTGGAGGTTCTTCATGCTCTAACGGCCTTGCTGGCTTTCACATACCATGGTGAAATAATCCAGAGAGAGGAAGCCCTGCATGTCATTTGGAGCTCAAGAAACTGGAGCCCTGCATGCAGCTCAGTCTGAGCTCCAGAAACCTTCCTTGTGTCCAAGGGGACTGCAGGGCAGGCCCTTGCTTCTGTAGCTGCAAGGTAACAAATTCTCATTCTTACTCAGCAGTGAAAACTGATTTGATTGCAAATGCAAGCATCCATGAATTGGTGCTGGAAACAAAGAGCTGATTTGGCAGACTTCCCTGCAGAGTTCCTTTTGAAGTCTCTGTCATCTCTTGGCAATCTCTTTTCCTCCAACCTCCATTCTCCAAGAATGGCAAAAACTGCCGATCAAAGCACGGACAAATCCATTGCTCTGTATAACTTGAGCAGGAGAAAGGAGGACTGAGTTTTCTGTTCCAGTTCTGCATTTCAAATACGTTTTGGACTCGGAACTTGTTTTGGAGACAGAGCTCTGCAGGTGCCACTGCCTACACAACAAGTTAGTAACAGGCTGGATTCCATGGCAGCTTCTGGCAGCTTCGTACCAATCCAGCAATGCAGCAACTGTGAGTGGTGCTACCCAGCCAGCAAATCCAGCTGTTTTCATTTTCTGGAACTGCCCAGGGTAGCTGGAGCTTTCTGGGAGATGTGGCCCAGATCTGCACTGAAAGTAATACCACTTAACCCTGTAAACTTTTTATCTTCCAGCTGCTTCAACTGTAACAGCACACAAAAGCTGTATGCATCCTTTATGTTAAAGGTGGGGCTACTGCCCTCATCTTAAGGTTGAGCAGGTGGAAGGGTGTGCTGAAATGAAAATCAGGTAATTGGGGGCAGAGACGAGATTCAAAGCCCAAATGGCTGCTCTTGATATGTGAGACTTTTGTCTTTGTTTCCATGCTATTCGGTGAAGCATTTGACACCGGCTTTACTCAAGTGTTGCTGATCCCGAGTCTTACTAGCATACAGAGTGGTGCAAATTAATCTTGTTTGCTTGGGCCTCTTGTGTTGATTTTTCTGTTCTTGTGGGTCACATCTGGTACCTGCTATCATTTTTTCAGGACTGATTCATTGCTAACATATGCCAATAGGCAGGGTGGTGATGTGGTGTAATAAATGTGATTAGGGTCTGCATCTCTTCCTCTTTTCCATTTCGTTCCTTTATTCTTGTCTTTGCAGAGAGAAAATGTTTCTTCAAACACTTCTTACATTTAAGGAGAAATGTTTTGTCTCTGTAGCTGGGATCTCTTAAAATAAGTGTTGCATCCTCTGCAGTCTCTAGACAGAACCACTTGTGCGTGGGAATTAGACTGTGACCCTAGTACCTTATAGCTGAGCTAAACTCCTTCTCAGCAGATTTGCTGTTACATGAAATTTGGATAGGATTCTCAGACAGTTCTCCTTCCAGGAGTAATAGCTGACACGTGGTGGAATTTTCCATTTTTTTCTTATTCAAAACCAAGAGAACCACACCTTCTCCCTGGGGCCTGAAATGTATCCATCTGGCTACTGCTCTGCTCTTCTTCTCTCTTCACAGAGGCACTTGGACTGTTCAGCTGCTATAATCCTCCCCTCTCCCCCTTATTCCTCCCACTTCTATACCAAGTTCACTGGTTTTCTGCCACGAATAGTTAGTAAGAAACAGCATGGGAAAGATCAGAAATTTCTGTGTATTATAAGCAGGCAAAGGACTGCACTGTTTCCAATAGAATGCCAGTTGCTCAGTGGGGAGGACAACAATTCTGGTCATTAATTTATGTAAATAGCATCAGAGCTGTATAGATTTGGAAGTCATTCATTTTCTCAAAGATGGAGATAATAATTTGGAGACTCTGACAAGCCTGAGTGGTGTGTTCCATAAGTGAATGTAATCACTGTCTGGTGATACTCTTTCCCAACAGGAACAGTTCCAGAAGATCCCTGAATTGCTTCAGAAATGCTCTGCCATGGCACTGTCAATTATGCTGTATTGTAAGTTTTCCTACCTGGAGTACATGGCTGTCTAGTGACTGGAATTTTAAATAAGGTCTTGGACACAAATTGAAAAGGAGTAGCTTTGCTTTCTCAAATTGACAGCTACTGGTGGTAGACTACCTGATGCAGTTTTGCCCTGGAAGCTTATTAGGAGAAGGGATGATGCTCTTCCTCAAAGGATAAGATGCTGTATTTTACTGCGTGTGAAGTGGGAAGACCACCATAATATTGAGTTAAAATGGGGGCAATGAATGCTGATAAATCCTAGTAGCGGTTCCTATAACATCTAACAGAATATAAATAATGAGCACGGCCTCAGGGAGTGTTTCTGTTGAGAGTGGAGGACCTGAAACCTATGGTCTGTGGAACTGAGGCTATAACTGTCATCCCCTCAACACCATTTTGTTAATGTTGCATGGCTGTTTGCTAGTTATCAGTTCCATGTAGATCTCTGAAACTTGATTGCCTGCCCTGCTGGATAGAGATCAGGTATTTTCCATTTCTTTAGAGAGCCCTGGGAATTGCTACTCTGAAGACTGGACACTTACTGCTCTTTAGTCAACCCTTCAGCCCATATCTTTTTTTACTTGTTACTTGTCATTTTCGGGCCAGTCTCTCTGTTGACCCAAAGCTCCTGTTCACTTGTTTACCCTGGGTTTGAGAGTTTTGTTTACACAGGCTTTGAGTTTTCTCTCTGCCTCTGAAAGAAATGGTGCATATTCTGAAACATAAATGCTGTAATGGAAGCAGTAGATGATCAATTATCCTTTTTTCAATAGTGAACATCCAGCCTTTCTCAGGCTTTTGTTTCAGGAGCAACCTTTTCAGGAATAAAGTTTTTTGTTTTACTTTTTTGAGACTATTTTTTTGAGACTACTTTTTTCCCCTCCTTGTAGCTCCTATCTTAGAGTTGAGGCTGCTTGATGCGTCTTTCTGAATCACGTAGAAAGGCCTGATTGCATGAATGAAGTAGTGCCTTTGGAAATGGAAAAATCTTATGAAAGGCAGGATGTTCTGCTGGGTGAGTCCCCAGAGTGACTCAAGACATTCAGGCTCATTTCCAAAGCTCACTGCTTGACCTTGGCAAATCACTTTGTACTCTGCTTCTAAAAAGAAGGTACTTAAAAAAGGAAAGAAGGTACTTAATAAAAGAAGAACAAATGGTTTAAATATGCATCAAGAATAACCACATTTAGTTACATGCATTAACCTTGCATACAATTCTCTTAAAATGTTAGGGTTATAAATTCTTGGATTAACATCTTTCGTGAGGGAACCTTGCCTTCACTGAAGATGCTTGTTTTTAGCTGTAGTAGAAGTTCTGAATAAGAACAAAACTGCAGAGTTAGAAGCAGCCTCTGTTGATGTGTGTATAGCACTAGGAGGGACCCCTCAGGTCACAACATTGGTTCTGCTTTAAGGTGCTTCGTGCTTGTTTGACAAAGCTCCCTTTATTCCACAAATGTAGTACATATCTCTGGGGAAGTGGTATTTGTGGGGTCATTGTTTCTTGGCTGGGGTAGAAGAGGATATAGAGACAAAGACTGAGATGTTGTGTGGTAGATAGTATTAAATTGGTTAATTTAATTTAGATCTTTGTTATTATGAGAAATGTCAGTTCACTCTGTCAAACGTGAAACAGTCCTATCTATTTCTCTCTAGAGAAAATACAAATCAGATTTAATTTAGATTTTTGTTTAGCTTAATGTCAAAAGGCTACCTTAACCTTCCACAACACAAACTTCATTGGCAAGACCTGTGTTCAAAAACTGCCTGAGTAAGTGAGTGCACTCAGCAGCACACTCAGATCATCAGCAGGCTTCCTGTAAAAATAAATGGGTGAGTGGACTTCAAAGGGCCAGACTTCCATTCTCTGTCCACCTGGAGGAGGAAATGCAGGGACTGTTAGGTCACCATTCACGTGATCTGAAGTGCAGGCTCAAGTTCGGTAACAGATGTAGCTCATGGTCTGCACCTTGGGCAGACTATATAGAAAAAGCTAGGGGGAGTCAAGGTCACAGCTTTAAAAGATTGGCAGTCAAAGAATAATGGAGCTGCTATCTCACTAGATTCATCTGCTATGCTGGAGGGAGGATTGGAGCACTCATTGAATCAGCTTATATTAAAAATAAAACATGAAGTGAATAACAGATCAGTAAATCTACATATAGTATTCACTAACTGAAGTGTTCAGGAAGAATAAAACACACAATGATAGTGAAGATAAGACAGTCCGTAGAACTCTGGCCAGATAAAATCACACTTCATTAGTCTTTTGTGTGTTCTGGACCTACCAGTGTAACAGCTACAATAGAAGATGAAGAAATTATGTCACTTTGCTGTTCAAAGAAACCTTTGACCCAGACCTTCACAAGAAATACAGACAGAGCTGACAGTGTTGGATGCACAACAATGTTACACATCAGGGAACGACTAAGATTAAAAAAAAAAAAGCATTATTTTGGTCAAGCTGTTCTTCAGAACCAGATGGGGAAAAAAAAAAAAATAAAAAGAAACAAGCGGAGGAGTTTTCTTCCAGACATGTTTTGCTTGTCTCTTGAGTTTCTGCAAGAGATGGAAGGCAATGCAATTACACTCTTCTACTGATGAAGTTGTTAGGATATTTACAGTGGCTTAACAAGTAGTTAGAATTAGTATTTAGTTATTCCTTCTTAAACCTAACAGATCTAACTATGAAAGTGCTTTATTGCAGTATGCACTGCAGGGACTGAAGTGTCATTTAGAGTGGGTAAAATCTATAGTCTTTTTGCCAACTTTATTTCATTTAAGGTATCAGAATAGTGTTTCAATGGGGCATGACTTTTATAGTTCATTCCAGCCCTCAGCATGGGATCAATTTCACCCATCAAGTGTGTTAAAAGTTCATTCTGTACAGGAAATAAGTACATACTTGTATGAATTAAATATTCTTGGAGACTGTCTAAGGCAGTCTCTAGGACTGTGTCTTGGTCTAGCCTCTGACAAACTCCATAGTGTCATCCTTGCAGACCATTATTTGCCCAGGAGTGGGCATCATTGCCACAAAGAAAGTAAAAGTCTCTTGAGAGTTGAGTAACAGGAGAGCTTTGTCCTGGTTGACAGTGGGTGAGGTTGATGGATGCTGGGGCCTAGCTGCATTAGTTTTCTTAGGGGACTTTCCAGAGAACCTCCCAGAAAGGAGGAAATGAATGTGCTCATCAAGAAATTGCTTTTCTGGGAAATGGCCTAATCACTCATATGCAGAGGCAGACTGCCTTTTGTTGTCTCTCTGCATCACCATTACCATGCATGCCTGCAGTGTGCAATTGGAGCAGTCTGAAAAATAAGGACAGTATGTCTGCTGGGTTATACTGAGTGTGAGCAATTGGTAACCTTCAGGGGTTTGTAACTCAGCCAAGCCTAGGAATGTGCCTGCGAGAATACTAAATAGTTCCTGCAACCCAGGGCTGTGTCCCTGCCAGAGTGACAGCCTCCTCCAAACGATGGTGGATTGTGTACTGGTTTAAAAGCAAATATCTCATGCTTCTGCTGCATTTTCAGCTTAGGTGTAAGACATGAAGACTGCATCCATTTTTTTTGCATTAGGAGCCCATCTTTACTCCAAAATCTCCTCTCTTTTGTTTTCACACAGGGATCTACCGCACAGAAAAAGACAAAGGCACATTGTATGAGCTGACTTTCAAAGGAGACACAAAACATCAGTTCAAGAAGATTGTTTTATTCCGGCCATTTGGTCCTGTAATGAAAGTGAAAAATGAAAACGTCAATATGGCTGACACACTTATTAATGTCATTGTGCCTTTGGCCAAGAGAGCCAGCAAATTTCGGCAGTTCATGCAGAATTTCAGGTGGGTTTGCTGCCTTTGCTTTTTTTTACTTGGAGAGTAAGATGCAATTTCAGGAGTGATCAAGGCCTTGCTCAGTAAAATCATGCTACTTTTACATAACATTTCATTGTGCTATTAATTCATTTTTGAGATTATAGAGACTGAAAGGCATTTGGCTGCTTAATGCATTGTGGTTAGCAGTAAAGGAATTATATTCTAGTCATCAGGGTTTTGATTTGCATGCACCTGATTTATGTGTCTCAATCTGTTTTGTTGGGGCACACATGACTGTGGCAACATGAGAATTTCATGCCATTAGTTGCAAAGGAACATCTCTAAGGAAAGACACTTTGTCAGGCCCTATTAGAGAAAAGATTAAGGCAGTAAGAGGTAAGGAGGAAATGTATTTGAACTTTCAGGATATTACTTTTAAACTTCTTTTATTTTTCAACACAGATGATGTTTGGAGGAAGAATTTCATTGAGATGTAGCTTTAAATAGCTGCCCAGAAAAGACTGTGTTAGCAACAGATACTGACTCTTACAATGGGATTTATTTTGCTTAATTACAGCCATCTAAAAATAGTCTCCTTGTCTAAGTTAGCCATCTGATAGATGCTTGTTTTAGAATGGGAGAAATCACCCTCTGGTCATGGTGATCTCTCTGCTGATTATAGATGAACTCTTGCTGACTAAAGTTTGTGCAAGTGAGGCATGATGTCTAGTATTAATTCAGATTGGTCCTACCCTTAGGCTACAGGCTTGATCTCTGGTTGATACTTAGATTTTAGTAAATGTTTCTTAACAAAATGCCAAAGACCTAAACTCTGGAATATCTGTTACAAAAAACCAAGGTTAAGAGGTAGGGTATGTATAACTTCTTTAAAATCCTCTTTCTCATATTGCCCTAAGTGCTGCAGTTATTCCCTGCCTGATCATTCTTCCTAGGGCTGGATGGCCTGTTTTAACAGTGTCCTCCTATTAACACTGCTTAGAGTTTTTTCCTAATCTGCCTGAAAGGTAGTCTTCTGTCCAATCTGATAGAGACAGTGAGCCCCTTTGTCAGGACAAGGATCTTTATTGTGGAGTTATGCCCTCAGGAATGCCTTCCAAGCTTCACCCTACTCTGCCTTCCCCAGTGGATATAGGTTACTGAAGGAAGCTAACTTCTGAGACAAGTCACAAATCTGTCTCTATTCTCTAGGGAAATGGGCATTCAGCAGGATGGAAGAATTCACCTCACTGTAGTTTACTTTGGAAAAGAACAAATGAATGAAGTCAAATCAATACTTGAAAATACCTCCAGGTAAGTACCTGAATATCTGATGTATGCTGTTCATACACAGCAATTGTCCCACAAATCAGAGACTAGATAGCTGTCCAAACTTGTAGTTGTGCCAAAAAGTTCTAAACTGCTTTGGAGAAGATGGCTTGCTTTCCTTTGTATCAGATAAAAACAGTGTTAACCCTGACAGTCCCATATCTGTGGTTTTGCGATGTTGGTTTTTAGAACCACAAAGCAGCTTTTACTGAACTTACCTCAGTGCAGCTTTTTTTTTTTTTTTTTTTTTTCTCCACACTGGTAACTTCTTTAGTGTTTTTGAAAGTGGCTTTAACTTTTAGGACTGAAAGTTGACTTCCAAAGGCAGGTGCAGACAATTTCAGTAGAGCACACAGGAACTTTTGGCCAGGTCTGGTCTATTGTGTTTGCTTGCATAGCTGTGTTTATCAAGATCATGTGGCAGTGTAGCCTTTTGCTATCATCTCCCTGTCGGAAAAAGACCCTTGTATAGATACAGTAATACAACCACAGGTATTTTATATTTGCCTACTAAAGATATTTTTGTCCATCTAAGCCTTGTTGGGATTTTTGTGAGGACTGCCCAAAGAATGTCTGTGACAGGAATGCTAGTGTAGGAGCACGCAGGTCAAGCTCTGAATGTAGACATAGTGGAAGACTCAAAGAGGACATCTCTTCCCTCAAACTGCTCTCAGAACTGTGGTACTACAGATTTTGAAGTTAATTGTTTCATACTGGGTTCCTGTCCCCACTTGTATGAAGAGCTGGAAGGACAGGGTAAGTTGCTGAATATTTTCCTTCTCCTAGGTCAGCCAACTTCAGAAACTTCACCTTCATCCAGTTGAATGAAGAATTTTCCAGAGGCAAAGGATTAGACGTTGGTGCTCGATTTTGGAAAGGAAACAATGTTGTTCTCTTTTTTTGTGACGTGGACATATACTTCACAGCTGAATTCCTGAATTCCTGTAGATTGAACACACAGCCAGGTACTGCTACTCATGAAGTGTATTGTCTTTCAATAGATTTTTACCTGTTGTGTAACAGCCTTCACCAGAGTATTCTTGTCTTTGAATTGGTAATGAAGCTGCTGTAAATCATTCTTGAAACTTAGAAAACTAATTAACACATCTATAAAAATTCCATTGCTGGTTGGCTTTTGAAAGGTTATAACACTTCTGCTCCCACTGTGATTGAATTTCTTGCCTTCAACATCTGTTATTTCTGGAACAGGATTGTTTTGTTAATTATATGCTCACATTCACATTCTCATACAAAGAACATAGGCTCAGTTCAAAACTTGTGTGACTTTGTCTGGATTTGGTCTGCCCTGGACAGCATCTTGTAAGAGAGAGAAGTGTGTTTTATACAGCTTTTTTTTTAAAACAAAACAAAACAAACAAAAAAACCAAAACAAAACAAAAAACAAAAAAACAAACATTGTCATTTCCAGGGAAGAAGGTGTTTTATCCAGTTCTCTTCAGTCAGTATAACCCCAGTATAATTTATGGCCACCATGATTCCATCCCATCTTTAGAACAGCAGCTGGTAAGTACATGCTTCTCTGAATGCCTGCTTTTATTTGGACAAAGCATTTTTTAAAGGTGCATGTGCTCTTGGGTAACATTTCCCTATTCTTTGTGCACAGTGACTACCATACAGACAAAATTAACTACAACAGTCACCTTACTGTAAGTTCTGCTGTTAAGTTTCACAGAAAAGTATCTCAGTACCGCTTATTTTAACCCTTGTTTGATGTTTTATACATGGAACCTAAGAATTTAGACTGTGTCTGTTCCTCTGCCAGAAGGGATTTTCTAATTAGCAAACAATTCCTTCATGGTGTGCTGTATTGGGGTGACAGTCACTGATCTTGCTCTCATTTCTTTCTTGCACTGGATAGTTTCTTTGCTTGCATCTTGAAGAGCTGACATTTGTAAAAAGTATAAATATCCTTAGATGAGTCAGTGAAAACAGAATTCCAGGGGCTGTCAGAGTTATTCCCCAACTTACTTGAACACCTACAGTGGCTTTTCCCATCCCACAGTTCACGATTAAACTGCCTGTGAGCAGACAGTGTGTTTCTGAAGTGTACCATGTTGTCTCGGATTCAAATGATACGCTTGGAGCTGTCCCTTCTGGCTTTAATCTGGCACTGCTATAACACAGCATAACTCCACTGATTTCCATCTCACCTGCTTATCTTTGGTGGAAGAACAAAGCATTCTTTTTAAAAACATTGCTATAAGGCATATGACTAAGACTTGTAGTTAAACCCAGGTGAATCTCCTTGATGAGGAGGAAGCTGCTGTGAGGAAGAAGCAGAGCATGCAGACAAGAGGTTCACATGAATGCTAGTGGCAGAGCCATTGCTTGGCACTGCTGCAGAAGCTATTCTCCACCCTCTTGTGCTATGGCATTGCATTGTCTTGAAGCTAAAGGGGTGAGAGAAGTGGTGGCTTTCCCTTTATATACACCCTCCACTCTTGCTTCTCTCCAGGTCACAGCTCTCTGCCTGCTAGAGCTGGTAAGTGGCTGAATTTTCAAATTGAAGCATAAGCCAGCTATACAACTTCAGTGGGTTCCCCTGAGTCAGGTCCCAGTCTGCTGCAGCTGCCCCTCTTACTGCCAGGCACTGCACCTATTGGGGCTCATCCTGACCCAGGCTGGACACTGTCTCCCGAGCATCCCAGCTACTATTGTTCTTAGTAGATAAGAATTAGGGGTGTTGTGATCCCAGCAACAGTCACAGCTGAAGAAGATCACTAGGGTCTGACTCCAGTCTTCTATCATCACCACCCCCACATCGTGCAATCCCTCTAGAAAAATGAAGAATGAGCATTTGAAAAGTCCACCCCAAATATTTTAAAATATTTTTTTGTCTACTGCTCCCTGTGTTATCCAACAGGTAGCCAGAAAGTCTTTTACTAAAGAGTCTGGAAAATCCTTTCCACTGCTTTTTTCTCAGAGGCTTTTTTTTATTATTTATTAAAACCTTTTTCTGCTAATACCACGGGACTCATGTTAGCTCTCCTCTCTCTGATGAGAGCCCATCAGGGATCCTCAGGCTTGTAAGCACTGTGCTTAGGAAATGAAATAGAGTTGAGCTCTCAAACTAGCATAAATTCCACAAAGTACATTGTCGGGATTGTGCAAATATTTATAGCTATCATTTGAATCGTAAAATGTTATGCATATGTCAGAAAAGCTTCTTGACTTAAAGAAGTACTGCCAATCTAATTTTTATGTAGATTTTTATATTTTCAGCCCACATTAGTTCCCAGGCATGAGGCCAGGTCTGTGCCATTAAAACAAGACAGTGTTAGCTCTCTGTCCTGGTACTCAGGCTGCTGAGAAAAAAAAGCCTTCAGAAATCTTTCAAAGAATTTGATTTGTGCAGCAGCCACTTGCACTAATGGCAAATAATAATGCTAACGCATATGGGTAGCTTGTGGTAAGGGCATTGTTATGGAGATTTCTTGTTACAGTGCAGACCTGACAGATACAATCTTGTTTCCTTTTAACTGACTTCTCCGGTGGCTTGGCTTTTTCAAGGAAAGGAGAAATAAGAAAAGAAAAAAAATTGAAGTGACAAGGGTTATGAACAAAGAGGGGAGGCATGAATGAGAAATCAGGAGACACTATTTTGGAAGAGGTTTTTTTGGTAAAGGAAATGCTGGCATTTGTAAATCCAGAAATGGAAATGCTGTCTCCTCATCTTCTGTAACTTTGTCGCAAGTGAAGCCAAAGTTTTCGAAAATAGCTGCTAAGGGGTAGGTTTGTAACCAGACCTTCAAGAGTGTGAAGTACTGCTGACTTGCTTAGAGGATTTAAATACCCTTGAAACTCTTGGATATCTCACCAGATTGGGTTAGGTCACACACACATGAATCATGACCTTAGGGATCTATACTTGGATATCTGCTTTTGAAAATTATAGCCATGATTTCTCACTGCTCTGATTTTTCACCTGTAATGCATAACATTTTCATGGTCCATCTCAGTAATGTAGACTGCACATTCATTATAACAAAGGCTTTTATGGGCTATATATCTACTGCCTATCATTTCTGGACTTCAATTTTAGCTGGATTTAGCAGTTCTGTAGTGGAAAACTATTCTTACCACTTTCCTAACTTTTGTCAAAATTAAGGTAATCAAAAAGCTGTCAGTTGTGCGATCAGATTAGAACCACTGTTTTCTTCCAGAGCTCTTGTGCTACACAAACCAGATGCCACCATCTGCTCTACAGCAGAGTCTGGCTTCCCTGGTTTACCAGTATGCTTCTTACGTCAGATTTGAATCCCGCAGAAACTAACGATTTTGAAGCATGTTTTGCCTGTGAAGAAGCAAACTCCAGAGAGTGATGTGATATTGGTCCTCTTGGTCTACAACGGCAGGAGTAGAGTAAAATCTGATCATTGCAGATCAGGGGTTTATCCATGATAGCTAATGACATGGCTGGTTTTTTGGGGCAGAAACATGCAATAAGGATCTACAAAAACTGGTTCAGGATCAGACATGGATTTACATGGGAAAGAATAAAAGGGAAGTTTCTCCTAATTCTGACCACATTCAGGGATTTGTCTGCTGCTCACAGTGAAAGCATTTCTGCTCCCATAAACATTCCTTTCCCTCCATGCAGATTATTAAAAAAGAAACTGGATTTTGGAGAGACTTTGGTTTTGGGATGACTTGCCAGTACAGATCTGATTTTATCAACATAGGTAAGAAAAATACACACCAATACGTCTGCCTTTTTACTGAAATATAGAAAATTGTGATCACCTTCCCTTTCTTTGGCCAGTGTGCCTATGCCTCTAATTTGCAGCAGTGCTCTGGTAAGATTATCAGACTGTTTCTAGGTGCCATAGAGGTTATCAGAATCTAAGCACTGCTCGGTACAAATAAAGCAATTTTGTCTCATAGTGAAAGACTTGAAGCTAAGAAATTTGGACACTTTGGTGTTGGCAGAAAGTATGGCTGTTTTAAAGGGCTGATTGGAGCCAGAGAACAGCTGTAGTGCAATTAATAGCATCAAGTTTGCTAGTATATATTTCTAGTTTTATTTTGGATTTTGTTTGTATCAGGTGGCTTTGATCTGGACATTAAAGGCTGGGGGGGTGAAGATGTACATCTGTACCGCAAATACCTTCACAGCAACCTCATCGTGATCCGAACGCCTGTCAGGGGTCTCTTCCATCTGTGGCATGAAAAGCAATGTCTGGATGAGCTGACCCCAGAGCAGTACAAAATGTGCATGCAGTCCAAGGCCATGAATGAGGCTTCTCACGGCCAGCTTGGGATGCTTGTTTTCAAGCAAGAGATTGAGACACACCTGCACAGACAGAAACTGAGCAGTAAGAAGACATGAAGCCAGAAAAGGAGGCAAAAAGCCTCTGAATTGGACTATAAGGTGATTTGGAAAAGAGCTGCTAACAAGAAAAGACAGAGTGAGACTGAAAGAGGATGGAGATTCCAGCAGGATGGCACCAAAAGAAGATGAGGGAAAGTGCTGCTTCTGGTTTTTTTCTTAACAGGGCTTTCAAGTACTCCATTAGCCTGACTGTTCAGCATTTGCTTCTGGGGGAGACTTGAACACTTGATGAGATTCAAGGTCACGGAGACAATGAACACTACATAAATGCCAGTGTGGTATGAACAATAACAAATGGATGTGCTCTTCCACTGAAATGTTTGTAAAATGTGTACAGTTATTGAAAGGATTGATCCTTTGGTGGGCCAGTAATAATGAGTTATTTTCTATGTCTAACCTGACGTATTTTAAAAGGGCTACTTTTGAATAAGTACAGAGCTCCTGCTCTGAGAAGGACATCTGATTTTTAATGATGGTTAAGCTGGAGTGACCAAAAATCTTTTTCCCTTAAGGGGCTGGGGTGGGGGGACAGCAGCAGTACACTGACAGTGTATTCCCAGTTCATTCAGAAGCAAGCGTCATCTCAGAAAGTCCTTTCGAATATTCAGAAAGAGAAAGCCCTATCAGTCAAGTGTGATGTTTCAAAAACACTGGAGGGTAGTGTTTATTCTCTTCTGTGGACAGTGAACCAAAAGCAATGAGCCGTGTCTGTATCACATGAATCAGATGGTGTATTTCTGCTTTAGAATACTGTAAGTATCTAAAGGTTTATTTTTAAATGAAGTTGGTTTTGCTTGGGAACTATTTTGTCATACTTCAGGTTTTCTACTTCTAGCCTTACTAGGAAGTATTACAGCCTTCCAACACTTGGAAAATGCTCTGCAGATCTGTGCTTCCTGTGGATGAGAACTGGGTTCAGATAAATGAAGTGATTTTTCTACATAACCTGGGTGCTGGAAGGCAGAAGCTTTACCATGGAGAAGAAAAGGAAATACATATCAACTTGCAGTACTGATTTAGCAGGAGGCTTTAAACTCTGAATGTCAGATACCAAAACTGATGAACATTTTCTGACTTTATACCAAAGGATTCCTTCTAAACCAAATATAGAATCTTTCCCAGGGCATAGCAAGCTTTTTGTAATTATCAAAATAAATTTTTGTGATGGATTACTGGACCCTGCAAATTCTCTTATGATAATTATAGTTGCATCCTAAAAATTAGTCTCCTTCTTAATAGATCTTTTTTCAATTGCCTAAAACTGTTGAAAGCATGAGTTACTGCTCTTACAAAGCGTTTTCTTTTAATGCTGACTGCTATTTATCATTTTAATGTATACTAACCAACAAAAACTACATGGGCTTGGAAATCCCATTTGCTTACCTAAATGCTGTTTCTCCAAGAGGTGTCTCTGTTTTACAGCTTCAGATTAATTCAAAGCAGTCTGAAACCAGATTCTAATTTGGTTTTTGGCTTGTAAAAGCTGGGGGAAGAAATATGGAAGATAGCACTGAACAATTAATAAAATGCTATTTGTCAGACCACCATGTGGTAGGAAGCACACTTATGGACCTCTTTTGAAAGCGTTGCATGCAGAATCTGCAGACAGAGACCATGCTACTGTAAGTACCTTTTCTCTCGACACATGTTTACATGTGTTTGTCTTTTGTTGAAGGCAAATGATTGGCATTGCTCTTCCCTTGTGGATCACCAAATGTCCAAAACCACTGCAAAAGTATAAAAAGAATGGAAACTGTATGCTTAAAAAACCCAAAACCCAAATACATCACTTACCATAAAAACTTCAACAATGACTCAAATAGGTCCTCCAAAGAACTTTTTTGTTCCCAGAATACATGATAAATTGTTTATAAAGGGCTTTGTTTTGATGGAGTATCCACAAATACTATGCAGTAGGAGGAGACAGGCATGCCCTGTTGAATGCATATGAGAGCTATGGTAACTGAGCTGCTCCAAGGTGATAGTTGTTCCTACAGTTCCACTTAACCTTGATTTGAAACTTGGTGGTGTATATTATGAAAGTTTCATAATCATAACCTGCCTCAAGCCTAGCTTTAACTATTTCCATGATGTTTTTTCATTATCTTCCCTTAGGTTTCCCTAAGATCTCAGCAGCTTAATGTAACTTTGAGGCTGGCCACACCTGTAGAACAAGACTAGAATAGGTGATCTCCAGAGGTCCCTTCAAACCCATATGAGTTTCTAATTCTAAGCACCGGGCACCTGTAAATTCAACACTTTTTTACTTTGGGTGCCTTAGCAAGCACATCATCCAGCCCCTGTCAGAGTATCACAAGTTATGTTTTTAAATAGAACCTTTGTGATTCTCTTGCATGTCCTTTTCCACAGAGATGCTGTTCCTCCTCCCAGGAATAATACAGTCTATGCAGTTCCTGTTCCTTGGCTGCAGAAACCAGTTTGGCAAGAGGTGAGATTGAATCAATGATGGAGAGAACCAGCCTGCAGTCATTGGCCACCTTAGTGATGTGCAGGAGAATTTAATCACAGCAGAAGTCTGACAGGGCTCTCTTAAAGGTGGAGACTACACTGATGTGAGAGGTAAAGAACAACATGAGAAAGGGAAGCTGCTGTTAGATAAGTTTCTGTGAGCCAAGTGAAGCTGTAACAGGTCTTCCAGACCAGTTAGAAAAAGACAGAAGCCAACAGAACCGTAGCTTTTGCCAGGCAGCTCTCTACCTTTCTTGTCCCAGAAACAGCTTGTGATCTTTCTCAGAACTGCAACTGACTGAATGTTAGTTGGAGAGGGAATAAAGATCACACTGTGTAGACGGAGAGGTCATATGGGACTCCTTGCTTTAATTTTTGATGACTATTGCAGGCTCTGGCTAAAGGCATAGGGGCATGGGGCAAAACAAATTGCCATATCCTCCCCAATGTCATAATCTCTCCAGCAAGCAATGTTCAAATGTGACTACTCTTGTAATCCTTGCACAGCATCCCTTGAAGAAAGAAAGATTCCACAGAGAATCTCCCCAAGACAAGCCAGCACCCTTGATACCCAACCACTGCAAATCATCGTTGCTCCACAGACTTTCAAGGTGATGAGATTTCAGAGCAATAGAAGAGCCAGTCTTGAGGGCATCTGTTCTGGCAAGGATGGTGCCATTACGGTCAGTGAAGTAATCTAGATGTGTAGGTACAAAACTTCAGGTTTCTTCCTTCACAGCAGACAAGTGAAGCTGGGAGTCTTTAAAAAACTGAGGCATGATTCTCAAACATGCGGGATAGATGTGAACACTGATAGTGGCTTTCCATGGAGCCAACATTTGCAAATAAGTAGTTATAATATGAAGGTATGGGAAGTTACCAGTCCACTGGTCAGCAGGTCAAACCCTGAGGAATTCCACTATAGATCTTAGAGCTAAAACTGATCACGTCCAGCTGTGTCCATGCCAGATCAATCTGCACCTTATTTCTGCAAGTTAACACCCTGCCTCTCAAACTGTCTTTTTAAAGGAGACTTTGTCCCCTGTCTTTACCAGCCTATAGGTATACAAAACACTTGATTTGTCTCCAGCAGGACAACAGTTATGGCATGTTCTTCACATGAGAACAGGTGTTAGATTTTCTCTAGGATCTCTGAATGACCTTTTATTTTGGCCATATTTTTCAAAAGAAACAGTTCATTAAGAGGGGAGGTGGGATTTTTTTTTCCCCTACAAATAATCTAGCACCCTCAAGATTGATGCAGATTATGTTGAAAATCTCTTTGATATGTGTGATATAGTGCTCAAGAATTTCCTTAAGTCATTTGCTCTGCCAGAGTGTTGTTACTTTCAGAATCTCACTTTTACATTGAGACTTTAGCAAGCTAAACCTGCTGTAACTGGAGTGCAGTTATCCCCTCTTTCCTTGCATGGAAACCACCTATCAGCAGAGTTGTAAATTTTAAGACCAGATGATCACAACTATTTCTTTTAATCTGTATTCTGCAAAGCACAGATCAATATAAGACTGAAGTTTTTGACTGCTTCCTCAGGTTAAGCAGATTGCCCCTGATCCAACAGAAAGAAGGGAACAGGTAAACAACTGAAACAAGATTGACTCTTGTTCACTATTTGAGGATTGCATCTCTGAAAAATGATGTTGGCAGATTTGCACCACCACCCTCAGCTGTACTGTTTGTCATGTGCAACAACATGAGGGGATCTGGGTGAGAATTAATTTGTGATGTCTTTCTGTCCAGCCTCTCCCCCAATATTCTGAATTATGTATTTAAAGAGTAGGGTAACAGATACGAAGTGAGAACATGATGTTGAAAGAACAAGTTCTATGTTAAAGTTTACACCAGATGCATCTCAGTAACCTGGACACAACTTGCAATAAATAGCTCCATTTTGGAAAATAGCATACTTTACTGGCAAACACTCTTCTGTAAACTGTACTAATACTGATATAGGCACTGCTTCTTACATTTTTTTTAGGCTCTGTACATGTGGTAATCTTTCATATATATTCCTGTATCCCTTCTTCTTTCCCTTGCAAAAAGTTAATCCCTCTCTGTGCAGAAAGGCCAGTGTGGGATTTAAATACAGGTTAAAAGAGCAAGGATCTATATTCAGAGGCTAAAGTAGTTTACAAAATGCACTTTTCATAAAAATCCCTCTTCACAGAGAACACCTTTCACTGAAAGGCACTGAGGGTTTGCTTGGCTGTTTGGCTTGAACATCCTTGATTCCAAGGGCCCAGCATTTTACAGGATTAAGCTTCACATTATGCAAATTACTATATAAAGACCGATTCACCTCTCCAAGTTGTTTTGTGCCTTCAGGAAGGTATGATCTCATCCAACTGTAGATACTAATCTATATCCCAGATGGCACACAACCTTACATTCAAGAACAAAAGGCAGCTCGAATACAGAAGTCCCCCAGAAAATCTGCAAAAACCCACTGAAAATATGTGGCAGTACTTCCCTGTTCAACTGATTACTTCATCACCTCATTCACTCTATTGTGTGGGATACATACAGGTGCTTTGCATCTTGCTGGGCTCATAAATCCTTTAACTCGGTTGATATGACAAGCCCAAAACAGTACTTATCCTCCCACCGCTTTGTTGTGAGGGATATAAAATAGAGGCACTTATGGCAACCATTTCAGGTAAGCATCAGCAGCTCTAGTTCAAAGTTCAGTCTTTGTGAATACAAGCATGGGACTGTATAGCAAGACCGGGAGGTTCACTCAAAAAGAGAGATGTAATCTGGTTCTTGGTCCTCTTGACCACACGGATAAAGCAACAGCTCCTTGCCCAAGGAAGTGATGGGTTCATCCTGTTGATATAGAATATGGTCAGACACCACCTTTCAAACAGGCACTACCCACCTATCACAACATCGTGGGGTGGACAGCAGTCTCGCCGCCTCTGTTACGGTGTGGACTTGTTCATCCCACTGAGTGATACAGCTCAGTGCCCTGGGGAACTTGGGGAAGGACCCACATGGCTGACCTCTTTCTTCATAAAACAACATCTGTGCTCGGTGCAGTAACCCAGTGATATGACTCTGGCAGTTCTCGGGAAGAGCTGTGCTCGTCTCGTAGGCAATGGCAGCTTCTATGGCATGAAATGCTGCCCTGCCTAAAAAGGGCTGGAGCGAGGACTGTGCAGCATGCACGCAAGCAGGACGGGGTGGTTGTGGACCGTGCTCCTGGATGCGTTGGAGGGACAAGGGAGGATGCTGGAGTGAGCACATGCCCTCTGCTCAGGCAAGCCCTGTTCTAACAAGTGAACTCCTTGAGTACAGTCTTTGCTTCCCATCTCGTTCTCCACCCTAGTAGCAGATGCACGGTGGGAACTTGCCTTCTTTCAGTCACCCAGTGGGTGGTAAGCAGAACCCACTAGAGCACTTCAGCAGAGTGGGTTCACCCTGCCCACGTCTGCTGTAGTGCAGGAGGTCTGTAGGATTCTTTGCAGACGACGGGCATGGCTCTATCTTTAATATAGATATGCACAGACAGGCTTTAAATTCTCTGGCTCTGGTACCAATAGCCGTATAGCTCCTGCTTTCAACAATTTGAGCCTGCACTGTGAAACCCAAGCAAGAAACAGGATCAGGTAGCTCAGGTAGAGCTCCATATAGCAAATGAACATAGATATTTTCCTCATGTCCAATTTTGTTTATTCATGTCTGTATTAGGCTAGGTCCTTATTTAAAAGAAACACAGATTTTAAATGAACCTTTAGGCAAAATGGTTGTCCTGTCCCTGGGCAGATCTTACAGTAAAGGAATGAAGAGTCCATCTGGCCCTCCTTGGAGCCCATATAATTGTGGTCAGTGCTAGTAAACACCACAGTTATTGTTGCAAGAACCTGCCAACCATCTTCCTTCCCTTCTATTTTTTATCTTTGCTCAGTATCACACCTTGCCTGCTTCTCTTTCATGTTGAAGCTGGAGGCAAGCAGGATGCTCTGTTTACCCAACTTGACAGGACCCCACAACCACAGAGAGAGTCCAAAAAAAGGAGTCTGCTTGAGTATGCTGTCATTTCTCACCTTAACAGCATTTCCACTAAATAGCGTGTAAGTAGCTTGAGCCCTGTGTGCAAAGTGTTCTGCACACTTGAAGGGGAGTGAGTCAGGTTTAAGATATTTAGGATGTGCTAGGTCACCTGAGATGTACCCATCAGGCTGGCATACCCTTCTGGAGCAGCACACAGGATACCCAACAGCAGCTAAAATGGGTCTAGTTACCTACTTTAAAAGAACTGAATCTATTCCTTCTTATTTTGAAGTGCCATGAGGCAATTAAACAGTTGATGAATGTATTGCTAGATGCTCACCTTGTGGTAGTCTACGAGGTCAGCCAGTGTTGAATGTTGTAGCTGGTCTACTCCAAGGAAGCTGTAGGAATCACTGGAGGCATCAATGAGAAAGTGTTTACATCCTTCCACAGACCGATAGGAGAGCACATAGCCTTTGATTTTCTCACTGATCCGGACCAGAAAACTCCCCGGTACTGTTTTATTCAGAAGCTCCTCTGCTTTCTTAGAGGTTAGGATACCTGTTCAAAACCAAAACACAGAACTGAAGGGAGAAAAGCATTTGTACAGGACTGGATGGAACAGTTCTCACAAGAAATCTGCTTTACTGCTCTAAAACCAGTCCACAGCATTTCCATCCCTTGCATTGTTTTCTTGCCCAGTAGCCTAGGAAGAACAGTACTGTCCCTGCTAGTAGCAGACTACGGCCACATGCTAACTGTGTTTTATGTTAACTGTTCCAGACTCGCCCCATTGTGAATGATAAATGTGCAGGGCTCAAAAGTGCAGTTTCTGTGTTATGAGAGAGAATGGCACTGCAGTGTGTTGTATGTTGATTCCAGTACAGCAGGGCTGTGCAGAGAGTGATCACAGGTCCTGTCAGAAAGCCATGCGAGCATTGAAAGCCCAGTTACAATAACGCTTTCATTGCTGCAGTCTGGGACAAAAGGGGTTTCCAAAGCAAGGGAGATGGGTGGGATCATAATGACCCATTGGAAACCGGATGGAAAGGTGATGGGTGATGAGCACGTATGGTGGGAGGATGACCTGGGGCCAAGGATGAGTGGGATGAGGTGTGCCCAAATCTCTCACCCTGGTCCAAACAGTTACCAGGGTGACCATAGAATCATAGAATGGTTTGGGTTGGAAGGGACCTTAAAGATCATCTAGTTCCAACCCCCCTGCCATGGGCAGGGACACCTTCCACTAGACCAGGTTGCTCAAAGCCCTGTCCAGCCTGGCCTTGAACACTTCCAGGGAGGGAGAATCCACAACTTCTCTGGGCAACCTGTTCCAGTGTCTCACCACCCTCACAGTAAAGAATTTCTTCCTTACATCTAATCTAAATCTACCCTCTTTCAGTTTAAAACCATTACCCCTTGTCCTATCACTACATGTCCTTGTGAAAAGTCCCTCTCCATCTTTCTTGTAGGTCCCCATTAGGTACTGGAAGGCCACTATAAGGTCTCCCCGGAGCTTTCTCTTCTCCAGGCAGAATAACTCCACTGTCTCAAGCTGCCTTCATAGGAGAGGTGCTCCAGCCCTCTGATCATCTTGCATCCATGCATCCAGTACAGGGAGGCAGGAGTGGCACGGAGATACAGGGTATTTTGAAGATCTGGCCTCTGTTCTAACACTTTAGCTTGCCCTTTGTCATAATGCTAAAGGAATTTAAACTACATTCATAGATATTTAAAATGGAAAACCTAGCCACCTTTGAAAAGCTCCTGGGCCCACCCTGTGGCAGCAGCCATGTTAGCAGAAACAATGCTGTAAAGAGTTGGGTTGGAGCAGAAACGCTCAGGACTCACCATGGAACCAAGGCGCTATCATATCCGTGGTTTTCTGATAGCCAGCTCGAAGAGGGAATTGCTCCTCTTTGAACCACCTGATGATGTTTTCTTCAGTGGAATTGGAGATTGTCCTCTGAACTCCCTCTTTTCTGTTAGTGCATCAAATTCAAGTGACAGCTTTTGAGTCCTTGGCAGGACTTACCTTTTTTCAGGATGTTAAGAACAGCTCTAAACAGAAGGCTTACACTAGTGCAGCTGTCAGCAATATTATAGGTTTTCAGTGGACACCTAGCATAGAGGATGTATGCACTCTAGGTTTAGGATGCTCTACTAAATAAACCTGTTACCCTCCAGGGATGAACAAATAAGCCTCACCACAGACCTAGGCTGGAATACAGCCTAGGCTCTGTATTTTTCCCTGCGGGGTGTCTCCTCTGTGCAAGAAAGCAAGCTAACCATTCCCATCTCAACCATCCCATGCTAGAGCAGAAGAACATCATCCCTTCTCCCCTCCACAGTGCACAGGGGTTTCCTTACCTAATTGTTCTCCCATTTGCCATCACAGGAGGTAGAAGTTTAGGCTTGGGGGGAAGAGGTGGATATTGGAGCGGTCGCCGATCTCCTGCTGTTGCACCCTTGGAAATATCTGCCTGCTTCCCTCTGTGGATGCCCTGCAGCGAAAGCCTCCTGTAGTCGTCCCTGGCTTGCCGTGCAAGGGAGCGTCTCTTCTCATCTGCTGCCTTGGATTTCCTCACTGGAACAGAAAAGGAGTCCTACAGGAGCGAACAAGCAGGCAAGTTTTAAGCTTGCTGCCCTTTGGCCATCTTCCTGCTTGGTGAAGTGGAAGAATAACCTGTTTCACAAGGTGAGATGCATTCAGTTGTGAGACCATTTGCCACATGTCTCCCATCACTTTTTGGGCATCTGCTACTTAGCAGAGTCCAGTTTTTATTCCTTCAAGAGATTAAAAATCTGAGTTCTTTCTGGACACCAGGTCCCTTTGTACGTATAGAGCACCTGGTTTTGTTTCGGATGCTGACTTCTGGTTCAGACATAGATTTCTGTAGTGACTTTCATGTCAGCCAGTGGCAGGGGAGAGCGTATGGAATAAAAGCTGCTGAAATGACCCTAAATCAATCCTTGAAAGTGCTGATCATTTTTTGAGGTTTGGAGGGAGTCTTGCTGAAACTGTTATGGAAAGTGGAGAACTTGGCTGGGTTGGCTTTTTTTGTTGTAAAATTGCCTTGATTGTCTAGGTCCAGCTCATTCTGGAGTCTGTAGGAGTAACCAGCTCTCCAGTCAGTCTGAGTTAGGCTAGTTCTTTCCTTGCTTTTGTAATCAACTTCAGATTTTTTTTTTTTTATCAGTAATAAAAATAAAAACCCTGGCCTGCAGTGGAAACAATTAATAGTACAGCATTGCCATCTACTGAACAGCAGGGAAAGAACCAAGGGAAAAAGATGCATAAGGTTCTCCTTCAGGAACTATTTGACAGCAGTGATGGATGCTACTGCAAGTCTCATACTGTTTGCCATTTTCCTTCCTATTGTTGGGATTCATTACATGAGATGGCGCAGCAGGGCTCTGCTTAGGTGGAGTCATGCTTGGATGACCGGGAAGCCCTTTTTAGTTAGTCCCTGTCACCCATTATCCTTGTCCTCAAAAACAATGGCTACTGCAAAGTCTTTGAAAAGGCCAACTTCGAGTTTAAAATTAATTATCCTGGCTATACTCATGTGGTTCCTATTTGTTGCTTGTTTTAATATAGTTTCTGTAAGAAAAATTTTCTGTTTCCCTGCCCAACTCTAGTCGCACTGCTGTGTGGACTCAGAAATATTTCTGATAATGAAGCGCTGTATTTCTTGGCAGTACTCTCCACCTGCTGACTGGTTATTCAGTTCCACTGTGGCAGGAGGAGGACTGAGATGACCCCACAGAGCCCTAGGATTTCTCAAGCCCTATAGGAAAAGGTCATCCTAAAATCTTACAGGATTCCTGCCATTCAGGCTCATTCTCATCCGATTTCTGCAGTGTCCTCTGGCTCTCCAAGCTGGGGTGGCTCTGTGGTATTGCCTCCTGGTGGACTGTGGTCTCTTCTCCTGAATTTCTCCTCTGTGCTTCCTTCACCTGTGAAAGAAACAGTACGTTCAGCTTTGTCCCAGCCTAATTTTAATCCTGCTTTTTAGCTAGCCTTGAAATACTGGGAACTCCATTCTTTATTGTGAATCCCTCTGACTTCAACAACATGTTGAAATGTCTTTACTGCGGGTGACAACAGAGGAAGTAAGGGAAAACAGTCTACCAGAAATCATCAGGGCCATCTCCTTGTGCTTCTCCCCAGTTTGCCAGCCTGGCCTGCTTTGTGTCATCTTCAAATCATCACACTGTACATGAGGAGCGTGGCAGTGCTGGATAAAACTGGTCCAAGAGGAAGGATGGTCTTGGGTCAGATGAGGCTCTGAGGCTGACTGGGGCTTTAGGATAAAGTCTGGGTCCTACTCAATGTGTTAGGAGCATCCTAGGTTGCCACTTACCTGTTGGAAGCCATGTTTCCTCACATGGCAGTCTGCCAGCATCTGGTGAACATCTCTGGTTTCCTTCTGGGCGGAGGAAAAGAGCAGTAAGAAATAAATGTGGTGTTAGGACCATTGCTTTTTTTTTGGAGCAATAGGTGTTTAGTGCAGAAGCAGAGATGTGACACTTATGTTAACAAATTTTGCCAGCCTTATCTGACAAACATTGGCTTTTTTCATTGTATTAGGCCTAATATGCCACAGGAGGAGAGCTCAGGGGTGTCAGGATTGTCATAAGCACACCTAGATTTGCTAAGCGATGCTCCCAAGTGCTCCCAAGGAGCAGTCCCTTCCCTCCCTCCCTCCCTCTAAAGCAAGTTCTAGCAGAACCTGCTGTCCACAGCTTTACCTGCATGTGCTTATGTGTTGCTGTGGATAGAATGCTGCAAACCCCCTCTCGTCAAACTGACCCAACTAGCTACGTATCTTGTGTTCGTGCTTCCCTGCAAACCAGTCTAGCTACCCTGGCAGCAGCTGCTAGCTGAGACCTGCCTTTAAAGACCAACAGTTAGACCTGTCTTTGAGCAAACACCCACCCACCTCCTTGTTGGACCCAGCTTGCCTCCCACGGCACAGTGAGTAATGAGTTAACTGTACTACACCGCTTGCCAAGGACACGCTTTATCTCCATCACCTACTTGGCTAATATTTAATATGAACATGGCTTTCCGATTTCCCTCTCCTTGACAAGAAACTAGGAACTTCAAAAGTGCAAAAGTGTGTGAAGCAGTTTGTTTTCTTAGGTCAGTCCCCATTCCCTACAGCAGACAAAGCACAATGCCCAGATAGTGAAATAGGAACTAAATCTTGGAGAAAGCACTTTAATGAGGGAAGTGAGAAAAGGTCTCTCTCCAGGCCTAGAAAATGCAACAGGTGTCTTTGGTCCGGATCCCTCCTTCTCATAGCAAAAGCCCCAGAAACCTGGGAAAAATTACTAACAGTATAATGACAGAAAACAATAGTAAAGTTTATAACCTCCCCTTTATTTCTATGTACAAGACTTTGAAAGGAGTTTAGATTTTTTTTTGGTGGTGGTGGGATTTTTGGTTGGGGGATTTTTTTGCCTTTTTTTTTTTGTTTGTTTGCTGTGACTAATAGCTTCCTTTGAAATGAAAAAAAAATCTCCCACACAGTTGCTCAACCTCAGCAAACAGTGCTAAGAAAAATCCTGTGTGACTCAGAGGTTTTTGATAAAGGAGACAGCCACTCCAAATTCCCTTCAGTATTTTGGTAGCAGGAGGTGAGGTGCTTTGCCAAAACCCAGCCTTCAGTAATCGTGCTTTTTATACTGAAATACAGAGTAGCTGTATAATAAAAAAAAATTCACTCATACAAGTTAACAGCAAAAGGCTGAATGAAAACTCTGCTGAATGAAATTGGACTTCTCCCATTAAATTGGCAGGGTGTTCTGTTCCTTCTGTTCAACTTTGGTTGCATGGGTAGTTAATTTAACTCATCTTTTTCTCAATTCTCTGCAAATGGATTTTTGTAGCCAGTTAAAAACTAGAAATGTATTGCTGGAGAAAAATATTTCTGTAATGAAACACCACAGCAAAACAGACACTGTAGCTGCTGCATTTGGAGTTGTCCTATGCTGCCAAGGTCATAAGTTATTTTCTAACTATTTTAGAAGACCAAAAAAAAAAAAAAAAAGAACTTAAAATATGCATGTCAGAGGATGCTGGTAAAATTATCTTCATCTGCAGATGATTTGTCTGAGGGCCATGACCTTGCTTGTACAGATCCTGGGATAGCCTCCCTGGTCTTGCCCCAAAAGTCATCCAAACCAGCCACAGAGCAGGAGGAAAAGTACTGTGACCCTTGTTTTACTCACAGAGAATGGAAGCAAAGTAATTCAGAGTAGTTTATCCATTGGTACAGAGCAGATCTATCCCAGCTGAGAATAGCACTGGGACCTCCTGAGTCCTAAGGAAGGATGTAACAACACGGCTTCTCTGACTACAGAAGAAAAGCCTTAACAGTTAGCTGGCTTTTTTCCTCCTTCAAATTTCTATTTACAGCAACCAAGACTTGCTGCACTTCCTAGATCTCAAAAGATGCATTTCTGATAGTTACGGAGAAAAGGGGGAAAACTACCTTTGCAAGCTCCTGGCTTTTCCCTGTTGTAGCAGCAGCAGTTTTTCTCCCACCTTCCTTCTTTTCCTCCACAGTGCTTTTTTTATTCCTGTAAAGATCGGTCTCACCCAGGACTCCTGGTTGTGGATGTAGAGACCATGTTACAGAAGAGTCAGTCTCTCTGAAATGCAAGAGAGAGAGGACTTAGGAACATGAGGGACTCACTTTTTCTGCTCTCTGAGCATCTTGAAAAGAAGTTGCACATGAGCAGAGCAGTGCTGCGATGAAGAGACGTGTGTACAGGCAGCTATCATATCTCCAAATCAGGTAGGTGGAATAATTAAATTAATGACTCGTGGTGAGTAACTGTTGTCCTGCTGCACACCTGTCAGTGAATCAGTGCAATCCAAACTCACCACCTGCTGCAGTTAGCATTTCCTGTGGTCTGCAGAGACTACCACACAGGAGCCATATTACGGGAGGCCCAACGAGCCAGGACAAACCTCAGGCTGGAGCTGGTCTCTGCCACCATTGTGTGTACTTGCAGAAAGTCAACCTTTGTTGGCACCTTTTGCCTGCAAGTTGAGCGTGACAGTGGTAACCACAGCCCCTACAGAGAAGACTCCAGCCTCTGGGTGCCTAGGAATGCCTTCTCCTTCGTGTCTGCCCACTGAGTTCTCCATCTGAAGGGTGCTTACCTGCCCTCCTTGCCTTGTTCTCTCGCTAACCGCTTTGCCCTTTGTGCCTGGATCTCCTCACAGATCGCTGCGTACGATTTATCTGAAGGATGCTCGCCCATCACCCAGACCCAGACATCGTTGTCAGCACCGAGCTTCCATGTCACTGACTTCCCGTTGGCTGGAAAAGAAGCAGATCTTTGGCAAATGCTGTTTGATTGGCAGCTCCATGCAGAGCCTGTGTCCTACTGCTGTGCCCTCCTGGCTGCTGCGGATGGCAGAGCCTCTCCTAAAAGCAGCTGTACATGGGGAAAGTGCGGCTGGGGTGCAGCGTGCACCTCCCATTTCATTTCATGGTACTGAAGCCAGGTCAGTGAAGGGGGCATTTCTGAGTGGGGGCAAGGGAGAAGACTCCCCCCTGTTTCCTTTCTTGCTTTAATTCCTTGCCACTGCCCTCCCCAAACTGTGAGGGTGAACTACCTGCAAACAGAGCACGTGGGGGAGAGCTGGGACAAGAGTGTTACCCTGCTAGCAGCCAGCATGTTGTGTAATCCTGGCAAGGGGACTCCAGGTCTAAAGGGTCCTCTGCAGATCTGATGCCCCAGGACAAACATTCAAGTCCATGGTTATTTTATAGACAGATCCAGAGGTCCTGTTTAGTGGGAATCTTACTGACATGCATCTCCTGGTGGCAAGCAAGCCATGTCTTCCCAGCTAGGGGATTTGAACAATTTGGTCAAGGACAGAGTGTCTTGGCCAGAGAGTAAAACCATTGCGTGTCTGGCCAAAACTACCCCATCGCAGGTGGGTTTAGTTACAGTTTGGAAATAAGACTATGATCTGTCCTTGGGAGAAGAAATTACTTTAAGGACACATTACCTCCTCCTATTTCTAGGGAGCAGTTGACTTGGCCAGATCTGTGCCAGAGGGGGAAGCAGCCAGCAGGCAGAGACATACCTTTTCTTGGCAGTGGTTTCTTTGCTGAAGCCTTGTCCGCAGCAGCTTCTCTTTCCTCCCACCGTCTGATCTGTTCCTGCCTCATCTTGAAGAAGAGGATCTGCTTCTGCTCCTCGCTGAGTTCTGCCAGTAGGTCAGGATCAATATACATGTCCGATAATATCTGTTTCAGCATGGCTGCAGGTTTCAGTTACACACGTTTGTGGCGATGATCTCCAGGGATCAAGTCCTCTTCCTGGCTTCGACAAGCAACAGTCCCTCCCCGCCTGAGCCTGGAGCAGGAATGCAGGCGTGCCAGAGTAATTATACTTGTGTCTTTTTTTTTTTTAGCTCAGACTTCCTGCACAGACCAAAAAAGTAAATAAGTAGCTTAAAACCTGCTGTTAAGATTCCTTGAAATAAGAGGTGAGCTCAGCTCCCACACAGCCCGTGCCCACTCTGCAGGGAGAGCTGGCCAGAAGGGACGAGACCTGCAGTGGGGAGGTTGTGCTGATAGTCTGATAAACCCAGCTGATAGTATATCAAAGGAGAGAGAGCGCTGCCTGTTACAGTCATCAGAGGTGCGGTTTGGCTGTGCCCAAGCAAACATTCCTGCTGGGCAGGGAATCAATGAACCCATGACTAGACGGCTCCTCCTCCTTCCAAAGAGGAAAACTTTGATGATCAAAAGCCCAGCCTGCCTTGTTTTACTGAAGAAAGATGGGGTGGGTTTTCAGCTCTGCTTTTGAGGTGGGAGTGGGAATTTTCAGGTACTTCTGTCCATCAAAGGCAGCCTCACGGCAAGCCAAGGGAGTGCAAGTAGTGCAGCTGGTTCGAAGAAAGACAGCTGGGATGGTCACAGATGGGGAGCTGAGGCAGCTCCCAGTCTGACACATCTTGCTGATGCACCTTGCCCACGCCGGGAGCCTGGCATGGGCCATCCTGTCTGACAGGATGCAGCGGGGAGGTGCAGTGACCAGGAGCTGTGGATGAGCCTTCCTATTTCTGTTTTGTTTCTCTGGGTACTTTTCCCTGTTAAAAATGTTAAGTTAATTCCAGAAGCATGGATCCGCTGCCCCAATTCTGTATTGCTTTTGTTTAAACAAATGGCTTTCTTGATTTAAAAAAAAAAAAGGCTTTTTTTGGGGTAGTGGTCTCATCTGGGCAATGCTTTCTGAGTACAGCAGAATTGTTCCAGCTCAGCAGCCAAAGGGGCTTGGGCTCTCCTTGAGCCATGGAGGGTGGCAGCTGTAGAAAGGGAAGAGCTTTTAGTAGGGAGGGTGTTAGTGAGCAGTCCCTCATCCCTTGGAGTACCTGAACTGTCTGTTAAACTGCAAAACTGGGGGACACTGCTAGAAGATTGCTGTTTAAGCTTCACTGCCTCCTGCTCCTAAGCACTACTTGAAAGAGAAGCCTTTTGCAAACAGATCAGGGTGTCAGAAAAGTGCCTTTAACCAGAAATAGGTCCCTTAAGCTTTGAGCTGTGTTTTTAAAGATTGGTTCAACACAGGATAGTATGAAGGACACACATTTTGGGGCTTATTTTAGGTAAACTCATGTCTTCAGAAGGTACTTGTTGTTGCTCTACTTGTTGTAGAGAAAGTGACAATCTCTTTGAGCCCAGGGTGGGTTTTGTTTGGAGAAACCACCAGGATTGCATCCTTTGTGGATCTGAAACAGTAACTGAAGTGGGTGGTAGCTCTGGGCATGGTCTGAGCTTGATGGTCTAGCAGGGATACCTTCCGTGGGCTGACAGAAATTAATCACCATGTCTAAACTTAAAGGGGCTCTTAACAAAAGAGACTTGTTGCATGCGGGAAGGTGAAACACTTTTATTCCCTTCAGGTGAGAAGGGAATTTGTGGTTTGTGTGGGCCAAATGCCAAGTGGTTTTCTTAAACAGAGGACACTCGATGTCTTGCCCAGGGGGAAAAAAGGCCAGCCAGCTGGTCAGGCTCTGTCTTCTGGCTCTGGATTTGCAGAATTAGTTTTTCGTCAGAAACTTTTCAGGACAGTCGCAATTCACTAGCCAGAGGGGTGCTTGGAAAAGAGGACGGCCAAAAGTCATTGTGTAAGTGTGTCCTTGCTACAGCAGAGCAGAGGCCATGTGTGGCTCTGGCTGGCAGGAGTAGCTGGAACTGGCTGGAAGTGCAGATCAGGAGCTTGAGTCCTGCACCCTGCCTCTTCATACAGCAGGGAGCAGCTTGAATTCACCTCACCAGCATGTCAGCCCTCCTCCTCAGCCCTTGGCTGCACAAAAGGTATTGGATATGGCCCAGCTCAGAGTGGTATATATTGCAGAGTTAAATTTTTCAGCAAGCAAAGCTGCAGTGGTTAAGCTGTGTTTCTTTCCCTGTCTCTTCCAGTACTGCTTCTTGGTGCTTGAGGTGCCCTTCCTCACCCTGTCTGGGATTGTGATTCTGTCTTTGAAGGTTCCTTCTTGTATCTTCTGTATCCAGCCTGACTCCTTCTGCCTGACTGGGTTACCTGTGTCCCCCTCTTGGGACACAGAGATCATTTGTAATGATTGCAAGACTTTCCTTAGTTAAATTAGGATTTCTGAGACATGATGCATGAGAAGCCATCAGCAGAACGTGTGCAGCACATCCACACTGCTCTGGCTTCTCAGGAGGGGGAATGGCTTTGCTATGGCATTTACTTAGGAGCACATGGTGTGCTCTGCCATATGCAGTGGTGACAAACTGGTCCCTCTGCCCATGCCTGGGGATGTAGTGTATTGGCGAGGTGGAAGGGCACTCAGCAAAAAAATTTTACAGTATTGATGCAGTTTTGCAGAGTTGAATGTCCTTGTAACATTGGTTGTAAGAGAAAATTTATAATGTTGTGTGCCAAAGGTACACTTTAAAGCACCAACTATTTTAACACCGGGAAATCACATAAGCATTTTGAGAGGTTTGCAGTATTTCTTTTTTAGCAGTCACTTCAGTAAAGATCTCAGGAGCTGGAAGTCCTTGTAATATCAGTCATATGCTGTTCCCAAAATTTGAATGAAAGCCATATTACCAACACTTGGCCAGAAGTGTTTTTGCTGATGCTGTTCCAGCTGTAAGTAGTGTGTTTGTAGCTCAGACTTAGGGAAGACAAGGACTGCAGTAATGTCAGTGGGACCTCTGAGCAGATAACTTGTAGAAAAACTCTGGCAGAGGCTGTCTTAAGCTTTCTGCTGCTTGTATTTTTTTTCATGGGAGTGATAGATAGGAGCTGGTTTTGTGGAGGAATAGGAGATGAGAGTTAATTAATTAAATGGTGAGAGGTGGGAAGCCAAAAGAGGGCTTCTAGGGCTCTACCACTAGTATATAAGATAGTTGAGTTGAAAGCCATAAAGGTAAATGCAATTCAAAGGTTAAATGACCCTTCAAAAAGCAAGGTTACACAGCGTTTAAATCACCTGTCAGGGACCAGCCTCTTCTCTGGCCTCCTGTAAATCATCTACCATTAACAGGGGAAACATGAGGCCATGAATACACATAAAAGCACAATCGTTTTGAGAAGAGCTGGCATGAGTTCCTGCTCACATGTGCAGGGGGTGACACCTCGACCACCAACAGGCTCACGGGACACCCCCATCTGGCATCCTAGTCCTGGTCCTCGCCACCAATGCTGCCAGTGGAGGGAAAGGTTCTCCAAGAAAACAATAGACAAACATAGCTAGATAGGCATTTGATATGATTTGCCCCAATAAATGAAATAGGAGGGTGTAAAATGAAATAGTGGACAAGTTGAATGGTGGTTCTTGTGCTGATTCTCTGGGAGGTGGCTTCTTCAACCTGCTGCACACATCTCTACTGTAAATGTGACAGTAACTTTAAAAATAACCCAAGAAACTCAAAGATGAGAAGAAAAGAGAACACAAGACAAGCTGCTTCAGGGTACAGCCTGATGAGCTAAGAACATTTCCATTGTCACGAAGTACCTTTTCCCATAAAAAACAGATTAGACCAAGTTGTTCAGAAAATGGTGGGACTACATTGCTTTGAATCAAGAGCTTCTCCTTGGAGTCTGTTCTCTGCTCAGCAGCAAGTGGCTGCAGAGGCACCATCAGGAATTATCGTCCCTGGCCAAGAGAATGGGCCATGAGAGTGCAATTGAATTTCCTTTCCCTTGCCAAACTAAGACCTGCAATACCAAGAAGGTATTTTGCTCAGGTTTTGCTGGATTTCTCCAGTTTCAGCCACTCCAATGCATTACCTCCCTGTTAGACTTTAGGAAGGGCTTTCTGATTTTTTGCAGAAGCTGAAGCAAAGCAGAATTACCAAACCCATCTCAAATCAGCATGTCTGAAGGTAATTGCTCCCCAAACCTTACTCTCTCTGCACAAGACTTTGTGGGTTAACTGTTACACAGTTACATGAACATGTTAGTTCATAAAATGCACTTTTGGAAGAAAACATTTATGTTAACAGCTGCACTGGCAAGGTTACTACCAAAATATCCTCTTGGGCTTTGGGATTTTTATAGTCTTTGTTGGTTGGTGATTTATTTGTTTTGTTGTTGGTGTGGTTTTTTTTAAATCCTCATCCTGTTCTAAATAGGGGAGTGATTCATTCATCTCTTTCTGTTTAATTTTGCTTCAGCCTACCGTTCTCTGTTTCAGAAGGAAGGAAAACTCCTGGTTTGGTCATAACAGAAGGAAAATGTGACTGTGTAAGCTTGGTCCTCGGAAGACAGACTTGTTTGTATCTTATTTAGCAGAAATAGATTCTGCATATAACACTTGAAGGAACAAAATCAGTGAAGCCACCACAACATGAACTACTTTGAAATTACCTATAGCTGAACTGACTTGCCCTATAGGTCCCTGATTTTGCTGGAGGGGGTAGTGGTTATCTTACAGCAGGCACAAATGGATGGGGATGGCAATAAGGAAAAATAATTTGATACAGCAGTGACTACTGAACACAGTTTGAGGCCACATGGCTCTGCTTTCAAGAAAAAGGTTTCTTCCCTGCTTCAATTAAGTACAAATACTTCTTGATCTAGACATAATGAGAATCATTTTCCTATATCAAAATTACTTGGGGAATTGCCAATGAAAAGGTCAGTGTGGTAAAAAGGGTGAGGGTGTCTGTAGGTTAACATACAGGTCAGCTACCCAACCAAACCCATCCAACTATAAGAAAGGAGTTTTTCTAATCATGACACCTAATTTAGTCTGTTTGCAGGTTTTGAACAACTCTGGGCAACAAGCCTTGGGGCTTTTTTGAAATGCAAACTGCAATATTTATATTTGCTAATTGCACTGGGTGGCTTTGCTAGGGGAAAGCCTGTTCTTGCAAGCAGGAAGCTATTATGAGTAGCACTAGGCACACAAAGCTGCCATTTACATTTTCCAAGTAGTTATTCACTCTTCTAAGCCCACAGTTCTGCACTGATGTAGTTTTGCCACTGAAAGCCACAGGGCAAATGAGAAGCATTGGACCAGGAGCAGCTCCGAGCCTCTCAGCCCTGGTGAGCCAAAGGGATGTGCTGGTGGGACCTGGGGCTGTCCCAGCTCTTCGGTGGGGACTGCCCTGGGGGCAGAAGTGCACCCTGAGGAGTCTGATTCTGTCCCAAACCTCTCTGATTTCAGAAATGATCTGTTGTTAATGCATTGCTTGGGCATTGCAGAAATGCAAGATAAAACACAAGTCGTGTGTTGATATAAATTCTGTGAGGAGAAGGAAGGACTTCTAGTTCTTGCCTATAACTATAATCTGCTTTTAAATCTACATGCAGTTATTACATTGCATGGACTACTAAGGGGAACAAATTATTTGCATGAAGACAAGGCACCCAGAAGGCAGGGATCTGAGTCTGTGTCATCCCCCAGAGGACTCTTGGGGAAAAAAAGGGACTATTGGGAAAGAGAAAATGTGGTGAGAGGCAGGTAATGGGGTGGAGGGGGCTGTGTTAGATGGCAGGGGTGAGGCAGAAGCTGTTCTGGAGAAACAGACAGCTGGATACCAGTTTTCTCTTGCAAATAAAGTATGCTACACACCTGTTGATCTCCCAGCTCTGTTAGCCCATGTGTGACACCCCTCCTTTTCCTGGGCTTGGTGCTCAAAGCACAGCCCTGCTTGCTGTTAGGTTTGACTCCATTGCCTAGGAAGCATAATGATGCCATGGGATTTTAGCCAAGTTTTGGAAAAATGGGTATGAAAGCAGGTCTGCTCCCATTTCTGTTTGAAGTGCTTGGGAAGATGAAAACATCACACCTCTTCACGCAGTGCTGGGTGTCCCCCATGTGTGTCCCCATGTCATCGGCAGCCCCCTGTGGGGGACGGCTCCAGGGGCCCTCCCTTCTCCCAGGCACACACTTGTTCCCACGCCTTCCCCATCCTCACCCAGCCCCTTGCACCTACCTCTGTCACCCTGCGGCCTCAGGAGTGTCTTCCCAGGCACCCACCTGGCCTCCTACCTGATGGAGTTGCTCTCCCCATCTGTTTTTTCACAAGGAAGCCCCAGCAAGGGGCAGAGCCTGGCCTGGAGCTGCCCAAGAAGCCATCCTTGTGCCAGCCCCATGCCACAGTCCTGGGGCTCCAAGCCCCAAAGCCTGGGGCTTTGGTATTGGTGTCACACCTTACTGGGCCCCTCCAGCTTTCTGCCCACTCCTGTGCCTGTGGGTTCCCCCCTTTTTTCCAGCCGTGCTCTCTGCTAGTGTCAGGGGCGCTGCAGGATTTCCAGCCCATCCCCGGGGAATGTCCCAGCTGATGCCTTCAGCTTGTGCTTCAGCATCCTGGGGCCGATTTCAGGGCAATGGGTCTCCATGGGCCTGGCCCAGTGGGTGGTTAGTGCTGGGAAAGTTGCTCAAAAAGGTTCAGGGGGGAGTGACGCTGGAGGTGGGGAGGGTTTGGGCTGTGGGTCCAATGCCTGGAGCACCCAGGGAGCCAAGATCGTAGTTCCTCTCTGATCTGTCTCCTCACCAATGCAACCAACACGGACATTGTTCCTGCAGCTCTGGCATGAGACCCCTGTGCCCAGCATGGCCCATAGCGCATCCTGCTGCAGGGGAAGGAGAGGGTCTGGGTGATGCCCCACCATGCTCTGGCAGTGGGGTGCAGGTGGGGGGTGCCCAGGGAGATGGGAGGACTGGAGGACATGGGCTGCAGTCATGCTCGCCTACAGCAGAAGCCATCCTGGGTGAGGTGAGGCAAGGCCGGGCAGGAATAGGATGAGGGCGACAGGCAGGAGCAGCTCAGGGGCTGGGGAGAAGTGAGGTGGGGACTGGGATGGGGACACATGTGTGGAACCCTGTCAGAGGTTGGGGGGTCTGGTTCCACTGGTTCCTGAAGCTTGGAAGGCCAGCATGCACTGGGCCAAACTCAATGTCTGAGATAGTCTCGGGGGGGAAGGCACTTTTCACACCATTTTTGTGTGTCCAACTATTTATTCAAGGTGTGTACAACAGCTGGAATAATCATTAACTCATTAGTCCATATTTAACCAGTGTACAATTATGACACTTCATATGCAAGTTATGACAGTGATCAATCTGCAACCCTGTCAAAAGCCAAGGCCATTTGAACAAGCACAAGCTGTAATTAACTGAAGCAGAAATGAACTGAAACTGGAGCCACAGACCCACCGAAGATGGAACTGAACTGAAGATGCAAATAAGCTGGAGCCAAAATGAAGCTATAGAAGATGAAACCCAACTGGAGCCTAAAACATGCTGGAAGTAAGAACAAACTGGAGCTGTCCATGAGCTGGACCTGAAACAAACTGGGGGCAGAAACAAATGACCTGAAGCTGCAAATGAGCTGGAGCCCTCCATGAGTTTGACCTGAAATGAACTGAAGCTGAAATTAGCCAGAGCCATCCACAAGCTGGAGCCATAAACGATCTGGAGTTATCCACAAATTGAAGCAGAAAAAAAAATAGGGGCAGAAATAAAACAAAAAAAAAATGGGGGCAGAAGCAACCAACCTGAAGCTGCAACCAAGCTGGAGCTGCAAAGTCCCTGCAGTGTCTCCGGGTGGGCACAGGCAGGGCTGTCCCCAGCCAGGAGCAGGGCTACATGCAGGGCAGGCAGCAGCAGCATCCTCGGTGCAGGCAGCCCAGCTTCTTCCTGGAGGTGTGGGTCTCTCTGGCACGGGCGGCTCCCAGTGTAGCTGGGGATCCTTTTTCTGTCTGTCCTGGCACAGGGAGAGATGTGGGGCAGTCAGAGCTCCCTGCAGCACGGCACGACCCAAAGAGCCCCCGGAGCTGCTCCCCTGCAAACCCTGCTGCCTCCCGGGCATGGGCAGCTCTTCCCAGCCCCTCAGCAGCGCTTTCAGCAGCGGCTCCCTGGGGCTGCGCACCTGCAGTGGGAGGGGAAGGAGAAACAGTGATGGGACACCAGAAACCTCCCATTTCTCCCCGGGAGAGTGGGCAAGAGCCAGGATCTGGCTGAAACCCACCCACCCCGTGCAGCAGCAGCAGTGGCACTGACCGATGACCAGCGGCCCTGGGCTGGATGGGTCTGGCACCACACCAGTGCCAGTGGGATCCAGGCCGGGCTCCAATAGCACCCACCAGCTCTGAGAGATGCACACTGACACCCACAGTGATCCACCAGCGCTGCCCCTCTGGCACTGGGACGCCTTCTCCCTCCAAGGGCCCCATGGGGAGCCCTGCTAGGGGACAGCACCTGCCCTCTCTGTCCCTCTGCCACGCCGCTGGCAGGACGAGGGGCAAAGCCAAAATATCCCGAGCACAAAACCACCCCCTGAGCTCCAGGCAGGCCCGGCTCCCTCGCACCCACTCAGTCCCAGCACCCCTGGGCTATGGCAGCCCCCAGCACCCTGCTCCCATGGCCGGGGACATGAGCCTCGACCCCCACCCACCCCTCCGTCGCCAGGGATCCCCCGAAGGGACCCAGCCCCTCCTGTGGCACTGGAGATCCCCCAGACCCTTGCCAAGGTGCTGGAATGAGCCTTCCCCACACTTCGGCACAGCCACGCAGCCTCGGCTGTGCCACCAGCACATCCCAAGGGATCGGCAGCACCGGGACAGCCGTTGCTCCCTGTGCCCGGCCAGGCAACTTCACCATGTCACCGTCGGGGCTGCAGGAGCCAGTGCGGATCCCTGGAGTGGCCTCTGCTCCCACCGCGGCAGGTTTTGAGCTGAAAAAGAAGGATTTCAGTAAAAGTAGGGCTTCATGCAGGGCCCAGGGCTGCCCCAAGGCCCGGCCATGGCAGCATGTGACACTGCTGGCTCCGGCCCTTGGGCATCGCCTGCCAGGGTGACACCCGGCAGGGCTGAAGGACTGAACCCCGGTGGAAACCAGTTTGCCCCAGCAGCAGCTCCCACACTCACCAGTTCAAGCTCTCCCTGGCTCGGGCAGAGACACCCCCGGGCTGGGAGGGTTTGTCCTGCCGGGAGCTGCTCTGGAAAAGAGCTGGGGAGAAGAAACCAGCTGGGAGGAGGGATCCCGGTGTCAGGAGGGGTCACAGCTGCCCTGGGAGACCCCCAGCCCCGCCGGGTCCCCTCCTCCCCCGGGGGACGCGGGTGGGAGCCAGGGGCGGGAGCGGCTGGCGTGACCGAGCAGAGGCTGATCCCGCGGTGGGAATCGGGAGCTGCCGGGGACCCCCAGCCCCACCGGCCGAGCTGCAGCTGCTGACCCCGAGAGGGGACCCCTGGGGGTCGGTGCCGAAACCCGCCGCGAAAGTCACCGGGCCCCAGCCGGGCCCCCGCGGGGTCCCGCACCGGGGGGGGGGGGCAGAGGAGAACGAACCGGCTGCCGCGGCGGGCCGGCCCCGGCGGGGACGCGGAGCAGGAGCCCAGCGCAGGCAGCGCAGCGGCGGCAGCTCCCGCGGCCGGGAAACCCGGCGGGCAGCGGCCCCGCGGGTCCGGGGAGAGTCTCCGGCCGAGAGCGGGGCCCGGCCCCGGCGGGGCGGGGGTAGCACCGCGCTGCCCGCGGCGGGGGCCGGGACCCGCACCCACAGCCCGGCCACTACCTGCGGGCAGGGCACGGACCGAACTCCGGGCAGCACCGAGCGGGCAGCGGCCGGTGCCGCCGCTCCCGCGCCAGCGACGGGGGCGAAGGGAGGAAACGGCCCCGCTTTGCCCCGTGTCCCCCGTTCCCCTCGCCCGGCCCCGTCCCGGGACCCCGAGGCCGCCGGGGCGGCGGGGAAACGGCGTCACGCCCGGTTCCCGCCCGCCGGCTGCGGCCGGAGCCGCCCCGGCGGAGCCCCGGGGAGACGGGACACCCGGGCCCGGCGCGGTCGCAGCCGGGGCCCGGCACAGCGGCCCCCTCGCCCCGGCCCCGGCCCGAAGCACGCCCGAGGGCGCCGGTGTCCGCTCCGTCCCGGCGGGGAGACGCGGCGGCGGCCCCGGGAGCAGCCGCGGCAGGGCAGAGACCCGGCAGGGCCCCGCTGGCCAGAGACCCGGGAGCCGGGACCCCGCTGTCCCCGGCCCCGCGGCGGCGGCGCCCCCTGGCGGCCTCGGGGGGACGGGCCCACAGCCTCCGGTACTGGCACGGTCGCGGCGCCCGGACGCGACCCCCCGGGCCCCTTCAGCCGCACCCCCCCGCCGCGCCATGGCGCTCCCTGCCAGGCCGCCTGCCCGCGGGCCAGCCTGTAACGCGGCTCCATCCGCCCGTCCCTTGCCGGTGACTGACGGGGATCGGGGGTCAGGCGGCCTCAGAGGCTCCCGCTGCTCCCCCCCGATGCCTCCCAGGGGGATACCCACCTCAACCCCCCCCCCACGCCTCAGCTGTTGGCCCTTTAAACCTGCTTCCCACCCTCCGTGCCCCTTGGCCCTTCGTTAACCATTACTGCCTGGGGAGGGGCAGGAGGGCGGAGGTGCCGAGGCTCCCCGGGCCAGCCCCGCTGTCGACCAGTGCCCGCAGGGCTCCGGTAGGTACGGCCGGCAGCGGGGATGGGGGACCCCGGGTGGCAGAGCTGTCCCCGTGGCTCTGGAACCCCGTGGCACCCATGAAAGGGGCTGGAGCAGGGGGGGAGCAAGGCCGGACAGGAGAAGGGGTGATGCTGGGCTCTGTTCCTGGCTCCTCGTAGCTTGGGCTTAGCCCATGGCTGGCACCAAATGTGTCGGGGAACAGGGCATCCCCCGTCGGCACCGGCAACACCTCCGCCACGCGTGATCCAGGGTGGACTTCGCCTGACAGGGCGCTGTCCTGGACACAATCCAGCCACAGGATCCAGCCAGTCCCAAGACCACAGCAGCTGCCAGCAGGGAGGACAGTCAGCGCCGCAGGGACCCACCATCAGCCATGGGGAGGGAAGACGTGATCAGGGAGGAGCTGGGCAGCCTCCACGGCATCCCCCTCTACAAGTGCTTCGTCGAGGGCTGGCCACAGGTGGAGGCTTTCCAAGCCCGTCCAGATGACCTGCTCATTGCCACCTACCCCAAATCGGGTGAGTGGCCCTGGGGAAGGGGTGCAGGGGGGGGACGGGTTGATGCCAGCCCTTGCAACACTGCCCCTATGCTGCAGGCACAACATGGCTGAGCGAGATCCTGGACATGATCTATCACGATGGCGATGTGGAGAAGTGCCGACGGGATGCCATCTTCAACCGGGTGCCCTTCCTGGAAATGAAGGTCCCCGAGATGCTGAGTGGTGAGCCCCCCAGCCCAGCTTCCCCCCTGGGTTGGGTGGGGAGGGAGCTGAGCTGGGGTGGGGGTGAGGGTGCTGGGACTCACACTGCTAAGCCCCCTGTCCTGCAGGTGTTGAGCTGCTGGAGAAAACCCCATCCCCGCGGCTGGTGAAGACCCATCTCCCGATCCAGCTCCTCCCGACCTCCTTCTGGGACAAGAACTGCAAGGTAACGCTGTGGGTGCCCCACGCCTCTCTCCCCATCTGGTGGCAGGGAGGGGGCACCACTCTGCACCCCCCAACTACATCCTCGGCTGTCCCCAGGTCATCTACATGGCCCGCAACCCCAAGGATGTTGTCATCTCCTACTACTACTTCTACCAGATGGCCAAGATACACCCTGACCCTGGCACACTGAATGAGTTCCTGGAGACCTTCATGGCTGGCAAAGGTGGGGGCTGAGCCCCAGGGTGCCCACCCCAAAAAGCTGGTGTAGGGCACATCCCTTGCTGTCCCACTTTTTGGCTAACCCCTTGACCACATCCTGCAGTGGCCTATGGGTCCTGGTATGAGCATGTGAGGGGCTGGTGGGAGAAGAAGCAGGAGAAGCAGCTCCTTTACCTCTTCTATGAGGACATGAAAAAGGTGAGGATGGGATGGAGGGGAGGGCATCCCGGTTGCCCCCCCCAGCCTTTTTGGCGGCCACCCCATGTCAGCCGCCCTATAGGACCCACAGCAGGAGGTGCAGAAGATCCTGAGGTTCCTGGGCAAGGAGGTGGCGGAGGGGACAGTGGCGAGGATCCTCCACCACACCTCCTTCCAGGAGATGAGGAAGAACCCTGCCGCCAACTACGAGACCATGCCCACTGCCTTCATGGACCACAGCCTCTCCCCCTTCCTCCGGAAAGGTGGGGTTTGGCCAGCAGCGGAGGGCTTGGGAGGGGTGTCCCCGGGTTGTATTGCAGCCCCCATCTGTGGCTGCAAATATTTCAGAGGTGTCAGGATTTTCCCCACTTGCTTTCTTGCCCCCAGGGATCTCCGGGGACTGGAAGAACCACTTCACTGTGGCCCAGAACGAGCGTTTCGACCAGCACTACCAGGAGCACATGGAGGGCTCCGACCTCCACTTCCAGATGGAGGTGTGAGGGGCTCATCCCTCTTCTTGGGGGGTGCTCTGCTGCTCCCCACTCTTCCAGTGGGGAGGGTGGATCTGGACAAAGCATCCTTGTGCTGATTCACTTTTCGCCCTGTAATAAATTTGGATAAATGGAGGGTGAGCCATTGTCTGTGGGGAAAGGTGTGGGGGGGTGAATCCCCCAAATCCTGGGCAGTGGCTGGGTGCAGCCCCATGCTCAGAGGGCAAGAGGGTGAACACGTGTGGTGGATTTCTAGCCAGTGTTTGTCAGGCATCACTGGGGGCAGGCATCCTCCCAAAAACCACCACTGGCCCTGACACCTTGGGCCACCCCATCCCCATCCCACCAAGGTGTTGGGAGGGAGCAAAGATTGGTGAAGTGTGGAAAAACCCCAAAGCGCTGGTGAACCCGCTGCCCCTGCTGCAGCGCTCGCGTGCACAGGAGCTTTCACGCCTCTGGGTTGTGGCAAGTTTCTTGACAAAGTGGGTGGTGGCGGGGCTTTCCCTGGCTCCCCAGCCCAGCCAGAGCTTGTCAGCCTGTGGTTTGCAGAGCAAAGGCGAAAGGAAACACCTCCCTGCCTGTGCTCGGCAACATTGCTGTCCTTGCTGGATGGGGAACCCACCCTGCAACCTCTGACCTGGCTGCACTGAGCCTGTGCTTGGGGATGGCTGGAGCAAAACCAGTCCCTGTCTCACTGGGGGCAAGGGTTTGCTTTGGAACCTCAGATCCCCCAGTTACGCCCTGTTTCCAGCCTGTTCTTGAGTTTCCAACACTGCAGCTTTTTGGCAAGTCAGCCTCATGGGGTTGTTTCATCCCCAAAGAGATGCAACTTGGATCTGACTCCTAAAGAGCAGTAGCGCTATGAGGGGAGCTCTCCCACAGGAATAAATCCTTTTCATGCATTTATATAAATGCTGATGGAGATCTCTGCACTTCCCCAGCTCCTGGCTTTGCCTGCAGGGTTTGCCTGTAACACACAGCCGATTTTTCTGGTGTATGGACAGACGGAGGGGCAGGGAGGGCATGTCCCTGCCTGTGAAACACCCAAACACCTGATGGTGTGTCCTGCCTCAACAGGAACTTGGCCCTGGAGACAAATAAGGGATGTTTTTCTCAAGGTTGCAAACAGGCGAGCTGCTCCCCTTGCCTGGCTGCCATCTCTCCTGCCCTCCCAGCTCCCTCCCAGCTCGCGTTTGCCTATGAGAAGCAGGTAAGGAGGAGCATTTCGCTGCCGTGGGCACCTTTTACCGGAAACATGATATCAGCTGCACTCGTGCTTTGCAACCCTGCAAACTTTGGACCTGTATTTGAGTGCTTTGTGGGAGGGAGTGACCAAAGCCTGACGCCCACATCCCACTAGCGATCCCTGCGCCAGTGCAAGCAGCTGGGGACGTCCACGGGGGTCACCCCTGCATCAGGACGAGGTGATGTTCAAACCCCCTGGAACGTGGGTTGGGATTTCCTCTCTGTGTTTGCCTCTGCGGGTGGAGGGGAAAGCTGTGATTTCTACCCCCCCCTCCATCTGTGTGTTTACCGGGTGGGTGCTGAGCACAGCACAGCTCATCACAGGCATCTGGGGACCATTCCCAGGTTGGGGGGCTGTGTCCCCATCCCTGCTCGCCCCTTCCCTACACTCCTCCTTCGCAGCACCGGGACCAGGTCACACCACGTCTCTTCCCTAATGATGTCCCCCAGCCTCCTGCAGCCCCAGCAGCTCCCCCATGCCTCCATCTTCCTTGTGGGGAAGATAAAATAACAACCTGTCCCCCGCCAAGCTGCGGGTGAAGCTTTGTCTCCTCCCTGCCAGAGTGCCTGATGAAGAGGCTGGGAGATCCTGGCCAAGGTCAGGGGGCTCTGCCTGTTTTGGGGTATCCTGGCCTTGCAAGTGGAGGGCCTGTGTGGGGGGGTGTGGAGGGCTCAGAGGGGCTCGTTGTCCCCAGAAACCCCTGGAAGACAGAGGTGAGCCACAAAGCCGCACTCCAAAAATCACAGTGTGGGTGTTTCACAGCTGGCATCTCCAGCATTTCCATCCTGGCCAGCGGGTGGAAAGGTTTTCTGGGGAGAGTCCTGCAAGCACCTCTCCCCATTCCTGCTTCCTTCAAACCCTCAGGTAGACCCCCCATGCATGCCTTCCCCATGCCCCCATGCAACAGAAAACCAGGGAAAAAAAAGCTGGAGTGGAGCAGGGGGCAGAAAGCAGCTGAAACCCCAGGCAGAAGAGCCCCTGTGAGCTTTTACACCCCAGGAACAGTGCTGCCAGCTTGGGCTGATCTGAGCACCCCCCAGGGCCGGCCATGCCCCTTCACACTCTCTGCACCACCACTGGCCCCCAAAATCCCTGCAGGAGGCAGGTGCCACCTCCTAGGATGCCAGCAAGCAGGGGACAGTTTTCTTCCCGTGGCTAGGATGGTTGGGCTCAGCAGAGATTTTGGGGATCCCAGGGAATGAGGTGGCCACATAATGCTCCCTGCTGCCAACCAGCCCCCAGGCATCCCTGTGCCCAGCAGGATGGACAATCCGGACACCTACCTGCGGCAACCCTGGCGCATGGTGCACGGCATCCCCATGGTCAACGCCTTTGCCCACGACTGGGAGCGGATCGACACCTTCCAGAGCCGCCCTGAGGACATTGTGGTGGTCACCTTCCCCAAGTCTGGTGAGTGTCCCCAGGCACCAGACAAGGGCTGTGCTTGGGAAGGGGAACACGAGCCTGCAGCCCTTGGGGGGATGCCAAAAGGCAATGCCAGTGGATGGTGCCCCTCTGCTGCCTGAGATTGGGGTTCTGGTGGGAATGGTGCCAGCCAGACGCCCGACCTCTCCTCACCAGGCACCACCTGGGTCAGTGAGATCGTGGACGTGATCCTGCAAGGCGGTGACCCCGAGAAGTGCAAGCAGGACATTATCACCAAGAGGGTGCCCATGCTGGAGTTCTCTGCCCACGGGGAGATGCCAGCAGGTAGCAGGGTGTGGGGGCTTGGCGATGGGCACCCCTCTGGGGGCTGACCCCAGGGGAAATCTGCCGAGGGCCCACTGGGGACATGCTTTGGGGTGCCCCAGGGACGGACCTGCTGGCCACCATGCCCTCACCCCGTGTGGTGAAGACCCACCTGCCTGCACATATCCTGCCCAAATCCTTCTGGGAAAACCGCTGCAAGGTAACGCCCTCTGATCTCTGACCCGGGGGGCAGAGCAGTCCCCCTCCTCCCTCAGGGCAGGACTCGCCTCCCCACTGCTCCTTCTAGCATCCTAAGTGCTGTCAGGAGCCCTAGGGGCTGGAGCACCCACCCTGTTGGGGGTCCTGGGGCTGCTCCTCGTACCCCACGGCCCCTCTGCAGATGGTCTATGTGGGGCGCAACGCCAAGGACGTGGCCGTCTCCTTCTACCACTTTGACCTGATGAACAAGTTCCAGCAGCACCCTGGGACGTGGGCCCAGTACCTGGAGGAGTTCATGGCTGGCAGAGGTGGGGCAGGGCACCCCTGGGGGGGGTCACCCCATATCCCTTCTCCAGCCCCCCCACTGACACCTCCTGGCCGCTTTCTCCACGCAGTGGCATATGGCTCCTGGTACGACCATGTCAAGGTCTACTGGGAGCGGAGGAAGGATCACCCCATCCTCTACCTCTTCTATGAGGACTTGAAGGAGGTGAGGGACTGGGATGGATGGTGGTGTGGGGTCTAGGGGGGGTGGTAGGAGGGGTGAGCATTGGCCTGTGTCCCACAGGACCTTCGCCGGGAGGTTGCCAAGGTGGCCCAGTTCCTGGGGCGGGAGCTGCCGGAGGCGGCACTGGATGCCATCACGCGACACACCTCCTTTGAGGCCATGCGGGACAACCCCACCACCAACTACAGCATGGTGCCCTCCCATTTCATGGACCAGGGAATTTCCCCCTTCATGCGCAAAGGTGAGTGGGCCCGGGGGGCTCCTAGAACATCGTCCCTCATGGTCCCCTCTGACTCCATCTCACCCGGTCCCAGGCATTGCTGGAGACTGGAAGAACCACTTCACTGTGGCCCAGAACGAGCGCTTCGACCAGGACTACGCGCAGAAGATGTCGGGCACCGACCTGAGCTTCCGCACCCAGATATGAGACAGTGCTGTTGCATGCCCCCCCAACCCAATCCCACCAATCCTACTCCCTGGCAGCATCTCCAGCAGTGCCCCAGCCTGCCTGTGTCTGACTTGCCTTCCCTTGCCTAAGGGACTTTTGCAAATTAAAGAGGTTTTTTTCTGCATCTTCCTCCCAAATTTGCACCCATGTGAAAGCTTCTGCATTGCTACAAAGAGGTGCAGAACCTCATCCCACCTTGTATTGCCCCAGCCCCATGATGTCTGCCCAGGACATGCATAGGATATGCCTGTGTGGCTTTATTTGGAGAAATTTAAAAAGCCAGTATACAGTACAGAGTTGTTTCCAGCACGTGACAAATAAAAGTTTTTAGCACCTTCCACATGCACATCTTTACCATGGTCACGGCTCACATGGGGTCCCACAACCACCACCTCCTACCTCAGAACCTCCCTTGCTGATGGCACACTTTGGGTGGGGACGAGACACAGTACGGTGATGGCCATGTGCCCCCCTCACTGCTGGGGCCATGTGGAAGAGATGAGGTGAGCGGTATGAGGATGAAAACAGTTCAAGAGTGGCCAGGAGATGGACACAGCCTGGGGAGCATGAGTCCAGTCCTTCCACCCAGGAGCAATGAAACTGGAGGCAAAAGGAGGATTTTGCCACTCGCTTTTGTGCTGTTCCAGGGACCTGAAAGCTGTTATGCTGTGCCAGTGTCCCCGCAACCACATCACCCATCAGGTATGGCAGGTCCCAGGGGGTCAGAGGAAAGGGTCCCCTTGGCTGCTCCTCCTCTCACCGTGGCCAGGAAAACCACAGATAAAGGGCTGCAGCACCATGGCACGGGATGCAGCTAGGTAACTGGAACAGCACTGCTAAAAGCTGGTGCTTTTAAAATAGCTGGTTTTATGTCACAATCATTTAAGAAAATGAAACTGCAAGTTGGATGGTTGTTGGGTCCCGGTTCCTCAGATGCTGTCCTCTCCTGCCCATGTCCATCATCCTCTCTCCTGTTTGCTACACGTGCAAGACAAACTCGTCTGCAACCTGGAGGAAATATTCATTGCTTGTAGGCACAGAGCACCTCTGAAGATGTGATTTCTTTCTCAGGATCGGGTGAAATAGGCCAAGAAGTTAAAAAAAATGACTGAGGACCTGGGGGACAGGCAAGATGACAGGGATGCAGCCAGGCAGAACCCAGTGGTGAAACAGGAGCTATTGGATGTGAAACAGCTCCGCTGTGCTCCAGGGATGAGACTGACAGTCAGGTGGGACCTGTCTGGAAATATAGACAGAAAACTGAGTTAAATCTCACCATTCAGCAAAATCCTTGGAGTTTGGACATTAGGTACCACAAACCCAACAAAAGTGGGGGTCGTGGGCCTCGCAGCAGAGATGGGTCTTACCTACCTGGATGTGCGGGGAGAAAACGAAGAGAAAAAGAGAAGATACAGAACCGTGATCCCCCTTGGAAGAAATGTTATTTTAAGTCATAATAAAATAATTGCAAATGGTTTCTGGTTCTCTCTCAGATTCTGGGAGCTTCTCTGGCCTTCCAATCACCCCTGCTTTTCTCCTTAGATGTTTCTATTTGTGTGGAAGCACACAGATCTGTTGTTTGTTTCCCCAAAGCATCTCTGGTTTGTTAGATGACTCTCTAATGACACCTCTTTCCTCTTTGTAATTCAGGTAGCATCTCCTGTTATAGGGAGAAATGTACAGGGGCACCAAGCACACTTCAAGAAGTGCTTTCCTCTCAATAGGACCCAGCTTTTTTGTATCTCTTTTGTATCTTTTGTTCCTGGGCTCAAAGTGCAATCCTAACAGCACCTGCCCTCACTGCTGTAGAAATGGTGCTTGTTAGCAGCTGAAGAGATGCAATGTAACCAGCTAGGGGAGGCTAAAATGCTGTGTCCCAGAAGTTTTTGTATAGGCCCAAACCGCTAAGACCCCGGCAAAGAAACAAGTATTTGGTTATGAGGCCAGAGGGATTGCAGAAGTAACTTTGCCCTTAAATGCACCATCTAGCAAATCAAGGCAGGATGAGTGCAAACTCCTTCATAAATACCCTTGTAAAACCAGGACTTTGAATCCCTTGATATGGATGCAAGTGCCTCTCTTCCTGCTGCTTGCTGATGCCGAGGTGCACACGTGGCGGGTGAAAGCCCTGGCAGGGACGGAGGAGCCTTCCTCCTCCCAGCCGTGCAGACGCCTGGGAGCAGAGCCATGGGCTGCAGAAGGGCTTTCCTGCTGGCTTAGAGGTAGGACTCAGGGGAAGTCCTTGAGGCTCACAGTAAGAGTGGATGAGGGTGCTCTCACATCTCGTGCAGAGGCTGATGACACCCAAAGCAGAGAATGTTTCTCCCTCTCACTTCTCCAGCCTCGAAACACCCCAGGTGCAGGATACAGCAGTCCCAGCCAAAATCCCACCTATCCCTCCAGTGCAAACAGAGGAGAAAACACAAACCTATCCTGGTGAAATAACCCCAGTGATGAAATGGCATCCCTCACAGTTACGAGGTGAAGCCCAAGTCCAAACCTGCAGACCTGATTTCCTGGGAGCAGAGGGGGTGCCTCTCCTTGCCTCCCAGACAGACGTGCAGAAACACTCCTCCACACTCCAATCAGCAGCAGCTGCGGTGCTCCCCTCTGCATCCCAGACCAAGCTGTGATGGATCAGCTCCAAACCTGCCATATCAGAGGCAAAGCACTCTGCCTTTCCTGCATGGTGAAACACAAAAACAGTCGTGGTCACAGGCAGTGCTGGCAAGGAGACTGTATCCGAGGTCACGTGCCGAAGCCAAGGTGCGGACTTCCCACATGGATATACCCCTGAGGAATAAGTGGCAGGTGTACTGCTTGTGTACCAAGGCCCAGGTACAAACCTTGTGCTAGCAGCTTCCAGTGTCAAACAGCAAAACTTCACTCTTGAGAAACACAGATGTGGCTTAGGAACTTGAGCAGGCTGCATCCAAGTAAAAAAAAAGTAATTTCTGGTAAAGTTCCCCTGGCCAGAGGTGAGCTTTGCTCTGCTTCCAAATTCCTTTTTTAGACTGAAAAGCCAGTAAGAAGCTACAGTACAGCAGCAGAGTTATGTACAACTGGTGGATTCAGCCAAAATTTAGCAGGGATTTCAATTTAGTTTTCATTCCCCTGCAGAACTATGAACACACAAATGCATTATAGCATGTGAATACATTATATGTGGCTGAACGCAATGGCTGGTAGCCAGCTGTTCAGGGGAACCTCTGCTCCGTGATAGCCTGGTCTTTGCCCAACTCCTCCCTGGCCCAGCAGAAAACTCATCCACTGAAATAAATCATTGTCAAGCTGACCTGGCACAGGGAAAGGCTTCGCATAGGAGCGTGAGCAACAAACACACATGAGAGGGTGGGAGGGAGAGAGCAACTGCCCCTTTCTGGGCTGGTGAGCCATTAGGTGAGTCCCATCATGTCTATACCCTCAGTAATTGCAGATTTGACCAGCTCCATAGCACTCAGCTTTCCCTTGGGGGTCAGACCAATGCTCGCAAGACTGGGGTGTGCCATAACTGCAGGCAGCTTTGTCAAGTCTCCGCTGCTGCACCTCACTGCAGAGCTGGTGAGGACAGGGTACAGCACCTCTTCTCCCCCCAAAATGCACAATTCCTAGCAGGGACACAACACTTGGCCTGGACCTTCTCTCATTTCTTTTTTTTTTTTTTTTTTTTTTCCTGTCTTTGCAAAGTGGAAATGGCTCCAGTGCTAGCCACCCTGGTTTCTATATGTGCTAGCCACCCCAGTTCTATAGGTTTACATGCCAAGGTGCCCCATAAGCATTGCAACAGCAGTGAAGAGAGTTCATAAAATCTTAAACTGAATCAATAAAAACCAACTGTTTTAACTATAAACCTAGCCTGTGGTATTTTTGTCCTACAGCTGCAAGGTAGAGGTATAAAGACATAATTTAGCTGAGAAAGGTGGTTATGGTAAGGCTATTTTAGCTCATTAACTTTTGCTGGAGTTTCCCTATTACCCCTGGGGATTACATGGGAGTAGGCGTTTTACCAAGCACTTGCACATGTGCCTGTGCAAAATTGCTCAATCCACTCACTTCTCTCTGTACCCAGGGATGAGCCAACCTTGCTATTTTCCCCATCCAGCCTTCCTCTTTCCCCCCCTCCCCCCCAAATGTTAGTCAAGACTTTCAAGTCTGCTTTCAGTCCAGAAGGTGCTTTACTGCAGTAAGTGAAAGGAAAGCCACAGTCATTTGGTGCTCTCAGGGCAAAAGCTTCCCTTTACTACCCTGGCACTGAATTTTTGAGGTGCTGCTTGGCGTCAAGGTTTGCTAGAAATAAAGGTGCCATGTACATCATAACCCCCATAGAGCAAAATGGTGAAGAGATCCGTATGTGGAAAACACTAGTTAGTATTGCCTAACTTTTGCATAACTCTCCTTCACCTCAGAAAGCCTGTCATTATTTTACAAGGCTTGGAGGGTGTGTCAGTGTCTTCAGCACTTCTACTTAGTAATGCTAGATGTGCGAAACACAGACACTTAACACCATCTACTTTCTTCAGCCCCACTTTTCTCTCATTTGCTGGATTTTGTCCTTTAATCCTCTCAAAATGCTTATCTTCTCTGCATTAAGAGTAATCCAAGTATCACCTTTAAAAGCTGGCCATGGAAACAGACAAATTTAACCATCTGGTTCCTTAGTAATAGCTCTCATTTGCTACAGAGGAACTAGCTACTGAGGGGTTAGAAATGAAACCCAAGTTCCCATCTGCCCTAGCCCACATGAACATGGCCTTTCAGTAGTTGCTGAAAAAGCTTTAAGTTTCTTAGAGAACTTTACCAAATAAGCTAAATTAGCCTGAAAACAAAGGTCTATGGAGTTCATAGTGAAAGTCCTGGCTGTAAGGCCAAATTACTGTTGAAACACGCTGGCATAATTGCCCTGAATTCTGAGGGTTTGGAAAAAGTCAGGACATTATGGACAATGTTTAAAAACCATGAAGGTGCATCTTTAGATTCCTGTATTTTCAAGTCATTAAAAACTTGCCTAGATCTCCAGAATCAAGAGCCACACACCCAGCACAGGTAATATAACAATTTTTGAAAAACTTTGCCAACAAACCACAAGTTTTCTCTTTGTTCCTGTAGACAGTTTATAAACAAGTCTATTACTTAACAAACAATTTTGTTTTGCCAGCTGGGACCCTAAAGGGAGTGAAAGTCTTTTTAGCAGTCAGACACCATATTTCTGACCTACAGGATGCAAAGTCCTTCTGAGAATCTGGCTCTGTAATAACATTATAATATACCCTAGCATGGGGAAGACCATCTCGACTATTAAATTACTGGAGCATAACAAAGCAATGAATAATCCCAGAATACATGCCTTGTTGTGATCATCCCATATTGTATTACCTCCTCCTTTTAAAAAGCCCAGTTCAGAGGGTAATTTATTTAAGCTCCTTCTGTCCAATACCCAACCTCACCAGAGCAGCCCAGGCACAGAGGAGCTGAGCAGCACGAAACAGAAGCAAACCAGTGTAACAGTTTGCACCTTGCAACTCAGAGCACAATGCTTACATACCTTGGAAGGCTCCGCTAGGTAAGATCTTTTTGCTGCATGGCATTTGTTCTCCAAATTGTATTGGATTGAGTGTATCATTATGTGCATGAGTTTTAGCTGTCATTTTGGCTCCTGGTGGTCAAGAGCTCCTTCTAGGACATAGCACCTTACATGCAAGTGGCAATTTTCCAAGTGAGAGCCACCCCAGAAGATGTAGGTTTTGCTTTGAGAAGGACCTTTAGAGGCTAGCAGGGCCCCGGACCCATGTTCAGACACCTGACCTGAGCCCACAACATGACCAGGTGACACACCCCAGACAGTAGCAATGAGCTCCCTGTGTTAAGAGTTGTCTGGGAGCAGTTGGAAACCAACCGTCACATATCAGAACAAACTACGTGTTATTATTGGCATTATCAACACCCAAATGAAGGATTTTCTGTCTTCTCACAGCATGGGAACCATCAGCACTTCTAACATCTCACCCTGAAAAAAAGATGCCCCTTCCAAGTCAGCCATGGCCTGGCTTAAATGTACCCTGTGGCCTCTCCTTCCTTGGCCTGCCTCTGGCATCGCTTCTTCATGCGAGCATTGCAAGCAATTTGTTTGAGTATCAGAGCTGGCATCCAGGGGACTGGCTCACTTGCAGTTTCTTCCTCTATAAAGATGGACTAATTTGAATGAATGGTGAAACGTGGAGAGGCAGCAGCTCTCTGCAGGGGCTGGGGCATGACTGCCCGTAATTCATATACCAGGAGGGATATGGTAGCAGAAGGGTTGAGGAGGCTTAGGGATGCTTACGGTATAATTTGCCACTGCTAGTTCCATCATAGGTGTCCCTTCACCTTGTGTTGCCCAGGGCTCTTGCGCCAAGTCTAGCTGTATATTCAAGCAAGAACTCCCTGTAGCACTGCTGCCTGTCAGCTAAGTAAGCCCCTGCACTGCCTCTGGAAGGGAAGATGGAGAAAGCTGGGAAACCCCCAGAATAAGAGAAATACATTTTTAAGTACAGGTAGGTTTGCTGCCATAAGTAATAGCAACATTACAGTACGCAGATACCATGGCTGTTGCAATTGAAAATAGGTATTTTAAAATCAGATGTGGTCATACATCCTCCAGCAAATCTCAGTATTTCTCCAGTGTTGACAGCAGTGCCACTTATTTGCTAATACTTATAGTAAATCTGCCAGCATTTACTGATACAGTAATTACACAGCTAGAAGAGATCCTCTGTTATTTGCTTTTATTTCATGGTAAGGATTCCTCAGAAAAACTACAAAAGGTATAAAGAAATAAAGGATGAAATTCTTCTTGTGCAAAGGGAATAGCTTGAAGGCAGACATTTGACAGCAGCAGGGATTGCTGCCACTTTGCTAGCCAGGGAAAGGAGTTCCCTCAGGGGGAATCTAACAAGATAGAAAGCAGAAAGGGAAAAGTGAATCACCAAACATCCTTTTCTGTCTTTTCAGACCTGAGACCAAAGTGGGTTTTAAAGGCCCCACCTGTGTTACAGGAAACTCTTGTTTTTGCTAAGAGTGCAAGTAAAGAGCCATCAAACACAAAACAGAGGTGCAGCACTCCCAACTGGAAGGAAAAACTCCCAGGCTACCCAGCCCTTAACCCTGCCATGGCCACAAGAACCACTGGCTCTAAGAAATACCTCCAGCTGCTCCTTTTTCAGGTTGCTTTTCTAGGGCCTGTCTTCTGTGGGAACGTGTTGGTCTGGCCAACAGAAGGCAGCCACTGGCTGAATGTGAAGATAATTATACAGGAGCTCATCCGCCGTGGGCACAGCGTTACCGTCCTGGTATCCAACGCTTCCCTCTTCATTAAACCCAGGGCTGAGTCCATAGAGAAGTTTGAGGTCTATAACGTGCCCTTCAAGAAAGACACCATTGAGAAGCTGATTGAAGATGTAGTGGCACTGTGGCTGAATAACAGGCCAACCACCTTGACGTTCTGGCAGTTTTACAAGGAGCTGGGAAAACTGTCCAAAAACTGGCACCAAATGAACAGGCTAATGTGCAATGCGGTGCTAACCAACCGAGAGCTGATGGCCCACCTGCAGGGGTCTAGCTATGACCTGCTGCTGTCAGACCCAGTGACCCTCTGTGGGGATCTCCTGGCTCTCAAGCTGGCTGTCCCCTTCATCTACTCGCTGCGCTTCTCCCCAGCCTCCACCGTGGAGAGGCACTGCGGCAAGATCCCAGCCCCACCGTCCTACACACCTGCAGCCCTCTCTGAGCTCACCGACTGCATGTCCTTCAGCGAAAGAATAAAAAATATCGTGTCTTACCACCTGCAAGACTACGTTTTCCAGAGCTACTGGGGAGAATGGGATATCTACTATAGCAAGGTCTTAGGTAAGCGTTCTGCTGCTTCACTTCTCATTACACAGCCTCCCCGCCTTACAACCTGCAGAGCTAGGAACCTGGGAGGGTCGCAAAGTCAAGGTCTGAGAGAGGTCAGCAAGACGTTTGACATTATGTCCCTATGTGGAAAAGGGAATGAGCCACCAGGGTCCATCAGTTGCACCCACTCCCTGTCAGGGTGCTGTGCTGCTATGCCACTGCATTAAGACAGGGATCAGTGCTCATCCCAACTGATGGAGTTGGCTTTTGCCATTATTATTTTTAATGGGGAGGTTTAAACAAATTCCACACCATATAGGGCCCTCAGCAAGGGAGCTTAGCTTACACATTTCCCCCCCTCAATGATTGCTTGCAGGAACAGAGCTGTTTTTCTAATTCAGAGTATCATAACAAGGAGGGGGGAGCTGGTGAATTACGAGCCAGCCCCGCCACCCTCAGTAGCAATACTGAAATGCATTGTGACTTTGTAAGAGACTTCACTTACGTCACTGGTCATATAAAACCATTCCTCTCTGCACAAAACAAGTTTTATTAAAACATACCCTCCACCCACAAGCAAACAGTAAACGCAACGAGTCTTCCTCTGCAGGCTTTTCTTCTGGACTGTTTTGAGTGAATATGTAGAAAAATATGTTTATTTAAGCATTAACCATATGTGATCAACATGCCATTTTTACTAACCTCACACTGAGCTCATGAAAAAGCAAAAGCCTTGCACAACAACATAAGGAAAACATTGTGTAACAGAACTGGGCAGAAGCCCAGTAATGACGATTTTTAGCACAGTGAAGAGGACTTACATTATTTCTTAATTGCACATCAGAAGGGTGACCATAAATAAAACTGTTTAACAGATTTTCTAGTTCAACTTAAAGTGCATAATTGGCACCTAGTGGCAGGCAGGACAGCCCACACCATCACCTACCAGTGCAGGCCTCCTGCGATGCATCCTCTGGAAGAGGCAAGTTCACATGAGGACAGTCTTACTCTGATACTGGAGTCACTTGCCATATAGTTTCATCCACTTTGAGATGCAACTTTTTAGCTGCAGCCCTGGATCGCCACCTTAAGTGCACTGTAAATGGATGCTCAGTGTCTTCATAGAGCAAAAGGGTGCCCACATAGTGGGTGAACATCTTTGCTGCACACCCAGCTGTTCTTCAAAGAGTCAGAAGAATGAAAAAGTCACCTTTTCTACCAAACAAATAACACAGAGACTGTAGTTAGACAGGCAAGAGGGCCTGGATGACCAACAGGACACAATCCTCGCTGGACTGAGCCCCCCAGGGCTGACAGCTCTCCCCATGGCTCCAGAGGAAGCACATCTTCCAGCTTCAGCTAGCTATTTACTACCAGATGGTGCCAGCTGGTCCCAGTCACCCTTTTCCCCAGGAAAACATGCTGTTATCCAGGCCAGGATTTCACGCCAGCTACCTTGGCTCCCTGCCCTTTGGAGCACTGCAGTGTCACACATACCCAGCCCAGCTTGGGAGTGCTGCTGCTCGGGGCAAAGGAAGGCCACGGGGGCATTGCCATGCAGAGCAGGCTATGGCTGGGAAGGAGGTGGCAGTGCTGTGGCTGCTGGCTGTGTTGGGCTGGGGGTTCGGGGGGAGGGTATTGGTCTGGCCGGCTGACAACAGCCACTGGCTGAACATGGAGTACATACTCCAGGAGCTTGTGGTCCGGGGTCACGAGGTGACCGTGCTGCTGCCTTCATGCTTCCTCATCCTCAACTCCACACAGCCCTCACCCTTTCAGTTTGAGGTGGTTGAGGTGCCGATCACCAAAAAGGAGATGGCTACTTTACTGGAAGAGGCTTTCTATTTTTGGTTTTACCAGGAGAGAGCGCTACCTGTCTGGGCAAGCCTTTACAGGATAGCTCAACTGGTGTACAAGCTGGAGAACGTAACCAAAATCATTTGTGATGAAGTCCTGAAGAACGAGGCGCTGCTGGAGAGACTGAAGGCATCCACCTTCGACGTCCTCTTGGCAGACCCACTGGCACCCAGTGGGGAGCTGTTTGCTGAGAAGCTGGGTATCCCCTTCGTGTACACCATCCGGTTCTCCGTAGGCAACACAGTGGAGAGGCTCTGTGGGATGCTCCCAGCACCTCCTTCCTACGTACCCGCCACCCTAAGCCACCTAACAGATAGGATGTCCTTCCTGGAAAGGCTAAAAAACATCTTCTCCTTCACTGTGCAGGATATCATGTATCATTACCTTGTCTGGGGAAGCTGGGATCAATACTACAGTGATGTTTTAGGTAAGGCTGCTCTTACTTCCAGAAATTACATCTGCTGTACACACAAGAGTAAATACCCAGAGCTTAGAGGTTAAGGCACAAATCAGGGGCAAGACAGCCCTGAACTCACTCTCCTTCCCCCAAAATTCCTGTGTCAGGTCAAATAATCCAGGCAAGTGCAAATGTTACCTGTTAATCCTGACCTGCTACACCAGTACAGCTAAGTCCATACAGATACTCCTATGATAGGTAAAAAAGTGCTAAAGCCACAGAGCTCATCAGTCATATTCACAGATGAATCATGACAAACACTAAGAACAGCAAAATACTGCTATATACCCACCAAACACTAGTGCTGAATTAAACCTTTTGAAGTAGAAGTAAAAAATGGAAAGCTTTTGGAAAGCTGTACAACAATACTACCCTTTTTCCCCTAGTACCCCTTTTGCTTGCTAGCTTATCTCAAAATGAGAGATAATGGCCTCCTCTGGTCTTTTAAAGGCTTGGGAGAGCAGCTGAGCTCCAATTTGCAGTGATAAAAGGCCCCCAGCAGAGATAGGGTTCTTTGCTTTTCTGAAAGCATCTAAAAGAAACACTAGAAGATAGCTGCATTTATAAGTTTTTTTCTTTTTTAAATAACAGTCGCAAAATTATTTTCACATTTTTGCTCTAAGTGATTATTGTAATGCTTAAAAGGAAACAGGACGAACACACATGCACGGTTGGTGAGCAGATAAAATGGGTATTATTTCAATTTGAGACAAGCGTTTTTATTTGTATTTCACTAGTAGGGTGTAATTCTGCTAAGAGAGCGAAGTTGTTAAGATATCCTACTATTAAGAGTACCTGGCTGTGTGTTTATTTGTGTTGTTTATCATGTTTGACAGAGACTAGAAAATTTTGTGCTGGCAGGTTTGCTGATCTCTTGTTGTGTAAGCCTCAGAGCTGCCTGGGTCTTGTGTTGTCTTTGTTATTGTTGAATGTGGGGTTTAGCATTTAAGGCCCCATGTGCAATACCTGTTTTGTGAGCTCTGTTAGCTTAGCTGTTCTCTACCCTGACTGTGATATGCTTTGATCTGGTGTGTATCCAGCCCTGGAGGAGGTGTGAAAGGAAGGGGCAAGCATCTCACAGAAATGGGGCAACGTCTCAGCTCCTGAAGTGTATGCACACTTCTCTTTGTCCTTGGAAAATCTTCTTCAGGGTTCCCATTATTCTAGCTGTTTTCCTAGAGCTACCTAAAGGCTTTTTCAAGTGATGGAGTTGAAGACTGCTTGCTCCACTGTCAGTCCAGTGAGGGGAGCTCATGGGGTGGTGCTGAGCTCTGGAGGAGTGCACAGGCTCTTTAGACTCTGAGCCTCATGCGCCCTCTGCTCAGGAGACAGCAGCTGACTGTTCTTTTCCCTGAACACATCAGTAGGACCAAGCATCTCCACTACACCTGCAGGATAAAGTCAAGAGGAGAAATCAGGTCTGTCTTGGCAGGATAAAGTAAAGAGGAGAAATCAGGTCTGTCTTGGCAGTATCTGTCCTGGACTACATGATATGGATACACTGATGCCAGTTTGCAGCATCCTCCAAGGAGAAGGCACAGAAGCAACAAGGTGAGCAAAACCTGTGCTCCTCACCTCCTCCAGTTTCTCTCCTGGGGTGGCCTGATGCTGGAGTCCTCTGTACCAGGACTGTGCCCTTCCGGCAGCAGTGCTGCGTGTCCACAGCATCTGGCTATAGAGAGGACACAACTAGAGCACCCTGTGGGCTAGTTGTGAATCACTGCAGACATTTTGCACCCAGTAACTGAGGAGATAAGAATTGTAACCAGCTTTACAATCAGGTTGGTTCTTACAGGGCAAAGAAACAAATCTAGGCTGTAGTCAAGTGGTAAGATGGGGTTCATCTTGCAGCTGTTAACAAAGTCCCATGAGCTGCTCACGTGCTTTCCCTAGCCTGAGCTCCTGTTTGGTACAGGAAGGATTATCCTCACCTTGAAGATGTGGTATGAGGGTATATTGATTTTGGCTGGAATAGAATTCATTTTCTTCACAGTAGCTTGCATGGGGCTATATTTTGGATTTGTGATGAAAACAGTGTTGGTAACACTGGGATGCTTTAGTTATTGCTGAGCAGTGCTTACACAGCATTAAGGCTTTTTCTGCTTCTCACACTGATCCTCCCAGCGAGGAGGTTGGGGGTGCACAAGAAGTTGGGAGGGGACAGACAGAACAGCTGACCCTGGGTGACCAAAGGGATATCTCATACCATGTGATGTTGTGCTCAGCAAAAAAAGCTGGGGGGGGGAAGTCTGCCAGGGTTGCTGTTGCTCTGGGACTGGCTGGGCATTGGTTGGGTGATGGTGAGCAATTGTTCTTTTTTTGCATTACTGCTTTTCCTTGGTTTTATTTTTGGTTTTTGCTTATTAAGCTGTCTCTATCTCAACCCATGAGTTTTCTGCTTCCCTCCCTTTTCCCCTCCTACTGTGGAGGAGTGAGAGGCTTTGTGGTGCTTAGCTGCCTATGAAGATTAAACCACCACATAGGAAAAGGGCTCCTGGTCCTCACATGCTGCAAAACGCACTTTGTGGTGAGTAGAAATAGGAGTTGCCGTCATTTTGAGATCAGCGGTGGCTCTGCAGGAGACTCTAGAATGGGATTTGCTGCTTGCCCAGTCCTCCCATGACTGCCGCGTTCTGACACGCCCTCTTGTGAAGCTTGGCATCTCACTTTTATTGGCTGGCACTAAAGTGGTTGCACACTGGAACAGTTGAACTGCTTCCAGCTCAGTCAGACTGGAGTGGCACATGGGCTGCTGAGATGATGGGGCCAAGGTTCCCCTGGCTGCTCTGGGCCTGTGCATGCTGCTGGAGCGCTGGCTTTTGTGGGAAGGTGGTGGTCTGGCCCACTGATGCAAGTCACTGGATCAATGTTAAAGTGCTGCTGGAAGAGCTTGTTCTCCGGGGTCATGACGTGACTGTGCTGGTGCCCTCAAGCAATCTGCTCATTGACTACCAAGACACCTCCTCCCCCTTCACCTTTGAGGTCCTGCAAGTCCCCTTTACCCAGAAGACCCTGCACGCTGCCATGGAGGACTTCCTCAATTTCTGGATGAATGAGGTCTCTAATGTCTCTCCCTGGAAGATCATGTGGAAGATGAAAGAGGACCTGGAGGTCTTTACCAATATGTCCAAGCAGGTCTGTGACACCTTGGTGATGAACCCTCAGCTGATAGCAAAGCTGAAGCAGGCCAAGTTTGATGTTCTGATCGCTGACCCCCTGTCTGCAGGTGGGGAGCTCGTAGCAGAAATCCTAGCAATCCCTTTTGTCTACAGCTTCCGCTTCTCCGAGGGGAATGTGGTAGAGCGGCTATGTGGTGGGCTCCCATCCCCACCTTCTTATGTGCCTGCTAGCACAAGGGGGCTGACAGACCAGATGTCCTTTGTGGAAAGACTACAGAACTTCCTCTTTTACTTTTACATGGATTTATTTTTCTTGAAGTTTTGGCGAGACGAATGGGACGGGTACTACAGTAATGTCTTAGGTAAGGCAGCTGTTGTATGGTTTTTCCTCTTGCACAGGTTGTGCCTTTTGAATGTTCTGGGAGCTCAGTGCTGTTGTCTCAAACTCCTTCTCATTGGCCAGCAGAGATGGTAATCGCGTTTTGGTCACATGGAGGCTGTGCTTTCCCTTTTAGGTCTGGTCTGGTCTAACAGACACCAGTGCAGTTTTGCTCTAATTCCCCTTGAGGACCTTCAGAGCATGTAGTTCTAAATTCTGTCAGTGATGATACTGCTGGTGAGCTCTTGCAGTGAGCTGTATGCCCATTTTAGTGCTTTCAGAGGACAGCTGTTGCCTCTTCATCTTGATGACAGGCACTTCTACAATTAAGATGGTAGTAGCTAAAGGCTGGAGGGAAAAATCGTTCCTTAACTAAGTGTAAGGCACTGGACTCCACTGACAACAAAGGGATGGAGTTAACCCTGTTGTAACTAGGACCACTGGCTGTCTCTGGACAACAGCAGAGCAAAAAAGCACCCTTCATTCATATTGCATGCACTGTCTGGAGGTATCATCTTGCAACCCTGATGAGTACAGCATGTGAAGCGGGAATTCATGTTCTCCAATAACAAATGCTAAGAACTGTCACCTTACCGTTTCACTCAGAGTTTGAAATAGTCTCCTTAAACTACATACATACCTGAAATTTTTGTTCCAACCTACTACAACTCAGGCTTGATTCAAAGTCTATTAAAGAGACCTATTAGTTCAATGGACTTTGAATCTTGTACAGAGTATCTATGAACAACAAGCACAAGGGCATCTATTCTGTTGCCCTCCAATCTCTTCCTGTGTTTCCCAAGAACACCTCAGTGCAAACTAGCCCCTTTTCCCTGGATTGACTTTTTTTTAAATACAATTTAAGAATTAATTACACCTCTGTATCACTCTACTTCTAATGCAGCCTTAATTGTCTCTCCAGTAACTTTGTAACTGACTCACTGCTCTTTACTTAAAATAATATTTAAGAAAATTTACTGGTGTAAATTGTAACGCTGATCAAGTAGTATAAGAAGATGCCCTACAGATAATTTCTATCTTGCCACTTATTTTGCTTGGTTCCTGCTTGCATTAGCCTGACTTTGGACAATCACTTACCAACACTTCTAAGCCTTTTACCCTCCAGTCCCACTTTGTGGGGAAAATACTGCAAAGACAACTTGCAACATGTACCTGAGAATATATATTTTTCCAAATGGGAAGCTATAAAACAGTTTTACCCATCGGATTTTTTTCTATAGATAGATTTCTAGAGACACTGGATTTTGCATAAAATGACATTCAAAGCATCTATGGATTTGGCCAAATTTTCCCAATACGTGTCCAAAGGAGCAGACTCAGTCCCCGAGAGAACTAAGGATGGTTGTACCTGTCTTTTATTGTAGTCTGAGCAGCTACTGACTGAGTCATCATTTGAAAAATGCCACAGAACTTTGTTTAAAAACTTTCCTCCTCCCTGACTGGTGATCATCACTTTGCAATTCATATATTTTTTATTTGGAACTAAATTTTCTGTGATTGTTCTCTTCCCCAAAGTGTGTTTTTATTACAAGCACAGGTAATGAAGACTTTCAGTGGTACAAGAATTGCACTTCTGTATCAGAAACTAAATACTTCCCACTTACTCTTGTACTGCTCGAAATTCATCCTGAAGGTTCAAAATCCTTTTAAATATTGTACTGCCTTGTTCGTGGCAACCTGCCAAGACCAAACACAGGACAGGGTAAGGAATAGGTCTGGATTTGTCCGTATTTTCATTTCATGCATGACTTTACAGACTACACTTGATAATGCCAAGGGTAAGGCTCCTGTTTCACAATCTACAGCAAACAAGACCATTCCCGTGTGTGTTGTAAACCCCTTGTACTTTGTCCGTAGGGAGGCCCACAACCCTGTGTGAGACGATGGGGAAAGCAGAGATATGGTTAATCAGAACATACTGGGATTTTGAATTTCCACGGCCTTTCCTGCCCAACTTTGAGTTTGTTGGAGGACTTCACTGCCAGCCTGCAAAGCCGTTACCAAAGGTATCCCAACTTTGTTCTGCCATTGGTTGGTCGTTTGCCCAGCAGAACAAAACCTGTTTCTTTCCCTGATCAACTGTGCAAGCTATGTCCTGAGAAAGCTCATTCTTAAAGAAGATGTTCTGCTACCAGTGGGGAGCATGGAGCCATTTAGCAACCTGTCAGTACTCGTTCAGTACAGCTGAGGTCAGCAGGAGGGAGTATAGTGTTTGTTTTAGGAAAAAAAGGTGCTACCTCAGAGTAGTTAAGTGTAAGATTTAATTCTAAGATACAGACTTGCAGCCCAGGGTAATGTTGAAATACCTGCTGCAAAAAGGCACTGTGACGGGACAAATTCTTTAGATAAAATGGAGTCAAGACTTGCAGAAAGAGATGAGTGATAAACACTTCTTTTATTGTTGCTTAGTTTAAGACATCTTAAAGGGAGTAAAATACTCAGCATCTCCAGCCTATGCTCTGCCGTGACTGGCAATATTCAGGTAGAATTTGAAACTCACAGGTACTGATGACAGCAGAACAACAAGCTCTGGTCTAGTTTATCACTCCTGCAGGAGCCTTAGAGGAGGTAGGGTATATTCAGTGCAAGTTGTCTACTAAAAGCAACCTTCTAACCCTCTTCCCACTCCCCTGTAGCAGGGGTTGAGTTGGGGGAAATGGGTAACCATTCTCTTTTGGATGCTACTGCTCCATTTCACATGACACTAACTGAAAAAAAGAACAGGAAGACCTACTGGTGTGATTTGTAGAAAATCTGCTTAGCAACATGGGGTGTATTGCAAGAAGTAGAGAACTGGCTAACTAACAAAGTGACAGCAGCGACTCGATGAATCTCTGATCGGGATGCCGAAAAGCCCTGTCAGTTTTCAGCACTTTCCCTTCCTGCAGAGCTATGAAATGCAAAGTACTCATTCTAGGAAAATCCAGAATCATGACTGACTATGCTAGGGAGGGTGTCATAGGGTATGGCCCTCTCACACCAGTGCCAGGATCCATTCCTGTTATTTGTACTCTGAAAGAAATGTGTCCTGAAACTGGTTGACTTGCTTCCAAAAAGACAAAGCTTCTGTCACCTGCCTCAACTTGTCCTGGTCCTTTCTAGGGAGAAACTGTTTTGCATAGGGCCAGGTCTATCTCTGTAAGGCCCTTCTGTCAGCGGAGGTGCTCATACACCACGATCATCTCCCTGATGAACTAAAAAGGTTATGCTCTCTTCTGTGTAATCTGCAGTGCATAATTACTCTTAGAATGTTTTCTGCCTCTCCTAGGAAATGGAAGAATTTGTTCAAAGCTCAGGGGAGCACGGCATTGTGGTATTCTCTCTTGGGTCGATGATCTACCAGCTAACTGATGAAAAAAGTAATCTGATTGCCAGAGCCCTCAGCCAGCTTCCACAAAAGGTGAATTTCCTTTTGAGTCTAAACCAACGTGCCTTGTTTTTTGTCACTCCTGTTGTCTTCAGCGAGCCTTTTATGTTTGGATTGGCCTGGTTTTTATTTGCATCTCTGCTGGATGTGCCCCAGACAGGATGCTGGGTGCTGCAGAGAGGCAGACTGTCGAGTCACCTCATGGGGAGTTCTGGCGTTTCCCCTTCTCTGAATCAGACGACATGGAGGTGCGTCCATAGGCCAAAGTATAAAAATCACTCTGTGATTCTTATAAGCAGCACATAATAAATAATCAAAGAGCTGAACTGGAGCCAAAGCTATTTGAATTACTGGGAAAAGGTATGTGGGTTTCAGAAAAAGCCCTACATTACATGTAGTAATACAGAAGGGTGTGTCACATGCATTGTTTACCTTATTCTTCCTTTGTTCAAGGTCCTCTGGCGGTACAAAGGAAAAAAACCAGAAACTCTGGGTTCCAACACCAGGATTTATGACTGGATACCCCAAAATGACCTGCTTGGTGAGTCAGATTCTATCTGGGATGCATTATGCCCTTGGAAAAACTGTTTCCTTGTTTTTCCACTAAAATGGCTTGTTCAGGCAAAAGAATCACGTAACACTTGCAACTACAATTAGTTTCACAGCTTAAGCAGTAGAGGTTTGCTCCTGGATTAGCCTTAATTTCCCAGCCTGCTTTTGACTTTAAGGTGAGTGGCTGTACAAGAACCACTGAAGATGCAGCCAGGCTGTAATGGGAGTAGGGAGCAGTGGTTCAAGGCGGCAGCAACTTGAGCTTAGCTATGAAGATGGATCTCTAAAGCAAAGGCCTCCATCTTACAGAGCTTGGTGGCAGTTGTCTGGAAGGGCGAAGAACCACCTCTAAGCAGGAGTAAATATCAAAGTAGGCATGTACTCCAGAGCTGGGCTTGGCCTCTGCAGTTAATCTCCCGGGCTCATTCTTCAAAATGCTTGACTTAAGCAAGGCTGCAGCAGGAGGCTGTTGTCAACTTGATACCATGTAAAAACTAGAACTGTACAACAGTAAAAGGGCTGAAGTAACTCTGGGGTAGTCTGGAGGAACATGCCGATTCACACATTGCATTAAGATAAACATGAACGTGTGAAAGCCAGATGTGCAAGCTCTGATGCTGATCCTGAGGTCACAGCTGTTCCCTTCTCTAGCCCTGCACTTGCCTGGGTAGTTTGCAGTGTTCATGCCCCAGTGAACGCAGTCTGCCACAGCTGCTGTTACATGTGCCTCTCCTTCCCTGTTCCAGGCCATCCCTCGACAAAGGCGTTTATTACTCATGGTGGGACCAATGGGATCTATGAAGCTATCTACCACGGGATCCCAATGGTTGGGATTCCCATGTTTGCTGACCAGCACGACAACATTGCTCACATGAGGGCAAAGGGAGCTGCAGTTGAGCTGGATTTCAGCACACTGAAGACACAGGACCTAGTCGATGCACTGAATACGGTCATTAACAATTCCACGTGAGTTTTGTCCTTGCCTTACAGTAGGATGAGGTTATTAAAATCTTGGGCTGCTGCTGTGAGAAATTCCGCTGGCTCTTCTGGGAACCAAAAATACTGAGTAGCTGGAGTTTGGGTTTCGGATTAAACCCATCTTTCATTTCCGAGAATTAGTACTTCTCAGAAAGGAGAGATCAGTAATTTGATTTTTCTTATGCTCTATTTTATGATGCCTTTAAGAAAAATACTTCTTAGAAAGCCCAGAGCAGCTCCTGAGACTTCTCTGCTAATATAAATCCTCTGGAGGCTCTGGGTAACAATTCTAGCTGTATTACATCTACTCTGTCTGTAACCATGATTCTTTCTCCTACCCTGAGTTACCAGTATCCTTAGGTTACTATATCTATCAGTCAAGAATTAAGAGGGCAGCCTGGCAGCTGGGATCCCTTGCTAAGGATAAGGCCATTGACAAAGGGATTGGAAAAAAGGCAGGAGTCCTCAGTCTTTGGCAGCAAGCTCTATCAAGTGTGAAGGACAGGTATCCCTTCAAGGAAGAACTTGCAAATTTACGAAGCACATGTACCAGCATTGCTGTAGGTATCCAGTATCTGAGGGACTTAGCCATGGTGGAGGAGATCTATAACAATCTGGAGGACGACCAGGCGCCCGAAGACCCGGATGAAATGTGGTGCATGTGGCCCCCCTGCCAACCTCCCCCTTAGTTTTATTGCTGAGCATGATGTCATATGGTCTGGGATATCCCTTTGGTCAGTTGGGGTCAGCTGTCCCAGCTGTGTCCCCTCCCAACTTCTTGGGCACCCCCAGCCTCCTCAGTGGTGGGGTGGTGTGAGGAGCAGAAAGGCTTTGACTCTGTGTAAGCACTGCTCAGCAATAAGGAAAACATCCCCGTGTTATCAACGCTGTTTCCAGCACAAATCTAAAATATAGCCCCATGTTAGTTACTGTGAAGAAAACTCAACTCTATCCCAGCCAAAATCGGCACACTCTATTATACTGGAACAGAAAATGCTGCAAATGTTTTCATGTTGCTTTTTTTAAAGGAGTATCTGGAATAGTTTTGAGTAACTTTTCTTTGCAAAAAACTGTCTTTCTCCATTACTGTTCATAACCCAATTTTATCCAGACAGGAGTAAACTGGGCCAGTTTCAAATATATTGAAATAACACTGATGAAAGTAAAAGCAAGGCTGTCTACCTTCCTCAAGAGGACTGCCAGATGCTGAATGGGTTGTTTCAGGAATCAGTGACAAATCTCCTTGGTTTCTTCTTTTTTCCCCAGCTATAAGGAAAATGCTCTAAGGTTATCCAAGATACACCATGACCAGCCAGTTAAGCCTCTGGACAGAGCTGTCTTCTGGATCGAATTTGTCATGCGCCACAAAGGAGCAAAGCACTTGAGACCAGCTGCTCACCATCTCACCTGGTACCAGTACCACTGCCTGGATGTTCTGGCATTCTTGTTCACCTGTACAGCCATTGGTGTCTTCATTCTTGCCAAGTGCTGCTTATTTTGCTGTAGGAGATGTGGAAGGATTGCAAAGAGGAAGAAAGAATAGACATCCTGTTCCCATCAGCAGTTTTTCTTCTCCTAGGCTAATTCAGCAAGGCATTTATGCACATTCCTTGGTGAATAAAATTATTAGGATATACTTTAAGCTGGGCATATCATGAAGCACCCAGCTGAACTGGGTCATGCTAAAAAGCTGTTGTGGGGCAGAGCTTCTTGCTTAGCCAGCAAATTCCTTGTGGCCTAAATAAGACTGAATTATAGTCGCTTTATCCCTTGTGACCCTGTTAGTTGATCACACACAGTCCCTAGAACAGTAATTGCTGCTGCAACTTTTCAACTTCGATATATTTCATAAATTCAGCCTTCCCATATGTGGTACTGTGGATCCCTCAATCTGCAACTGGTTTCCTTACCATAATGCTGTCCTCTCTTATAACGTCACCCAGGCTTGATGATTCACAACCAAAAGGCCTCTGCTGTCAGAATAGCTCTCTCCAGATTGGACAGTGAAGTGAAGATCACAGGCTCTTAAAAAGTGCCTATCTGAAGGGCCAAGGTAATGAAAAACTGGGAGCTGCAAGTGGCTGGTGAAGCCTGTATTATCACATTTTTACAAATGCACTGACTACTTGGGGGCTGATGGGAGACCAGAGTCCTAAAACCAGCAGAGAAATTACTTTTCTGTGAACCATTTCTTTTCCATTCAGTCTGGAGTCCTGCTGCACAGGCCATCATTCTAACTGAAACATTATAGGGGTGTTGAAACCACCTGTCAGGAACTTGCCTATAACCCCCAAATGCCACTGAGCCATGCTAAATGAAGGAGAACCTCAAGAGATGGAACTTGCAAAGAAGTAACACTACATGGGGGAACAGTGCAATAGTCACTTGTCTTGCCTTAAAAGTTGGGAGGGAAAATGGTGCTGCTCTTGGCTCAGGTAAGAGCAGTAGTAAACGCAGAACTCCTGAAACTGTTCAAGGTGCACTTACTGATGAAAGCCTACTAAAACAATGCTAGTTCAGGCCTCCTGTTCTAGGTAAGGTTATTCCACTGCTGTGCCATCACACTCAAGAAAGAACCTGCTCCAGTTTTAACTGATACTTGCTGTATTCTGAATACTGCAGAATTGTTTTCGAACAGAACAGGCTGAGAAAACATGTTGTATGTGTTTACACAATAAAATTCCCTACACTACATTAACTTTTTTATTAGCATTGTCAACAGTTTCAAATCTCTTCATACTACAACATTTACAAAAGCTCAAGCGAATCATTTCCAAAATAAAGAGGGGTTAGAACAAGACTAGCGCTTCTCATGGTAATTTCTGGTACACGGTTCCTATGGTCATGATAGGATCATATGCTGGAATATGCATATTGAAATATGCATAGCAAACAGAAAGTGGAACAGCATGACTTTCAGGCCCCAGATTGGAAAGGTTTGGCTCTAACTGTTCATAAACCTGGGTCCCTAGGCACAGGTCCACCAAGCTTGATCACTAACAGCCTCCATGATCCAGCTTCTGAAAGTAGATTTGCTGAGATGTCAGTTTGGTTGCCAGAAGACCAGCAAGCACCCTAGCATACTGCACAGACATCAGTCATACAGGGCTAACAAAGGACAGGGGAGACAGGATAGCTGGGAGAAGTTGGATAGAGAAAGTCCTCTGCAGTCACTTTAATGAGGTGGTGCTTTTCTGTAACTTAAGAGAAATTTGGCTTATCTAGCATTGAATTAAAAAAAAAAAAAAAAACTAAAAAAGAAAACCAACCAAAACCAAACCCCCCCTCTTCTTTCTAGAATCTGTATATAAAGCAGAGAAAGATATCAGAGAAAGGTGGTCTATGATGCCTTTCTCCCATTAAGACACAGTACGTGTACTAACTTTGATACTGATCTACCTCTCAGGCACGCCTCCCAGTGACAGTAAACTGTTTAGAGCAACCCAAACATTTTCAACTTCTTGTAGCGTTTAAAAAATCCCAACACAGTTGGATGGTGGAGGTCAAACTTTTTGCTTAGCGAATGTAGATGTTTACTACAGCTGCACAGACTAAAATATACAGAGCCCAAATTATGGTCAGATCTCAAAACCACGTTTCCACAACTGCCACACTGTGACCAATCCTATATTGCAGTTTATAAAAACAGCTACAGCACTCAGCACTGTAGAATTGGGAGGTTTTTAAAGCACATGCTACAGTCTGGCTCTGTTGCATGAGAAGAAACCGAAGAAAGGTTATGAATAAGTCCACTGAGGCTCATACAAGTTTTGAGAACTAGGAAATTGTTGGAGAAACTGAAAAACTTCCACTAGAAGTTTTGGTTTTTTGTTTTTTTTGTGTTTTTTTTTTTCTTCCCCCCCCAGTTTTACCACTGGCATTTAGATTCAAATATTTCCTATTTAAGAGAAATAACAAGTGACACAGTCTTCATTACAAAGAATCCGGATCTTGCAGGACTAATACACTCCTGGGAGACAGGTATGATTATGGCTGAAGACAGCCTCTCAAGAGCTCAAAGACCATTTGATTAAGTTGAATATATAGGGCCTTAATAACTCCAATTAGCTGTAGGAGCTATAAGTTGACTACTCCACTGTGGAAACAGAAAAGCAATTTCCTTTTATTTCAGCAGTCCTCTTTCTAAATTCAGGCTTCGGAACAATTTCACCTAGCACAAGAACCTTTAAACTATTTCTGAACACAAATACTCTCATAGAACTGCCAGAATCTATCAAAGCTGGCAAGCTCAGAAGACCAAGAAACCCGATTTGAGGTTTTAATTGTTTCAATAGTTACCAATTTATTTTTATAAAAAAAAAATGGTAGCAATGTAGAATACAGCAATATTTTCTGGTTCCACACACGCAGGTTGTGAACATTCCAAGCAACGTGTACATTTTGGAAGGAGACTAGACAAGAGGATTGACCAAAATATTACTGAACATGGGAAGATTTTTAAAAAAGATTAAAAATTAGATATCAATAGTGTCTTCTTAATATTGCTTTCATTACTGAAGACTGAAAAAACACTTGACTTTACAGATAGGGTTAAAAAACAGGGGGGCAGGGAACAAAAAAAAGGCTGCTACAACACTGCCATACAGTCGAAAAAAACAAATCATACTTCAATATTTGCATACTTGATAGCAGCATTCTCCCACTGAACCATATGAAACTACAGGAAGAAAACATCAAAGCAAAAAAATAATATGGCAGTTATCCATCAGTATTCAGAAACCTAGAATGAAGTCACTAAGTAGATGAACACTTATTGAGAATTAATCAGTATCTACATTCTTAGCTGTTTCCCATTCTGCTCCAATAGAAACGTGAAGTTGAGCGTCAGCTTTGCGTATTTTATTTTTGGCCGATTTGAGTTTTTTCCAGTTTATAGTTCACTGCATGCTTGGAATAGAGGGTCATTTGTAAATCCTTCTACACAACGAACTTTAAGTAGACAGCTGAAAATAAAATGTACTACTTGTAAACACACAAAAAAATACAAGCTTTTTTTTTTGTTTTAAGTGAGCACTGGTTCCAGATAGATTATCTTCGGTATCTACCTCTTTCACCTCTGTCTCTGTCCCGGTCACAAATTCTCTCTCTCTCCCTTTCCCGATCACGGCCTCTGTCACGTTCTCTGTCTCTTCTATTATCTCTAGGACGGTCCCGTTCCCGCTCTCGGTCCCTCTCCCGAGGCCTGCTTCTCCGACCGCTGACAACTGCTTGTGTGCGGCGAAGAAAGTCGTCTACTCTCATGTCGTAGTCGTGCTGTGATGAAAGGACAGCTCTGTTTTTCTTTCCCAGATTAAAATCCCCTCCCTTCCCCTATCCATAGTATTGGCCGTAACTATTGGGAAAGCCCAATGTTTAATAAATAAATAAATTTTATGTCCAGCATCCATAAGCTCAAGTTTCTTCTTTCATCTTCAGGGCAGCACCATGTCTATGCTTCCACTGTGCAGAAGCTGGGGTGTAAATGCCAGATACCAGCAAGAGACCTGAAAGCTAAGCAGCCTTCAAAGCCAGCTAACTGAATTTAACAATCCGCCCTGTTTTTTGGTATACCTGTAAAAAGTTACAACACACAAACTTTTCTGCTGATAAAGCAATCTGTCGTGCATGAGCACAAGCAATGTTAAAGACTTGTAACTTCTAACTGTAATCAAACTGGGCTTCAGCATGAAAAGTTTCAGAGCTAGACAGCTGGAAGCCATTTTAAGCACACACCTCAGGTTAAGAGTACATTCTGAGAATTTTGCACTTCTACATCACCTGGGAAAGAGAGAGGGGCTTTTCAAAGACGCTGGAAGTCTCTAGTCAATCTAAGTGATCTTTCCAAGGAAAACTAATACAGGTCTTAAAAATACAGTTTATCAAAGTCAACAAATCTCAGGTTAGGCTGTATCTGTACCCCAAATTCCCACTCTGGCCTGCAGACTCACGTCCCCCTCTGTCTTTGTGAACACTTACTACTCGTTTGTCTCTGTATCTTGCTTCATGTGGTACAGGATGATGTCCTGAGTATGGAGGGTGAGCTTGAGGTGGAGGTGCATGATGCTGATAGTAAGGGTGGTGTGGTGGCTGCTCCATACCTGGATACGGTGGCTACAAGAAAGTTACAGGAACTTTGTTGAGTGTTTCAAAACAAAGGAATGCACACAAGGCTGAGTGCTGGGAATTAAGAGCAGAGGTCACTTTCACTCAGATGGAAGACATGACATCTAAATATATCCGACCACAGGCTCCTAACTGAATGGCAGACTATTCTTCATTAAGTCAGCATGCTTTACTACTACTCCACCACTGCTTTTTTAGGAGTTTGGCCAACACCCTCCCCACACCCACCTTCTTTCCACATCTGCCTTGAAGTGACATTGTACGTAAAACTTCTGCTATTTTTTTTTAAAATCTAGATATATGGAATGTGAATTTTGTCCAAACCTCTTACTGAGTCTTTTCATTACCATTCCTTATGAATATATTCCTGTTTTAAATGAACAAGCTTACTCTGCAAGACAAATTATTTGACAAAAGGCTAGCAGTTTGGTTTTTTTTTTTTGGCTGTTCTCTTCCATTTCTTCAATCAGCAAAGCCTTTATTTCCCATATTACCGAAGCATCTGTTTGCATTGTTGTCACAAAGGAAGTAGGTGGAAGTGCTGGATTTTAGGACGATTACTTGGACAGCGTGCAGAATGGGAAGAGGGAAGAAAAAAAATGAAGGGAGTTTCTGGAGGCTTAGCTGTGTTTGAAAAACCATTTTCCTCCCAGTCCAACAACTTTGTTCATTTCCTTCAGTTACGACAAACCAGAGTTGCGTTTCCGCTGAGAAAAATGAGGCTATAATAGCATCTCTACATCTGGCTCTGCCTCTTGCTCATGCACAGTATACAAGAGTCAAAAGACTCATTACAGTTATCCAAAATCAGGACCCTCATGGCCAGAATTACTAAATATAACCAAAATAACTAGTTATAATGACTATTCCTCCTGACATGATGACAAAACCATAGCTGTACAAGTGAGTTATCAGTAAATTTCCATGTACGTAGCCATAGATACGAGCACTCATACATACGCTCATCTGACTGGGAAAAAAGTGCATTTCAGTGGAGGCTGCAACACAGCAAGACTTATTTTGATTATGGTGTGCAGTACATTCTGCTACTTTCCTGCATGCTTCACTGCCATAGCCAAAAGCAAGCCACTGCACAACACCAGAGCATGCCAGCCTATTCCATGAGCCTCTGCAGCAAGTCCACCTCTGATGCATTTGCTGTTTGAGAGAAAGCCAATTACTATGAATATTTAGCGGAATACAAAGTTTCATCACACCCTCTTGTGTAAGCTAAAGGAGGGTTCTGCTATTTCCTCAGAGCTTTCAGTTTCTTGTAGGTTCAAACCAAGCCAGATTCTTGATGCCATACTGCTTACTAGAACGCTGGACTATTGCTGAGAGCTAAGTAAATTGCAGAATACTTGACACAATAATTTCTTCCCCTGAAAATTTTACATAGTTACAGCAAAGATACATTTTAGGAAAAGGGAAGAGTTGAGCGCACATCGAATATGCTAGGCTCCTCTAGAGGGGAACAAAAAAAAAAAAGCCATTTTCTACAGAGAAAAACTGAATTCAACAAGACACAAACCATTCCTTGCCATGGTGGTGGTGGTCCCATGTTGTGGAATTCCCTCACGTAATCATTGTAGGACTAAAATGAAAGACAGTAATATTAACATTTGTGATGAGTGTTCTTTGGAAGCGCAGAAAGCTGAATATAAAAAGTTCCCCCAAAGTCTGCATGCACCAACTTACCCCATTTAAAAATACATCTCGTCGAACTCCTGAAAATCGTCTGTTGGGAATAAAAATTTGTAGAACTAAATCCAATTTATCCATACAGACAAGTTACCAGGACATAAAATGAGTAACATGAACACACCTTACCTGTCTACTTCAGGATATCTGGGATCCTTTATATACCCTGTTCGAACATCAAGCAGTATTAATTCAGTTTACCATCCATCTCAAGTTAACAGTCTTAAAAAATATACTAATTAAAAAACTGTCCTTTCATTTTGTGCCAGCTATTGTGTCTACCTGTCACTACCCTCACTTTCAAAGTAACTCTCAAAAACTTACAACTTCTTGTAGGCAGAACAGAAAAACAGTATAACATAGTAAAAAAAAAAAAATGCTAGAAACATACCCATAGGAACTTACACACAGTACAAACAACGGGCTATCTGCAAATAAAGACTGGAATTTTAGTTAAATGAACTGGGAATACCCACAAATTTGAAGGGTACCATCCCCTGGCAGTCAGCCCATGGCTGTTACTACTTACTAACTGTATTCAGTAGAATGTGTTCATGTGGGCAACTCTTAAGGCTGATTTACTAATCGGTTTTGGATACAGTGTTACACAGAAAATGAAAAACAACCAAAAAACATCTGGAAAAGCCCCACTGGGCAAAGAGTTCTTATAGCTTCAGTAAATCACAGGAAGTAAACCTCAGAGAGCTCAGTAAAATGGTGCAGAACACCAGGCATGCTTATGCTAATAAAATAAGCTCCACTATTTTAAAGAATTTTGTTCCATACTCCATGGTCTTAAAAAGCCAAGGAACAGCAACAACACCCTTTTTCCATCAAAGAACATAGGCTTTGCAGTCAAGCTGGACAAATAAAGGCAGGTTTTTAAGAAAGATTTGGAAACCTACTACTGAAATAATGGAATATGTATTTCTAATAGTAGTGAAGCAAGATTCTGTAAATTAAATGCAACAATTTCTTAATAATTGCTTTCTGCAGGAAAAAAAAAAGTCTGCAATATTACCAGTGGTGTTGCTGCATTACCGCTGCAAACATTTCTTTCTGGAGAACAACAAAATTTCTTTCTCAAACTCATAATTAGACCCTCTTGTAAAATGCAGTGAAACTTCCCCCTCCCTTCCTCACGTCAAGCTCGTAAAAAAATTCTCTCCACTAATCACAGGCTGCTAGTCAAGCAATCTCAGCTGAGTTTCCCAGTTGGAAATTTCTGATAAACATTTTAATTTGACGATTAGTGCATTGACAAGTGGGTCAAACCAATTCTTGTGCCTGTATTAACAAAGTGCTTGAGAGGATCATTCACAACAATGTACACAATTCTGAGGCTCTTAAAAGGGCTCAGACCAGATTAACTCAGCTCGCTCTCTCAAACCAGTGAAACAGCGTCACTGACTTCTGCGAGAGGTGGGTTAAACCAGCAGGCAGCATTTAGGACAAGTCCCATTTCTATATCCCAGCCATTTCAATAGTTTACTTTTGAATTAATAAGGATACACTAAAAGAGAAAACACTTGTGAATTGGTGCACACAAATCTTCACAGTAAGATATTAACCTGGTCTTTGGTGAAACTCAGGGGGATAGTCAATCCTTGGTTTCTTTCTGCTGTTATGAATATCATAATCTTCTGGTCGACGCCTACACAAATTAGATATCAAAGATTAAACAAGGTTGCTTGGAGCATTCGTCACAGCAGAATACCTCACAGGAATAGCCTGAGCTGCCCAGGATCTCAATTCAATAATTCTGAATTTAAGCTGCTTCAAAATGTTCTACAGCTTTAAATTTGAACTCAAAAAATCAGGAACAACAGTCCGATTAAATAACTTTCTGGCTACAGGAGCTTTGGTAGCTAAGGAAGGAACTCTACCCAACTGTACCTTCGTAGCAAACATAGGGTAACAAATTTGTCTGAAACAAACTCAGACTTAGGCTTTAACATTACACTTTCCACATTACATTTTGAAACAACCTACTGGTTAACAAAATAATTTACAGAACTAAATACAATGAAAATAGATGGCAAAATATATCATTACAGTCAGAGGCATGGACATTGCTGTATTTGATAGCTATATGGTAAAGAATTCTATAAAAGGTCTAGTTCCATAACATTTATAAATAAAACTGTGCATCCTTTGTGAAATTGCTTCTTTCACTGTAGTTTTTCTAACTGGATAGACCAATGTTATTATTTCTAGCAATTTCTCTTCTAAGTAATTTACCAGCAATGCAACTGTGCCTTTTACAGAAAGTTTAAGAACGCTTAAGCTTTCTAATAATTAAAATAACTGGGGCTCCTATCTATACAAACACCTCTTTTATGGAAGAGATGTTATTTTTAAGAACTTCCCTCTCAGGGAGGAAGTTTGAGTATAAAGCAGTTACATTCCAGTTGCTATTATGTTTAATAAAGAACTGAAAACTGGCTGCTAATTTTGCTCCACCAAGGTACATAAACATTAATGGGAGACTCCAATGCTAACATAACAGTGTTTCTGAGCACAAAGCAGCTACAAATCCATTCCCTTCCCCCCACCCCAGCAATATAAATTCTTACGACAAGAAATTAACACTTTCTTAAATGGCTTAATTACTGTGCAACTTGCTCACTGAGTAACAAGCTCATGTAGCTTTTAGTTTTATAGAGTAATTTCTCCTCCCCCTTCCCAACTTCAGTCTTTAAAGCCCACCATACCCAGTTACTAAGCTTTTTAAAATGAAAGCAGATTCTTTACTATGAGCAAAAAGCCCAAAAATCAAAGCAGTTGCATCTACAGCAAAATCAGATCAAGGAAAATAAAAGCTGGTGTAAAGAATAAACATACCGCTTTCTTGTAGTTTTGAGAGTGCATTTACGACCGGTATAAAATATGATAGAAACAGTTCATATAGTAGTCCAACTACTGACTTTAAGCTGTAAGCCACATACATAAATGGAGGCCCTGGCAGGCTTGAGAAGGTGTGGTGGTGTTATATGTATAGTTTGCAGTCCATTGCAAAACCTTCACTTGTGTATACTTTATTGCACTGGAAACCTCTTAGCTTAACTTCAAAAGCCATCTTGGTGTTCAGTCCTTTAAAGCCAAAAATGGGGGGGCGCTGCCAGGTTTCCTCCTACCTACTCGTTACAATGTCCTTTTTTTAAGCTCAAGGAAATGGGGACTCTTGTTGGGTATCTGTACCTACCACAGGATGTTTCCACAAAGAGGAAACTTAACCATAGGTTTCAGCCCACACCATACATCAGTCTGTATGCAAAGTGGCTACACGGGGAAAAGGTGTTTGGCAGAAGGGCTAATATCAGTTCTTTGCAAAGACTTCTCCAATTCTGTAACAAGTTATCCCCCCTTTTTTTCTGGAAAATGATGTTAAGTTCATATAGCAGTGATCAATAACCATGTCGATCCTCTAAAAATACTTTAAGTCCACAGGTACTGCCAGCATCTGGAAAGGTTGTATATACAGACACAGCAACAGCCATTCTTTTTGGTTTGTTGCCGGGTCTCCAAGGGCCACTTGATCCCTTTTGGAAAGAACCTACTGTTTTCAGAAGCTCAGCAAGATGTGTGAATTCAGTGGTTACATGTTAGAGAATATTTGGCAATGGGGTTAACACATCACGGTGACACAATTTGAAACAGTCCCAATAATGCTCCTCTTGAATATCAAAATAACTTAAATATTTTATCCTCAAAATGAGGCGGCATCTTCTGCAAAATTCTAAGTGATCCTTATAAAAGTCCCATATTTGATAAGGCTTATCCAGAGACACACCTGAAAGAAAAGGCTTTTACAAGATATTAACACATTTTTGGCATATAAATATTTCCTTCTCTCCATCTAGCCTGCTCATAATCAAGCCAAGCTTACCTACAGCTAGCATTACACGTTGCATTAGCTCAATAAATAATCTAGTCTAAACTAGACAGCACTTTAAGAGCTTTTTTCTGCAAAAGCAAAGATCCCCATTTTCCTCTTGAAAAATGACAGACCGGGGAACCATGTGAAATCCTCAATGAAGCCACAAACTTGTCCATGCAGCTTGATTTGAGGATTTTCTCTCTTCTTTATCGCAGGGAAAGCTTTGACGAATCATATTCCTCCATCACGTTATTCTGATACATGTGCTTATTATCAGTCCAAAGAACGTTTCTAACCTTCCCACGTCCCGAACGGGGTCTCGACGGGATGGGCGTCCTCTTGATCGGGGTTGTGAGTGCATTCTTCTCTTGTGCCTCATTTTATGAATGACTTGATACAAGTCAATACTTTCATCAGGAGGGAAGAGAAGACAAAGTTGGGTTCCACATTCCGGCTCAATTTCCTAGAATTAGTTAGAAGTTCAGTAGTGGTTTATAAACTGAAGAAATGAAACTCTCCCCAAATACATCGACAACATACATTTAAAAAAAAACTAACAACAACAAAAAAAAACCACTTCGAAGAGATTTCAGTATCACTAGAGACAGAGCAAAATTCACTTACATTACCTTTCACTCTTTAGGCACTACTTAGAATTTTCATAAAATAGTCCAACACTTGGGGCAACCATATCTTCCCATGAGACATACAGGCCACATCACTGTTTTGCTACAAAATCAGAGGACTGTTTTTCATCACAAAGAAAATGATCACCTATTACAGAGAGAAAAGTGACACACGTAGGAAAAAATCCATCCCAGCTTCACATATAAAGCCATGGCCTGACGATGCTGACTATTACCACTCAAAAGGGGGTTCTTCAGTGTATGATAGACAGGTCCATGAAAATACCAGCTCAATGCTTGACAGCAGTCAAAACAAGCAAATCGTGTGTTCAGGATTACCAGGAAAGGAGCACAAAATGAGAAAGTCATTATACCACACTGGAAGTCCATGTTCCACCCACACCTTAAATACGGGTGCAGTTCTGACCCCTGCATCTCAAAAAATAGGGGGACAGTAGAAATGGAAAAGCTTCAAAGCAGGGCACCAAGGATAATTGAATGAGTGCAACAATTTCTACATGTAATGACTGAGGAGGTCGGGTTTCTCCAGCCTAGAATAAAAGAGGAATATATGGGGTACAGGGGACAAGACGGATACAATGGGAGCGTCCAACATGAGTTGTCTGGAGGAGAGAGGGACAGAGATCAACTTGTTGACTCCCTCTTCTGGTACAAGAACTCAGGGCCATCAGTGAAGCTAGCAGGAGCCAGGTGCAAAACAATCCAAAAAAGTGCTTCTTCAACCTGGTGACTAGCAGGGCAGCAGAACGCCTTTTCAAAGGATGTCGTAAATGCAAGCAGCTCAGTGTACGTCCTCAGAAGAGAGATCCATTCAGGGTTACACAAAATTTATATGGATAAACGACAACCACTTCAGGAAATAACCCGAGTTGAAAAGCAGGGAGAGCAAGCATCAGACAATGCTTGCCCAGTACTTAACAGTACAGCAATTTTATGAAAAAGATGAAACCCACATCTGGATTGCAACTCTATAGTGAAGTGGACAAAACATTAAAAAATTTATTCCCCTGACCATATAACAGAAACAAAAGTTAACTGAAATACCTTTTTTCTTTTTTTTTTAAAGTTCACACTAAATTAAAAACAAGACCAAAAATATTGTTTTACTCCCGCTTCCAAAAGTGAATGCATCTGTGGGCAAAATAATGCAGTCTCCATTTTTCCATACTGTATGGGGATTATGCAACTCCCATCTTGCCTTAAGAAAGCAGAACCCATTATTTTAGTCAAGGATGGGTTACTTGATGACAGCAGCAACATACCGGCACTCTGGTATGTCTGACAAGACAAAGAGCCACCCCATTTAAAATTTACTTAGCATATACTTTATAATGGTAGAGTCTATGCTCTAAGCAATACAGTATTTTTAAAAAAAAAAAAAAAAGCAACACAGAACACAGCTGGAAACACCAGAATTTGTTCTTAAAAACTGATGCTATTTAAGTTTGCACACCATACAATGCGAGGCACATTACATTTCAAATCCAAAATATCACATAGTTTTGAAGCATCAAACACTGTTTAATCACAAAGATGACAACAGAATTGGCATCGTATTGTTTTCCGTTTCCTTCTTTGGCAACAACATCAGAAATAAGCTAAGTGCCTTTGTCACAGTACTCTACAGCAAGTAACAAGTGATCTAAGAAGATTCCAAATCTTCTGTACATACAAAGCTGAAAGCAAGCACTAAAAGATGTGGGTTATAGAAAAAAATAAATTAACAAACCTGTCCATCGCGTCCAATCTTTACTGGCTTATGTTCATTCCAAGGATTGGTCAGGTGAGCAGACTTAGTGAACGGCAATTCACGCCTAAATATGCAAGTGGCATCATTTATAGTTTTGCCTCCATTTTTTGTTAAAAAAAATTTAAAACGCATAAAGCAGGACATTACATACAAAATAATCCTGTTACCCTTTGCACTGTCAGGTCTTTGAATGAACGTATTAGTAACTGAAGATTTCACTTTGGCCTATTCCAGTATTAACTTGTATAGTCCATGCTATGACAGTCTATCTTAAAGGTTTTTTTTTTGGTCTTTGTAAAATATCAAGAACATGCTTGCTTATTATCTCACCATCTGAATATGCTGACCAGTCTCTACGTGAGGTGGTAGCTCACAGTACCTACTGAAATAAATCCCTGAGCATCTGACCTAACTATGAAGCCAGAACCACTTTGAGCTGCAGGTGGGAGTCAGTAACTTCCAGAAGACCTTTCCTACCTACATTGTTCTCTAATTCAAAGTCTCACCTTCCCTGTATTTAGTCTTTTTGGTAGCCCAAAGCGCTTGTACAACCATGCAATGTATTTCACAGGATTGATATAGATCTTTTTCTTAAGAGAGGTTTAAAACCTCTTCTGTAAGACATACTCAGTTAAATCAATGAAGATACTGCTCACAACCTATATGTTATGCAAAATATCTGTACTATTTCATATGTTATTTTAGAGCAGTAGCATTTTCTTTGTTCAGTCAGATGCCAAGACATCAGATGAATACAGATCTGTCCTTACAGGATTTTTTTCCTCTCTTATCCACAGCTGCCTGTTCAAGTGAGCAGTTTTTGAGAATACAGTTTTCTGGTCTCGGTGCAAGAGATCAGTGAAGGAACACAATCAAGTGTTAAAAATCTCTAAATTAATCAATTCTCTACATTAAAAAAAATATAATATATTCTATCATGCAGGTCAGGAACAGACCTGAGTCCTAAGCTCAGTAACATGGAAGCACTGATTTGGGGAGATTGGAGGACAGATCTCTGGTTGAATTGAGTTTTCAAAAGGATGCTGTCAACACTTGAGTGAGTAATACACAGAAATAGTATTATAATGTCTTGTTACTAAACAGCAACATAAATGAACAATTATTTACCTGCAAATCCAGTCAATTTTAAAGACACCTCCCAACATTTTTGCATTCATTCCTGCAGGCAGCACCCAGTGTATAGGTGATCCTCCATGATGGGACTCTGAAGACAGTCTTGCAAATCCTAAAGGATTTCACATGAATTGTAACAAAGGCACAACAGAAAAACTATTGCACATAAAACTCACTTTCACTTACTTACCTTGATAATAGCTCACTTTCCCTTACCTTGGAATTTGCCACTCTCCCTTACAGAAAATATCAAAATAACACTCCTCGCTGATCTAAATGCAGCATTAAGCTTCTTTTCATTCACTGGAAGTGTTGACCATACTCCCTGAAACAAAACAACCCCCACCCCACCACCAAAATATAAGAGTTCATCTCAAGTGATTTAGTTAACAGAAGTATATAGTGCAGATCAGGAAAACAAGACTAAACTAGTGTTCTGGGATAGAAGATAACGGAAAGAGAAAGGTATTGCTAAATTCAGTTCCTTCAGAAAATATTTTTAGCCTGCCCCATTATAAAACTTTTAAAACACTGGCTTTTCAATCTTTTTTGAACACTGCAGATGGATTTAGACCATCTATAACGTTTCATTTGTAATTACATTGATGGACAGATATATGAAAACCTTTGCCTTTAGTATTTTTAATGTATGTTTTAAGTGACTTTGGGAGTTCATGTATTATATAGTACACACAAATCATGAAAAACCAGCAGCATATATACTGAAAGGTGGGCAGGTGGACTTCAGTAGCCTTCTTAGTATGACAGATTTGTTCAGGACAGCTTGCAGACTTTAAAACTCTTTTAGTGAAAGGCCAGAAACTCAAAAGACACCAGACCAACATTTTAAATTAGCAAGCCAACTCAAAACGTCTCAGCCTCTCACATCCCCACCTACTAATTCCCACCTTTTCCCTTTCACCAGCCATTGCGTAGCCATGCGCAATAAAACCCTATTTGTTTTAAGGTACCAAACTGAGCTGAGCTATAGAATACCAGTTTGTGGCATAACTTTTCAGAAAGATTAGCTCCCCAATCCATTTTAGGAAAACTCAGAGGAGAAGCTTATGCTGGTTTAATATGTTCAAACTTCAGCCTCAGAATATGATCTAGGATCTATCAAAGAAAACGTTCCTTCGCTTCCTTTTTTATTCTAGGTATGTTCTCATGTCCTACTCTATGCTCAGATTAGTGCTTGCCTGACTCTGACAATTCATTAGAGTCACCAGAGAAGCATTTGGGGTTTTTTTACAAGCTTTCAGTCAGACGTATATTGCTTTAGGCTGTTTGTGAAGCCCTGCTGTGAACTAGAACAACTTATTACACTGGCATCACAAAAGCCAGATCTGTGAAAGTGCAGTGGCAAAGCACTGATGCCTATACACAGAGAGACAAAGCATCCACTCCAAGAACTTTAGGAACAAGGATACTGTTGCAGTCCCAAGGGTGGATGAGGCACAGAAAGGATACACTCCTCTAGAGAGCTGAAGCAAACACCAGTCAGAATGGTGTGCACTGCACAGATCAGACCCAAAGAGGAGGGGGGGGAGGGGGGGGCGCAAACCCGTCCCAGAATTTTAAGATTCATTTAATCGTTTTAAAGCTATTCTATTTTAGAAAATCTTCATTAATAGAATCACCTACTTTGTGTATATTGTATAACAGTAAATCAGCTATTTTCTCTACAAGCTGTTCCAAATAACACATGCAAATACAAAACCACCAGAGTGGCCTAGCGCCACTCCTCAGCAGCTGAAGTCCAGCGCCCTGGAAGCCCTCCCAGAAAACTCCCTTACATCAGCACTGCCAAGCACACATTTCTGCAATATGGCTTCAGATCCCTGAATCAACTGAAAAAAATTACTTTTATAGCATTGGATGAAAGCCAAAATAACCTTCTGAACCTCCTCACAGTACAGCAATATGAACACAGGTACTGATGAAAGGGAGGAAATACCATCACAGCATTCCCAATGGAGGCTGACTTAGGACATTATCAAACAGACCTTGAAGCCCCTTTTTAACCCTATTCTTATCAAGATAAATGACTGATGGTCTAGAAACTCTTCTAGGTTACAGTGGAAGCAGAATAGCTACCCTTGAAAAATCAAGGAGCAGTAGCTTTCATCTTGCTTCTGTCAAGATCTGAGTGATGGAGAAAAGAATGTATCTATCTATATGCTTTTCTATAGTAAGGTGGGTGTGTCTGAAAATAGACAAAGTGATCAGTTTGAAAAAAATTCAACATACCTTTGCTTTAGCAAGTGATACATTTTCATGGTTATTACTCTTGATGAGAAAGAATCTTGCATCTTGGAGAATGTATTTAAGTTTACTTGTTTGGTCTGAAAAAACAAAGTGTCAAATAAGCTGAACTGTAAATATTTAATAGTTGTCAAAAACGTTTTGAGTGTAGGTAGTTGTTTCCTTCAAAATACACTGTATCCCACCCAGTTCCTACCTATGTATTATCACAGTCAACCACCCAACTTGAAACTTGAAGCATAAGCTGTAGAGCACAAAATGCCAGGGGAAACCAAATCAAAACTAAAACTTATGATATTCAGATAAAGAAAAAAAAATAAAATTAGCATGATTCAGTGATGTTCCGATATACAGGACTTATTTTCTTACTTAAGAATCTTTGGATAAACACTGGGTAACATTCGTATCAGCACAAGTGGTCCAATGGAGAATGCTGAAATGTTCCTCTTTCCAGATGTAAGCACTTTATTTTTTGCTTTGCTATCTCTGCAAGGAGCAAAGTGACTGAACTTTTTGCATACTGCTCTCAACAAGTGCAAAATCAAGATTCACTTGTTATGCTCAGAACAATTATGCGCTCAAAGTGATTTATATCGGAACATTACTACTAACAGGTAATTTAATGAACAGAGAGAATGGCTTGCTATGGGGCATGCATTAAAAATTCAAATTTAAATGATACCTTTTTGGACAGCACGAACGGAAGATGATAATTTCTCATGCTTCTTTTCTGAACCTGTGTTTAGCCAAAGTACATTTGTTCAGATTGAGCCTTAATAGAGATAATATACAATTTCTACAGCCTTGTCACATACAATTTTCATTCATGACAAATTATGCTTTCTAGCGCGCACCCACACACACAAAAAATACTATTCAATGTGCACGAGTGTTTTGTTTTGTTTTTTTGGTTTTGTTTTTGGGTTGTTTGGTTTGGGTTTGTTTTTTTAAAATAGTATTTGAACAATTTCCTACTCAGAAAACTAGTCACTGAATCATCATCTTCCAAGTTTAAAAAAAAAAAAAGTGAAAATTCCACTTAAGCAACAGAATAGCATTAAAGTAACAAGAAAGCCTACTTCCCCCCAAAGGTTTCCACACACAACATGCCAGAAGTCAATACCAAATTATACAAAGCTACATATCCCATAAACCTCTACAGCCAGTTACATTTATTTTAGATTACACATTAAGATTTGATGCAAGTCAGGATGACAAGCAATAAAAGGAATGAATACCTGCATACGATTCTGATGCAGAACTTCCACTTCTGTCAAAAACAATCGGAGAGATACCTCTAGCTCTCTTCCTTTCCTTCTTTTTCTCATCTAAAAAAAAACCCATAACAAATATCAAGTGGCAGGTAGAACTGAGATAAAAAGTACTGAGACAGTAAAATGACATCTGTAATAGTGAAGTTAGCATCTGGCTTGCTCGTGAAAATTGTGGTTGCTGCCCAGAACTATCACGCACAAAGAAGCAAATACTAATTATTCAAACTTTTCATTCACAAAAGGAAGACAAACGCCACAAATCTAGTAATTCTTGCAAAGTTTCGAGAGAGAGTTTATCTTCTAGGTGTTTTAGTACGGGTGGTTTAGCTTTTCTCTCCAGCCTTCAGCCAAATTTGCAACACAGAGCACAAACTGTGTTGCGACAGTGACAGAGGCTCATTCACTCAGAGCTCAACAAAATGGCAAGAAGTATGAAAACAAAACACTGTGGCACACAGGCAACTATTTCCACTCTTAAAAGGGTTATGTTATACTATAGAGCATTTTAGAACAGTTATTACAGCTTCGCTTGTCTTTAGGTTACACCTTTCTGTTCTCTAATTCCAACCAGCAGAGCTAAGCCAAAAAAGGTATTATGTTAAACAGGATGACCACTTATGGAGACTTCAGACAAGGAAGATACACAAGATCTTAACAGGATTGCAAGCCACTTTCTCAAAAAAAACCCCAAACCCCCCCCAAAAAACCAAACAAAGCCAAACAGTCAAACTCAAAAGTATTTACGTCGTTAACGCTTCACATCTGTAAGTTAGGACCAGTAATATATACAACTGCGAAGCATTTGTTCCTAGTTTCTGCTTAAAACATTTCTCTAAGTTTGCCCTAATAGCTAATAATTTCAACTTAGGTTTAGATTCCCTATGCTGAAGGCAGTCGCTATTTAAGACTCAACTATCCTTCCCTCAGGAGATGCTGTTTCTACTACACTAGTCTATCTGGTCACTCATCTAGGTGAATACAGAACAGCTCAACACCAACTTGAAATTAATCGTATGAGAAAGATGCCATTAGATACCTAAGAAAATACTAATTCTAACGTTTCAAAGCATTGAACGGCAAGGACAAAGCAATCAAGAACACTATGAATCCTCAGCATGGTAATACTGATGATATTCACAAGTTTTGGTGTAAGGAAATACCGCTTTTCAGTAGATTTTTTTCCTTGCCTATAATATTTCATAATTAATATCTTACTGACTTGTGCTACTAAGGCTTACTTTTGACATAGTCAGGAAGTGGTTATTTTTAAAAGCACCCAAGCTTTCAATGGCAAGGTGTTTTGTGTTACCTACCTGATGCATCTGAACCAGACCCAGATCTGACTGATCCATCTGTGAAAGAGGCAGATTCAGAATCAGAATCGCTGGCTTCACTTCGTGTGTCATAGTCATTTCCTTCCTTCTGATCTCGCTCATCCTGTTCATACTCTTCTTCATCCTCCTCCCCATCCTCTTCCACCTCTTCATCCTCCTCCCCTTCATCATCTTCCTCTTCTTCCATTCCTTCCTCCTCATTCTCTGTATTGCCTTGTTCAGAGGAACCACTACTGCCAGTC